>NC_089838.1:168244131-168849131 GCF_035609145.1 Eleutherodactylus coqui | reverse complement strand
TAAATTTCTTGACACTCCATTTCTTGTAAAATCTTCAGGACAAAGCAGGAAGGTTTTTGCCCCAAGAATCTTCCACGATTCCTTTCTTGTACTCAACGGAATAGCTCTTTCTTTTTGCACTCATGTCTAGGGGTAAAAATATACGGTAGCAACATTGTTTATTTCTTGTACTTTAGACTCTTCAGCAAAAAAGCAGACACCCCCTATTGAATCAAAATGACACACTGTTTACCTGGCTCCCACACACTGTCTGGAGACTGTAATTCTCACCCCCTAAGGCTGGAAATACACTCTGTGAGAACCCAACCTTAAGAATCACACATATGGTTGCCTGACTCACACACAGAGCCATAAAAAAAGTAACGTACCTGCAGACAGAAGTTCCTGTACCACTTGTAAGCAGCGATGGTATTGCAGCTTCCGGCCACCAGGGGGAGCTCATCACAGTAGACATGTGCAGCAGCAACAGAACAACATTATGGAGTTTTCCAGCCAGCAAGGGGAGCTTACAACAGCACACTCGTACAGCACAGGAGAAGGTAGGAGACAATGGGGATGGCAGCAGGGGACAGGCCTCTCGACTTGCCTGCACACTTTAGTATGCCTTATTATTGGCGTGTGCCTTATATTAGCGATTTCTGCAAATTTCTTAATGTGTCTTATTTTCGGGGGTGCCTTATTTTCGGGGAAACATGGTAATATGTACCATGTCCCATATCATTTTTTTTTTAATTCCAAGACTTTTTGGATGCAACTTGAAGACTTTGGAGCAGATAAATGAAACGGACTAAAAGAAAATCTATCTGTGTTGTCCATAGCAGCCAGTCAGAGCTCATCTTTGATTTCATATTCTGCCTTTGAAACATGAAAGCTGTTCTATAATTGGTTGCTATGGACAGGACTGTTTTTTTTAGACAGTTTAATAAATCTGTAGTTATTACATCCACTGGGCGCACTAAAACATCCCGCCTCAGCACGGATGCAAGACAGTCTCCTAATAAAACCACAAACACTCTCACAGTATCTGCAAGTACACATTACACCACTCCAGGCAAGGATAGAAGGATATCTGTCCCTTACTAATCAGGGGAAGTAGGGTACCCATGCCTAGCCTAGAAGCAGGAAAGGCGCCCTAATAAGGACGGCCCCACTATCTGCATCTGGGACCTTGCTATCCCTGATTAGGGACCTGGAGTTAAGCACAAAACACTGGACATGACACTGTTCACACACACAGAACATAACTGTTCATACACCTCATGTCTGTCCAACTGCACAGACACTCAGAACATGTCGCTGTTCACACCTATACACCTCAGGTAATGCAAACCACACAGAACAGAAACCTCACTCAGAACTAACATGCATAAAATTAGTAAGCCATAGCTAGTGCAAATGTCCTAACTCCAAGGGGAAGGAGAGTCAGCCACTGTGCTGACATAAAAGGAACAGTGTCAGGAAGCACCCATCTGACCCCAGGTCCCAGCAGCACAAACCTTTCATTTGTTTGCAGACTAATCTGTCAGAATGGTAGCATCGCATAACAGTTTTATAGGTAAATGGGCACTTATGAGGAATATATTTTATCTGAAGATTGTGTGGAAGATTTTATGCACTTCTTAGCAATTTGATTGGGAAAAAACAACTGAGGTCATCTACTAAAAAGTACGTTTATGTACATTTTGCCATGCAATTCATATCAATCTTAATTATATAAACTTTACTATAAAACTTTTGGCAATCTAGACTTTATAGTGCTATAGAAATACTGAATACTATGACTTCATATTGTCAGTATGCTTTAATGATCTTCAGTTCGGTAACACAAATAGAACACTTATGCTAATCTGAAATGGCACCTCTGTATCTTTCACGCGATTTGACGCTCTGATAGCTGTGCTATAATCAGAACGTTAAACTGGCGCTTGTGTGACGGAGCCCTCAGACTAATGATACATACTATGTACAGTGTGCATCAGGTAGTCAGAGAAGCAGTTTGGCCATCTTTGTTTTTCCAGGCCTGGAAGGCCACTTTAATCTTCACTCATTTACTCATCTTGCCAAGTTTCAGCTAGCCCTTTCTTTGAGCGGCTACAGAGTCAGGCCCTGCCTGTTTTTATCCTCATCCATGGCTCGTTAACTCTGATGGTGACTCTTCACCTCTGAATCACAGGCAGCATTGTGTTGCCAGGGCAACCATCACACTCAGGTGACATAAATTCTGGCTGCTCATTTAAAGGGCACTCTAGACTTTACTCCCTGCCTAAAGATTAAGATCCCATCTTTACCTGTCTATTTATACCTGTCTCATCCTACAGTATCTCAATGTGATTTATATGTGGACTTTAACTTGAACAGTCCAGAATTTCTTTTTTTATCTGTAATGTGATGGATATACTGGTATGTGTAGGGTTATTGTAATGTTGCAAGGTCCAAATGGCTACTTACAGCTGAGCTTCAATCTTCCAACATATAGCCTCACATTATCATTAAGCTCCTTTTGGTATAAAAAAAGAATTCAGAGTAGATTCTATGAGCTGCCCAGTTTCTGATACAGTAAAATAGTTCCATCCCAGCATCTCATAGTTTGCATGCATGGAATGGCTGAGCTCTGTTCACTATGGGAATGGAAATAGATGACAATTGTTTTCTTAATGAAGGCACAATACTGAATTTGGGGCACTAAGGGGGCACTATAACTAATTAGGGTGACTAAATGGCACCATAACTAACTAGAGTCACTAAGTGGCACCACTATTCAGGTGAAGGCACTAAGGGAGCACTACTACTGAATGGCGTATTAAAGAGACACCAGTATTGAGTGAGGACACTAGGTGGGCACCATTACTGAATGGGGGCACTAAACAAGCATCGCCTTCAAAGGGTCACATGTGAAACTACTTCTTCTTAAGTGGACACACATGGAAGATTATTACTTCCAAGAGATATTACTGCTGTCTAGAGGGCAAAAAGAGGGTACTATTACTTTTTAGGACACATACAGTGGGCAGCATTATTTTCTATAAGGGGCACAATGTTGGGTATTGCTGCTATATGAGAGCACTAAAAGGAGCACTATTACTGCTTGTGGCTACTGAGAAGATCACTATTACTCTGTGGGGTACAAAAGATTGCAGTTTTACTGTGTAGTGCACTATTAACCTCTGGGGAACATTATAGGATACTATATGTTTGGCACTATTATTTTTAGGGATGCTGGCTGTATGGCACAAGTTTTTTTTTGGGGGGGGGGGTGGGGGGGTGGAATAATGACAGTTATGATTACATTATTTTTGAGAGACAATATTTAGCGACATGCACTACACAGCAGGTACAGTAATAGGGGCAGATGGGGAAGTGATAAGCATAGAATTGGAGGTAGCAGCAGGATTGAGAGTTTCTGTAGTTTGGGAAAAGGTTGGGTGGGTGTTGAAAAATTGAGGAACCACAATTGTCTGTGTTTCAAACTTTTTAGAGGCTAGATGTGACTGAAAGAAGGCATCATAGTGGGCTGGGCTGGATAAAAAAAGACACGAAAAGTGAACAACTGCAGTTAAAGAAGCTGACATCTGTGAGTCACTAAATGTAACTGTACTCTATTCACTTATAATGTCTGGAGAGTGCCTGTTTAGGACAGGTATCTGCCACTATATGGTCGTTGTATGGTGGTAGTATTTGTCTCTACATAGTGATATTTATTGAACAACAGTATGGTTGTATTATTCAGGCACTATGTATTTGTCATGATGTGGCAGTAATATTTGTACGGTGGTATTATTGGTCTTTGTATAGTGCTTTTTATGTAATAATTGTATGGCATTATTATTCAGTTAGTATTTAGTGGTAATGGTCATGGCGTGACTTTATTATTAGGGTCTTGTGTGGGGATATATTATGGGTAATATTGGCCTTTGTATGTTTACTTTCTTCAGTAAAAGTAAGAAGGTAACATTTAATTAAATGATGGTGATAATAAGTGTCCAGTTATAGCAGCAACAGTGTTATATGATTATTATTTTATATCTATATAATTATTTTTTTGGGTGGGGCGACAAACAGATACCATAAAGCTTGTGTCTCTACCCTTTTAAGATCAAAGCAATGCCCCTGCCAAAAACATAACATTTTTACAATTGTTGTTTATTCATGCAGTCACTTCTGACTCTCTGTGACCTCGTGAAGTAGCCCACGCCAGAGCTTTCTGTTGGCTGACTCCACCCCCAGCTCTACCAAGGTCCAGTCTGTCACCTGAAAGATATCATCCATGCATCTTGGCCCCTCTTATTTTTGCCTTTCACTTTCCCCAACATCAGCATTTTCTCCAAGGTATCCTGTCTTCTCATTATGTGGCCAAAGTACTTCAGTTTTGCCTTTAATATCATTCCCTCCAGTGAGCAGTCTGGCTTTATTTCCTGGAGTATGGACTGGTTTGATCTTCTTGTGGTCAAAGGCACTCTTAGCCTTTCCTATGGTCCATCTCTCACATCCATAGGTTAGTATGGGGAATACCATTGCTTTAACTATGTGGACCTTCGTTGTCAGTGTGATGTCTCTGGTCTTAACTATTTTATTGAGATTGGTCATTGCTCTCCTTCCAAGAAGTAAACGTCTTCTGATTTTCTGGCTGCAGTCTGTCACTGCCTCCATGTTTCCTCCCTCTACTTGCCAGTTGTCAATTAATCTGGTTGCCATGATCTTGTTTTTTTTATGTTTAACTACAACCCAGCTTTTGCACTTTCTTCTTTCACCTTGGTAATAAGGCTCCTCAGCTCCTCCTCGCTTTCAGCCATCAAAGATTTATCATCTGCATATCTTAATGCAGATGATACATCTGCAGATTGTTAATGATTCTTCCAGCGATTTTAACTCCAGCCTTGGATTCATCCCCGCTCGTCGCATGATGTGTTCTGCATAAAAATTAAAAAGGTAGGATGATAGTATACAAACTTGCCATATTCCTTTCACAATCTTAAACCAATCTGTTGTTCCATGGTCTGTTCTTACCGTTGCTACTTGGTCGTTATACAGATTCCTCAGGAGGCATACAAGGTGACTTTGTAACCCCATACCACCAAGAACTTGACACAATTTATTATGATCCACATAGTCAAAGGCTTTAGAGTAATCAATAAACCAGAAATAGATGACTTTCTGAAATGTCCTGCCTGCCTCCATTATCCAGCAGATATTGGCAATTTGGTCTCTAGTTCCTCTGTCTTTTCTGAACCCAGCATAATAGCAGAAAACAGTATCCAAAGTAAGGTAGCGGGGAACACTGCCAGGCCGTGGGGCCGCTACCTGACCTTGGATAATGTTTTATGCTATACACAAGGGACAATCCCCATACCTAGGCTACCCCATGTGGGGTACTTTGGGATGTTTTTACTTTGTAAGATTTCCATCACTGTAGGGACTACTACCCCCCTTTCCCCCTATCTTTTTTCTCTGCCTTATTTCTATTGATTTTGATTTTGCTTTATACTGCTTTTTGATATTGATGGTATTAAGTCAATGACATCACCAATTTCCTAGTACTGTCATATTGTTTCATCAATTATGTTATATAAGATTTTTCCCTTTTATATAGATGGTTATTCTATAGTATGTATATTTCTTACCACATCTTAACGCTCATTATTAAAAATGTGTTACCATTAGAGATGAGCGAACGTGTCCGTTACGGACACTTACGCACCCGGACACCGGCTTTCCCGAACACTTCAGTGTTCGGGCGTAAATGTTCGGGGGCCGCCGGGGGGTGGGGGTCGCCGTGGCAGCGCGGGCGGCAGCAGCGGGGAACAGGGGGGAGCCCTCTCTCTCTCCCTCTCCCCCCCACTCCCCGCCGCACCCCCCCCCCCCCCCGCGCTGCCACGGCGACCGCCGAACATTTTTCGCCCGAACACGGAAGTACTCGCAAAGTTCGGTGTTCGGGCGAAAAGGGGCGGGGCCGAACATGTTCGATCATCTCTAGTTACCATGTTCACCTACCGTAACACACTACATTAATTGCAATGATTACTATGTTCATATATTTAAATTTTTTTTATGAATTGGCTTTTAACTCATTTTTTTTTTTTAATTACCATCCTTACTGTCTATCAATTTATCTTTTTTAACATATCCTTTGTCTCTTTTCCACTTTTATATTATCTATATTAGTGATTTCGTGCTTGAGAAAGGAGCGTTCGGGTTCTGAAATGCGTTGCACTGTGAACTACAGCTCTGTTCGATAAATTTTCATTTATTCCAACTCAGTGGGCTCTGCTTCTTTCTAACAGATCCTACGGACTATACATGTCCGTTCTCAGGCAATCACATTTGGCACCTCATCGGTCACCCTGAGCACAGCAGTTATCCTTTTTTCACTCTACTTGACACTGCTTGTGGGGGCGCCGTCCCCCAGCTTTTCTCCTTGCATACTCTCATTTGATGTCCTTCCTTAGGACAGGGTCTCCCTGTTTTCTGTGACTACCACAATTTCTCCGCACCCTTCTATGTGCTTTTCACTGTAAACTATCCCAGGTTTACGTACCACCGATCATCTGCAAGAGGCACTGTCCAGCTCTTCAATTTCTGTTCGTGTACTTTTCACATGTAGACGATTATTGTAGAGGATTATTTAAAAAGCAGCTTTCCAGGCAATTGTATTTGTGTTACAGATACGTGAATTAAATTACATTCAACATTTTCGGAGAATTATTATCATTCAGTGTAAACATAGCCAATGAACGAACAATGAACTATAATTCGTACAGGTATCATTCATTGTTCATTTTATGCAGGCATAAAATCATCACTCATTTCCCTTTAATTTAATGTAAAAGGTGATCTTTCAGTTGTTTGCAGACCACTCCCAGGCATTTCCAGCCTCCCCTGACAGACCAAAGAAGGACTGAACAAGCTCTGACAAAAAAAATGGCCAAAACTTTGTAACAATTGTGTGCACATGTAAATGAATGTAGTTTAAAAACAAATGACTTGTTTGCTTGCTTTAATGATTATTTGCTCCAAGTAAAACCCTTAAATGGATGTTCAAAAAAAGAAATGGTTGTTTAATTTGGCTTGCTTCTAGGAAGTCTTAGGCTGCATTTACACGGATGATGAGCTCTTACGCTGGCCGCATCGCGGCTGAAAATCACATTGATGAAGAATAGCTGCGATTGTGTCCTGAGATTAATTAGCGTTTTCACGTTATTTACTTGGGTGTATCATGTAAAAAATATGGTGCAGCGCTGAATTCCGTTGGTCGGTAGAAATCCTTAAAATGACTGCTAATACTTAAATAGAGCCAGCTGTCTTCTTTTCCAAGCATCAAATGCAGGTTAACTCCCTCCCCCTCACTTTTTTTTCAGCTCGCATAGGAGTCAAGACCTATCTGTTGATGCAGCGTGAAGCAGTTTTTTTATGCACCCAAAAATCACCCATGTAAGTGAATGCATTGGAATCCAATGCTTCACATGGTCGCGATTTACAGCTAAATAGCCGCATATAAACGCTCATGTGAATGAGGCCTCAGGTTGAGTGTTGTATGCATAAACTGCCATTACATTAGATGTAGTGTTGGTCAGCAGACTGAAGAGTTCCCATATTCTGCTGCTAAGCTTCTATGGATGCTCAGCAAAAGGCAAGTCAGGATAATAACACAAGAAGGAAATTTGTACACTTTGCAGACTCTAAATATACAGAAAACAAATTGCCTGCACGAATGTAATGCCAATTATTTAGATGACTGTCATTTTCCTGACCTCAATAAGGAATAATGCTGATGTTAGTGATGTATAAGATAACGCTCTCATTTGTTACTTATGATGTTATTAATGTTACTTCTATAAAATAACAGATTACTATGTCTCCGCTTTTGTTTATGTGATACTATTAATACTCCTGTTAACAGTGTTGCTTGTAATGTTCTAACTAATATGAATGAGCATTCTGCATCTCAGATACATGTTCAGTATGATAGTGGTGATTTACTATGAGGCAATTATCCACCCATGAGACACTGTTCTGGCTTCTCTATAAAGAGATCAATTACTCTTATTCAGATTAATACACATGTATATATTACCCAGCTGTCTTTTCTCTTAAAAAAAATCTTATATGGTTTATACGCTTGATTTAAAGCATAGCTGCACTACAGGTACCCATTTTAGCATAAGCTGTCATGTGTGCACATGAGAAATAACACTATTTCTGGTCATTATATGACTTATATTTGTATTTATCACCAGATTTTCCCTATGCAGGCTGTATCGCTAATATTTAGTCTTCCTTGGGCTGGTTGATGGAGACTAGCTGCTATGATGCCCCCACAGACTGTACATGGAGAAAACAGCAGATTCTGCTCCATAGGGGGTATTCCCATTTCAGTTTTTCATGACCGAGATGGGAAACCCCAGCCTTCGGTTTCTGGCCACCTGTCGGAAACAGCTGAGTGCTTCAACCCAGTGCAGTTTCCGTAGCTCTCATTGAAGTAAATGAGAGCTATGGAAACAGCATTGCAGCTGAAGCACTTGTCTGTTTTCCTACTTACAGACCCAGTGGCCATTATTTTAGTAGTAGTTTCCAATCTCAGCTATGAAAAGCCAAGATGAGAATACTCTTTTAATTCTCTACAAGCCAAACAGAGATATGGCAGCATCATAGAAGAAATTTTCAGCAGTACTGAGCAGTGTGGATGTGATTCCATTTGTTGTGGTATCACAGTAAACATGATTAGCAGCAGTCACTTCTGTGTGTCTTTCCTTCTGCAGTTTCCTTCACTCCCCCTCTCTGTAGACATCTATGGACATCATAAGTTATCATCCACCTTGATTTCATGTGTTCTATCTAGTTGTCTCTCTTACTAGATATGGAAATTCCTTGACAGCAGGCAGTGGACTCCTAGTGGCAAACAATATAGATTGATTTTTCTGCATGGGTGCCTTAGGAAAGACCCAGTCAGGCATATTAAACCAGTTTTCTAGTGCAAATTGCCGCAGAAAACTGTTTTACATCCTTTGCACCACATCTATGATGTGTTTAGACATTTTTACACACTTTTCCAAACACTTCGCAAAAACAGGAAAAAAGACTTTGCTGAGAGGGACATGGCTTTGTGACAAAGAGAACGTGGTATAAATGCGACTTTGTGCACTAAAAAGTGTAACAAAAACTGGCTTAACCTAAGCAAATTAGTAGGTGCTATACATTTAGACAGATCCAACAGGAGCCAGTGTGATACATTTGGTGTATCTAAAGACTGTTTAAGTTGCACTATTAGATAGCATTAGTTAATCGGCCCAAATGTGTATGCAGTATTTGCAAGAACAACAATGAATTGTGGGGGCCTTGTGTAAGCTGTCGCTCTTGACCTGAAGGTTGCAGGTTCAATCCCCGCTGGTTCAGGCAGCAGGCTCAAGGTTGACTCAGCCTTCCATTCTTCCGAGGTCGGTAAAATGAATACCCAGCCTGGTGTGTGTGTGTGGAGGATGGGGGGGGGCTGGAGGGTAATAAATAGATTATACAAATAACAAGTCCCTTTCCCCTATAATAAGGTGTCTAAATGTAATCAACTAAGTGCATTTTCTCTAGGGTGAGGTGAGTATGTAAACCTGACCTGAAGTGGCATTTGAAAACGTATTTACTATAAGAACTTCGCAGCATCACTTGTGTTTACTGTCATATAAGATATTAACACAGGTGAAATCACATTCAATGCCTGGAAATATTTTGAAAACAACACAGGCATGTAATTTGCAATTTTTCCATTCTACCAACCGTAAATGAAAATTATATCTAAAAAAAGAAATGTGCATCAAAGTGCAAGGCAATGCTGATCCAGTGCAATCAGACTTTTATTAAAGCTGATGAGCAATAAAAGTGTTTTCGGATTGGATTACATTTACCTACCACTTGTGTCTTATCAGCAAAAGATGAGAAAGAGTTCTTTATTTAAGGCATAATTAAAAATAATTATAATAATGTAGGTACAACACCACGCTTGTATGGGGATTAGTCAAAATAAGTAAAAAAAATCAAAGCATCCAAATTTCAAAGCATAATATGCAATTATTTATTTTACACCTAAGATAATTATAACATTTTCTAGTGGGGAAAAAGGTAGTATAACAAAAATCCTATCTCCCTCTGTTGGAAATTACCATAACTTCCATAAGCATCTCATTGAGTAAATAGATATAATCAAATGTATATAATAAAGGAAATCGTGCGCTCATAAAAGAGATCCCAGTTTGAAATCTAGACTCCATCACCCATTCATCTAAGTGTGTACTGTGCATTCTGATAACAGAGTTTTTTGAAAAATGTATTATAAATCAGGTGAAAAATAAATATATATTTTTTTTTTACAAATATGTCACTTTCATGACAAGAAGGAAAAACCAGGGAGACACAACCCAAATTTTATAGCACTAGTTCTTCTGTATTCAAAAATACCCCGATTGTAGCCTTAATCTGCTTACAGGACACATAGCTAGGCCTATATTGAAGGGAACACCCATTGGCTTTCAGGGCACAACTGAATAAATTCTAGGCCCCACTGCAAAAACAATTTAAAAAATGACTCCCCAAAAAGAATCCCCCTTCCTTTATGGCATTCTCTAAATCTTAGACAAAATTAATAATGCAAAACTGGTATGTCTCAAACCAGGAGTAATTACAAAGACCTGGTTGGAATGGAAACATGGGGATATAAAGCTGTTATCCCTCCTCCTGCCATGCTTGCTGCAAACCTAACACTTTTTTTGGCCTTTACAGAAACGATCCCTTAAAACCTAACTTTCAATAATTCAAATATAAAAACCAAGGGCTATATACTAACAAATAGGATGAACAAACAAATAATCAATATCCCCAGGAGCAGTCACCAGGATTGAATCAGTAATACTCCCAGTGGACCCACAATTGGAGAACATAAGGGAAGTATATCAATTAGAGATAAAGTGTCTCCTGGTCCGATGTACTCCCTTTAGAATGCCTTATACATCCACTATAGAGGTTGGTGGGGATTAAAGTCAGAACCCAATCATTCACACACCCTGTTTTACTGCCCATTGGACGAGTACCAAGTTGAGCCACACAGGGTGAGAGGACACCCTCACTGGAGAAAGAGAATGATGTTTCAAAACCTCAATAAAACAAGAAGAAAAAACTCTTTTTTTGAAAATAAATGAGTGTCATAGAGGTTGATACAGTGGCTGGTAGAGAACTAAATCATAACCCAAGCATTCACACACCCTATTTCTGTTTGTTGGATAAGTACCCAGTTGAGCCACAAGGACCAAAAGGATGCCCTGACTAGAGAAGCTTCAATGAGACTTGAAGTAAGGACGCATTCTGTTGGATTTTGATGAGTGTTATACAGGTTTGACACATTTCATTTAAACATCTAACTTCATCAGGAACCGTGTAGGTCTCTAGATAAATGCTAATAGTAGACTAATAGTAGAATTGATCCATTACTAGGACCCCTAGATATACCAGAACCCTAGGATTTATTCTAAAGAAAACACGGGCGCAATTACCCTAGTTAAAGGGGTTGTCCCGCGGCAGCAAGTGGGTCTATACACTTCTGTATGGCCATATTAATGCACTTTGTAATATACATTGTGCATTAATTATGAGCCATACAGAAGTTATAAAAAGTTTTATACTTACCTGCTCCGTTGCTGGCGTCCTCGTCTCCATGGTGCCGACTAATTTTCGCCCTCCGATGGCCAAATTAGCCGCGCTTGCGCAGTCCGGGTCTTCTCCTGTCTTCTATGGAGCCGCTCGTGCAGAATGCAGGCTCCGTGTAGCTCCGCCCCATCACGTGCCGATTCCAGCCAATCAGGAGGCTGGAATCGGCAATGGACCGCACAGAAGAGCTGCGGTCCACGGAGACAGAGGATCCCGGCGGCCATCTTCAGCGGTAAGTATTGAAGTCACCGGAGCGCGGGGATTAAGGTAAGCGCTCCGGTAAGCTTTCTTTACCTCCCTGCATCGGGGTTGTCTCGCGCCGACCAGGGGGGGGGGTTGAAAAAAAAAAAAAACCCGTTTCGGCGCGGGACAACCCCTTTAACTATCTAAGGCCCAGAGCCCAATCCTCCCAAGCCCAGAAGCGAAATAAATCAAAATAAAGATGTGGCAGCACCATCAGCCCTGATGGTGGACTGACAGCTGGTGCAAAATACTGATTTCATATTCCCACATTGCTTGTAACAATAATAGCAGGTGGGTAGTATGTGATGATGCAGCAGCTGATAGACAGAGGAGAGGACAGCATTTGTTGAAACAAAATGTTTTTACTTACTGGTTACTTGAAAGTTACAAATGTCCTCCTTCAGCCTCTCCAAAGATGGACACTACTCCAGTTCCTTTTGGAGGCAGGGCTACAGTTCTCACACTTGTAATGGCTTCGTTAAAGGAGTATTCCTATTTCAGGAATCTTATTTTAATGTGTTTGAAATCACAAAACAATGCCAAGATGCTCCATTCTCCATGTATTGCAGATACTGATTCCGCTGCCCTCTGGTTGCTTACTACTTGTTGCCAGGGAAACAGACCACCTCTTCTATGGAAAGAAATTGCAGAGAAGCAGAGGAGGCTGATGCTTGCGCATTTCTTTCATCTAAATCTGATTGATGGGATCTCCGAAGCACATGTGCACTAGCTTTCGGCCCGGCCACCAGCTGCTGTTCTGCTCTGCTATTTCTTTCCATAGAAGAGATGGTCTGTTTCCCTGGCAACAAGCAGCAAACAACCAGAAGACAGAGGAATCAATAGCTGCAATTTCTGGAGAATGGAGCGTTTTGGAAATAAACATCTTATGGGTGAGTGCATTGCTTTGCTGATTCAAACACATTGACATAGGATTCCCAAGATGGAAATATCCCTTTAATTTTTATTAATAGTAATTAGAACTCCCTATGATGGACAGCTGTAATAATGCGGTCTAGGTCTCTGTCTACTAACTTTGATTAGTCTTAATATTTGAGACATACATTAAAAGCTATGTCTGGGATTTCAAAATGCAAGCAGCCACTAGCAAGCTTAGTAAGGAGCTGAGGGCTGCCTTTACCCCCTTAGGCTTCTTTGACATGAGTGTTTTATTGTGGCTATTGTGCTGTGAAAAAACGCCGTCCGAAAATCACGACCATCTGAAGCATTGGATTCCATTGCATTTGTTCAGATGGGCGATTTTGCAGTGCGTAAAGTTGGCCAGCCGGAAAAGATAGCGCATATGGTGCACATTCTGGCTGGCTGCTTTTACAAGATGCCAGAATATTCCGGCTGTTCCCATAGACTCCTATAGGAGCCTATGAGAGCTTCCGGAAAAAGGAAGGGGGAGGGAGTTTAGCAGCGGCTTGCATTGCTAAATTCCCTGCCCCTTCCCTTGCCAGCAGCTCTCGTATACTGCGGAAGGAGGGAGTTTAGCATGACTAGGTCCCACCTTATCCCCTTGCTAGCAGCTGGCAAGGGGCAGAGGATTGGGGGGGGGGGGGTTAGCACACTAGCTCTGCTAAACTCCCTCCCTTTGCTGGAAGCCAGCAAGGGGTGAAGAGGGGAGGGAGTTTAGCATAGGTGAACTCTTTGCTCCCAGAAGACACTATTCCGTGCTGTGGCGTATATACGTAGCAGCCTTGCCGTCTGAATGGGCAAGAAAGCAGGAGATGCAGTCACGACTTGGTTGCGACTGCCTCTCGTTCATGCGATTTTGAGCCACGAAGACTGAAAAACCTGGATTGAAGTGCTGTGCAAGCATTATTCATACACAGAAAAAAAGTCATGCTTTCTTACGCAGAGGCAATTGAGCTTATATTCTATAATCATGTGTGTTCATTTTAAAGAAAGCATGTAAGTATATAGTTTTATTGTGAATGTATCTTAAATAAAGCGCACTCTTGGAAAATGTTAAAGTTTACAGAAAACATTTGAGAGATTCTAAAATTCTATTCAGTTCCACCCATCCCCACTGCAGTACAAAGCATTTCAATGCAAAATTCAGTCTTAAATAATATTGAAAGAATTCTTTTGCATAGTTTATTGTAGACATGGAGCACCCTGTGTTAGCCCTTAAATGCAAATGTTTTCCAAAGGCACCTGAGTCACTGGGAAAGTTACATGGTTTACATAATTACCAGTCTTACATCTTTGAGTGCAATCTGTACATGGAATTGATTTGCAGGAACCAAAGGGACCAGTAGGGGGAGCTGGAGCACTGCAGCTAAATCGTAGATATGGTGGCTGCACCTACATAACCGCAAGCTTCTAGAATTACTGTCCTGTCTATGTTATTTTCTTTTCAAATTTTGTGCTGTTTTATGGGCACTTAAAAATCAAGGGAACATTTCAAAATATGTAATTGAAAATAAAGAAATTGCTTTCAACAGACCGGCACATGTAAGTGTTAAGAGTGATTGTACAACCCCTAGTTTATTTCAGACATGTCATTTAGAAAGTATGCTCTCACTTATCTTTTCTTTGTCTGTGTACAACCTAAGCCTCATCTATGAACACGTAAATAAATTATTTAAAACCAGCAAACCACAAATAGGATGCGTCTCTGTGAAATATCCCAGTGGATCGGGAGCTATTAATACGATGCAGCCAAAGTATAATGCCTGCAATTATTTCCCTAATATTGTAAGAAATCTCTCTGTTACTCTGCTATTTATGCTCCTTCTTTTTGCCTGTAATCTTTCTCCATACCAGAAATAACTAACAAAATCTGGTCATATTTCTTTTTAACCAGAGACAAAATCCCTTGTATTACTAAAGGTGTGCTCAGGTCCTATATGTAGAGGTCAGTGAACCTGAAATGGGAATCTTGAACACTGGAAATCTATTGTCCAATTTCTACCTTCAATTCCTGCTAAACAACTATGCTATACCTACTGCATCACACTAGTAATCTAATATTCTAATGTGTTCTTATAGATCAGAACTGCACAACTTCTTGTGGTCTGATCACCTAATTGTAATATTGTTTTAAAGGGCTGCAACTAAATATAAAGCGTTTCAGTTGACTTTTCACAATTACTTGTCTTGTGTATGAGGAATAATACCATTTATTGTATCTTGCATTTATCATCAGCTTCCTCCTCAGCAGGCTGTATCTCTATTAGAGATGAGCGAACACCAAAATGTTCGGGTGTTCGTTATTCGGAACGAACTTCCCGCGATGCTCGAGGGTTCGTTTCGAACAACGAACCCCATTCAAGTCAATGGGCGACCAGAGTATTTTTGTATTTCGCCGATGCTCGCTAAGGTTTTCATGTGTGAAAATCTGGGCAATTCAACAAAGTGATGGGAACGACACAGCAACGGATAGGGCAGGCGAGGGGCTACATGTTGGGCTGCATCTCAAGTTCACAGGTCCCACTATTAAGCCACAATACCGGCAAGAGTGGGCCCCCCCCCCCCCCCCTCCCAACAACTTTTACTTCTGAAAAGCCCTCATTAGCATGGCATACCTTTGCTAAGCACCACACTAGCTACAACAAAGCACAATCACTGCCTGGATGACACTCCACTGCCACTTCTCCTGGGTTACATGCTGCCCAACCGCCCCCCCTCCCCCCCACAGCGCACACCAAAGTGTCCCTGCGCAGCCTTCAGCTGCCCTCATGCCACGCCACACTCATGTCTATTTAGAAGTGCGTCTGCCATGAGGAGGAACCGCAGGCACACACTGCAGAGGGTTGGCACGGCTAGGCAGCGACCCTCTTTAATAGGGGCGGGGCGATAGCCCACAATGCTGTACAGAAGCAATGAGAAATAGAATCCTGTGCCACCGCCATCAGGAGCTGCACACGTGGGCATAGCAATGGGGAAGCTATGTGCCACACACTATTCATTCTGTCAAGGTGTCTGCATGCCCCAGTCAGACTGGTAATATGCACCTTAACAGTAACCGCGTTGGTGGTAATGTGGTGGTGACTGCGGACCTAGTAGCACGGTTGTATTTTGTTGGTTTTCGGAATGTGGCCAGGATTAAGTGGGCCGTGGCGGGGGGATGGTGTGGGGGCTCTCTTGTTGTGTCGGTAAAGGTGAAATTCTTGGACTGCCACCAGACGAACCAATGCAAAGGCATTTGCCATGAATGTTTTCCCTGTTGGAGGAGGAGGGGGATGTTTTTGAGGCACTACGTGTCCTCTCCACGTGTCCGTTCCATGTCAGCAATAGTAGCACTCAAGACAGGCCCCAGTAACAATTCTGAAGCAGCAGTATAGCGGGAGCGCAGTCTTCGTTCCATGTAAGCAATAGTAGCACTCAGGACAGGCCCCATTAACAATTCTGAAGCAGCAGTATAGCGGGAGCGCAGTCTTCGTTCCATTTCAGTAGCCTTAGTATAGCCAAGGCACAAGTTACATTTATGTAGCTAAACTGTAGGCCAACCCCACACACCTTTCTGTACCATGAGTGCAGGCGAAGAACATAGAAATTACTATGATTACACTGTAGGTGAGGGCCCCAAAAAATTGGTGTACCAACAGTACTAATGTACCTCAGTAAAAATTGGCCATGCTCAACCAAGATGGCAGGTAAATCGCTTTGGTTAATGTGGCTTAAGTGGTAACTAGGCCTGGAGGCAGCCCAGTGTAACGAAAAATTGGTTCAAGTTAAAGTTCCAACGCTTTTAAGCGCATTGAAACTTATAAAAATTGTTCTGAAAAATTATTTGAGTGAGCCTTGTGGCCCTAAGAAAAATTGCCCGTTCAGCGTGATTACGTGAGGTTTCAGGAGGAGGAGCAGGAGGAGGAGGAGGAGGAATATTAGACACAGATTGATGAAGCAGAAATGTCCCCGTTTTGGATGGTGAGAGAGAACGTAGCTTCCATCCGCGGGTGCAGCCTACGTATTGCTTACGTATCGCTGCTGTCCGCTGGTGGAGAACAGAAGTCTGGGGAAATCCAGCCTTTGTTCATCTTGATGAGTGTTAGCCTGTCGGCACTGTCGGTTGACAAGCGGCTACGCTTATCTGTGATGATTCCCCCAGCCGCACTAAACACCCTCTCCGACAAGACGCTAGCCGCAGGACAAGCAAGCACCTCCAGGGCATACAGCGCTTGTTCAGGCCACGTGTCCAGCTTCGACACCCAGTAGTTGTAGGGGGCAGAGGCGTCACCGAGGATGGTCGTGCGATCCGCTACGTACTCCCTCACCATCCTTTTACAGTGCTCCCGCCGACTCAGCCGTGACTGGGGAGCGGTGACACAGTCTTGGTGGGGAGCCATAAAGCTGGCCAGGCCCTTAAAGACTGTTGCACTGCCTGGGATGTACATGCTGCTCGATCTACGCACATCCCCTGCTACCTTGCCCTCGGTACTGCGCCTTCTGCCACTAGCGCTGTCGGCTGGGAATTTTACCATCAGCTTGTCCGCAAGGGTCCTGTGGTATAGCAACACTCTCGAACCCCTTTCCTCTTCGGGAATCAGAGTGGGCAGGTTCTCCTTATACCGTGGATCGAGCAGTGTGTACACCCAGTAATCCGTCGTGGCCAGAATGCGTGCAACGCGAGGTTCACGAGAAAGGCATCCTAACATGAAGTCAGCCATGTGTGCCAGGGTACCTGTATGCAACACATGGCTGTCTTCACTAGGAAGATCACTTTCAGGATCCTCCTCCTCCTCCTCCTCCTCAGGCCATACACGCTGAAAGGATGACAGGCAATCAGCCGGTGTACCGTCAGCAGCGGCCCAAGCTGTCTCTTCCCCCTCCTCCTCATCCTCCTCATGCTCCTCCTCCTCCTCCTGTACGCGCTGAGAAATAGACAGGAGGGTGCCCTGACTATCCAGCGGCATACTGTCTTCCCCCGCCCCCGTTTCCGAGCGCAAAGCAGCTGCCTTTATGCTTTGCAGGGAATTTCTCAAGATGCATAGCAGAGGAATGGTGACGCTAATGATTGTAGCATCGCCGCTCACCACCTGGGTAGACTCCTCAAAATTACCAAGGACATGGCAGATGTCTGCCAACCAGGCCCACTCTTCTGAAAGGAATTGAGGAGGCTGACTCCCACTGCGCCGCCCATGTTGGAGTTGGTATTCGACTATAGCTCTACGTTGTTCATAGAGCCTGGCCAACATGTGGAGCGTAGAGTTCCACCGTGTGGGCACGTCGCACAGCAGTCGGTGCACTGGCAGCTTAAAGTGATGTTGCAGGGTGCGCAGGGTGGCAGCGTCCGTGTGGGACTTGCGGAAATGTGCGCAGAGCCGGCGCGCCTTTACGAGCAGGTCTGACAAGCGTGGGTAGCTTTTCAGAAACCGCTGAACCACCAAATTAAAGACATGGGCCAGGCATGGCACGTGCGTGAGGCTGCCGAGCTGCAGAGCCGCCACCAGGTTACGGCCGTTGTCACACACGACCATGCCCGGTTGGAGGCTCAGCGGCGCAAGCCAGCGGTCGGTCTGCTGTGTCAGACCCTGCAGCAGTTCGTGGGCCGTGTGCCTCTTATCGCCTAAGCTGAGTAGTTTCAGCACGGCCTGCTGACGCTTGCCCACCGCTGTGCTGCCACACCGCGCGACACCGACTGCTGGCGACATGCTGCTGCTAACACATCTTGATTGCGAGACAGAGGAGGAGGAGGAGGAGGGTGCTTTAGTGGAGGAAACATACACCGCCGCAGATACCACCACCGAGCTGGGGCCCGCAATTCTGGGGGTGGGTAGGACGTGAGCGGTCCCAGGCTCTGACTCTGTCCCAGCCTCCACTAAATTCACCCAATGTGCCGTCAGGGAGATGTAGTGGCCCTGCCCGCCTGTGCTTGTCCACGTGTCCGTAGTTAAGTGGACCGTGGCAGTAACCGCGTTGGTGAGGGCGCGTACAATGTTGCGGGAGACGTGGTCGTGCAGGGTTGGGACGGCACATCGGGAAAAGTAGTGGCGACTGGGAACTGAGTAGCGCGGGGCCGCCGCCTCCATGATACTTTTGAAGGACTCCGTTTCCACAACCCTATACGGCAGCATCTCAAGGCTGATGAATTTTGCTATGCGGACGGTTAACGTTTGAGCGTGCGGGTGCGTGGCGGCGTACTTGCGCTTGCGCTCCAACAGTTGCGCAAGCGACGGCTGGACGGTGCGCTGAACTACACTGCTGGATGGGGCCGAGGACAGCGGAGGTGAGGGTGTGGGTGCAGGCCAGGAGACGGTAGTGCCTGTGTCCTGAGAGGGGGGTTGCATCTCAGTGGCAGGTTGGGGCACAGGGGGAGAGGCAGGGGTGCAAACCGGAGGCGCTGAACGGCCTTCGTCCCACCTTGCGGGGTGCTTGGCCATCATATGTCTGCGCATGGTGGTGGTGGTGAGGCTGTTGGTGTTGGCTCCCCGGCTGAGCTTTGCGCGACAAAGGTTGCACACCACTGTTCGTCGGTCGTCAGGCGTCTCTGTGAAAAACTGCCAGACCTTAGAGCACCTCGGCCTCTGCAGGGTGGCATGGCGCGAGGGGGCGCTTTGGGAAACACTTGGTGGATTATTCGGTCTGGCCCTGCCTCTACCCCTGGCCACCGCACTGCCTCTTGCAACCTGCCCTGCTGATGCCCTTGACTCCCCCTCTGAAGACCTGTCCTCCTGAGTAAGCGTTGCACACCAGGTGGGGTCAGTCACCTCATCGTCCTGCTGCTCTTCCTCCGAATCCTCTGTGCGCTGCTCCCTCGGACTTACTGCCCTTACTACTACCTCACTGCAAGACAACTGTGTCTGATCGTCATCGTCCTCCTCACCCACAGAAAGTTGTTGAGACAGTTGGCGGAAGTCCCCAGCCTCTTCCCCCGGACCCCGGGAACTTTCGAATGGTTGGGCATCAGTGACGATAAACTCCTCTGGTGGGAGAGGAACCGCTGCTGCCCAATCTAAGCAGGGGCCCGAGAACAGTTCTTGGGAGTGTTCCCGCTCCTGAGCAGGTGTTATTGTAGTGGAGTGAGGAGGCTGGGAGGAAGGAGGAGCAGCAGACAGAGGATTCGGATTGGCAGCAGTGGACGGCGCAGAACTGCGGGTAGACGATAGGTTGCTCGAAGCACTTTCTGCCATCCAGGACAGGACCTGCTCACACTGCTCATTTTCTAATAACCGTCTCCCGCGTGGACCCATTAATTGGGCGATGAATGTGGGGACGCCAGAAACGTGCCTCTCTCCTAATCGCGCAGCAGTCGGCTGCGACACACCGGGATCAGGAGCTCGGGCTGTGCCCACACCCTGACTTGGCCCTCCGCGTCCTCGGCCGCGTCCACGTCCTCTAGGCCTACCCCTACCCCTCAGCATGCTGTATTACCAGTGATTTGATTTCACAGGCAGGAAATAAATTGGCGCAAGACTGCAGGCCAAATATAATTTTTGCCCTTTTTGGAAAACGAAAGGCCCCACTGCCTCTAGTGAATGAATTATCTAAGTTTAATAACTGTGCTGTGTCCCTGCTAATGTGTCACAGAACGTGAGGGTAGCAGAGTTATTATAACTCTGGCAGAGCAGGTATTTTTTTCCCAATTAAGGAAAGCAAATGGTGAAGCCAGCAGTAAAGCGTAGCTGGGTGCGTCTGATTTAGCAATGTTGTTCACGCAGCTCACACGTGTCCACAGCCCTTAGGACGGACAGAGGCTGGACAAATAGATTTGTTTTCAGTTTTTTTCCACCAAAAGGCAGCACTGCGTATATTCAATGAACATGAGAAGTTTAATAACTGTGCTGTGTCCCTGCTAATGTGTCACAGAACGTGAGGGTAGCAGAGTTATTATAACTCTGGCAGAGCAGGTATTTTTTTCCCAATTAAGGAAAGCAAATGGCGAAGCCAGCAGTAAAGCGTAGCTGGGTGCGTCTGATTTAGCAATGTTGTTCACGCAGCTCACACGTGTCCACAGCCCTTAGGACGGACAGAGGCTGGACAAATAGATTTGTTTTCAGTTTTTTTCCACCAAAAGGCAGCACTGCGTATATTCAATGAACATGAGAAGTTTAATAACTGTGCTGTGTCCCTGCTTATGTGTCACAGAACGTGAGGGTAGCAGAGTTATTATAACTCTGGCAGAGCAGGTATTTTTTTCCCAATTAAGGAAAGCAAATGGCGAAGCCAGCAGTAAAGCGTAGCTGGGTGCGTCTGATTTAGCAATGTTGTTCACGCAGCTCACACGTGTCCACAGCCCTTAGGACGGACAGAGGCTGGACAAATAGATTTGTTTTCAGTTTTTTTCCACCAAAAGGCAGCACTGCGTATATTCAATGAACATGAGAAGTTTAATAACTGTGCTGTGTCCCTGCTTATGTGTCACAGAACGTGAGGGTAGCAGAGTTATTATAACTCTGGCAGAGCAGGTATTTTTTTCCCAATTAAGGAAAGCAAATGGCGAAGCCAGCAGTAAAGCGTAGCTGGGTGCGTCTGATTTTTACAGGTTCAGACGCAGCTCACACGTGTCCACCGGCGTTAGGCCGGACAGAGGCAGGACAAATTTAATTATTTTCCGTTTTTTGGCACCAAAAGGCAGCACTGCGTATATTCAATGAATAACAACTGTGTTGTCGCCCTGCCTATACAATTCTTTCCCTGCAGTATCAATGGAGGGTGCAATGGTCTGCAGAGGCGATTTTGAGAAGCAAAAAAAAAATGCAGCACAGCTAACAGCAGCCTGGACAGTACTGCACACGGATAAATATGGCCCTAGAAAGGACCGTTGAGGTTCTTGAAGGCTACACTCACTCCTAACACTCTCCCTGCCTATGCAGCACTTCTGTCCCTAATGCCAGGTGCAACGGTCTGCAGAGGCGATTTTGAGGAAAAAAAAATTGCCACTGCTAACAGCAGCCAACACACAGCTATCAGTGGCCCTAATAAGGACCTTTGGGGGGTCTTGAAGCCTACACTAACTAC
Source organism: Eleutherodactylus coqui (assembly GCF_035609145.1). Classification (NCBI taxonomy): domain Eukaryota; kingdom Metazoa; phylum Chordata; class Amphibia; order Anura; family Eleutherodactylidae; genus Eleutherodactylus; species Eleutherodactylus coqui. Next base: position 168,827,300 of record NC_089838.1, on the reverse strand, counting down.
CAATTCTTTCCCTACAGCAGCTCCGGTACAAACAGCACTGTCCCTCATCTAACTCACACCGCATCTGAGGCGAACCGCGGGAGGGGCCGACTTTTATGTTCGGGTGACACCTGATCTTCCCAGCCACTCACAGCAGGGGGGTGGTATAGGGCTTGAACGTCACAGGGGGAAGTTGTAATGCCTTCCCTGTCTTTCAATTGGCCAGAAAAGCGCGCTAACGTCTCAGGGAAGGAAGTGAAAATAACCAGAACACCGCATGGTGTTCGTTACGAATAACGAACATCCCGAACACCCTAATATTCGCACGAATATCAAGCTCGGAAGAACACGTTCGCTCATCTCTAATCTCTATGTTTTCACTGACTTGGTGGGTGGAGACTAGCTGCTATGATGTCTGTCATAAACTGCACATCCTGCTTCCCTATCTCTCTGTAGCACACCGTTATATGCAGCAGCAGTACTGAGCAGTGTTGCTGTGAATCCCACACTGAGGTGAGATAAAACACTTACTAGTGCCAGCAGCTGTGTTTCTCTGTCTGTCTTTTCCTCCAGCAGCCTATTCCTCCTCCCCATCTTCTTTTCTCCATAGACTTCTATGGGCAGCAGCGGTAACCTGATCTCTCAGTGATCTCACTGATAATCCATCTTGTCTCTATATTTATCAAGACAGATTTTGCAGTGAACTGAGTGTGAATGTCAGTGCAGAGGTGGGGCAAGGGGGGACTGAAGTGGCTCATAAGAGGAGAAGAATGTATTTTGCTGTAGTAAAATAATTACAAAGTTTCTTATTTTTACTTGAGCTATTTATTTAATGTTTGTTGAGAGGACTGTGCTTATTTAAGGTGATTAAAGTACTATTAGTGCAGTTGCATTATTATGTTAATTAATCTCACTATTTTGGAATGGGTATTTATATTGTAGCATTTCACTTTCATAAATTTTTGAGAGGAAGTAATGGAAATAAAAAGGCAACTGCTCTGTCCAGTAACCAATGAGCACTTTCCTTTACTACATGGAGAAAGCACTCACTAGATAATGCAAGCTCCTGTTGCACAGAACATGTATTATTAACCTATGAGCAGTTTCCTTCACTGCAGAGAAAGTGATTATGATGCTCAGTTAGAAAAATATAACTACACTCTGCCAAAACAGCCTGAAATGTTTCCACAGTGGTGTGTTATATTGCAGTCCAGCCCTATTCACTTCAATAGAACTGAATTGGCATACCAGACATGACCTATGGACAGGTGTGCCATGTTTAACTAATATTATCCATACCCACACGACTTTAAAAAGTACTGCCCCATTTAGAATATCCCTTGTTATTGCAATTTTTGTCAATCCATAAAGCGTACCTGAGTTTTCAGAAAATAGCCAGCCATTCTGCCAGCACTGTACTGGCTGGGACTTCCTCTCTCACATTTTCTATGCTGTCTCACATAGCTCTGCTCTAATCAGCTGCAATGTAACATCTGAATGCCTATCCCTCTGTTGGATATAGTAACTAGCAGTGCCCCTATGTCTCTGTTACTAGAGAAGCCAAATGCCTAATTACAAGCAGTGGATTGCAAAGAAGTGCCAGAAAGGAGACCAGTAGTGGCAAACACTTACATGATTTCCAGTGGTTAAGCGAAAACTACTGCAAGTATATTTTAATGCAGGTATATTACAAGATTGATGATACACATTTAGGCTGTTAGATGACCAGAAGTTGTATGAAAAGTTAGTGTATATTTAAATAAAAGATGACCCGTTTTTAGTTTAGGTGAAATGTGTGCAGCGAGTAACATAGTTTTTGAAATATTACTTGATGCAAGGTCATCCTACACCTATATCAGTTACATAAAAATGTAAACACCCTCTTAAATTGTATCTGACTGTCTGAGCTTCCCGGTGGAGCCTTCTGTTATGCTATCTTCTATACACTGCAGACAAAAAAAAATGGCAGATTCTGCTGCAAAATTGTCCGTAACACATACACTTAGATATAACTTCATCACAACAGACACTAGAGAAATACTGAGCAGTGAAGATGTGAATAAATAACATTAATTCACTATTAGTGCTAACATGTCTATGTGTGTCTCTGGTTCTGTTATCCTCTTCCAACATCCTTTCTACAGATTTCAAGAGAATGTATCACCAATATGTTGTACTAATTAAAACCAGATAGTGAAACATTTTCCATTTTGCTCATCTATTTTTATTTTCTGACTGTAGATTTTTTACATTTTATTGTCTATACATGACTATAGGGGCTGCAGAAATGTATTTTCCACCAGCTATTCACAGATTGAAGAGAAGCTGGCTCATTGACGTATATGGGAGACTCATTCTAGGCATGCTCTACGTCCGTGTATAAGTCATTGTGCAGTAAGGGGGAGTAGATACATTGTGACTATCACTTATTAACAATGGTGGATCTTGTGATATCTATATATAGATGTAATCCTGCCTGTGATAACTGCTGAAGTATTTTCACTACAGAAAAGGAAGTATCAGCCTGTTATTAGGTTTTCTTGTCAGTATGGAAACAACATAACGTAAGCATTTTTATATAGATCGTAACATCAGTAAAGAGAAAAATCACCTAATAACTATGCTTAACAGAAAAACTTGATTTATACAAGTCATTTTTTGATGACCCATTTTTTTTCAATAAGCAGAATGAGTCATCAGCCTCCTTCACTTCCTATTCTCTGTCTTGTTATCTATGTTACTAGAGACAATAATCACTTCACAACAGGCAATGGACAGCAAATTAGAAGGAAGGTAGACCCCCTAGCAGCCAGCACTTTAGAGGGATGTTTCATCACATTGGTTATCATATAAGCATAAGTTGTTTGAAAAGTCATCGACTCTTTACATTAGCAAAAACCTCATCATATCATACAGATTAGCTCTCCTCCAATAGGTAATTTGTATGCTTTTTTCCCATGAAACATTGCCTGTAAGACTCCACACCTCAGCTGGACCTCTTCTATGAGAACCAGTACTAACCCCTCTACCTGAGTTACAATCGCAGCCTTTCACGTATCTGTTACAGAATATTAGAATGGCCTTCTTTCTAGAATTTCTAGAATTCAGACATACTGGTAAACTTTCTGTATGAACTGTTTATTCCAGATCCTGCCATAATATCTCTATGGTGTAATAAATGTCTCCTCTTAACGTTTTATAAAATAAAGTATTCTCTAATAGCCTTTTTTAGACTTCAGAGATGGCTCTCCTATCCATACAACCCAGACCCCTCTCTTTAGCAAAGAAGGGCCTCTTGAAATCCATCCTTAGTATTAAAAGTGGTTTTCCATTCTTTTTCCTTGCATATTCTTGACGTTATAGGCTCCACAAAGCTCTAAATTTGTGAAGATGATGGAACCTTGAAGTCTAAATTTGTGAAGATGATGGAACCTTGAAGTCTATTAAAAAGTTCAGTTGTTAATAGTAGCAGATATTTATTTTTTATTGTAAGAGCATTTAGGTCTATGCAAGCATTGCATGTCTGAAGAGATCCATTTTTTTTTCACAAAGTAGTGCTCCACACCTGCTAGAGATGAAGACTTCCATATGAAGCCATGCTCAAGATATTCTTTAATGTAGTCCAACATAGCTTGGGGCTCTGGCAGGGATAACGGGTATACTCAACCTCTGTGTGGTGATGCGTCAGGAAGTAGATCAATGGGACAGTCATGTGGTCACAGAGGAGGCAGCGTCTTAGCCTTCCTTTTGCTTAACACATCTGCATACATGGCATATCGAGAATGGAGAGCTGGAAGCTCAAAGAGAACTGGAATTACAGAGGGTGTGGCTTGGCTGCTTGACTAAATGACTGCCTAATGCAGAGCTCTTAAACTACCAGGGCCAAAAAATGACAAACAGTACAGTAGCTAAACACACAGCTACACAGGCCTCACTTGTTGCTTACACCTCCAGGATGCCGTGGAGGGGGAAGCCGTCATCCATTAATCCAGGCAAGACCATTAATTTGTTCTCTTCCAGGTCCCTGGAGCAAGACCAACATGGCATCGGTAGAATCTTTTATGGCAGCTCTCCTACATCAGAGCCTGTTGAGAACTTGCCTGAGCGCATGGATTCCATGGAGCAGCGGCGAAAACACAACTTCAAACCTTCAAAAAGTGAGGCTTTGCTTTCCAGCCACACTGTTTTGATTGCTCCTGCACACAACACCTCAGAGAGCAGTCCCGCAGACACCAAGCAGGAGTCTCTACAGCAGCTGCATCATCATCATCAATTACTCAACCACATGGCGACTTCGGCCTTTTCTCCCCCTGCTAGCCCAGAAAAACAGAGGAAGAGACTGAACACTCTGGAAGGAGCATCTAATTCATCACATACATTGCTACATCTGTACCCTTAGCAGACATATTTTATGATATCCAAGTGACTGATATTGGTCACGAATACCACCATGAAAGCTATGTTGAAGGCTCTACTAATTTTATACAATCTAATTGTGCTCAGCAGAACCAACCCATCAACTCTGCTATCACTATGGCAGAACGTAGAACCAACCACAAGGAGACAAAGACGATGGGCTTTGCAACATCACATAACTCAGTCATTGTTGCACATTATAACCTATAGTCGAAGCTTGACTAACTTAGAGCCAAGGTGGCTGACATAGAGAACAGGTCATGCCACAACAGCGTAAAATTCCAAGGGATTCCAGAAACAGTGTCTACCCCTGAGCTTATGCAATATTCCTTTTATTTACATGTCCATAACAGCTATTCAAAGATTCACATGTTTATAGTTGATAGGAATTTGCTATCTCAAACTTCGATGATCAAAACAATTACATGTTCCAATCGTGCAGCAATATCTTTAACCAAGGAGGAGCAATATAATCAAACACCAACATCATTGTAGCATAGTAATGATTTTTTATTACTTCAGCCTGGACACAAACACACACTTGAAACAGACCTAAGGGAATATTTCAATATATTAATTAACATATTAATTCCTTGCCAGCAGGTAAACCACCAGGCGCATATGGACTAACAAATGCTTATTACAAAACCCTCCAAACCATTTTATCTTCCTATATGTGTAAAACTTTTCAGCTAGCTAGCGGTCACAGAGGGTTCTTTTCGAAAGCAAAAGTAACAAGCTCCAATATGTACCCTAACTAAACCAGGAAAAAAATTATTTGCCCTCAAATTTCCAACCCTTCTCACTATTAAACACAGATATCAATGTATATGCAAAAAATTAGCCTCTAGGCTGGCACCTATTTTGCCAACATACCTTGGGGAAGATCAAGTGGTATTCTTGAAGACTGCCAAACACCAGACAATACCAGAAGAGTACTAAATATTACCCAGCTTTTAAAGTCTGGGAGATCTCTAAGATCCAATAAGCTTTGACGCTGAAAAAGCATTTGATCGCATAAATTAGGTGTATACATTTGCGGCCTTGAGGAAAATAGGCTTCCAGGGGTCCTTTTTTCAAGTTATATCTGCATTTTATTCTAACTCTTAGGGCAAGCACCCACTAGCGTTTGCGTTTTCCGCGGGAAAAAAACGCAGCGTTTTCGCCGCGTTTCCCGCGATTTTTCCGCGCGTTTTTCGCGGCGTTTTCGCGGCTTTTCCATTAATTTACATTGACTTTCATTGGTGCATTAGGAGAAAAATAAGGACACATATGCAACTGACAGTTCCTATGTTAAAAACGCAAACGCAACGCAAAAAAAACGCCAGTGGACAGGAACACATGTTATCTCTATGCCTGTGCAGGAAAAACGCAAAACGCAAAACGCAGGTAAAAAAACGCCAGTGGGTGCTCGCCCTTAGACTGAGGTCAGACTGCTCCATGGAGCAGCCTGGTCACATATCTGTGGTGCGGGCTGCGTGCTTCCACGGCTCCCATAGAAGCCTTTGGAAAGCACACTGCACAGCATGCACCACAGAGCTGACAGGCGAGTCAGCACTTGCTGTCCATTCTTTTTTAGAAGTGCACATCCTGCACTTCTAAAAAGAGTCTGTGTGAGCGCTTCAATAGCAACCTATTGGTTGCTATAGAAGCCTGGTTTACACGCTGCTGACTGAGGCTGACTGAGCCTTTAAGGCCATGTTTTTACAAATGGAGCCCTGTCAACAGAATTTAGTATCACAAATGGCACTAGCTAATGTTGTCCACTTTCCCCATTGATATTCATATTATCACTATAACTACTAGTCCAAGCCCTTAGGGAAACCTCTCACTTCAAAGGGTCCTGATTGGAGACCGTGCACACTTAATATCACTATATGCAGACAATATTATATTAGCTTTAGAAAGTGTAAGAAAATGCTTACATATAATACCCCTATGCTTCCCAAATTCCATGACATATGGAGAGTATAGTCATCTAGCACCTACTGTATAGCAAGTAGATTATGGCATTATTCCCAGGATAAGCCTTTGAGCCATTATGGTGAGTTTACAAGTGTGTGAAACACTGATCATGCCACTTTTTACAAATTTGATAACTACTTTTACATTTATATGCTTTCTCTTTTCTACTCCTCTTTCTTTTCTAGTTAAATTTTCTATAAATTTCAATTCAATATCAAATGCTACCTGATATACTCAGTTTATATTTCGTTTTACATGAAAGATGACTATATGATTTGTTGTACTCAATTTTGGAATTTTTATAAAAATTATTGAAACAAAAGGACTGGAGTTACAGTACGTAGACAGATCAGCAAAAGCAAACAGCACTACAGAGAAATATTGCCTATAACTGTAATATTGGAACTAGAGATGAGCGAGCACCCAAATGCTTGAGTCTACATTATTCGAGTCGAGGTTTTCGTAAAATTCGAGAGCCCTACTCGAGTAACGAACCCCATTGACTACAATGGGAGACTCGAGCATTTTTGTATGTGGGACGCCGGGTGCCGAGCTTTTCTTTCTCTCTCTCTCTCCCCCTGCCTGCCAGCCGAAAAATTTGCCAATGACGCGTGCTGCGTCGCGGCGGGGAGGGGCCAAAACAGGCACGTCACAGTGGCGAGGAGTGAAAAACTGGGGTGGGGTCAAACACGGCTTGATTCTTGTTTGAGTAGCGAGCACCATCGGGTACGCTAATACTCGAACAAGCATCAAGCTCGGCAGAGTATGTTCGCTCAACTCTAATTGGAACCTTAAGTGTGGTAGCTTATTCACATGGATGTATTTTTGCCCTGTGTCCCTAGGCAGCTAAGAAACTGTTATTTTCGGTAAATACAGTGGATTGTAATTTTGCTAGTTATCACATTGGTTATCATATAAGCAGAAGTTGCTTGAAAAATCAGCAACCATTTATAGTAGCAAAAACCTCATAACATCATACAGATTAGCTCTCCTCCAATAGGTAATTTGTATACTCTTTTCCCATGGAACATTGCCTGTAAGACTCCACACCTCAGCTGGACCTCTTCTATGAGAACCAGTACTTACCCCTCTACCTTAGCTACAATCGCATATCAGCCTTTCACGTATCTGTTACAGAATATTAGAATGGCCTTCTTACTAGAATTCAGTCATACTGATAAGCTTTGTGCATGAACTGCTCTTTCCAGAATCTCCCACAACATCTCTATGGTGTAATAAATATCTCCTGTTAATGTTTTATACAATAAAGTATTCTCTAACAGACTTTTTTACACTCCAGAGATGGCTCTCCTATCCATGCATCCTGGACCCCTCTCTTCATCAAAGAAGGGCCTCTTGAGATCCATCCTTAGTATTAAAAGTGGTTTTCCATTCATCTCTCTTGCGTATTCTTGAGGTCATAGGTCCCACAAAGTGCGGCGGTCAAGCCGTGGACCGAGCCGTTGCGGTTAAGACCATAGGGTGGTTAAAATGTTTGTCATGGGTGGCTCTGTGATCTCTCCACGACAATGGCCAAAACGTGGCCAGCTCAGTCGCACACAATGTAAAATAGTACAGACCAACGGTATACAATGATAATAAGTCCCAAACGGTGTTGTCACATGACGCCACTACCTCTGTTCTAACAAATAAATGCTTGTCATAAATAAGAGAGTCCACAAACTATAAAGATAATTTTCAAACCAGATTTACACAGTTTCTCTTTACTCACGGAATCCAACTTTGATTCTTTCAGGAACAACACGAGTTAACAGTTTTAGACACGACACTTCTGACAAACTCCTTCTTCTATTTCCATTTGGTTACTCACACACATGCTCTTTAAGTAGACACTTTTCCCTCCCGTAATCTAGATGTCCTCAGTCCCAGTTATCTGAGGTAGAATCCCCGGGTGTCCTCTCTTAACATGGTGGGGCAACTGACAACTATTGCATCGTTTCCTGGCATCTAGCTACTCCTCGTGACTCGTCATAGCAGGAGTTACTACTCTGTGCTTCAGTTCCGGAAAGGAAGAACATCTCACAGCATATGAGATAGGCCCATGGCTCTGCATAGGCAGAAGCAAAAGCAAGCACTGACTACATCTCTCCATACTCTCCTTCTCTTTCCCTCTGACTTCACCTACTTCTGCTACATTCCCACAATACAACATATAACAAACAAGTAAAGTGAGACAGGACTGCCACAACAAAGCTTGTAAGCACTACACAGACCACAAACTAACACAGATACACACAAACACATAAAAGACAGCTTACACATAACAAACACACAACTACACTAAAGACACCCTAAAGAAGGGCCTCTTGAGATTCATCCTTAGTATTAAAAGCGGTTTTCCATTCATCTCCTTTGCAAATTCTTGAAGTTATAGGCTCCACAAAGTTTTACATTTGTGAAGATGGTGGAACCTTAAAATCTATTTAAAAGTTCAGTTGCTAATGGTAGAAGATATTCATTTAGGTCTATACAAGCAATGCATGGCTGAAGAGATCCATCTTTTTTTTTACAAAATAGTGCTCCGCACCTGCTAGAGATGAAAGCTTCCATATGAAGCCACGCACAAGATATTCTTTAATGTAGTCCAACATAGCTGGGGTCTGCATATAGGCAGTGGGGTATATGCATCATCGCTAAGTGACGGCATGGCAAATATAAACTACAAAACCCAAGTGTATTGCGCATGAGAGCATAAATGAGTACGTTATCATGCGCAGTACAATTATGCCACCCATCATAGGGTCATGGACGGCTCCACAGCTGTAAAACGCTGCGGGAGCCCCACAGTGTTTTACGCTTACGGCCGTGTGAGCCTGACCTAAATAATTCATTCTCTATAATATATAAAGGTATGTCATTAGATTTGCAGTCATTTAATAACTTAGTGTTTTTCCTCAAACTCAAGTATACTTCTGAGGAAGCACAGATTGGTAGTAGCCATAGCAACTAATTAACAACCAACTATGATGAATAACATACAGATTAGTCTGGAAAATATGTGTAGCGTGTTTGTACTTTGGAAATAACCTTTGCAACCTTAAAAATGCCACCTCAATGTATATAAAATACTTATGATATGACAAATAGGTCAGTAATGCTCTTTAGCCAAGCATCCAATTAACAGAGAAAACAGAATGTGCTTAGCATTCTCTATGAAATCTTTGATTCTGAGAGGAGACTGATTTGGTTTCGACATTAAGCTTTATAGGATTTTTGGACAAGTCACTTTATTTCTTTGGGTTCTGAGTGCCAAAGTAAGATTGAGATCACAGACTTAGTGCTTAGAAAGGCACACAATGTTAATAAAAATGACTTCATTCAATCACCATGGCCCCAAGGCTGTGGTACTGGAAGTAATGTTAAATAATGGCACTGCATAAGATACTTAGAAAGCATAATGACCTAAACATTTTCAGAACATGGCATAAGAAAGCTGACATTACTAAGATCCTTTACAACCAACAGAAGGGCCAATTACAATAATAACCTTCTAATGTAAATAGGAGACCTTCATGCCCTTCAACCTATCTACATGACCCATCTTTAAACCATAAGGACACTGAATAACTTAATACCCAAGAAAGCTACATAAAAGGAAGACCTACATTACTTATACGCGTTAATAAAATCACTTCACTCCTGCATATAGGAGCAGCTATTAACAGAATCAAGAAATATGTAATGTGCCTTATAACATCTAGAAATTATTATAGATTTGCATTACATGAATATACATAGAACCATAATATTCAGGACATTGGGTAGTCAGTCCTGGAGGCACACGTGTCTTCACTGTTTAACACTATCAATGATTCAGGTTATAGGATATTATGCCGATTTCTTGCTAATTTTGTTTTTGGAATATTGAATATATTGACCATGTGTGCCGATGCTAATTTACCCAAGGGTGTGAACAAAATGTATGAATTAAATTTAACCCTTTAGTGACCAGCCTATTTTACACCTTAATGACCAGGCACTTTTTTCCCCCTTTTACAATGTTAGGTTCCAAGAGCCATAACATTTTTATTTTTACATCGATATAGCCATATGAGGCCTCGTTTTTTTGCCGAAAAAGTTGTACCTTTTAATGGTACCACTTTGAGATAAACGTAATGTATTGTTTAACTATTATTAGTTATTATTTTACAAGCTTCACTGCACGCTATGCTTTTATTCTGTGGGTCAATATGATTATAGCAATATCAAACTAATATAGTTTTTTTCATGTGTTATCAATTTTCCACAATAAGAACACTTAAAAAAATAGGTATTTACATCATCGCATTCCAAGACCAATAACATTTTTATTTGTCCACCAACTGAGCTATGTGAGCTTTTCAGCTCACCATGTGATATAACATTTTTACAGTACAAGTCATTACAAATACAGTAATATGTTAGTTTTTATTTTTCCATAATAAAGGAGATTTGTAGGAGAAAATGTGGTTTTTGTTCTTTTTTTTATGAATTTTATTTCACTTTTTCTTGCACATATTTTTTGTCCCTCAAGAAAACTTGAATATGCAATCTTTTGATCGCCACTATACTACACTGCACTACTTATGTGTTGCAGTGTAGTGTATTTTTGACAGCTCGGAAGTCATTCCCTGCCTGAGGAAGGGTCTGATAGGCTTGCATGCCTGAGAGATCTAGAGGCTATGATCAGGCCTACAGCATGCTATGCTAAACTGTTTCCATAGCTCCCATTCACTTCAATGAGAGCCACGGAACCAGCGCTGCTGTAAGTTTCTCGGCTGCTTCCGTAGGCTCTGGAACACAGAATAACATCAGCTACAGATATAAATGATATCTGATAACATACAGCATGTCTATAACGACTAGCCCCTTTAAATAATAGCTTCAATATGGCAGTTTGTGATAAGTATGTTATCTTGGAAGCAGTGTATTCAGATCGTGCCAAAATTAACATATTTGTTTGTAACAACACTGATTAAATTACCTTTACCATAGCCACAACAAGGGAATTCATGGTAGGAATTTCTCAGTCACTGTATAAATAATTACCGGGTTATAATTATTTTGAAGGCTCTTTGCAAAATAGCATCAGCTTGCTCAGCCTGCAAAGCAACCTTTAAATTCACATCCAGCAAGTGTTACTCAATGCACACTGTATTTTTTTAAATATTTTACTATTGTTCTCCAAATTATGTGTCCCATGGTTTGGGAAGATGAAGAAAAGTCTGTCAGCACTCAAATGCCACATGTCATTGCTTTCCTTTGTTTCATGCACTTTGATCATTATTTTTTCGCCTATTATTCGTCTCACATCATTCTTCTGCTTTTTTATATTTAATAGAAAATCATTGCTGTGAAGACAAATTATATGTGTAGGATTCTTCTACCAAAATGCAGACGGCTTGATCCGTATTCTTAATACTTATTTATGGTGACCTCATTCAGTAGCCTTGGATAATTAGTGTAGGAAGTGACAGGTAATCAAAGAATGACTCATGATGGAGCTGCACACAATTAATAGACAATCCCCCGAACACCAGTTTAGACGTTTAATTTGATCATATTCTATTTCCATACACTGATGACAGATAACAAGTATGCTATAACGATGTCATTCCATTAAAAAAAGTTTTCTTGCTTTGTTTTTTTAGAAACTTGAACTGTTCAAAATTATTGACAGATTGTTATTAAGAGATCATTCATGTGTGCATATGTGAGCTGCAGATGAGCTTCTGGGACACAACATGCATCAGACAGCATATGGACACCATTTCCATGTGCTATCCGATCCGCATGGGCAGTGGGCATTGGATACCTTATACTCATCTGTGATACCAAAATAGGACATGCTGCAATTTTTTTCACATGGACCATTGGTCTGTGCGAAAAACTGCCTGAGTGAATGGGTCCGTGTGCTGTCTGAATGGGGAGTATGCCTATGTGAATAGGCCTTACATGCCACAATTCAGAGGTTAATGCATTAGAGTGGTTTCAAACAGCTGTATGTGCAACTATACTTGTCGTCCATTCTGTGCATTAGTGCAGGAGTTTGAAAAAATAGTGGGAAGATAGGTCCTGCCCTATCTTTATACTAGTTAATACTACTTGCGTGAAAGATAGGGCAAGTCCTATCTTTTCTCACCTATACAATTAATGGACATGGATCCTGATAGTGAAAACAAAACCATTCAAATCAATTTAAATCAGTGGTTTTGTTTTGTCCTGTTAATCAGCTGTGATTATCACGGACGCATAATGAGGGAAAAACACGTTCATGTGTTTAAGCCCTTATGAAAAGACCCATTTTACATTTTTCTCCAGGATTATATAAAAATGAGTAATATATTACAGCATAATATTCTATTGCTTCCTTACATCATACCATTATCTTTAACGCTAAAGCTGCAACAATGATTGTTCTTTCCCCCCCCCCAAGTGATCTGTGTATATGGTTATCTGAAGATGTATTTCCTCTTAAAAATAAAATATTTGGTAGTGAGCCATCAAATCTTCTGCCAGAAAATTGTTAAAAATTGATTAAGTTCAAAGGAAGCTGTATAAATCCGAATGTAGTAATTTCGGTGTTGCAGTGACCTAGGACTAAAAGTGTTCTTCAATTTCTTTATATAGCAGTGAATAGGCATACAGGAGATTTGGTGCTTTACAGCAAACTAGTGCTAGAAAGTGTCTATTAGAGGACTAATCAGCTGGAATCAGCTGGCAGTTAAGGACCCATTCATATAATATTATAGAAAAGGTAAGCTGGTACATAATGGGAAGAAAGTAATGTATAATGATGTAGGAGTACTGTAATGACTATATTCACACTTTTACAACTTTTTTAGATTTTTTTTATTGCTCTACTCTATCTAAAAAAGAAAAGCAATCTTACAAATAGTCTTGGTTAAGACACACATCAGTTGGGTAAGCATTACTTAATGTCTACATAATTACAGCCTACAAACAAATTGTGTGTAGTCTAAGGATACCTTTACAGTTAGCAACTATCATTCAGATAGTTGCTCAGGAAAGTTGCTGAAGCGTAAGAATGACAATTGTTTGAAAGCTTTTACACAGAGTGCCTACTGTTTATTAGTTGTTCGCTGAGTCGTTCGCAAGTCATTCAAATACAAACAACTGACTTTATGCCAGCAACTTTTGCTCAACCAACAACAATTTTAGGGGAGTTTTTGGTGGGGCTGTTTACACAGAACGACTGACTTTGCATTCTCCTTTGATTGTTTGGACAATAGTCATTCCATGCCAAGCCACCCTAAGATTAAAGCTACACAAGGGCACAACTTGTGTGACAGAAAGTTTTAGATGAGTCACTGCTGTCTTCATTTACTAAGGTTTGCAATTTGGCTGTAAAAAAATGCAAAATTTCAAATAAGTCACAGGTAAGTCATCATCACAACTAAGTTGCATTGTAGTCTATGCTGGCAAAGTTGCATGCACCCTACAACCAAAAATCCAGCAGTTTTGAACTATTTGCAACAGTCATGATGCGGTCATGTAAAATTGAAGGTCATAACGTGCTCATTTACAATCATTAGGAGTAATGTTGCAATGCAACACAGCTATCAGCATGTCACATTGTCAGGTTGTGCTGCTGGGATCTGTTGTTCTATATGGATTTCCAGCAGCACAGCTCGACACGTAGGTTAATTGAGCTGGCTGGGTGTGGATTTCTCAAGCCAGCTAATCCCCCTGGTCTGCTGCTCATATATACCAGCCCCTCTAGCTATAGGATGCTGGTTTCCCTTCACTCTAGAGTTTTGCTTTCTTGCATGTTTGCTCTGTGTGTGTGAACAATGATGTGTTTGTTGGGTCTGCGCAGGTGGCCAGACTAGGTGTATGAACAATCCTGTTCTGTCCTGTATGCAATCCCTGGTGTGTTGGTGCAAACTATGTCCTGTTTGTTTGGAACATATGCCATCAAGGGTGAGGTAGGTTCTTAGGTTCCAGCATGGGCCATTCCTATTGGGCCGATCGCCGCGTATGCCTGCAGGTTTCATGTGGAAGTTGTCTTGTTAGAGTAGGGACCCACAAGACAACAAGAACCTAACTGTTTTGGCCAATACCCAAACCAATACCTCGTACTTTTATAGCTATTCCATACTGTTATGTGCGCAGGTATGCTTGGTGCATGTTTGGGTCAACAGTTCAATAGAAGAGTGGTCGGTGCAGGTTGGAACCTGTATCCTGGGTGAAAGCTTTGTATATTCAGCTAAGTAATGGTGATCTTTTCTTTTGTTTTTGTTAGTCTGTAATTTGTTGCTTTGCTGTGTTATTGCATCTCTCCAGGTGTCCTGTCAGGGATAGTCAGGTCCCAGGTGAAGACTGTGGGGCCATCCTTTCCAGGACACCCATCTTGCTTTTAAGCAGGGGGTTCCCAATTCCCTAGTTTTGTAAAGGGACAAGTCTTTTTACATCATATTGTGCCTGGAGTGGTGTTATCTGTTCAGCCTTGTATTTTGTGTGCTTTCTGCGTTCTGTGTGAACGCCACCTTGTGTGCGTGCTGGGTGTGGTACTTTTGTGCCAGACGGACGTGATACATATGACCCAAATTGCCATATAACCTTAGCTTTATCCTGCAGTTGTGTGCTGCTTTTTCTATCTACTCCTCCTCATAAAAACCCTACAGACTGTAGAATGGGAGAGTGGGGTAACGCAAGTGCTGGATCAGACTACACGAGGTTTGTTTGCAGTCTGTAACCATGAAGATATGTCTGCATGGGATTTGTACACAAAACTGTAAGATATTTTTAATGAAGACTATTTGCATAGTTGCATTAATTTTAATTTTAGATGCTTTATAACTAGAGATGAGCGAACGTACTCGTCCGAGCTTGATACTCGTTTGAGTATTAGCGTGTTCGAGATGCTCGTTACTCGTGACGAGTACCACGTGATGTTCGGGTTACTTTCACTTTCATCTCTGAGACGTTAGCGCGCTTTTCTGGCCAATAGAAAGACAGGGAAGGCATTACAACTTCCCCCTGCGACGTTCAAGCCCTATACCACCCCCCTGCAGTGAGTGGCTGGCGAGATCAGGTGTCACCCGAGTATAAAAATCGGCCCCTCCCGCGGCTCGCCACAGATTTATTCTGACATAGAGGAGGGAAAGTGCTGTTGGTGCCGGAGCTGCTATAGGGAGAGTGTTAGGAGTATTTTAGGCTTCAAGAACCCCAACGGTCCTTCTTAGGGCCACATCTAACCGTGTGCAGTACTGTGGAGGCTGCTTTTTGCAGTGTTGCACTTTTTTTTTTTTTGGTATATCGGCCGTGCAGAGCATTGCGCCCTGCAGTAATACTCCAGGGCCAGAAGCGCTTAGGCAGGGACAGAAGACATATTGATTGAATATAGGCAGTGGGCCTTTGCAAAAAAATTTGGGGAAAAAAATCTATTTGGGCTGCCTGTCACTGTCCTCAGTGTTCTGGGTCTCTGCTGGGTGTAGTAGTTCTCCAAATTCATACGCAGCCAGCTAAGTGTTACAGCAGCCTTGCGCAAAATTATTTCCTGGCTCTGTCTGGGCTGTGAAATCACCGCTGTATTGCAGTTCACAGTGCAACACTCTGCAGTTCTTTGACATACTCCAGGGCCAGAAGCGCTTAGGCAGGGACAGAAGACATATTGATTGAATATAGGCAGTGGGCCTTTGCAAAAAAATTTGGGGAAAAAAATCTATTTGGGCTGCCTGTCACTGTCCTCAGTGTTCTGGGTCTCTGCTGGGTGTAGTAGTTCTCCAAATTCATACGCAGCCAGCTAAGTGTTACAGCAGCCTTGCGCAAAATTATTTCCTGGCTCTGTCTGGGCTGTGAAATCACCGCTGTATTGCAGTTCGCAGTGCAACACTCTGCAGTTCTTTGACATACTCCAGGGCCAGAAGCGCTTAGGCAGGGACAGAAGACATATTGATTGAATATAGGCAGTGGGCCTTTGCAAAAAAATTTGGGGAAAAAAATCTATTTGGGCTGCCTGTCACTGTCCTCAGTGTTCTGGGTCTGTGCTGGGTGTAGTAGTTCTCCAAATTCATACACAGCCAGCTAAGTGTTACAGCAGGCTTGCGCAAAATTATTTCCTGGCGTTCCGTAAGCGAAGTCAGCCTCCAACCACAGGCCAATAAGCGGCACATTTAATTACAGCGTTCAGTTTCTGCACTACTGGTAATACACCATGCTGAGGGGTAGGGGTAGGCCTAGAGGACGTGGACGCGGGCGAGGACGCGGAGGCCCAAGTAAGGGTGTGGGCACAGGCCGAGCCAGTGCGGTGGCCAGGGGTAGAGGCAGGGGCAGACCGAATAAACCACGAACTGTTTCCCAAAGCTCCCCCTCGCGCCATGCCACCCTGCAGAGGTCAAGGTGCTCTACGGTGTGGCAGTTTTTCACAGAGACGCCTGACGACCGACGAACAGTGGTGTGCAACCTTTGTCACGCCAAGATCAGCTGGGGAGGCACCACCACCAGCATGCGCAGGCATATGATGGCCAAGCACCCCACAAGGTGGGACGAAGGCCGTTCACCGCCTCCGGTTTGCACCACTGCCTCTCCCCCTGTGCCCCAACCTGCCACTGAGATCCAAACCCCCTCTGAGGACACAGGCACTACCGTCTCCTGGCCTGCACCCACACCCTCACCTCCGCTGTCTTCGGCCCCATCCAGCAATGTCTCTCAGCGCAGCGTCCAGACGTCACTAGCGCCACTGTTTGAGCGCGAGCGCAAGTACGCCGGCACGCACCCGCACGCTCAAGCGTTAAACATGCACATTGCCAAATTGATCAGCCTGGAGATGCTGCCGTATAGGCTTGTGGAAATGGAGGCTTTCAAAAGCATGATGGCGGCGGCGGCCCCGCGCTACTCGGTTCCCAGTCGCCACTACTTTTCCCGATGTGCCGTCCCAGCCCTGCACGACCACGTCTCCCGCAACATTGTACGCGCCCTCACCAAAGCGGTTACTGCCAAGGTCCACTTAACAACAGACACGTGGACAAGCACAGGCGGGCAGGGCCACTATATCTCCCTGACGGCACATTGGGTGAATTTAGTGGAGGCTGGGACAGAGTCAGAGCCTGGGACCGCTTACGTCCTACCCACCCCCCGAATTGCGTGCCCCAGCTCGGTGGTGGTATCTGCGGTGGTGTATGCTTCCTCCAATAAACCACCCTCCTCCTCCTCCTACGCAACCTCTGTCTCGCAATCAAGATGTGTCAGCAGCAGCACGTCGCCAGCAGTCGGTGTCGCGCGGCATGGCAGCACAGTGGTGGGCAAGCGTCAGCAGGCCGTGCTGAAACTACTCAGCTTAGGAGAGAAGAGACAGACGGCCCACGAACTGCTGCAGGGTCTGACAGAGCAGACCGACCGCTGTCTTGCGCCGCTGAGCCTCCAAGCGGGCATGGTCGTGTGTGACAATGGCCGTAACCTGGTGGTGGCTCTGCAGCTCGGCAGCCTCACGCACTTGCCATGCCTGGCCCATGTCTTTAATTTGGTGGTTCAGCGCTTTCTGAAAAACTACCCACACTTGTCATACCAGCTCGGAAAGGTACGCCGGGTCAGCGCACATTTCCGCAACTCCAAGACGGACGCTGCCACCCTGCGGACCCTGCAACATCGGTTTCATCTGCCAGTGCACCGATTGCTGTGCGACGTGCCCACACAGTGGAACTCTACGCTCCACATGTTGGCCAGGCTCTATGAGCAGCGATGAGCTATTGTGGAATACCAACTCCAACATGGGCGGCGTAGTGGGAGTCAGCCTCCTCAATTATTTACAGAAGAGTGGGCCTGGTTGGCAGCCATCTGCCAGGTCCTTGGAAACTTTGAGGAGTCTACCCAGATGCTGAGCGGGGATGCTGCAATCATTAGCATCACCATTCCTCTGCTATGCCTCTTGAGAAGTACCCTGCAAAGCATAAAGGCAGACGCTTTTCACTCGGAAATGGAGGCGGGGGAAGACAGTATGTCGCTGGATAGTCAGAGCACCCTCATGTCTATATCTCAGCGCGTTGAGGAGGAGGAGGAGGGGGAGGAGCATGAGGAGGAGGGGGAAGAGACAGCTTGGCCCACTGCTGAGGGTACCCATGCTGCTTGCCTGTCATCCTTTCAGCGTGTATGGCCAGAGGAGGAGGAGGAGGAGGATCCTGAAAGTGATCTTCCAAGTGAGGACAGCCATGTGTTGCGTACAAGTACCCTGGCACACATGGCTGACTTCATATTAGGATGCCTTTCTCGTGACCCTTGCGTTACACGCATTCTGGCCACTACGGATTACTGGGTGTACACACTGCTCGACCCACGGTATAAGGAGAACCTTTCCACTCTCATTCCCGAAGAGGAAAGGGGTTCCAGAATGATGCTATACCACAGGGCGCTGGTGGACAAACTGATGGTAAACTTCCCATCCGACAGCGCTAGTGGCCGAAGGCGCATTTCCGACGGCCAGGTAGCAGGGTAGGCACAGAGATCAGGCAGCATGTACAGTGCAGGCAGGGGACCATTCTCCAAGGCCTTTGCCAGCTATCTGGCTCCCCAGCAAGACTGTGCCACCGGTCCCCAGTCAAGGCTGAGTTGGCGGGAGCACTGTAAAAGGATGGTGAGGGACTACGTAGCCGATCGCACGACCGTCCTCGGTGACGCCTCTGCCCCCTACAACTACTGGGTGTCAAAGCTGGACACGTGGCCTGAACTCGCGCTGTATGCCCTGGAGGTGCTTGCTTGTCCTGCGGCTAGCGTCTTGTCAGAGAGTGTGTTTAGTGTGGCTGGGGGAATCATCACGGATAAGCGTACCCACCTGTCAACCGACAGTGCCGACAGGCTTACACTCATCAAGATGAACAAAACCTGGATTTCCCCTGACTTCTCTTCTCCACCAGCGGACAGCAGCGATACCTAAGCAATACGTAGGCTGCACCCGCGGATGGAAGCATCGTTCTCTATCACCATCCAAATCGGGGACCTTTTTGCTTCATCAATCTGTGTATAATATTCCTCCTCCTCCTCCTGCTCCTCCTCCTGAAACCTCACATAATCACGCCGAACGGGCAATTTTTCTTAGGCCCACAAGGCTCAGTCATATAATTTTTCTAAACAATTTTATTACGTTTCTCTGACTGGGGCATGCAGTGTGGGCCGAAGCCCACCTGCATTAAACCCACCTGCATTAAACATGACATTACCTCAGCTGTGATGGGCAATGCAATGGGATATATTTATGTACCGCCGGTGGCTTCCTGGCACCCACCCATGCTGTGGGTCCACAGGGAGTTGTAACTGCATGTGTCCACTTCTAAAGAACCCCAGTCTGACTGGGGCATGCAGTGTGGGCCGAAGCCCACCTGCATTAAACATGACATTACCTCAGCTGTGATGGGCAATGCAATGGGATATATTTATGTACCGCCGGTGGCTTCCTGGCACCCACCCATGCTGTGGGTCCACAGGGAGTTGTAACTGCATGTGTCCACTTCTAAAGAACCCCAGTCTGACTGGGGCATGCAGTGTGGGCCAAAGCCCACCTGCATTAAACATGACATTACCTCAGCTGTGATGGGCAATGCAATGGGATATATTTATGTACAGCCGGTGGCTTCCTGGCACCCACCCATGCTGTGGGTCCACAGGGAGTTGTAACTGCATGTGTCCACTTCTAAAGAACCCCAGTCTGACTGGGGCATGCAGTGTGGGCTGAAGCCCACCTGCATTAAACATGACATTACCTCAGCTGTGATGGGCAATGCAATGGGATATATTTATGTACCGCCGGTGGCTTCCTGACACCCACCCATGCTGTGGGTCCACAGGGAGTTGTAACTGCATGTGTCCACTTCTAAAGAACCCCAGTCTGACTGGGGCATGCAGTGTGGGCCGAAGCCCACCTGCATTAAACATGACATTACCTCAGCTGTGATGGGCAATGCAATGGGATACATTTATGTACCGCCGGTGGCTTCCTGGCACCCACCCATGCTGTCGGTCCACAGGGACTTCACAATAGGGAGTTGTACCTGCCTGTGTCTATGAATTAAAAACCCCGGTCAGGTTGGGGCATGCAGTGTGGGCCGAAGCCCACCTGCATTTAATCTGACGTTAGCTCTGCTGTCCAGGGCACTGCAATGGGATACATTTATGTACAGCCGGTGGGTTCCAGGGAGCCACCCATGCTGTGGGTGCACACGGAATTCCCATTGCGGAGTTGTACCTGCCTGTGACTATTTATAAAAAAACGCGGTCTGACTGGGGCATGCAGACACCTTGACAGAATGAATAGTGTGTGGCACATAGGTTCCCCATTGCTATGCCCAGGTGTGCAGCTCCAGATGGAGGTGGCACAGGATTGGATTTCTCATTGCTTCTGTACAGCATTGTGGACTATCGCCCTGCCCCTTTTAAAGAGGGTCGCTGCCTAGCCGTGCCAGCCCTCTGCAGTGTTTGCCTGCTTTTCCTCTGGCAGACGCACTTATAAATAGACATGAGGGTGGCGTGGCATGAGGGCAGCTGAAGGCTGGGCAGGGACAGTTTGGTGTGCGCTGTGGACACTGGGTCGTGCAGGGGGGGGTTGGGCAGCATGTAGCCCAGGAGAAGTGGCAGCGGAGTGTCATGCAGGCAGTGATTGTGCTTTGTTGGAGGTAGTGTGGTGCTTAGCTAAGGTATGCATTGCTAATGAGGGCTTTTCAGAAGTAAAAGTTGTTGGGAGGGGGGTGGCCACTCTTGCCGCTATTGTGGCTTAATAGTGGGACCTGGGAACTTGAGATGCAGCCCAACATGTAGCCCCTCGCCTGCCCTATCCGTTTCTGTGTCGTTCCCATCACTTTCTTGAATTGTCCATATTTTCACAAATGAAAACCTTAGCGAGCATCGGCGATATACAAAAATGCTCGGGTCGCCCATTGACTTCAATGGGGTTCGTTACTCGAAACGAACCCTCGAGCATCGCGAAAAGTTCGTCCCGAGTAACGAGCACCCGAGCATTTTGGTGCTCGCTCATCTCTATTTATAACAATACAAATTATGTAAAAGTGTACATATTCTTTTAACCATAGAAGATGCTTACTACTATTCGCAAGGGTGACAGTTTATAGAGACAGAAAATACAGTGCTTGCTTCCTTTAATGCAGTGCTTGCATTTTCAGTATTTCCATATTCCAATTAATGGTCCCAAACCATCTACATTTTAGTACATGCTTTATTTTATAAGTATCATATGATTCAACCACTTCAAATTATTTCTACCTGCCTTTTCCTTTAACAGACATTTACTTATTCACTTCTAAAAGCAATTTCTTCCTCCACACTAAATATTTTTCTGCAGGATGTCTAGCTGTTAGATTTGACACACGCCTTCACTTTCAACTCATGCTAGAGCTGTTTCTAAGTCTCCACTTTCTCATCCATTCTTGGATCTTGAGTTTTTTTCAACACAACAAATGGTAATGTATGCTGTCAATCTTTATTCCTCCTGACTCTCGCAGAATCCTTTTTAATTTGGCTCATTAAGGCCATTCCTGGAAAATAGATTTTATCCGTTTTCTATATCCTCAGTTCACTTTGCTACTACTTCATTAAATCCTCAATGAAGCCAAATTCTTCAGTAAAATAATCCATTGTGATGTAACTATAACCATTAGGTACTATGCAGCTGGTCCGTTCTCTTAGCCACAGGGGAATGTTTGCTACATATAAAAAGATTAAATTAATTATACATACTTACGAGCTTATGTACAAAGGGCTTAAGAAAATCTATCTGATAAACTACTCCTATCTATCTCCATCAGTTTTGCTTCATTACCAAACATATTTTCATTGGGTGGTGTGTCATCTACGGAGCTCAAGATTCATCATTATCAGACTATGCTAAAGGTTGCCTTTACACAGGCATAAGCGCATTTGGGCTAAGTATTTGCATGATGGATGTTGTATTTTTTGCACATGCATGTCGCACATATTTGTGCGCTAGAAAAAAATGCAAGTATGCTCCCATTGCTTTCAATGGGCAATTAACTTTAATAACTTTAGTGTGCTATATTCATACACAATACACACGAAAATAGAACATATTATTTTTTCGCATCAATGTAATATGCGCACAAAATATGCTCCTGTGAATGATCCCATTGAAATCAATGGGTTCTATTCACTGTGTTGTGCGAATGCAAATTTTGCATGCTCAATACACTGTGCAAATCTGTTTGTGCGAATAAGCCCCAAAGTGGTTGTCAGAGCTAAAATTGGTTCTGAAAGACTTACAATGAGAAAAAAACATTACTTTAAATGATAATTTTTTTTTTAAGTGATGGTCTTAAAAATTTGGCTTAATTCCATAGAATCATAGAATGGTAGAGTTGGAAGGAACCTCCAGCGTCATTTGGTCCAACCCCCAGCTCAGTGCAGGATTCACTAAACCATCCAGGACAGATATTTGTCCAACCTTTGTTTGAACACTTCCATTGAAGGAGAACATACGTGGCAACCTGTTCCACTTATTGATCACCCTTACCTATTTAATTTGTGTCTCCTCCCTTTCAGTTTCATCCCATTGCTTCTCGTCTTTCCTTGTGTAAATGAGAATAGGGCTGATCTCTCTGCACTGTGACAGCCCTTCAGATATTTGTAGACCGCTATTAAATCTCCTCTCAGCTTTCTTTTTTGCAAGCTAAACATTCCAAGATCCTTTAACCGTTCGTCATAAGACATGATTTACGTAATCACTGGGTGGGACATTTATTTAATGATTAAAAGGTTCTATATTTGGGACCGACATATAGGACCTTTTAATCATTAAATAAATCAATAAAGGTTATGTTTTAGTGGTCCCACCCAGTGATTACTTAATTCCCCTCCTGGGGCCTTTCCGCTTTAGGACATGATTTACAGACCACTCACCATCTTGGTAACTCTTCTCTGAACTTGTTCCAGTTTGTCTATGTGTTTTTTGAAGTAGGGTGCCCAGTACTGGACACAGTATTTCCGATGAGGTCTGACTAAGGAAGAGTAGAGGAGGATAATGACCTCATGTGATCTAGACTCGATGCTTCTCTTAATACATCCCAGAATTGTGTTTGCCTTTTTGGCTTCTGCATCACATTGTTAACTCATGTTCAGTCTATGGTCTATTAGCATACCCAAGTCTTTTTCACATGTGCTGCTTAGCCCAATTCCTCCGATTCTGTATGTGCTTTTTTCATTTTTCTTGCCCAGATGTAGGACTTTGCATTTCTCCTTGTTAAATACCATTCTGTTAGTCGCCATCCACTCTTCAAGCTTTTCTAGATATTTTTAAATATTCTCCCTCTCTTCCCTAGTGTTAGCTATCCCTCCTAGCTCTGTGTTGTTGGTAAATTTGATCAGTTTCCCATCAATTCCCTCCTCCAGATCATTTATAAAAATGTTGAACAACACTGGGCCTAGGACAGAGTATTGTGGTACCCCACTTGATACATTCTTCCATTTGGATGTGCAGCCATTTATGACCACTCTTTGAGTATGACCACTCAGCCAGTTGTGAATCTACCTAACAGTTGCTTTGTCAATCTCATATTTGGTCATTTTTTCAATAAGTATGGTACGAGATACTTTGTCAAAAGATATATTATATACACCGCATTTCCCTGATCATCCTAGTCGGGGATTTTGTCATAGAAGGAAATTAGATTCGTCTGGCATGACTTGTTTGTTACAAACCAATGCTGGCTCTGGTTAATTACTCAATTTTTATCCAAGTACTTGTATACATGCTGTTTACTAATTTGTTCAAAGATCTTTCTTGGTATAGAAGTCAGGCTCACAGGCCTGTAGTTTCCTGGATCCACCTTCTTCACTTTTTTGAAGATAGGGACAATTTGCCATTTTCCAATATTCTGGGACTTCTCCTGCTAACCGGGAAATTTTAAAGATTATGGTGAGTCGTTCAGCAATTACCTCCGCTGCTCCCTTTAGTATCCTAGAATGTAATGCATCTGGACCTTGAAACTTGAATTCATTTAAATTAGCTATGTGTTCCCTTACCATCTCTCTGCTTATAGATAATCTGCATTCTTTTATTCCCCAATAGCACAGGGAAGATCAGTTGATGTTCCATCTACTTTCTGAGAGAAAACAGATACAAAATAGGAATTTAAAAGTTCAGCTTTCTCAACATCATTCTTAACCAATTCACTATTTTCATCCTGTAAGCATCAAATAGCATCTTTGACTTTTCTTTTGCTTTTGACATACCCCCCCCCCCCCCCCCCAAATCATTTTTTATTGCTTTTGGCCTCTGTTGCAAGCCTCAATTCATTATTAGCTTTAGCTTTACTGACACTCGCCCTACAGTTTCTGCAGATCACATTATATTCTTCTTTATGATATTCCCCTCTTTTTCCATTTGATAAACATAATTTTCTTTGTTTTTAACATGTGTGCAAGTTCTGTGTTCATCCATCCTGGTCTCTTTAAATGCTTCCCATTCTTCTTTCTTTTAGGGATTGTTAACAATTGTGCTTTGAGAATATCATTTTGCAATCTTTTCCAACCTTCTTGGACATTTCTGTTCTTAAAGGAGATGTCTCGAGGAAGCAGTTAATTTTTTTTTTTGCCCAGTCCCCCCCATTAAACATACATTACTAAGCCCCCCTGTAAATGACATTTCTAGCTGGTTCGTACTTACCGTTCCAGCGTTTCAGCAACTTATAAAAGTTTCCTCAAGATGGCCGCCGGCTCTTTCCCCGTCGCTCGCTGCAGCCCGACGTGCGCGCTCCCGAGACGCCGCCAGCTGTGTCTCCATGGCAACCGGACGCATCGCAGCCGCCGACCAGACGCCCCGCAGCCGCCGACCAGACAGCAGGTAACCGGCGCTAGCCCCCGGCTCCCCAGCGCTAGACCCTCAGCCCAGGTGAAGGCCCCAGAGTCCAGCGCTAGGTTCCGGAGCCCAGCGCTAGTTCCCCCGGCCTAGCGGCAGCCCCCCCCGGCCTAGCGACAGCCCCCCCGGCGCAGCCCGGCGCAGCGGCAGCCCCCCCCGGCCTAGCGACAGCCCCCCCGGCGCAGCCCGGCGCAGCGGCAGCCCCCCCCCCCGGCCTAGCGACAGCCCCCCCGGCGCAGCCCGGCGCAGCTGCAGCCCCCCCCGGCCTAGCGACAGCCCCCCCATCACAGCCGCAGCCCCCCCCGGCCTAGCGACAGCCCCCCCGGCGCAGCCTGGCGCAGCGGCAGCCCCCCCCCGGCCTAGCGACAGCCCCCCCATCACAGCGGCAGCCCCCCCGGCCTAGCGACAGCCCCCCCGGCGCAGCGACAGCCCCCCCCCCCCGGCGCAGCGACAGCCCCCCCCCGGCGCAGCGACAGCCCCCCCTGGCGCAGCCCGGCGCAGCGGCAGCCCCCCGACCCATCACTTACCTGGGAGGCTTCTCGGGGCTGCTGGGCTGGGCTGGGCTTCTCCGCTGGGCAGCTCCAGTTTCTGCACCTTCCTCTAACAGAGGATGGTGCAGAATGGCCGCTTCAGCGCGCTCCCGAGCAGTGACAGCTCGTCTGCGCATGCGCAGAAGAGCTGTAGCGGGGAGCACACTGAAGCGGCTCGTGCTGAATGGAGAAGACCGGACTGCGCAAGCGCGTCTAAAAAAGCAAGCTGCCAGCGAATTTAGACGGAACCATGGAGACGAGGACACTAGCAACGGAGCAGGTAAGTGGAATAACTTCTGTATGGCTCATATTTAATGCACAATGTACATTACAAAGTGCATTAATATGGCCATACGGAAGTGTATACCCCCACTTGGTTTCGCGAGACCACCCCTTTAAGAACATCAAGGCATTGGATTCTTCCTATTCTCTTTTTGAGTTCATTAAAAATCTGCCATTCTGAAATCTAACCTTGAGGACTGAGTTTTCACAGGTTTTCCTCCCCTTTTTATCCAAAATTCAAAGATAGCATGATCACTGCCTCCTAAGCTCCCAGTCACTTTTACTTCCTCCACCATTCCCTCCCTGTTGGTAAGAATTAGGTCCAAGAGAGCAGATCCCCTTGTTTTCTCTTCTACCTTTTGGAAGATAAAGTTGTCAGCAAGAGCAGGTAAGAATTTGTTGGATCCATTACTTTTGAGAGATTCCCAACAAATGTTTGGATAGTTAAAATTTCCCATGATCACTATGTCCTACTTCTTTGAGAGCTTGGCCATCTGATGTAGAAAGAGTTCATCAATATGTTCTGCTTGTCCAGGTGGCCTATTGTAAATGCCTACAATGGTGTCCTTTCTGTTGTTCTCTCCTTGTATTCTTACCCAAACAGTTTCTACAGAACTACCATGCTCTGAAGCTTGAATCTCTGTGGAGATGAATGTTTTGTTAACATATAACGCAACACCTCCTCCTCTTTGTTTAGGTATGTTTCTTATCAATAAGTTGCATCCTTCAAGCCTTGTATTCCAATCAAGCGTATCATTCCACCAAGTTTCTGTGATGCCTATGACATCATATTTCTCTTCCTGTGTTAGGAGCTCCAATTCTCCTTGTTTGCTTCCCATGCTCTGCGCATTTGTGTAAAAAAATTATAGTTTGTGATTGGTGTCTCTTGCTCCTTTACTTTCCTACTGAATTTTTTGTCTTTGTTCTTCCTTTCCACTTCTAATAGCGTGGTTCTCAAATGTATTAATTAGCTGTATATTTTTACCTGGCAATTCACTTCCCTTCCCATATTGTTCTAGTTTAAAGCTCTGTTCTTGGCAGTGACTTCCCTTCCCACATTATTGTAGTTTAAAGCTCTGTTTACTATAATTCCTGCTGTTTGTATAGTCAAATCAGTACTGCAGCAATGATGGGCAGTAGTGGAGCACCCTGGTGTCCCCCTTTTAGTTATTTTACTATTTGTGTATTCATTTTAGCACCCGATTCAATCAAGTTTATATTGCTTTTATCAAATATATGAATGTTGCACTATCCCTTTCTTTTAAAGGTAGTCTAGTACTCTTAGTTCTCCCAGTCTCCCCATTCTGGAGATAAGTGCAAAGACCACAGATGGGATGCATCTGTCAGACATTTAAGTCACACTTAGAGATGAGCAAGCACCAAAATGCTCGGGTGCTCGTTACTCGGGACGAAATTATCGCAATGCTCGAGGGTTCGTTTCGAGTAACGGACCCCACTGAAGTCAATGGGCGACTCGAGCATTTTTGTATATCGCAGATGCTCGCTAAGGTTTCCATTTGTGAAAATCGGGGCAATTCAAGAAAGTGATGGGAACGACACAGCAACAGATAGGGCAGGCGAGGAGTTACATGTTGGGCTGCATCTCAAGTTCACAGGTCCCACTATTAAGCCACAATAGCGGCAAGAGTGGGCCCCCCCCCAACAACTTTTATTTCTGAAAAGCCCTCATTAGCAATGCATACCTTAGCTAAGCACCACACTACCTCCAACAAAGCACAATCACTGCCTGCATGACACTCCGCTGCCACTTCTCCTGGGTTACATGCTGCCCCCCCCCCCCCCCCCGCACGACGCAGTGTCCACAGCGCACACCAAAGTGTCCCTGAGCAGCCTTCAGCTGCACTCATGCCACACCACCCTCATGTCTATTTATAAGTGCGTCTGCCAGAGGAACCGCAGGCACACACTGCAGAGGGTTGGTACAGCTAAGCAGCGACCCTCTTTAAAAGGGGGGGGGGGCGATAGCCCACAATGCTGTACAGAAGCAATGAGAAATATAATCCTGTGCCACCGCCATCAGGAGCTGCACACGTGGGCATAGCAATGGGGAACCTATGTGCCACACACTATTCATTCTGTCAAGGTGTCTGCATGCCCCAGTCAGACTGTGGTTTTTTATAAATAGTCACAGGCAGGTACAACTCCGCAATGGGAATTCCATGTGCACCCACAGCATGGGTGGCTCCCTGGAACCCACCGGCTGTACATTAATGTATCCCATTGCAGTGCCCTGGACAGCTAAGGTAACGTCCGATTAAATGCAGGTGGGCTTCGGCCCACACTGCATGCCCCAGTCAGACTGGGATTCTTTAGAAGTGGACACATGTAGTTACAACTCCGTGTGGACCGACAGCATGGGTGGGTGCCAGGAAGCCACCGGTGGTACATAAATATATCCCATTGCATTGCCCATCACAGCTGAGGTAATGTCATGTTTAATGCAAGTGGGCTTCGGCCCACACTGCATGCCCCAGTCAGACTGGGGCTCTTTAGAAGTGGACACATGTAGTTACAACTCCGTGTGGACCCACGGCATGGGTGGCTCCCTGGAACCCACCGGCGGTACATAAATATATCCCATTGCAGTGCCCAACACAGCTGATGTAAAGTCAGCTGTAATGCAGGTGGACAAAAAATTAATTGGATTACACTGTAGGCGAGGGCCCCAAAAAATTGGTGTACCAACAGTACTAATGTACCTCAGAAAAATTGCCCATGCCCAACCAAGAGGGCAGGTGAAACCCATTAATCGCTTTGGTTAATGTGGCTTAATTGGTAACTAGGCCTGGAGGCAGCCCAGTTAAAATAAAAATTGGTTCAGGTGCAAGTTTCAACGCTTTAATGAGCATTGAAACGTATAAAAATTGTTTAGAAAAATTATATGACTGAGCCTTGTGGGCCTAAGAAAAATTGCCCGTTCGGCGTGATTATGTGAGGTTTCAGGAGGAGGAGCAGGAGGAGGAGGAGGAGGAGGAATATTATACACAAATTGATGAAGCAAAAATGTCCCCGTTTTTGATGGTGATAGAGAACGATGCTTCCATCCGCGGGTGCAGCCTACGTATTGCTTAGGTATCGCTGCTGTCCGCTGGTGAAGAAGAGAAGTCAGGGGAAATCCAGGCTTTGTTCATCTTGATGAGTGTAAGCCTGTCGGTTGACAGGCGGGTACGCTTATCCGTGATGATTCCCCCAGCCGCACTAAACACCCTCTCTGACAAGACGCTAGCCGCAGGACAAGCAAGCACCTCCAGGGCATACAGCGCGAGTTCAGGCCACGTGTCCAGCTTCGACACCCAGTAGTTGTAGGGGGCAGAGGCGTCACCGAGGACGGTCGTGCGATCGGCTACGTACTCCCTCACCATCCTTTTACACTGCTCCCGCCAACTCAGCCTTGACTGGGGAGCGGTGACACAGTCTTGCTGGGGAGCCATAAAGCTGGCAAAGGCCTTGGAGAATGTTCCCCTGCCTGCACTGTACATGCTGCCTGATCTCTGCGCCTCCCCTGCTACCTGGCCCTCGGAACTGTGCCTTTTGCCACTAGCGCTGTCGGATGGGAAGTTTACCATCAGTTTGTCCACCAGCGCCCTGTGGTATAGCATCATTCTGGAACCCCTTTCCTCTTCGGGAATGAGAGTGGAAAGGTTCTCCTTATACCGTGGGTCGAGCAGTGTGTACACCCAGTAATCCGTAGTGGCCAGAATGTGTGTAACGCGAGGGTCACGAGAAAGGCATCCTGACATGAAGTCAGCCATGTGTGCCAGGGTACTTGTACGTAACACATGGCTGTCCTCACTAGGAAGATCACTTTCAGGATCCTCCTCCTCCTCAGGCCATACACGCTGAAAGGATGACAGGCAAGCGGCATGTGTACCCTCAGCAGTGGGCCAAGCTGTCTCTTCCCCCTTCTCCTCATTCTCCTCCCCCTCCTCCTCCTCCTCCTCAACGCGCTGAGATATAGACATGAGGGTGCTCTGACTATCCAGCGACATACTGTCTTCCCACGCCTCCGTTTCCGAGTGCAAAGCGTCTGCCTTTATGCTTTGCACGGAACTTCTCAAGAGGCATAGCAGAGGAATGGTGACGCTAATGATTGCAGCATCCCCGCTCACCATCTGGGTAGACTCCTCAAAGTTTCCAAGGACCTGGCAGATGTCTGCCAACCAGGCCCACTCTTCTGTAAAGAATTGAGGAGGCTGACTCCCACTACGCCGCCCATGTTGGAGTTGGTATTCCACTATAGCTCTACGCTGCTCATAGAGCCTGGCCAACATGTGAAGCGTAGAGTTCCACCGTGTGGGCACGTCGCACAGCAGTCGGTGCACTGGCAGATTAAACCGATGTTGCAGGGTCCGCAGGGTGGCAGGTATGACACGTGTGGGTAGCTTTTCAGAAAGCGCTGAACCACCAAATTAAAGACATGGGCCAGGCATGGCACGTGCGTGAGGCTGCCGAGCTGCAGAGCCGCCACCAGGTTACGGCCGTTGTCACACACGACCATGCCCAGTTGGAGGCTCAGCGGCGCAAGCCAGTGGTCGGTCTGCTCTGTCATACCCTGCAGCAGTTCGTGGGCCATGTGCCTCTTCTCTCCTAAGCTGAGTAGTTTCAGCACGGCCTGCTGACGCTTGCCCACCGCTGTGCTGCCACGCCGCGCGACACCGACTGCTGGCGACGTGCTGCTGCTGACACATCTTGATTGCGAGACAGAGGTTGCGTTGGAGGCAGAGGAGGAGGAGGGTGGTTTAGTGGAGGAAGCATACACCGCCGCAGATACCAGCACCGAGCTGGGGCCCGCAATTCTGGGGGTGGGTAGGACGTGAGCGGTCCCAGGCTCTGACTCTGTCCCAGCCTCCACTAAATTCACCCAATGTGTCGTCATGGAGATATAGTGGCCCTGCCCACCTGTGCTTGTCCACGTGTCCGTTGTTAAGTGGACCTTGGCAGTAACCGCGTTGGTGAGGGCGCGTACAATGTTGCGGGAGACGTGGTCGTGCAGGGCTGGGACGGCACATCGGGAAAAGTAGTGGCGACTGGGAACCGAGTAGCGCGGGGCCGCCGTCATCATGTTTTTGAAAGCCTCCGTTTCCACAAGCCTATACGGCAGCATCTCCAGGCTGATAAATTTGGCTATGTGCACGTTTAACGCTTCAGCGTGCGGGTGCGTGGTGGCGTGCTTGCGCTCAAACATTGGCGCTAGCGACGCCTGGACGCTGCGCTGAGAGACATTGCTGGATGGGGCCGAGGACAGCGGAGGTGAGGGTGTGGGTGCAGGCCAGGAGACGGTAGTGCCTGTGTCCTCAGAGGGGGGTTGGATCTCAGTGGCAGGTTGGGGCACAGGGGGAGAGGCAGTGGTGCAAACCGGAGGCGTTGAACGGCCTTCGTCCCACCTTGTGGGGTGCTTGGCCATCATATGCCTGCGCATGCTGGTGGTGGTGGCTCCCCAGCTGATCTGGGCGTGACAAAGGTTGCACACCACTGTTCGTCGGTCGTCAGGCGTCTCTGTGAAAAACTGCCACACCGTAGAGCACCTTGACCTCTGCAGGGTGGCATGGCGCGAGGGGGCGCTTTGGGAAACAGTTGGTGGATTATTCGGTCTGACCCTGCCTCTACCCCTGGCCACCACACTGGCTCGGCCTGTGCCCACACCCTGACTTAGGCCTCCGCATCCTCGCCCGCGTCCACGTCCTCTAGGCCTACCCCTACCCCTCAGCATGGTGTATTACCAGTAGTGCAGAAACAGAACGCTGTAATTAAATGTGCCGCTTATTGGCCTGTGGTTGGAGGCTGACTTCGCTTACCGAAAGCACAGCAGAGCCAGGAAATAATTTTGTGCAAGCCTACTGTAACACTTAGCTGGCTGCGTATGAATTAGGAGGACAACTACACCCAGCACAGACCCAGTACACTGAGGACGGTCACAGGCAGCCCAAATAGATTTTTTTTTCCAAATGTTTTTGGAAAGGCCCACTGCCTATATTCAATAAATATATGTCTTCTGTCCCTGCCTCACCACTACTGGCCCTGGAGTATGTAAAATAACTGCAGACTGTTGCACTGTGGACAGGAATACAGCGGTGATGTAGCAGCCAACACAGAGCCAGGAAATAATTTTGCGCAAGCCTGCTGTAACACTTAGCTGGCTGCGTATGAATTAGGAGGACAACTACACCCAGCACAGACCCAGTACACTGAGGACAGTCACAGGCAGCCCAAATAGATTTTTTTCCCCAAATGCTTTTGTAAAGGCCCACTGCCTATATTCAATAAATATATGCCTTCTGTCCCTGCCTCACCACCACTACTGGCCCTAGAGTATGTATAATTACTGCAGGGCGCAATGCTCTGCACGGCCGATATACAAAAAAAAAAAAATGTGCAACACTGCAAAAAGCAGCCTCCACACTACTGCACACGGTTAGATGTGGCCCTAAGAAGGACCGTTGGGGTTCTTGAAGCCTAAAATACTCCTAACACTCTCCCTATAGCAGCTCCGGCACCAACAGCACTTTCCCTCCTCTATGTCAGAATAAATCTGTGGCGAGCCGCGGGAGGGGCCGATTTTTATACTCGGGTGACACCTGATCCCGCCAGCCACTCACTGCAGGGGGGTGGTATAGGGCTTGAACGTTGCAGGGGGAAGTTGTAATGCCTTCCCTGTCTTTCTATTGGCCAGAAAAGCGCGATAACGTCTCAGAGATGAAAGTGAAAGTAACTCGAACATCGCGTGGTACTCGTCACGAGTAACGAGCATCTCGAACACACTAATACTCGAACGAGTATCAAGCTCGGACGAGTACGTTCGCTCATCTCTAGTCACACTGTCATGTTGTGCTCCTGGAACCTGTAGTTCTGTGAGTTTACAGGAGCACGCTGCTACAAGAGTGGTTGATTTGGCTGGCTGATGTTGTGGAGTTCTCCAGACAATCACCATCAGTCTGTGCAGTTAAATACCAGACCTTCTTTCCAATGGGTGCTGGTCATTTTACCTTTACATCTCTTAATTTAACCCGGGTGTTAGGATACCTGCTGTGCAGATAGTAACTCAATGAAATAGTATGTAAGGTTGACAAAAGACATATGTCTATCAAGGTTAGCCTATTACCCCCTCCAATAAATATCTTTGTTCCGTTTGGGTCCATCTGTCCATCTCCTTTGTACTCTGCATGCATGAGGTTCTGTTTGGTTTCTGTCAGTATTTCCCTTGTCTGAACTCCGTCTGATGTTACCTTTTGGTCCATGTCTGAATGACATTCTATGTTTGAGCCACCCATCTGATTAGTAGTCAGACACCCAATCTATGTCCTTAGCCCCAAAGAACAGGCCCTGCGAGAGACCTGACTGCTGGAGAACTAGCTGCCTATTTCAAAGAAAAAAATCGACAACATTCGTAAAGAAATCTTGGAAAACTGCATGGTTAGCCTGGATCCCAGTTTCATCAGCACTGCATCCAGCACCTACTCACTATCTACATTAGAACCAACGACAGAGGAAGAAGTCTCCAGGCTCCTATCCGCTGCCCGCCCCATCACCTGCGCTAGTGACCCTCTCCCCTCCTCCGGTCCCTTTCCCCAGCTCTCATTACTCACTTCACCACAATCTTCAACCTCTCTCTAACCTCTGGCATTTTCCCTTCCTCATTTAAACACTCCATCATTTTCCTTCTGGTTAAAAAACCAACCCTGGACCCAACTGATGCTGCCACCTACCGACCCGGCTCAAACCTCCCCTTCATCTCCAAATTACTGGAACGCCTGATCTACTCCCACCTTACACGTTTTCTCTCTGACAACTCACTCCTCGACCCCCTCCAGCTTGGTTTCCGCTCTCTACACTCGACCAAAACTGCCCTTACAAAAGTAACAAATGACCTGATGACTGCAAAGTCGAGAGGTGACTACTCCCTACTAATCCTTCTTGACCTGTCTGCTGCATTTGACACTGTTGACCATAACCTCCTTCTCACTTTGCTCCGCTCTATTGGTCTAAAGGACACTGCTCTCTCCTGGTTCTCTTCCTACCTCTCTGACCACTCTTTCAGTGTTTCCTTTGCTGGTTCTATCTCCGCTCCACTTCCTCTTGCTGTTGGGGTCCCCCAGGGCTCGGTCCTTGGTCCCCTTCTCTTCTCTATCTATACTGTCCCAATTGGACAAACCATCCACAAATTTGGCCTCCAATACCATCTCTACACTGACGACACCCAACTATACACCTCCTCTCGTGAGATCTCTGGACCATTCCTCCTAAATATCACCAACTGTCTGTGCGCTGTCTCTAACACTATGTCCTCCCTTTTTCTCAAACTAAACCTCTCTAAAACTGACCTCCTTGTGTTTCCACCTTCTAACCAACCTCTCCTCAACATCTCCATTCCAGTGTCTGGCACCATCATAACCCCCAGACGGGATGCCTGATGCCTTGGGGTCACACTGGGCTCTGACCTCTCCTTTACCCCCCATATCCAGTCTCTGGCCCAAACATGCCATATGCACCTCAGAAATATTGCTAAAATATGTCCGTTCCTAACCACGGACACGCTAAAGACACTCGTGGTTGCCCTCATCCACTCCCGGCTTGACTACTGCAACTCGCTACTCATCAGCCTCCCCCATACTAGACTCGCTCCACTCCAATTCATACTAAATGCAGCAGCTAGGCTCATTTTTCTATCCAGTCATTACTCAGATGCCTCTGCAATATGCCAGTCACTGCATTGGCTGCCCATCCACTGCTGAATTAAATTTAAACTCCTCTACCTCACTCACAAAGCTCTGCATGGCACTGCGCCAGCATACATGGCCTCCCTCCTGTCAGTACACCATCCAGCCCGCTCACTCCGATCGGCTAACACACTCAGACTAAACACCCCTGTAATACGAAACTCACATGCTCGCCTACAGGACTTCACCAGAGCAGCACCCATCCTCTGGAATGCTGTACCCCAAGGCATCCCTTGTTGTGGTTTTAGTAGCCTTGCTAGAGTAGGGACTCACAAAACATTGAGGACCCTTGACATGGACTTGTGAGCGTACGTATTCTGGCCAAAATACAAACCTACACCTCATACTTTTTAGCAATTCCATCTGCCTATGTGTATTAGTTCATTGATAGGTGTTTGGCCACCTGGTGTGGGTATGCATGTCTGTTCTATGTTTTGGTATGTACGGTGTCTGTTCATGAGTGCATACCCCTTCCTGTTTTCTGTCCAGTCACCTAGAGATTGC
The DNA here is from genome assembly GCF_035609145.1 of Eleutherodactylus coqui. NCBI lineage: Eukaryota > Metazoa > Chordata > Amphibia > Anura > Eleutherodactylidae > Eleutherodactylus > Eleutherodactylus coqui. The sequence continues at coordinate 168,792,054 of NC_089838.1, read as the reverse complement.
ATTTGCATGGGTCGCAGTTCACACTTCCTAAACAAACGTAACAAATACCTTGTGTACAGTATATACAGTATGCCATAAATGTCTAAGGTAAGAATACCCCTTTATAGCACATGAACATAAACCATTCTTTTAGTTTGATTAAATGAAAGAATAATTATAAAATAAAAGATTTGAGTACATGCTATGATAAACTAAGAATTGCAGGAATCATTTAACAGACTATTAATTCCCAGACAGCTGCACTGCACCTTCTTGCTCTGTTCTACTTGCTGTCTTTTTACATAAATGTTCACTAAATGCGCCATCTAAGCTATCTGCATTTGGACTGCAGGCTGTTATTATGTGAAACAGAAATGAGACAATAATACTGCACGGCAGGTATCCTCAAGGGGTGTAAGACCTCATAATTCAAACATTTCGATTATAGCCAAGATGTTCCTGATAAATATTCCAACAGAAACAGAGCACTGACCCACTATTAGACACCGAAACTCATGTGAATTCATGATGCACTTTACTTGCTGCAGAGGTGCGGGTAGCACATTCACTTTGATTGAAGGTGTTAGACTTGACAAGGCTATATTGGGATTAGTGGAGTGCATATGATCGCACTAACATAATTGTTATAGTCAAGGCCAGTGGCTGATGGGTACAAAGGAACAAACTGTCAAGCCCAAGCACAAGGTTGTTCAGACAGAATTCATTCAGGGAAAAGTCAGTCTTCTCTCCCTTCGTCTGGGTGAAGACATAGATCATCTTGGCAGTGACGTTAAAAAAAATCAAATATAGTATTTCCAGCTGCACTGGCAGATTTCTCTTTGAGATCTTGTTTGTCGTTTTCAAGGTTTTATTGCATAGAATTCTATTTCAAGTGAATTAGCCAAATTTGGCCCATTGATAATTGAAATTGTAAAGAAAATAATAAGCATATTAATCCCATTTATAGACACAGGGGAGAGGAGCAGCAGGGAGTGTCTTGTGCCTTGGCCATTTATTTTCATGTTATTGTCACACTGTGATTAGATTCTGTACGGCACAATAATGTTGACATATTTAATTGCCTGTTATCAGTTCTCATTCCTGTAGTATTAATCCCGATCCATGAGAGGTGTAGTGTATCCTTGGATCTCGATAAACTGAGAGCTTTAATATGGATATGCCACTTTTCCTTTTTTAATTTATTGAAATGTCATGGTGTGTTGAACAGTTTTTTTTTTTCAAAATTATGCCAAGGGTCAAGTTCTCCCGAAAATAAAATGAAATAGGATGGTAAAGGAGAGTAAGACTATTACAGCACAAAAGGAAAATTTGGCTTCAAGCAAAACTGAGCAGAATTTTTAGACTCTAGGAGACTAGACTAGTAGATTCAATTAACCTACGCTGAAGTGGGAAAGACGAACCCACTAAAGAAATTCAGAATATACCGCTGCATTTTCATATAAGCATATTGTGAATATAAACAGTAATGCCAATCTAGAAGCAAGGAAGGAAAAAAAGTGAATTGTTTCTAGCAGATTTAATTCTCATCTGCAATCTATGCCATTTTTTCATTTGCAGAAAACAATACTGTCAAGGAAACATTGCCATGTCTTTAATGTATTGTCTCACATCCATATACCCTATTAAGGCTTTTAGTCAACATAGAGGCGTTTGCCACTTGGTAGTACATTTATTAGCCAGACGACAGCTAACAAAGAACTGCTGTTACTCTGGTGGATCAGGAAAATCGATGTACTACAATACCCAGAGAGGTAACTTGAAGCTCCTGGAAACCAATGCAAAATCTGTGACAGGGCCCCACCCTACTATAGTGTTTTTCTATGTGGCAGAGAAGCCTTTAAAACCCCTTGACCCCATAGGCACCAAGGCTGGGGGCAACTGCTACTTCTCTATGCTTTATACCTACTCCCCTAGCAATACTACACTACGTGGTATGCCAGAACCTCCCCTGCAATATCAGCTGCTCATCAGGGTTTTCAGAAAACAAGCTTCCAACGATGAGCCAACTGCTGGACCAGATTCTATTGCAAATTGTCTTGATGTGGCAACTTCTTTAAAGGAAATGTATCACTTATATTTTTCACTAAGTGACACATTTTACATTGTTATATTCTGATTTTACAGGAGTGGACCCATTGACTTCTCTGGGAGAATGTTCTAGGCATCGTCCGTGGCCGGTGCAGAGGACATTGTGCAGGGAGCAGAAGGAGCTGTGTGACCATTATCTATTGTGAATGGTGTTATCTATAGGTGTTACCTTTCATAGCAATATTCCTTGTGATAATAATGAGATGACTGCTGAGATAGTTTCCTCTACAGAACAGGAAGTGTCAGACAGTTAGCACATTCAGTGGTCAGCGTGAAAAAGGCAGAATTTTAGGATTTTTTTAAAATATAGATTATGACATTGAAAATGAAAACAAAACATCAAAAATTGTTACAATATGTATAATATATAAAAACTTAATTTCTATAATAGGCCATTTTATGATGACACATTCACTTTAAGGAGATACAAATGCAGTCCACGAAATACATGGTATTGGTACCCGTTAGAGATGAGCGAGCGTACTCGCTAAGGCAAACTACTCCGTCTCTAAAGATTCGGGTGCCAGCGGGGGAGAGCGGTGAGCTGCGGGAGTGAGCAGGGAGGAGCGGGAAGGAGAGAGTGAGAGAGAGATCCCCCCCCCCCCCCCCCCGTTCCTCCCCGCCACTCCCCGCCGGCACTCGAATCTTTAGAGACGAGCGGGCAGGTACTTGCATAAGGCACTACTCGCTCGAGTAGTTTGCCTTAGCGAGTACGCTCGCTCATCTCTAGTACCCGTACAAGCTGAAGACATACACAAATTACATCAAACTGCATATTTTCTTTGGATGGTTCTTGTCAAAAAGTTATATGTATATTACTATTATGTTGTCTGTACAAAGTTAACATCTTCCCATCCATCCACTGCTGCATTTTATCCATACGTGAACAGCTGCTGAGATACTTAAGACACAATGAACCGGATTTTAGAAAGGCCAGCTATGCTGTTTACTGATTTGCAAGGATTTCTATATAGAAATGTTAACAAATTTGCTCAGGTACCAATTCATAGATGAGCTTGCAGAATTTGTAATGAAGCCTGTTAAGTAAAATATATAGCGTTATGTCAGTGACTATATAAGTAAGATTAATATAGTAGGTCACTACAGTACAGATAGTCTAAGACCCTAACATATAGTCTGTGCTCAAAAACCTCATGTGGGACCAACATTAAGAATCATTATTTCAAAAACACCAAAAACATAATAGTACACCTTAGGCCTCATGTCCACGGGCAGGTCCGTTTCCGCATGCGGGAGCCTGCAGAGGGATCCCACCCTGCCCGCGGCCTAGGACACTATTTCATTGAATTGCAGAAGGGCCGTGGATCGGTTGGCTTCCATTGACTGATCTGCAGTGAAATGCAGCATGCAAAAGGTCTGCAAAACAAATCTGCATGCTTTAATGCATTTGTGGACGCCCATGTATCCCTATGGGCGGCTTGATTTGTGGATTTTCCACGCGGGTGCCCCGCGCTTATTCCACACACCAAACCCGCTGGTAGACATTGAGCCTTATGGTTCTAATCTGTTGTCAATAAAGATTTTCATTGGGTTCTCCAAGAGTAGTTTCATAGACAATGTGACTGTTCAAGTAGAGTATAAGATATAGTGGCACACAATAAACCTAAACCAGAAATGTGTTTTCCTGTCACATTGTTAACATCACAAAACATTGTACAATTGGTAGGTAATAGGTAACATTGTACCATAGGTGCTATATTACCTATTTAGACAAACGCTGGGCATCTTTTCTGTAGAAGATAGTTTTTTATAGGTCTCCAGCACGGAGACAAAATGATATAATTTGTGTTAATTTAATTTACAGTCTCTGAACTGTACCACTCTACAAAATGTGTACACCTTTCAACAACATTTTACAGTTACATTGATATACATTATATACTGTACTATATATGGCTTTACAACTGTTAGGCTGGGTGCATGCTAGGGTTTTTTTTTTTGCTCCATGTGCCGAACCTAAAAAATAGACGACACACGGACCCATAATATTCAATGGGACAGCACACACTACAGCATTTTTTCATGCTGCCACATACTGCGAGAAAAAATACAATGCATGCACTGTTCTACTCCATTTTACGGACAAGACTCACCTAATCAAGTCAATGGGGAGAAGAAAAAAAAAGGACAGCACCCATATAAAAAAACGTAATGTTTTTTGTGGATGTAACGCAGACATTGTTTATAACTTGTCCATGAATTTGCAAAAAAATTTTTATAAAACAACAACTGCACTACGGTCCCTTTGTGGAAAGAAGTCACTAACAACCTTACATCCATCACAGAAAATGGCATAATAAAACATTGATATTTGAGCATGGTCACAGTAATCCTGCAGGTTTTTTCATGACTACCTTACAGCAATCTGGGCTATTATACGGGATCAGAGTTGCCAACGATCCGTAAAATTCATGGACAGCTCGCAATAAAATAAATTTGTCCATGAGATAATGGTGCAGCTGGAGGTGCTTGTGCTGATTCATATGGTTCACAGTAAATGTCGCTAATATGTTTATAAAAGTGTTTTGCAAGTTGCCAAGATTAAGCCAGTGAGTATAAGTGCTCTTACTATTGTGTTCACTGGAGATTGGGGATCTGTATATTGTGCTTGGCATCCCGCTGAAAAGTAGGATTGCAGAGAACGCTCCTTACAGTGCTGACTGGTTATGAGGAACTAGCTGACAGGCAACTGCTCAGGGGCAGAACACTGAACAATTGGCCAGGGCCCCATACATCAAGGGGGCCCCAAGTGATCTGAGTCTGGATCTGTGTACAATTTAAAAAAATAGTTGACTCTCACAGGAATGGTCCCTGGCCTCATCAACCGTACAGTTAAGGCTAGGACTGGTCATATGACTGTACTACCTTGGAAGTGAGAGAAGACTGGAGGAGTGCAGACCAAACCATCAGAAGAAGCAAGAAGTTAGGTGAGAAAACGGTTTTTATATTTTACAGTATTACGTCCTTACTTAGTGGAGACATTAATACTGGGGTGTAACAGTGGATTATTTAAGACTGGGGGCATTATTAAAAACAAAGGGAGCAGCATTCAAGATTGGGGGCTGAGTAGGAGCATAAAAGGGCACATTTATTGTATGAGGAGCACTACAAGTAGTGCATGGCGTGTGGGGCCTACAAGGAGCACAATAAGGGTATATTATTACTGTGTGAGACGCCATGGATGGAATTATTACTATTAGGGGCACTGTGCATGGGTAGATTGTGTAGAGATGCAGATAACATAGGATGGGTGCTGTAAAATCTAGGAGAAATAGATGTCTTTATGTCAAATTCTCCTGAGACAAGTTGTGGCCGAGAAAGGTAATCATGGCGGTCTGAACTGGATGTAGAAGAAAAGCAACTGTCACCTGTGGTCACTGGTTTTAACGGTACTGCAGTTACTTAAACAGTCTGCAGCACATATTGCCTTTGTAAAGCATATTTTTCAGTAACAGAGAGAAAACTATCTGTATGCTGCTGTGATTATGCAGAAAATTTAAACCTCAACACCTGTTTCATAAGGAGATGGGAATGGATATAAAAAGTGCCTTAATCTTGGCACATATTATATATAATATCTATTTATACTCCGAAACCAGTTAAGATTTAATTTCAATCCAGCAAACTGCTTTTCCCTTTTTTTCTGTTTCCCTTATGTTCTGAGTTTATTACTCACTCTATAGTCGTAATGGTAGTGGTCATGGTATATGATGGCCTTATTTGGGTCTTGTAGTGGCATCATTTCAATCTTGTATAGGGGTATTATTTGGGCCTTGCATGGTGGCATTATTTGATAACTATAAATGTATATGAATGTATTTTCTTATATGTTGGGACGGGAATATACAATATGCCTTGGGACTTATATCCCATATCTTGTATAACCCTAGCAATACCCCTGGAAGCAGTGGAGTAAAGCTGTGCACGCCATCACTGGACTTGACTGAATGTGACTGCAGTATTGGTTGTATATTTTAGTCTTAGAGGCCCCACTTTTAATTTTGCCCAGTGCCACACTTTGTCTAAAACTGGCCCTGCAACAGCTCTTAGGAACTTTAAAAATAATTTTTCCTAATGGGAGTTATATAAACAGGACTTTCAACAACTTTTACTTTTTTCATGTCACGACAGAACCTCTTTAAAGGAACCCCGTCACATCTCCACAGCAACTTGAACTAGGTTATGGTGCTGTTAGGGGAGATGACAGGGAGCCGCGTGATATGTTTCATACTCACCAGTGCTGTCACCTGCTAAAGTCTACACGGTGCACACAAATGTGATTTTTTTCAAAGTCCCGTGAGAACTCTTCCATACAAGTCTATGATAGAGCACACACACGGGACTCTAAAAAGAGTCAGATTTTCTTGCACCATGGGGACTTCAACGGGTAACAGAGCTGGATTGTAAAAAAAGTACATCGGCTGGCTCTCTGTCACATCCCCAAACAGCAACACAACTTAGTTTATGGTCCTGTGGGGACGTGATGGGTTCACCTTAATTGTAAAATGATACTGAAAACAGTCTGCAAATGTGAACACATGTCAGCCTCTTATCAGGGCTTAAAGGGGTTGTCTCACGCCGAAACGGGTTTTTTTTTTATTCAATAGGCCCCCCGTTCGGCGCGAGACAAACCCAAGGGATGGGTTAAAAAAAAAAGTTTATTACTTACCCGAATCCCCGCGCTGCGGCGACTTCTTTCTTCCTTTACCAAGATGGCCGCCGGGATCTTCACCCACGATGCACCGCGGGTCTTCTCCCATGGTGCACCGTGGGCTCTGTGCGGTCCATTGCCGATTCCAGCCTCCTGATTGGCTGGAATCGGCACACGTGATGGGGCGGAGCTACGAGGACCAGCTCTCCGGCACGAGCGGCCCCATTCACCAGGGAGAAGACCGGACTGCGCAAGCGCGTCTAAAAACGCCAGAAGACAGCGAATTTAGACGGATCCATGGCGACGGGGATGCTAGCAACGGAGCAGGTAAGTGAATAACTTCTGTATGGCTCATGATTAATGCACGATGTATATTACAAAGTGCATTAATATGGCCATACAGAAGTGCTGAACCCCACTTGATTTCACGAGACAACCCCTTTAAGTATGTCCATAATTGGAGAGGTTAGTAGCATGAACTATACAAAAATTTGGTGTTCATTGAAGCTAAAGCAGAAGTTTTGACCAGACTAGGGAAGGGAGAAGCATGAATATACAGTACAGATAGACTTTCTTTCTTGAGCTCACACTTCAGTATAGTAAAATACAGTGAGATACACTTTTCTTGTCTGTTTGTTCATCCAGCTAACAACTTTTCTTTTACTTTATTTTCCAGACAAAACACACTGCATGATGCAACCTTACAGTAAAACAGGTAAACAGAATGTGTGTGACTACGAATCCCATAGCAGCAGCAAAGCCCAATTTGTAGCGGAGTCTCTACATGGGATCAGCAATTTGGGGGTTTAATTAAGAACTGTGCAAATACCAATCAATCTTGCATTTACTTTAATTAAGTTTAATTAGTCTAACTTGCACGAAGTTGGTCAGTGTTAATATTTGTCTGGTTCATCATTACAGTGTATTTGTTGCACCATATCATTAAATAAAACATTATGTCGCCAATTATCTTGTCAGGCGAAACTTTCTTTTCTGCTACTCTTGAAAGTCGCTGTTTGTTAGCACTAATGTCTGTGAAATTACAGGGTCAGCATTTATACGAGGGGCATCACCTGCTGTTCTGGTGTAGGCTGAAGTTAGCCGTACGTCTACTTTGTCAATATAACAGAAGTCTACTGGCACATAAACTGTTACGGACTGTACAATGTCTGCGAATGTTGTAATAGGTGGAACTATGTTGTAAACTTGGGTATATTAGGGAAAATCAATCACTGAAGTAGCAGCAACATTACATGCCCTTTTGTCTTTGATTTGTGAACCTTCAGGAATCCAGGTTGTCATTGTCATTACTGACACTTTTAAGAATAAGGTTGCTAAATTTACGTATTTCTATAGGGCAAAAGGATTGCATTAGACAATTATAGCTTTCCAAAAAGCAATTTACATCCACAGGACTGGCATAAAGAAATAAAATCCACTCTTTAAAAAGATTAGGCTGCTTGATACCGGCACTGGTTACATAACTATATTTCACCTAAAAAAAAATATTAAACTGATTTATTACAATTAGAGACACTTTCAGTCTTCTTCTGTCTCTTTGTATGCCTGTACAGTGTGCATGAGCCCTTAAATGGCAGAATTATAGCTGGCGTCTTTCTTTCTTCCTCCTGCTGACAAACCTTGGAAGGTGAACTGGATATTATCAGTGTTATTTAAAAACCCTGGACACATTTATCTTAGACCAGAGTTTCATACGCTGGACCTTGCAATGCCATAGGAGTAGGATGCGACGGACTTAAGAAGTGCATACATTTGTCACATTAGGCTATATGTGCACCCGAGTCTTAAACCTGTACCGGCTAAGAACAGGTGCACTATTATTTGAACCAGCCCCCTTCCACTAAGCCCCACTCACTTTTTAAGAGGGAAAGATGGTGGAAGTAGGCCAAAAACTCAGACGTACAATATGTAGTTAATTTAACAACTTTTTTTACATACTTATATTAACTACAGGAGAAATGGATGTCACCAATATACACTAAATGGGGTACTGCTAGGGAAAAGTGATATGGAAAAAGACCAGGGGTACTAGTGGATTGAAGATTAAACTGAAGTAACCAATGCCAGTTAGCTGCTGTAAAAGCTAATAAAGTCTTGGGGTGCATTAAAAGAGGTATACAGGTAGTCCCCGACTTGCGAACAGGTTCCGTTCCGGGAGCCCGTTCGCAAGTCCGTTTTGTTCGCAAGTCAAACAAATGGTAGTATGGAGGGGATCGCGGGTGGATCCCGCTCCATACAACGTTGGGTGCCGGCTGTCCTTACAGCGGGCACCCGGCGGCAGCAGTTCCGACGAGCCGCGCCGCTTGTCGGAACTGTTAACACTTTAAATACCGCTCTGACAGCGGTATTTAAAGTGTTAACAGTTCTGACGAGCGGCGCGGCTCGTCGGAACTGCTGCCGCCGGGTGCCCGCTGTAAGAAACAGCCTGCACCCGACGTTCAGGGGGCCCGTACAGCGTCCCACGATGAGATCACGGGACGCAGTGCGGTTGCTAGGCAGCCGAGGACCTCCTGAAAGGCCCCAGGGCTGCCTATGCAGAGTGCCTATCAAGCGCACGGCTTGCTAGGCGCTCTGCATAGACAGCCCTAGGGCCTTTCAGGAGGTCCCCGGCTGCCCAGCAACCGCGATGTGACCGGACAGGCTTCTATCAGGCTTGATAGAAGCCTGTCCGGTCCCTGCACAGTAGGATGTACTGCCATAGCATTACATCATACTGTGCAGAACAGATAGTTCGTATCTAGCGAAATTCGTAACTCGAATGTTCGCAAGTCGGGGACTATCTGTAGGGGCGAAGGATGAGAACATTGTCCTCCCACTATATAAGGCACTTGTCAGGCCCCACATGGAATACTGCGTACAGTTCTGGTCACCGGCGCTTAGGAAAGATGTTGCAGTGCTTGAGGGGGTTCAAAAAAGGGCAACTAAACTAATACATAGAATGAAGGGACTGGAATACCCAGAGAGGCTATCCAAATTGGGATTATTTACCCTGGAAAAAAGACGGCTAAGGGGTGATCAAATAACTATGTATAAATACATGAGGGGACAATACAAGGATCTCTCCCATGATCTGTTTATACTCAGGACTGAGAGGGCATCCGCTATGTCTAGAAGAAAGCAGGTTTCATCGACAACACAGAAAAGGGTTCTTTACTGTAAGAGCAGTGAGACTGTGGAACTCTCTGCCTGAGGATGTGGTGATGGCAAAATCCATAGAGGAGTTTAAGAGGGGACTTGATGTCTTTCTAGAGTGGAAGGATATTACAGGATATAAATTTTAGGTGACCAGTGGGTTGTTGATCCGGGTATACAGACAGGTAGGAACTATTACAGGTTGATCCAGGGACTAGTCTGACTGCCATTAGAGAGTTGGGAAGGAATTTTTCCCCCAAAAGGGCTAATTGGCTTCTGCCCCTTGGGGTTTTTTGCCTTCCTCTGGATCAACAAGGAGATTAAACAGGCTGAACTAGATGGACATTGTCTTCATTCGGCCTTACATACTATATTATTATAAATGGGTATTCCGCTGATTCAAAGTTAAATTTATACGATGCAGAGGGTGATTACAAGTGAATCTGCAATATGATGTTATTACTTATTTTGCACAAGTAAAGAAATGTAGTGCAGGCATTGGCTAATATCCCACCACTACCACCTCCCACTGCTTACTTCAGTATTGATAGTAGTGGTTATGACTTGTAGATGTCTCACTGGTCAAGCATATGCGTTTTCTTCTAAAGCTTTAGTGACAGAAATTAGTTCAGTCGTAAATGTGCATGTACATTCCACTGTACACTTCACACCGCCATCTTTGCTGTTTCTGCACCTGCATATTAGCTTTCAGTGACCGCCCCAAAAGGAAGGTAATATATTTTTGTTTAAGGTTCCACATTGACATTTGTTATCATGGTGGTAAGTGCAAATGTTCTGAAAATTTTGACTGGTCTCTGGGATACCAATTGAAATTCCTCCCACTGAGCCTTTTGGAGGTAGAAAAGAACAGCCCTTCTTAAAGGAGATGTCCCGAGGCAGCAAGTGGGGTTATACACTTCTGTATGGCCATAATAATGCACTTTGTAATATACATTGTGCATTAATTATGAGCCATACAGAAGTTATAAAAAGTTTTTTACTTACCTGCTCCGTTGCTAGCGTCCTGGTCTCCATGGTGCCGACTAATTTTTGGCCTCCGATGGCCAAATTAGCCGCGCTTGCGCAGTCCGGGTCTTCTGCTGTTCTCTATGGGGCTCCGTGTAGCTCCGTGTAGCTCCGCCCCGTCACGTGCCGATTCCAGCCAATCAGGAGGCTGGAATCGGCAGTGGACCGCACAGAAGAGCTGCGGTCCACGAAGATAGAGGATCCCGGCGGCCATCTTCAGCGGTAAGTATTGAAGTCACCGGACCGCCGGGATTCAGGTAAGCGCTGTGCGGGTGGTTTTTTTAACCCCTGCATCGGGGTTGTCTCGCGCCGAACGGGGGGGGGGTTTAAAAAAAAAAAAACCCGTTTCGGCGCGGGACATCTCCTTTAAAGCTAGCCATACATATTAGGGAGAACATAAGATCAGATACATTGACTTTAATAATACATGATTCTTTGTTCTTGCGTGATACAAGCTACTGTCAGTCATGTAGGAGCAGCTTAGTCCCCTCCCCCAATAAAATAGACGTAGTAACAGTGTGTAAGGCTGAAAAAAAGACACATGTCCATGTACTTCAGCTAATACCTCCGGGTGTTAATCCAGAGAAAGGCAAAAAAAAAACAAATGAGACAGAAGCCAATTTTCCTCACTTTAGGGGGAAAAAAATCCCTTCCCAACTCCAATCCTGACAATCACAATAATCCCTGGATCACCAACCCTTCTGAAATAATCAGTGACTATAACATGTAATATTATTATACTCAAGAAAGGCATCCAGGACCCTCTTGTACTCTTTTATCGAGTTCACCATCACCATGTCCTCAGGCAGAGAGTTCTATAGTCTCACTGCTCTTACAGTAAAGAACCCCCTTCTATGTCGGTGTCGAAACCTTCTTTCCTCTAGACGTAGAGGATGCCTCCTTGTTACAGTCACAGTCTTGGGTATAAATAGATAGTGAGAGAGATCTCTGTATTGTCCCGATATATCTATTACACACTTATTAAGTCACCCCTCAGCTGTCTTTTTTTCTATGCTAAATAACCCTATTTTGATAACCTCTCTGGATATTGTAGTCCATCCCTTTCATTTATGAATTTAGTCTTTGAAACTGCTCAAGCTCTGATATGTCCTTCTGGAGCACTGGTACCCAAACTGTACATAATATTCTATGTGTGGTCTGACCAGTGATTTGATGCACTCCATTATCCTAAATGCCTTGGCAGCAGCTGCCTGACACTGGTTGCTTCAGTTGAATCCACAGTTAACTAAAATTTCAAAGTTTCTTTCCATGTCAGTGTTTCCCAGTGTATAGTGGTGACATGTATTTTCCCTCCGCGTGTGCATAACATTACATTTATCAGTGTTAAACCTCATTTCTCTCTTTTCTGCCAAAGCCCCCAGTTTATCCAGTACCATTTGCAACTGTATACTGTCCTCTCTTGTGTTAATTACTTCATGTAGTGTGGGCTTTAAACAGGACTTTACATAAAGACAAAGCCCTCCCCCTTTGTAGTATTTACGATCCCTTTTAAACAGACTGTAATCCTGTAGGTTCACCACCCAGTCACAGGTTTCATCCAACCAGGTCTCCGTTATTCCCACTATGTCATAGCTTTCCTCAGACATTACTACTTCTAGTTTGTCAACCTCATTGGTCAGACTTCTAGCACTAGTTAACATACAGTTTAAAAGGTTTTGGTTAGTTTTTTTTTTCTATTGGATTCCTATTACCTGTTCTGCCAGTTTTAATTGTACTAAACCCTTCCACTGCTCCACCCCCATTTTCATTACTTATTGCCAGATAAATGTTTACACTATCTTCACCTAGTTGCTGTGGCATGTGGTACAGGTACTTTGCATATTACTTACATGTTTGTACATGTACTTACTACTTGGCATGTTTGTACATACATGTATAAACAAACTAAGCATACATGCGTATGGTGGAGTTGGATGAAATAACTGTGGACTGACTGCTATCTCATATAATTCAGCTATGAAGTGCTCCAATAAGATCAGACATCCATACCAGTGAAGGCTTTATTGAAAGCAGTATACTATTAACCTAGAACAAGTTTGTTATACCTAATAAGTATGTAAAGTAGATCCATTAACTAGAAATGATTTGAATAAGACACCATTATAATTGTTACTGTTGTACATATAGTATATCGAGTGTTAAAGACTACTACATCAGGAGTAAAAAAATCTTTTTAAATGTGAAAATTCAAAGTCTGTGATCCATCTGGCTGTCACATATATAGTAAGTCTTATATGAAATGTGTCACAAATGGTAGTTTTCCTCTCTGAAGACATAATTTCTTTAAGCTGATGTCAGAGTATCTATATTGCATGCTCCAGAGGGAAGAATGACAGTGAAATATAACCTAGCACAGATATACATCAATGTTAGCACCAATATATATATAACAGTCATATGCCTCGGGTCACATAGGAAAAGGCTATAATTTATTGTTTCTAGATATTACCCATAGATTGGTCCCCAATATACTTGAAAATATTAGCTGCTTATACTCACTTGGAGAGGCTGAAGTGCCGTTAAAAGAACAAAAAGTGATGAGCTATCTTCCAACAAGAAAGATGGGATATTGACATTTAAGGAGATCCTCCAATCATCACAAATTACATTTATGATAGCCATGATGAATAAGGTAAGAGTAGTTATGAGTATAAAGGATATACTACCAAGAAATGTGACTATAGTTTCTAGATGGGAACAGTTGGGTATTGTGCAATAACCAATAAGGCAATGTTCACATCTTTATTGGAAGCCCCGTTAGCAGCTTTTTGTAGTTTTTGATAAGAATAGCACAGCATGCATAAATATTATTGATCCTTTAACCCCTTCCCTATATGCTTTATACATGTAGAGCACACACTCGGTGTCTGTGTATGAAGCATGCTCAGCAGCTCGTGACTGTTAACTCTTTAAATACCACTTTCAATTCTGACATTAGCATTTAAATACCCAGATCGGTGTTAGGGGGTCCCGAACAGCCCTAACTGCATTGAAATTGCGGGGAGCCGTCTGGGTGTCATGAGGGCCCCCAGAGCTGCCATGAATGATTTTCCATCAAGACATAAGTGTAGCATGTGTTGATAGATTGCCAGTCAGAATACCGCATAATGCAATACTGTAGTAATACTACAGTAATACTATAGTAATATAGCAATATTCTAGTAGTAATTTAGTAAAGTCTACATCATGCACTGCTATAGTAGTAGTAGTTCAAGTCCCTTGTGGAGAAAGAAATTTTATAAAGTATAAGTTTTTTTTATTATAAAAAAAAATATTAAAAGTTTAACCCGTCTTTTACCAGTCGTCACATTAAAAAATGAAATTAAAATAAAGAAAATGGTATTGAAGTGTCTGCAAAAGTCCATGTATGCAGTACATATAAATCAATATGGTCTGACTGATGTCGCTAGTGTCCAATGGATCCATCATTGCATCATGGTTTCTATTTGTAATAGAAACTAAGACACAGATGTGAACACAGTCTTGTAACCCTGTGCATATTACACCCTTCATCGCCATGAAGTTCTCCAAATATTACAATAAGTAGCTGTAACCAACTCAGTAATATATTTTAGGATTACCGTAAAGCTACTAGTTCAGATATTTCATGTAATTTCTTGGTGTAAATCATTGAGTTATTTTAAATCTGAGTATTTTTATTTTGACCTTTCATAATAATATTACCTTTCAAACTCCTAAAAAATGTAAAATATCTTGTGATATTTATTATAAGTTGTAACAGTTGTGTGCTTTACTGCTCAAACTAGGAAAAAAATAAAGTGTACCTCAAAGGCAGGCTGGCTAGGAATATACAGTGTTTCATGAAATAATGCTTTTAGTTTCTGAGTCAACCTTTCTTCATCTTCGGGATAGTTCCATGGATTTACTAGATTTCACAGAAGTATTTGTTCATGATATTCCCACTTAGCCCGTCACCTTCTAGCTTAAGACCATGACCTCTTGTTCATGCACTTTTATTTCTTTTCTATGTATTCCCATCCTGTAGTCTTGTGTCTTTCATCTCTCTGAACATCTCTTACATATCATTACTCTCTACTTACTCTTTTAAGTTAATATGACTTATGAAAAGGAGGTTCATACTTGTTTTTCTTGTACTATGGATCCTCAGGAGATACTGTAACATTCATTGTGTGGTAAGATCATTCTGGTCTATATTTAAGAAACGGTGAAATCAATGCAGCTTACAGTAAGAAAGGACATAGCTTACGGTTCCATAGAATGTTGTCTAAATGATAAGTCTATTACTTATATTTTACCCGTACCTGGATTATTATATTTTACCATGTACCGGGAATATAACACTTTTTTTTGTTATTTATAATATGTTTAACTAAATGTGCCAAGAAAAGTGAGAGATAGGCAATAATAAAATCAGTCTTTATGAGACTCATACTATCAATTAAAATATGTGTTCACCACTGAGCACCATTTTAGAGGTTCTACATAAGTGGACAAAATGTGGAAAAAGCTACTAGGGTTGGTAAGTAAATAACTATGAGTTCCTACTTTCTGTCACAGTAGCGTATTTGTAGCTGTGTGCTGTTTGTGTTAATTCGTGGGCAGCACACGACCCTATTATAGTCTATGAGGTGTTTTTCACACAGAATGAATGAATAGCTAAGAGCTATCTGTCATTGGCTGAGCGCTCAGCCAATAGCTAAGCAGTAGCTGCTATTGGCTGAGCCCTCAGTCAATCTGCACAGCCCTTTCAGGAGGCAGGGATTTTTAAATCCCCGTCTGCTGAAAGAGCTCAGTAGCAGTGCTGGGGAGCCAGCCGAAGGACGTGGCTGACAGCAGGAAAGGTGAGTAACATTTTTATTATTTTTTTTAACCACTTTTTTATGATTATCGGGGAAGGGCTTATATTTCAAGCCCTTCTCCGATAACCATTCTGCAGGGCTTGTCAGAAACCACTGCTTTCAATGGGATCAGCAGCAGTGCCGATCCCATTGAAAGCAATGGGATAGCATGCCGCGGACAGCTGTCACAGCTGTGACAGAGGGTTCCTTCATCCCTGCGGTGCCTGCGGGGATGAAGGAAACTCCTGCCACAACTTTGACAGCTGTCACAGCTGCGGCAGAAGTCCGCGGCATTCTTCATATCTTTTCAATGGGGCTAGCGCTGCTGCCGCTGGCCCCATTGAAAAGACTGGCGATGTCGCAGCGATATCCCAGCGATTTTGTGATATCCGCCTGCATTTTTCTCGCACTGTGATGCGAGACTTTAACTTTGGAATCGCTTCGCAGTGGAGAAAAAAAACGCCAGTGGGTGGGAGCCCTAATGGTTTATTAATCAGTCCAACACTGCAGTCTCTGACATCTTAAATCTGTTCTTATCTAAAAATCTGTCCTTGCAATGAAGCTTCTCTCTTCCATTGCCTTGCCCCAATTCCAAGACAAGCTTGCGGGGCTGAGGTGCAGGAGAATGGGAAGCAATCTGGAGATTCTAATTTTGGGTTTAATATTATGGTGATTTGAGCCAAATCACCCTCACTTGATTGCACTTTGTAAGGCCAAAAAGATACAAACACTACTGGGGAACACTCTCAAACATGTGCAGACACCACATAAACTGTGTGTGCCCAAGACACTCATGTTCCCTCCTTCCGCTTCCAGGTATCCTTCTAGCTCTGCCTCATTGAAGCAACAGTATTTCTGAAAAGAACCAAATGTCTCATCAAAATACTAACAAGCACCTGTTTGTGAGTGATGTGCGACTGTGTGAGTTACATGTGATGATGTCACCGTCATGTGATCACTCACCGGGGCTCTGAGCTTCGCCCCTGAACACATGATGGTGATGTCATCACAGGTCCTAAAACATGCTGAACCTGACAGCAGCCGTGTGCTTACAGGACCTGTGATGATGACACTGTCATGTGATCTGGGGCCTATCTGCACTGCTTATAACATACCTAATGATGCTGTGAAAATATCTACAGACAAGGTGGACTCTCTCTATAAATATTTTTAACACATAGGCCCGGACTGGCCTGCAGGGGAACAGGTGAATATCCCGGTGGACCCTAAGCCAAGGTGCGTCCCCAGCTCACATCCCTGCACAAGCCATGCACAGGATCTGCACATATTTGGTGACTTGAAGTCTACCAATTCATGCCCATAGCATTCTACATATAATTCAGTGGAAACAGAGCTACACACAAATGCACCCACCTTTCTATTGAAGTATATGGAGAATGTAGCGGCGAGGAATTGGTGAATGAGGATCAAGTAATATTAGCATGTTTCTGCACAGTGAACCCCCAGAATGAATTTTGCTGGTGGGCCCTGGGCACTCCAGTCTGATGCTGTTAGCACAGAGCAATATTACATATACACTTATTTGAGAAATCAAAATTGACAGCATTGGACTTCTGTATATTGTATTTAGCTGCATACAAATAGGCAATCTCAGTATGCAAATACATAAATGTTCCCCCAGCTGTCATTATTCTTGTGCAGATAATTAATGTCATCTTCCTCATTAGAGATGTTGTGAATTCACAATCAGTTTGTTGCTAGCTAGACTGAGGTGAAGACTCTGAGGAATATCCCTGTTCTTCACCCTTGACCAGGGGTGTCACTAGGCTCCTGAAACATCTAGGCTATAGGCCCACTGTATTACATTTTAAACTATGTTCACATGGTCTTGCTAGGTATGCCGGCATGATTGTTGTGCAATTGGCCACTTCAGGAGGGTAGGGTCTCGAACACATGCGGTAAACAAAACGTGCAGTGTAGAAACCCACCCTTATGTACATTATTCATGGGTTGCAGTCATCATAAACAAAAAACTACTAATTAGAATAACTGTAACTGGTGGTGCTATAACTGGCTGGGTGGGAGACTTGGCTGTTTGCCTTCCCTCTGAGACTGTTGGACTTAGGACTGACTGGGAGTGGGAGCCTTTAGTTCCAGCACTCTGTCTGGGACTGTGGGTGCTCTGGCTGGGATGGTGATGAACAGACATTTCGACTCTTGAGGCTAGACAGCTGCTGGAGCCCTGAACACTGTAGATTACAGTCAGTGCGCGCTATGTAGTTCTAGCAGTGCAGTCGACAGAGCTCAGTGCCTACCTGCTTACCTAAGGGCACATTCACAAATATTTTGGTGACTGAAAATCGCTTACGCCAACGCATTTCATCCGTTCCAGCATGCTTTCGCATGCACTTATTTACACATGTGAAAAAGAATACGCAAAACCACATTGATTTTCTGCGCAAATATGCAGCAAATACACATTACCTGCGCATTTCACGCCTATTGGTTTCAATGGGCTTCTATCGTGTGTAATGCACACCAAGATAGGACATGTTGTGTATTTCTTCACATGCAAACAAGGGAGATGGAATAATACCTCCACAACGCCACCCACTGGAAGGCAGCATTTCTTCGAGCCAAACCTAGACTCTTTATACAAGCCTTGTAACTAACTGGGAATTAAAAGCAAAGCCAGACTCTATGTACAGACAGCTGTTTCGGGGTATTTGCCATTCATCATGTGTGCAGTAAGAATATGGCTGTGCTAGTGAGAGGCCTGGGACGTGGGTCAGAAATGCAAACTGTTCTCCTTAGGCAGAACACCAGGATGGTGAGTGAGGAGACTCAAAAGGCCATTCATGCTCCGCTGAGTAATATGGAAACAAGGGAGATGGAATAATACCTCCACAGTGCCACCTATTGGAAGGCAGCATTCCTTCAAGCCAAAGCTAGACTCTTTATAAAAGCCTTGTAACAATGACTGGGCAAATATCCTGAAACAGCTGTCTGTGCATGGAGTCTGGCTTTGCTTTTAATTCCCAGTCATTGTTACAAGGCTTGTATAGAGAGTCTAGCTTTGGCTTGAAAGAATGCTGCCTTCTAGTGGGTGGCGCTGTGGAGGTATTATTCCATATCCCTTGTTTGCATATTACACAGAGGAGCATGATGGCCTTTTGAGTCTCCTCACTCACCGCCTACCTGCTCTCCCTAAGGACAAAAGATAGCGTTTCTTCACATGATCGCACACCGCATGAAAAAATATGTTCATGTGAACAAACCCATTGATATCAACGGGTGCTATTCCCTACATATTATGCACACAAAGATTGCACGCATAATACGTGGTGCAAATACGCTTGTCTGAATGACGCCCTAAGTGGTGTGCAAATGTGTGAAACTATACATGGCATGTCCTATCTTGGTGCATATCACCGAAGGAACCAAAGGTTTCGATAACGACTTATGGAGCACCCTGCGAACCCTCCTTTTGCGATTTCCAGGGGACCGGTACACCTTCTGTCCCACCCTGTACGGCTCAGATACAGACAGACTCTTCCCACTATGCAACTGCATACGAGACCCCACCACTTCTAGATTCTTTTGCACTTCCTTCCATCCCCCCTGCAGCACATCAGTGGCGACATCAGCAGCAGGACAGGCAGACGCTGTAGGAAGGGAAGTCAGACCACGGGGACTGAGAGTGGTATCAACTGAGCAAAGAGGAAGGGGAGCAAGATGGCTATGGCAGGATGGTCCCCACCGGGTCAGCTCCCCAGTGGCCCAATCGAATTGGGGGTTGTGCAACACCAGCCACGGCATCCCTAGTACCATGTCTACCGACATTTTCTCCATCACCAGGAATGATAGATCTTCCGACTGGCGACCCCCCCACCGTGAACTGTAACACTGGGGTCCTCCATCGTACCAAGCCCGAAGCAAGAGGGGTAGCATCAATGCTAGTAAAACGAATTGGCATCTTCAGCGCCACAAATTCAGCCATCAGGGGCCTAACGAAACGCATGCTTATCAGGTTAGCGGCTGCTCCGGAATCAATAAACGCCTGCCCTGGGCGAGAGAAGTTCCGGAATCTAACCTGGCAAGGTACCAGAAGTTTAGGACGTACCTGTAGTGCTAGGCGATCCTCCCTACAATCGCCTAGGACTTGGAGTCTTTCTGCCGATTCAGACTGTGGGTGCTGAGGCCTCAGGGGGCAGGTTATCACCCGATGTCCAGCTTTCCCGCAGTAGAGGCAGAGATGATGCAATAAACAAATCCGGCGTTGCTCCTTGGGGTCCAGCGGGTCCACCTCCATAGGCTCGGGAACAGAGACTGGTACGGAAGAGGAGGGAACAGAACAAACGACCTCCCTGACTCTACGGACCTGTCTATCTTGATTCCCAGCCCTGAGCCTCCTATCTGCCTTCACCGCTAGCTCCATAGCCTCCTTTAAGGACCCGGGAATGGGATGGGAAATCAACAGTTCTTTAACCGCGTCCGAGAGGCCCTGCAGAAAAACGTCTTTCAGAGCGCTATCGTTCCATGCAGTATCACCCGCATAGCGTCTGAAATTGGAGCAATAATCCTCTACACAAAGCGACCCCTGATGCAACGCCAACAGCCTAGAAACCACCAACCCCACTCGGTCAGGTTCATCGAAGATACCCCCGAGTTCCTGGAAAAAGCAGTCCACCGACTGCAGGCCGCGGGAACCCTCCGGAATGGAAAAAGCCCAGGTCTGGGCAGAGCCCCACAGCAGGGACATTATAAGCCCGACCCTCTGGGCCTCCGACCCGGAAGAACGGGGACGCATCCGAAAAAACAACCGACACGCCTCTTGAAAAACAAAAAACTTGTTCCTCTCCCCAGAGAACACCTTGGGAAGAGGGCACTTGGGTTCGGGACTGGTTGAGGCGTCCCGCCCCTGCGACAATGCCCACTGCTCCTGGGCCACCATGCGAGCTGATAAATCCTGAATCACCGGCACCAGGGCTTGCAGCTGGTTCGCAAGGGAGCTGGTCGCCTCCATGGAAAAAAAACAGTTTAAAGGGCCAGTTATTATGTTACGGCACTCTGACCCCCCGAGCGCCAGGTGGGGTGCCCTGAACTTCCCGCACCCCACTGTCCCTGCCTACTTGCCTCGGCCCTGGCTAACCCCAGGCGGACAACTGGACGGCGGTCCCTGCGCTGGCTAGGGACCTGGCGACTGACAAGAAGAAACTGATGGGGGGACAGAGTGCCAACAGAGAGGCAGATGGAAAAGACCAACAGGACTTACAAGGCAAAGCAAGGCTGGAGACGGAAGCTGACAGGCAAACTAGAAGGAGACTGACTAGCAACTAGCACTGACTGAGACAGGCTGACTAGATGCAAGCAGAACCAATAACTGGCAGTGAGCTCAGGTCACTGCCAGCCTTATAAACGAAAGACTCCGCCCCGGGGTGGAGAGTGGGAGGAGCCAGCTCCCCCACTACTGCACAAGAGAGGTGGAGTAGTGCGGGCGGTGCCCTACGGATGGACACGCCCACGCCGCCGCACACCAGCCGCTCCACGTCGCCGGGAGAGCCCCGACATCAGGGCTCCAGGACGGCGGAGCAGACGCCGGGGTGGCGCGCACTGACCGCGGGACCCTGCGCCGCCCTGCATGGTAACAGGAGCACTATTACTACTGCACACCCCAAAGGGAGCACTATTATTACTACTGGGGGCCACAAAGACAACACTATTACTGTGCAGGCCAAAAAAGGAAGGGAGACACCAAACTGAATATTTTCCGTGGGTGTAAGAAAATCTAGCTGCCTCTCTGCCCCGCGAGTAAGGTTCCCCTTTCTTGTATTTTTTATATGAATATGCGTAATGGCTCATGACAATAGCACATAATATTGGCCTGCATCGTAACAATTTTTTCTTGCATGATAGTTTTTTAAGAGTCTAATTCACTCATAGAAAACACTAATAGTTGGATCAAAAATGAAAATCTTTCAGAAAGCTAGTGGATTTCATAACTGTGTCTAGCTTTTAACTTGTAGAATTAACCCTTTCCAATCCACTGTCTGACCTGTGAAGACATTATGATTTAAGGCTGTACAGTTCCGATGTTGGAAGATATCCGCCGGGGTTCTCTTACTGTATATTGCCAGCCTCCCTGCTGTCAGAGCCTGTCCAACGCGTCACCTCATGCAGTACTGGCTTAAGCCAGTATATAGCTCCGTTCTATAACGACAGAAAAAGAGTAAGCCCCCTAGGAAAACCAGGATACACAAGTTGGAATGGAAAGGGTTAAGGAGGATGGAGGCATTTCACTTTAATTTCTTTTTAGAAGAAACCATGTATGCAGTGACGTGAAAGACCTGCAGCCACTGGTTTTAGTATCTATTCAACAGTAGCTTGAACATTGCAGAAAATGCTATTTATCCAGCTAGTTGGTTTATGACAAAGGCTCAGTAACAGCCATAGTAAAATGCAACTTTTCCAGTTATAGACTGCTATTTAATTTCTCTGTTCTACGTTAACCCCACTTTCCCATGTTCTGATTCCTTGTTCAAGCCCCAACTTGAGTCTATATCAAAGTTTCAGTCTCTGCTGCAGCCGGTATCTATTTTTTTCAGTCCAGCTACTTTGAGTCCCTGTCAATTTTTTACTCTGCACCACTTTATCCCCTAATAGTCTTACTTGCCTAATCAATTTACAGGTTCTTAATCCTATTCTACCAGTTCTTAATTGGACAGTCTGATGATGGAATGCTGCAGACCAGTGAGACTTGAAATACTTTTTTTGCAGATTGGGGGGACGGTTCCCTTTTTGGTGTAGGTCCTGTTATTTTCAGTGCCGCACTTCTATTTTTGATGCATGTCTAGCACACTTTTACATACTGCATACATAATCACTCACCTTGACAACAAAAATCTCTGTCAATTGGCTTTTTACCCCTGATCCTATAGACATCAATCTTTTGCTCCTTTCAACATGGCCTTACAGGAGAAAACAATTTCCACGATTCACAGAATGTGTATGATCATTTGCTTGCTTACTTCTGCCTTCCAACAGTGTCTACTACATTTTTAGAACAGCATTAGCTTTCATAAGATTGGACATGTAGCCTTCCTTTGAGAATTTGCAAGGCATGAGACTTGTGGGATGCAAAATGTGATTCTGAAGGCTGCAGTGTAAGGCAGATTATTCTCTGCACAACCATGTTCAGTACTGTGAACAGATGAGCTGGCATGCATTTGCCTATTGGCATGTGATCATTGAGGCAGTCTGTCACATCGTCTTATTTAGGATGTTGGAACTGCCATGACATGTTTGTCGTACATGCCAAGAAACAGCTGGCACAAAAAATTAATAATCCCTGTTTATCCCTTCCTTAATGTAGTACTTTACAGCCTAATTAACCCTCCATAAGCAACACTCTGCAGATCTAAAATGCCAGTGTTCTCCCAAACCATAACATTTAAACATAATATCTTTTAAATGTTTTTTTACGATATTCTTCATAAATTCAAGACATCCAGCCATTTCTTGAGTTTATGTCACTGTACATTGTCCTGCGGCTTTTGTTTTACCTCTGAACCCTTCTAAAGTGATTTCAATTATGAAGAACTGTCCACACTCCATTGTAATAATTATCACAGGGTACAAAACAAAAGCGATTTAAGGTGATGCAGATTCTTTTCTTAATTAGGAAATGTAACAATGCATACAAAGTACCATTTTAACATCACAATGGCCACCTTGTCAGTCAAATGGCAAATTCAATATAACAATGAAACAGATGGTCTTGATGGGAATACTCTTTTTACCTCTGCTTAAAAATATGCTTAGATACAGAAGACAAAAAAAGGCATTGTTATGCCACCATTCCCAAGTAAGTACGGAGAATTGGGAATTGTAACCATGGTAACTGTGACTTGCTTAGATTACTGAATTTAGGCAAATGAAGTTTAGACTACTGGGTAGCAGTTTGCCCTAGGAAAGAAATAAAACAAAGACACTTGAATATCTTTCAAAAACAAAATTTTAAAAAATGCATTAAAAAAAAATCACAATATTTCTAAGGCAAACAGACTCATCGGATTCTTTCTTTTTTTTGGAGAGGAACGGAGTTGTTTCATTTTGGAATAGCTTAGAACGTGTGTTTACCTATTTTATAAGCAATAAAGAGGAGTGAATTATACTTTCATGCATAATTAAATTCTAATTACTCACTGGTGTTTTGAGCTTACATACAGAACCCTGAATAGAAGTTCTAAAATAAACACTGCAATGCACAAAAACAGGGTGATAATGACATGATAAATGAAATACTGTATGCGAGCAAATGTCTACAATGTACATTTCACAGTTAGGCAAATGTGTAAAACAGCATATGTAATCGTTACTGAGGACACAGAGAATATCCACAGCCAGAACAGATTTGGAAAGAATTTTACATGACTACTTTAGCTCATTGGGCTGAGAGCACTGATAGACATCAAATACAAAACTGAACAATATTCACAGCAATTAGTGTGCAGTCATACACTATATCTACTAGATAATTAGATTGAGAAATAATGGATTCTTTTCTCTTGAACTAGGAGCCTGGGGTAGCAATGAACATGATATCAGAGGCATGGCTTAATAGGCAAACATCCATGCAGCCCTGGGGACCTTCACAAGGCCCTAGCCTGCCAAGACACTAGAACAGCACCTCGCGATTCCATCACAGTAACATTAGGGAGACAAAGGGAGACATCATTCTTTGCCAGGCAATTTAAATGCCACTATTGGAAGTGAAAGAAGCATCTAAATGGTTAATGGCTGAGATGGGAGTTATCTCCGATATCAGCGGCTGCAGCCGGATGTCAGCAGTCAAGGATAGCCAACACACACCAGATACAGAATTGCCTCAGCTCCTGAACCTTCTCCATACAAACTCTGTGCACATCCAACATACCTGTACATCACATGTCGCCAAGGAGTTAAAAAGAAAAAAAATTACTTTTTGTCGCCATATTCTGGCCTCAATAACTTTTTCATTTGTCAATCCATGGAGATGTGTGGAGGCTCAATTTTGTGGGATGAGCTGTATTTTCTATTGGTACCATTTTGGGGTACATAGGACTTTTTGATCAATTTGTATTGAATTGTTTCTTTCAGATATGGTGACCAAAAAAGCGTAGTTCTCGCAGTTTTTAGTGCAATATTTTTATTATGTTTATTTAGATTTTTTTATGTTAAAATTTGAAAATGGGGAATTAAACTTTAAATTTTTTGTAGTAATTAAAAAGTCTTTCTTTAACTCAATTTTACTTTTTTAGTCCTTATTGGGGAATTGAACTTGTGATTGTTTGATTGCTTATAAAATAATATATTTTCTATTTACAGGCATTTTATTACAGGGATTGTTTCTAGTTAATCCAGACCATAATTGTAAACATTTCCAAACGATTTTTATCCCAAAGTATTCCAGGAGTAATGTTAGAATAGCACCACCTGCTATTTCTAGAGTAGAGCCTTTCTGAGACTGATCCACCTCAGAAAAAGTTTCAAGGTGCACAGAACTACTCAGTATTGCTTCTCTACAGTCATGCTCTCTCACACTCTTAACACTTGCTCAACATCTCTACAGATATCAAAGACGAGGCACCACACCAGGGATCCCTTCACATACCCAACAAAGCAGAGAGACAAGCAAAACTAAGCAGGTTTGACCACTATGGGACAAGTACTGAGGTGGCACTATTTCAACATTAATCTTGGAATATCTGGGGGTATAATAAAAATCTAAAGTGTAAATATAAAAAATGTTTATGATTATGGACTGGGCTTAATTATAAATAATATTTTTTTGTGAAACAACCCCTTTAAGCTTTGCCCCAGGCCGGGCCTCATAGGAAAAAATCTGTAGTAGGTCTGAGGGCTTTCACAAAGCCCTAGCCTGCAATAGCAACTGCACATCACCTCACAATCTCCCTGCGAGGAGGCCATTCAGGAAACAGAGGGAGGCCCCATCCTTTGTCAAGCCATTTAAATGCTGCAATCAACACTGACCATGGCATCTAAAGGGTTAATGGCTGATGTTGCCAGTCTTTGACAGCTGCTGCAGATAGAACGGTCTCAGTTCCCTCCGTACAGTCCCTACACACATTTGACCTATATGTACAGCGGATGTCACCAAGGGGTTTCAGTATGTCTACCTAGTTTACTTCAGGAACTGGCCTATTGGAAACATGTGATGCCTTCAAGACACTATAGGGATATTCTAAGGCCTAAAAAAAAATGTTCTTTAAACTATTGCTATACTTCCATGTGATGACCCTATTATCGCCACATTCTTTATGCAATAGTTCAATTATGTGTATGTCTTGAGCCTCTTCTAATTTTAAAAATTTTATAAATAAAACATAAATTTTAGCAATGTCCACTCTGTGAAGGGTTCTAACGTTTAAGTAGATTGGTCTGCCCCTGTGATTTCATTTACGACATATTGGCTAATGCTTTATGTTTTTGTCTCTGGAGGCACCTAAGTTCTACACTCTTTTTCCTGTTTGTGCACATCCTCTCCAATTCCTTCACTGAATTTTTTCTACCCCAATGTAGCTATTAGTCTCAAAACTGTAAAAAAATAAATAATATACTGCATATCTGTAGCAGGGTGGAAGGCAAACCCTGTTACAATTAGTACAAACTCAGTGCCATTAAAGTCAATGGACACTCAGTGATGCAGACTGTAGTATTAAAGTTGACCACTAGAAGTAGCTCCAATACAACCAGAGTCTATTGCCAATAGAAGTGAATAGGAACCATTATATTCCATTGACTTTACTGAGCATGCTCAATAGCCATGTGCTGGAAACTTCTAGAAAGGGGCTCTGAGGAACTATGTGAGAAGATCAGTGATAGTTGTTGCTGCTGAAGATTTTGAGGGAGACAGTCCTGCTGTGTTGATTGCTGAACAAAATGGCTGTTGCTGAGGACTGCTGGAGCTGAGAATTGCTACCAAGAATCTCTGATTTAACAAGCTTTAGAATCACCCAACTTCAGGAGCCAATTGGCGATCACAGACAAGGTCCCATGATGACTATCCATGAGAGTAGTAACCAGGTTGAGCTATGAAAATCTCAAGGAAGACTTCCTCAACCAGGACACAGCTGCCAGGCATGTAAGAGACCGGTCTCTGACTAGCTAGAGTTACGATCGTGTGGGCAAAGAAACCCCGGAACCCACACGATTGTACCCAAGAAACTCAATATGCATACAGGTATCATGCAACTGACCCTGTGCTAACGGGAGGTAGACATGGTCCTACCTAAGCGGGGACATTGTCCCTATAAGGGCAGCCCAGCGGTCTTCGGATCTGGGCCCTAGCTGATCCTAGGAGCCACGCACCAGAACAGAATGCATTCACATGACAGACCCAGAATACACCGCATACAACATGCAACCACTAGTAACAGATTGGAAGCTGAATATAAATACCAGGTATTGGTTGACATTTTGCACAAGATGTTGAAAGCTAGCAGGCCACATCACGGCTCCTGGTTATACTGCTAGTCCCTACACTAACCAGGAGTCCAGCAGAACCGGACACAGTTCACACAGCATGCTGCAACGGGACATTACACAGATTGCAGGACACACAGCAAGCTAACACAAAACTGACAGAATTTAAACGTACAAACGGACATAAACCAGATCACACTGCAAACTTCACCAGACAAGGATTCATGACACTTTCACTCCTGCTCACCTTGAACTCCAGACACAGACTGACCAAGAGCTGGGTTTATATGTGAGCACAGATCTAGGAGATTGGCTAGCAGGAAGTACGGCACCCAGCCAGCTCAATCAATTAACCCTCCACCTCCTGTGGAGCTGTGCTGCTAGAAAGCCTAGAACTACAGATCCCAGCAGCACACGTAACAGCTAGTGTGCACACTAACTAATAGGGACAATTTATTTACAGACTATATGGCACACAAGGGCCTATTTACTTTGGACAGAGACAAGTTAGGGGAGTATCTCCTTAAAAGAACTATGGCTCACATAACTTTGACAGTGTCATTTGTTGCCCTTAAATTGAGGACTTATCAGTTTATGAGTTATTGTCGTGATATCTTTGATTTCTATGATAACCTTTTGATGTGTGATATTTGCTTGTGAATACAATGATATCACACATTAACATGGTTATTGCTGGAGTCTGGATTTAGACAGAGATACGTACTAGTAGCTGCTAGTCGGTGAGCAATTATAATTAGTCATACTGTTAGTTCCATCCTACTTATCCTTGAGTAAATACCTTTTTATATTTGTTCCCGCGTTTCCTTATTCGGCATCATATCCTAAAAGAACTCAGGCATTTTACCCGCGACCCATTACATATTTTCAGTAAGCTATGTACAGTCAGTCATTGAGAAAGGAAGGAAAGGTGTGAGAATTCAGCTTTAAAAATAGCAAATTGTGAATCCAGTACTGTGCTAGAAGCTGCTCAACATTTTTTAGATTAATTCCATGTGTAAACTGTAAAATAACAATCAAAGGTGAATATCCATTTAATTCTGTGTGTGATTTGCACTATTGCCTGTAAATTTGCTTCCACAAGCTGGTAGTTGATAGCACCATGCACCAGCAGCATGGATGTAGAAATACTCTTCTGCGTGACAATAAAATCATATCAACCAATTTTTATTTTTTACATCAGATCATACCAATGCCCCTAGTCATTTGAAATGTTTACTGTATAATGCAAAGCTAACTTGTTAAATGTACCATTATTATTTGGCCTGAGTCACTGATTTACATATATGCAAATATCAGAAAAATGTTGGCGCTCAAGCTGGCCTAGCTAACACTCAAATTAAAACAAATTTAAAAAAAGAAAATCTGCATTCCAGATGCTACATTAATTTGCACAAGAGAATAAACAAAAGGTATGTGCTTTAATAATAAGTAATAAGGGATAATATAAAATATACTTAACATCTACAGTATCTATGCAGTATACAACATATCCTTAAACACACAAAATCAAATAAAAATGAAATCTCGTGCATTAAATCATCCTGATCACTTCAATTACCACCAATGTTAGTGCATAAAGTGTCTCAATAATGGTGTGATGTTGCTATGAAATTCAGCTGGGTGCAATTGTGAAAATTCCCTCAGCAGTCGAGATAACCACCACAAGTGTGAGAGCAGCCAGGGTTTACAGAAAAGTCTATATTGACTGATGGCCTTCTTCCAGATCTGAAACAATTAGTGACCAATATCAATGTAGAGGTAAATACTCCAGTGCATTGCGATCCATTCAATGTGTTTCAAAGCTGCCAAAGCTCACGTTTCCATAAGGCCGCAGTCAGACGAGCAATTTTTTAGCGCATGAATAGGTGCAATTACAAATCGGCTCTATTAGAATCAATGTTTTCCAATAAAAGTGGTTACGGTACCTATTTTTAAGAGGCGCTAAATAATCGCACCTGCAAAACATAGGACATGCAAGTGCAGATGCACACGGTTATTCAATTTCCCTACACGTAATGTGCGATTTTTTTTTAGCACGGTTTTTCATGCACTAAAAAAAAAAAAATTGCCCGTCTGACCAAGCCCTAAGGCCTTAGTCACACGGGCATTTTTTCACGCGATTTGCGGATCGCATGACGGATGCGCATCCGCAAATCGCGTGACCGGTGCGCGCAAGTCGCCCGCAAATCGCCCGAAAATCTGCTCCTAGCAGCGTTTCATTAGAAACGGGCCGGAGCTGTCCAGCGCATTGCATTCAATGGAGACGGCAATAGAGCCGACTCCATTTAAAGCAATGCGCTGCGGGCGAGCCCGGGATGAATTGTCGGGAAGGGCTTAAATATATAAGCCCTTCCCTGCAATTCATCCTAAAATGTGTAAAAATAAAAAATATATATATACTCACCTTCTCCCGGCAGCCGGAGCTCCGCGCGGCCGTCTTGCAGTGGGTGTGAAGGGGGTGTGAGTCAGACCTGCCCCCTGATTGGCTCAGCGCTGAGAGGCAGCAGTCACTCACCCATTCATGAATTCATGAATGGGTGTGTGAGTGAAACCTGCCTCTGATTGGTCAGGGCTGTGACCAATCAGAGGGCAGATCATTCAGCAGGCGGGGATTTTAAAGCCCCGCCGGCTAAATAGTGCCGAGAAGCAGTTCAGGAGAACTGACAGCGGCCGGGGCTGGACTCCGGCTGCAGCGGAAAGGTGAGTATACAATTTTTTTTTATTTTAACACATTTTAGGATGAATTGCAGGGAAGGGCTTATATATTTAAGCCCTTCCCGACAATTCACCCCGCGCACGCCGGCAGCCCATTGCTTTTAATGGAGCGGCTGTATTGCCGGCTCCATTGAATTCAATGGGCAAACATCGTTCTTCTCTGTCACAGCTGTTACAGCTGTGGCAGAGGAGAATGATTTGTCTACTATATGTTCCCAATGGGGTCGGCGCTGCTGCCGCCGGCCCCTTTGAGCGCATATAGAGAAGAGAACAGGAATCGCAGATCGCAGATAGGTGCGATCTGCGATTTCTGTTCTCTAATTTTTCGGACGAGCGCATAAAAAGCGCTCATGTGTCCGATACCATTGCAAAGCAATGGTTTTATAAAATTGCCGGACGCATGCGCATGCGCAAATCGCGGCTAAAAACGCCCGTCTGACTAAGGCCTTAGACTGCACTTATAATGTGTCTCCCTAGTGTTATGCCTTTTTAAAAATAAATTCTAGCTAGAACCTTGAATGCGAATCTAGCTCCTTCTGGCAAATTTAATTCAGTTTTAATAAAACGTAGTCTGAAAAATGCGACTATCTGAAGCATTGGATTCCAATGCATTCGTTCAGATGAGCGATTCACCAGCACGTAAAATCTTCTGGCCGGAAAAAATAAAACATATGCTGCGGATTCTGACCAGATGCTTTTACGCACAGCCAGAAAAAAAAGGTCTTGCCCTATCTTTTGGCTGAAATGAGCCGGCAGCTCCCAAAGAAGCCTATGGGAGCTGCCGGGGAGGGACTTTAGCAGTGGCTTGTGCTTCTAAACTCCCTCCCCCTCCCTTTGCTGGCAACTGCCATAGGCTTCTATCTGAGCTTCTATTGCCGCGATCACCCGACAAAGTGAGGGGGAGTGAGGGGAACAGAGTTTAGCTAAACTCTCTCTCTCTCTCTCTGCAGCATACATATGCCGCACCCGGCCATCTGAATGGGCGAGAAATCGCGAAATTTAGCAGCGACTTGGTCACGGCTTTCTCTCGTTCATGGCAGCCAAAAATCGCAACACCTGCATGAATTAGGCCTGAAACAATGCTAACCATTTTACCAACACATACGGCATCTTTAGTTTGTGATGGTGAAAGACGTGCGACTTTTCTGAAAAAAATCATTCAGCACATTCCTCAACAATCTTGTGCCTTCACTACACTACCAAGTCCAGCTGGCAGAGAGGCTTTCAGTATGCAAGTATTAGTAAATCTGCCTCATTGGCTTACACATGCTCTTTAGATACCTTCAGGGGGATTTATTAACCTATTTATGGAAAGTTTCTGAAGTATAAAAGTTAAACATTTTGGCATGAAAAGGGAGGGCTTAGCGGGAGTGTGTGGCCTCTCACAGCCCTCTAGATTTACTATAATTTATGCCAGGAGCTGTTGTAACTTATTATAGAAATGTGCAGCAGCTATCTACACTAATAATCGGCATAGATTTCCAGTTCATGCTCATGGGAAGCCAGATATACACCTAATGTATTAATAGGGGAACACCTCCTAATAAATTAGGCACATTTTACAAAGGCTAATTGTTGCCCGAATACTCAAAGCGCGATTTGGGGCAACTGTCAGCCCATGTACACACGGCACCCTGACCGGGCACTGAGAAAGAAATCACTCAGCAGTCGCTAGTCATTAGATTTGAACTCACTACTACTATTTAGACTACTGAGCACGAGTCGCTCAATCTCCGGCCCGCTCTGCCTCCAGTTTCTGACAGACTATAGCTTCTGTGTAAAAGCACAGCAGCGATAGTCACTGGAATGGCTGACAGGCGCTTATGTACCCATCAGTCGTTCCATGTAAAGGTACCTTTACTCAAGAGCATTGGTTTATAAGGCTTGGCATGAAACTGCAGTTTTCTTGTGTTTTTACTATTTTAAATACAATAAAACACTTTTCAAATTGCTCCACTTTGCCTGTTAGTACAGTTAATGGCAAAAAACCTGGCACCCATTATTCCCCCGTTCACAGGTGATGCGAAGTCCCACGGCAGATCTCCACCGTGCGTGCCGTTGCCCGGGAGCAGGAGCCGCCACCGATTCTCCACCAGTCAGCCCTATCTGATAGATAGGCTGGCCGCGGAGAATCGGGGCAATTCACAGCATGCTGCGAATTGCCCGCTGCGAGCGGAGAATCGCAATGATTCTCCGCTTGTGGACAGGTGCCGGCGCTTTCCCTAGCAATGCTATAGAAAGCGTCGGCTGGCTTGATTCGCCGGTGGTAAACCGCCGGCGAAATCACGCCCGTGGACAGGCACCCTTAGAAGGCTTGTGGCATTGGAAACAATGGGTTAAAATGAAGGACTTTAAATAAACACAGAGGAGCATGTAGAATCTCTGAACATTTGTTTCCTCCAGTTGCAGGCTTGAATATTTTCCCAGTGGTATTAGTCTGCAATACTATTAAAATCCAAAATATTCAGCCATCCATAAATTATGATATAATACATATTACAAATTGAGTTGAATCCAAAACAAAATGAGTCTCACCACACTCAAATAGAAAATATGTCAAGATGATCAATGTGTGTTTAAAATTTCAATAATAGCGAAAAGAAGCAATTATGGGAGCTGGTTACCTTTCTGATAGGGAGAGATTTGATTGCTTGTCCTGGCTAAGAGGTGCAGACCTCGAGACGTCAACATATTTTTTTTTATATCATTGCATTTATTTTGCTTAAAATGTTTGTTTTGCACTGAAAGCTATGGCTAAAGCAGAAAATGTAATGTTTTTCTTTACCCTTTCTAATAAGAATGATGCTCAGCCTGTAGTTAGAAACTAATGAAAAATATAAAAATATTGAACCACCAAACCATTTTCCGAAACTCAGCCTCAAACCTATTTACAAGGCACACTTGTTTTATTATATATGAACTGCAGGCTCATAACATAACTACAAATTAACAGGAAAGTCAACTATTACATCAAATCAAGATAGAGTACAATCTATTAAAAGAGGATGCACCTTAAGTCATATTGAAAATGAGAGCCATATAATATACCATGTAGAAGATACCATCTCAGAGTCAGATCGGCCACCCAGAGTACCTGACATCTTCAAGTAAGCACAGATTCTGACATCATAATGGGCCTCTAATGCAACACAGCCCAAAAGGTGTAGCAGAAGAAAAACCCAAATGGAGCTGACTTCTCAGTTAATCGCTTGCCCCTCGGACTAGGTATTACAGATTCATTTACATAGAATATGTTTAACTAACATTACAATAAAATTCATGTCAGGTAAAAGCACTTTTGTTGCCGATAGCAGGACAGAAAATAAGAACTAAATTTGTTAAGTACAAGTAACTAGACCTCTTTTAGTTGAGGTGGTTGTATTGCATGTTGTGTGGATATTTCAAATAAATATTGGATTTCCTGGGAGTACCCAGTTTATGTGGTCCCCACACCAAGTCACCTGATCCCTGTCAAAAATCACCCAAAATTCACCCCAACACTTGGCTGATTGAGCTCTCTGTGCCGTAACTGACCAGTGCTGTGCTGGCTGCAGTGGTGGCAACCCCAGGGTAGACAGTTATTCTGTCTGTGCTACCTTTGTCTGAGCTATTTATGGCTCCTCCTACTCCGAGGGCTAGAAAGTTTTAGTGTACCAAAAAGAGAATCCAGAAGTTTCCATGGAAAATGAAAGAGAAGCAGCACTCACCACCTGCCATGAAGTAAGCCTATTGCAGTCATCATCCTGACCTTCAGAGGCTGAACTCAGACTGTCATCACAAGTTGGCCTAGTATTGAGAGTCCTTCAGTGTCTCATCAGAGAGCAGAACACAGGCCCAGAAAGCCTGCTTGGGGACTCTATTTTTTTTCTGCCTCTCTATTTTCTGTCTTTTTTTTTCTGCCTCTTTTTTCTATGTCTGTCTCTTTTCTTTTTATTAGTATACTAGCTTACCCGTCGCGCGTTGCTGCGAAGACAGACAGACATACATTCATTTGTTTTTATATATCTAGATAACAACCAATCACAGCGCAGCTTTCATGTTACTTCAGTGGTATAATATATAACAACCAATCACAGCGCAGCTTTCATGTTACCTTAGCAGTAAGAGAAATAACCAATCACAGCGCAACTTTTATTCTGCCTCAGCAATATAAAAAATAGCAACCAATCACAGCGCAGCTTTCATGTTACCTCTGCGGTATTATATATAGCAACCAATCACAGCGCAGCTTTCATGTTACCTCAGTGGTATAATATATAACAACGAATCGCAGCACAGTTTTCATGCAACCTCAGTTGTATAAGAAGTAGCCACCAATCACAGCACAGCTTTCATGTTACCTCAGCAGTATAAGAAATAGCAACCAATCACAGCACAGCTTTCATTTTACCTCAGCATTCTCAATATCCAGCAATTGTCTTGCAAAACGTTCGGCGGATGCATCATTTTGTAGTTGAACACGCATCCCGTTGCTCGTAATGCCTTTTGCTTTCGTGCTTGAGATGGAAATCAAACGATCTTTGTCTGGGGGGCATAACTGTCAACGACGCTCGCACGCGCGCCACCTATCGTAGGATAGTTGTACTATGACAATAATCTTCCCAGGAGTGTACTCAACAACTTCCCAAAGTCTCATGGCAATTGGATGAATGGTGTAGTAATGCATAAAGGACAGACAGACAGACATTCATTTATATATATCAGGAAGTGAGAAAATTAGATTTCGTACGTAAAATTTGGACGCTAATTCTTTTGCGCATAGAATTGAATAATCGACTTGGGACCCATTAACTTTTCTTATTTATGGCATAATCAATGCCCGTGCCAAATTTCAAGTTTCTATGTGAGAAAATTAGATTCTGTACGTAAAATTTGGACGCTAATTCTTTGGCGCATAGAATTGAATAATGGAGTTGGGACCCATTAGCGTTTCCTATTTATGACATAATCAATGCTCGTGCCAAATTTCAAGTTTCTATGACATTGGGAAGTGAGAGAATTAGATTCCGTACGTAAAATTTGGACGCTAATTCTTTGGCGCTTAGAATTGAATAATTGAGTTGGGACCCATTCACTTTTCCTATTTATGACATATTCAATGCCCGTGCCAAATTTCAAGTTTCTATGACATCGCGAAGTGAGAGAATTAGTGGCAGTGATGGAAATCAAATATTTACTTGGGGGGGGGCGCAACTGTCGACGACGCTCGCACGCGCACCATTTATCGTAGGATAGTTTTACTATGCCTATAATCTTCCCAGGAGTGTACTCAGCAACTTCCCAAAGTTTCATGGTGATCGGATGAATGGTGTAGTAGCGCATAAAGGACAAACACACACACAGACAGACACACACGCATACATTCAATTTTATATATATAGATTTGTTTCTCTTTCTCAGAGCTGTTAAATCACTCTGTTCTCCTGGGAGTCATCTGAGTTTCATTGCCCCTCACATTGTCACTCAATCCCTTCTAAGTTTCACCTGGCCCTAGGGTGATGAAACAATTTTTTTATTAGCTGGAAGTCTCAAGTGCCTGTGAGAAGGAAGTGTGTCATTGATCAGTGACACTAACTAATCAGTGCTTCTATCAGTTTAGGTGACCACTGGACTACAGCATTCATTGGCCACTGGACTACAAGCAATGCAGTGTTCCTCTCCTCCTGCATGGCCTGCAGCTTGTAGTTCAGTGCTAGGTGCAAATTAGATTAATGCCAATCTGTACTTCGGTCTGGGTTTTCAGAGCCGCAAAGTAATTGCCCATATCATGTGGGTGCCATGCATCCTTGTTGGCAGTCCAATTCCAGCCCTAACTCTGAGCCCAAACAGAATCTACTGAGAACATCACTGACACCATCTCCACAAGACTTTCTGGTCCCCAGACACTCAGCTAGTCAGGGAACCTGGGTTCATGCACAGTACAAGCCCTCTTTATTTTTGGGCCATTTCTTTTTTTTTTTTAGGTCTTTTCTCTTTTTTATCCGTTTTTATTGTCTCTCTTTTTTTGCTGTCTCTTTTTTGTTTTTGATCTGTCTCTTTTTGTTGCTGTCTGCTTATTCCACGTTGACTCTTTTCTTTCTGTTTTCTCACTGTGTTTTTTTCTGCTTCCTCCGTCTTAGTCCTTTTTGCTCCCACACTCTTTAATATTTTCATAACTCTATAATTGTTATTATTAAATAATTTATCTGTGGTTGCACACTATCATAATTTATTTCTGGGGGCACAGTGTATCATAATTTATTTCTGTGGGCACAGTGTAGAATATTTATTTCTGGGGGGAACAGTGAGTAGTGCTATTTTAAAAAAGTGCCCAACATATCTTAACCCCAAACTGAGAGGCATTAATTACCTAGAGAGGTAATGAAGCCGTGGACTTGATGGCTAAGAAAACAAGTCCAGAGGACATCACCTGTCTGTTAGGGTGTGTTCCCATGTTAAGGAAACACTGCAGATTTTCCACAGCAGAAAAGTTTACTATCAAACTGAAAAGAATTAAAGCATATCCTGTATAAAAGAAAAAGAGCACTGAAGATTTTCTACTGTAACTGTATTGTGACTCTAAAACGTGGATTTGCAGTGGAAATTCTGTAACAAAGTGTAAGGTCGGTACTCATCTCTGCCATCCTCATGCGGTTCCAGGCAGCTGCAAGCGTCCATCTGCTCTCCCTACCTGCTTTTGTCCAGCACTGAGAGGGTTAACCAGCTCTGGCTCTCAGCTCACTTGTCGGGTTAATTAGACTTTACTCCTCTATTTAAGCTAAGCTGTGGCACTTCCCCTTGGCCTCAGAATTAGTGTGTGTTCTTACACTTAGCTTTCTTTGGTCATCTTCTTGTCAAAATTCTGTCTGTGCCGTCTCAGTTCTGTGCACGTGGTCTGAGTTCTGTCTGTAGTCCTGAGTTTGTGTCCAGATTCTGTTTATGCTATCTGAGCTCTGCATCTGTCTGTACATTTGTTTTCTGTAAGTTCCCTTTCCTGTTTATGGTTTGCCCTTGCTCTGTCCTGAATCTGTGTGCTCCTCTGTCTCCTGCCAGTCCCTGCATTTGCTACCCCATCAAGGATAGTCAGGCCAGAGGTTCCAGCGCAGGGCCATCCTTATCGGGGCAATCACCTTGCTTGTAGGTAGGAGTCTGCCATTCCTTTTGCAGCCAAGGGTAATTCTCCCTTTTCCTGGCAACAGTCCCTCTATCTGAGGAGTCAGCTGCCAACCACTCTAGGACTCGTCTAGGCTTGGTTGGTTGGTTGGTCCAGAAGATCCATAATACAAAGCCGCAACATTTTTGTAACTTGTGATCAAACCCTCATCAGTATTTGTTTCATGTGCAACGTCTGCAGCACTCTATTTAGCAAAACTACAAAACTCTCAGCATATTCTTACTACTGTTTAGGTCATACTGGGACCTGTAGCTTCACATTGTAAAAGCTTATATAACACAAGATGGGTTACCAAAAATGTTTTGGTATAGTAAGTATACCAAAGCATTACTGGCATCCCAAATATATAACATAACTTAACCACAATGTCTTTGGTTCTCTCTCATTCTCATGCTCCTTACTTGTGTTTTATCTCTCTCTTTCTCTCTCCTCCTCTAGGTTAGCCAAGGTCTCCATTTTAGGAACACCCTGTGAAAGGCTTTCCCAGGTTGAGGTCTCTGATATAATTATGATCTATATAAGGGTGGTTTCAAATCTGCATCAGAACCTCCGTCTGAAGGTTCTGTCACAGAATCGTCTGCAAATACAGGAAGAAATGCCATCCTAATTTATGCACAAACTCTTGCAAACAGTATCTGCATTAGCAGGAAGTACTTAAAGTTTATCTTCAGTTATGATTACAACTACATCTCCCACAATAGGTTTAAAATTAATGATGGAAGATGCAGGTAGGAGGGTGGATGGTCAAGTTGTCTATGCAGAGGCTTCCTGAATCATATGGTTTCTAGGGAACCAGCGCATCCACACTTTGTTTTGGCTGCCTTGTCTCATATCACCACTTTTAGGGAATGTTCACACAGAGTGAATTTTTCACTATGGATTTAACCGCAAATCCAAGGCAATCTCCATGACCAATTGTGGGCAATATTTGTGTTAAATTCCGATCCACTATGAATCTCACTATATATATTGCAAGAAAAGTACCGAACATAAACTGACAGGCTGTGTACGTCGTAACGGTCAATGATTTATCAGCAACGGTAGAGCACTTGGAGGGCATGTAATAAGACTCACTTTTGTTCTCCCAGCAGGCTATGTTGTGCATGAAAGTACGATCTAACAAACAATCACTTTGTTTAAACTGAACGACAAGTGAACCAGCAATGATTTTCATGCAGGTTAAAAATGAGCAACAAACAAAAAGAGAACGTAAAGTGTGTGACGGCTTTGTGTTTAGATTTGACAATTATCACGCATTTTCATTTGTCTGAACAAATTTTGAGTAACAATCTTTATCTGTTAATGAGCCACAACTCATTGTACATGGTGTGATACATCATTAATAGAGATGAGCGAACGTACTCATTAAGGGCGATTTCGCAATAGAGCATCGCTATTTTCGAGTAACTGGCTACTCGGGTGAAAAGATTCAGGGGGGGGGTTGCAGAGGGGAGTGGAGGGGGGAGAGAGAGCTCTCCCTTGTTCCCCACTGCTACCCCCCGCTCCCCCCCCCTCCCCGAATCTTTTCACTCGAGTAGTCAGGTACTCGAAAATAGCGATGCTCGATTGCGAAATTGCCCTTAACGAATACGTTCGCTCATCTCTAATCATTAATCAACAGTAATGCCCCATTTACATGGGACGACTGCTGTCTCAACAATCTGCACGAGGGGTGACATCATCGCTAGTTGTTAGCACTTCTGCAGAGCGTTTAAATAGGTGTATGACCGCTTAGCAATGGTGACTTCTCACTTATCGCTCAACATTCTACGTGAAACGCTAAGTGGGGAATGTTTAGACACAGCGAGAAGTGAGCGAACCAACAAAGATTTGCCCTTAAGTGAATTTAAATATGCCGGGGACTGTTTGTCTGATGGGAATGCGAGGTGTGTCCATGTGGTGGGTCATAAATTCAGGTGTATGTAGACTGATTCCTTGGGGGGAGATTTATGAAACTGTCTAAAATGAAAGCTATCTTTGTTGCCCATTGCAGCCAATCACAAAGCAGCTTTCATTTTGTAAGAGCACTTGTATGAGAAAAGAAAGCTGTGCTGTGATTGGTTGCTGTGGGCAACAAATACCTTTTTTCTTTTAGAGAGTTTCATAAAGCTTTGTGTCAAAGATCAGAATATTCTTATCAACGTGCCTACTCAAATTTTCTCTTCTTGTTATTCTTAAAACAATGTTTCAAATCTGTCATAGTTCTATACAGTCTAGAGAGGTGTTTAACCACATGTATTCCAGACATGTCCTCGTGTACATCCTCCAATGTAGTCTACATGATATGGTGTACAAGGAAAGACCCTACATTATGGAAACTAAGCAGAACCTGCAATCTGTTTATTTTAATTCCATTTCTCTGCTCAGAAAGTGGAGCAGAGAAACAGGATTCTGACTGAAGCCCTAAGGCAGATGTGAATTGAGCCTAAATGAATGTGTCAAAGAGGTTTCCATGTGTATGAAGGAGTCTATAGGTCGGAGCTTCAAGAGTGTTATGACTAATTACATTAACTGTTAAGGTGCTTTTACATGGAACGGTTATCATTCGGATTCCCACGATCCAGCAAGAATCTGAACAATAATTATTCAGTGTAAATACATGTACTGACTGTTTCTGCATGCAGATAACTGAGCCCGTATTGTTCGGTGTAAACTGGCAGCTGGACACTTATGAACGACTGCTTGCTTACTGTGAATGGAGGCGGCTGGGCAGGAACGATCCCCGCATGTTCCACCCCTATTCAATCAGCGATGCTCGGTACTGTGTAGAAGCACCCTTACCTAGCAGTGTATGTGAAATAATGGCAGTCATATGTCAGCATCTATGAGGCTATTAAATTTTCCATTCTAAGGCTAGATTCACACAAGCGTAAATCTTGTGCGACTTTTGTGTGCTTCGAGACGCGAATATGAACTCCATTCTTTTGAATGGAGTTACACACACAAGTGATGTTTTCCTCCACAACAATGCTGCAAGGTTATAAATCGCTGCATGTCCTATTTTTTTCGCATTCCCTCGGAACGCACTGCCCATTGTCTTCAATGGGACAGTCAAACACATTACATACCGAAATCAATGGGAAACACTTGCCAATCCTCCGACATACATAAAACATGTGTCAAAAAATGCATGGAAAACGCCTAACATCTGCGGGTAAAATGCATGTTGACAAGCGTGATATTGGGCGATGATTATACAAGCGTGATATAAGGTTCTCGGCCCGATGGTGCACTCAACCATGTGAAGGTAGTCTAAGACTGTTTATAGATGAGCAGATTCTCATTTGAACAAGCGAGTGATGTCACGACTAGCTAATTCGCTCACGTGCTGCCTGTTTATACGGATAGATACATTGTTGGCTCGTTCAAGCGAGAATCATTCGGAATTGTTCCGTCTTTCACATTCGCTGTATAAGTGGTTGAGAAGGACTGAATGAGTGCCGTTTAAACTGAACAATAAGTGAATGAGCCAACAATGGTATTTATGCCTGCTGAAAATGGATGGGGAAAAAACAAACAATTCTTGTTCGGCATTCAGTCATTGGCGCACGTTTAGACCAAACAATTATTGTTCACTTTTGCTGGTTTGAATGATTTTTTTGAACAATAATCATTCCATCTAAAGCCCCATTTACACGCAACAATTATCGCTCAAAAGATTGCGTTTGCGTGTAAATGGGCCTTAAAAGCACCATAACAGGGCTTTGTATTTTAATCTTGCATCTCTCTTGAACAATTCTGATATGGTGTGATTATACAGCTGCAGGCAATATTAGCGCATCGGCTAAATCCAATGAGTTTTGATAATGCATAAACAATACATGACAATTAATAGAATGAAAGGACAGATTAAAAGGAAGGTGGTAGCAGAAAATGACCTACTATATAAATCACATTTTTAAATTAATCATATTTTTTAAGAATTTCAGTCACAATCTGCATTCAAAAGAAAATCCTAAAATCCTGCATTTTCACATTGAATGCAGAGCCTAATAATAGTCTGATACCTCCTGATCTGTGGAGAAAACGTTTCAGCAGTCATCTCACTAAGGGTCCTTTTACACGGAGAGAGAAATAGTTCGAATGAGTGAACAAGTGAATGATGACAGAGTTGTTTGCCTTTAAATGCTGTCAGTTTACATAAGTAGATATTAATTTACATTTTTTTGTCATTCGCTTGTTCACTTGATCGTTGGTCATTCATAGGACTGTACTAGTGAATTTGAACAACTGAACAATCCCTTTTTATACGTAACGACTTGTGACCCATAAAATGGGTCAACAAATTATCGTTTGTCGTTCAATCATTGGCTGCATTTACACTGAACGAATATTGTTAAAATTCACAACGATTTTTTGAATGATAATCGTTCCATGTAAAAGGGCCCTAATATCACAGGCAGGATTACACTGCAATGTAACATCTATATGTAGATAACACAGGATCCACCATTCACAGTAGGTGATCAGCTGGGAATATCAACTCCCCTTCCTGCACAATAACCTCTGCACCGGTCACAGAGCATGTCTAGAATAGAATAGTCTAACATACAAGTCAATGAGGCCCTCTTGTCCATTGTGTCAATGGCCTATGAGGCTGCTGCAAAACATATCTTTAAATGCTATAAAAGCAGCTCAGGAAAGAAGGCTGCCCCTATAGTTATGTATAGACAGCAAAATAAATCATTCTATAATCAGAAAATAGAAACAGATTAGAAAAAATATAGAACATGTTTATCTGTTGTTTTTTTGGTAATTTAAGCTCTGCTACATCTATCTAGAATTGTATGATATTTAGTATTTTAACATATCTTGCATTTTTAAAGAAATTATGCATATAGATTGATGTTATGATGTTACATTTGCAGTTATGCAATAGTTCCATGAAATGTCAGTGTTTATCTTCCTCTGAACATTACTGACGCTTCTATTTCTGAATATTCCTGTAGAGGGCTTTGACCTCTAATTAGCAAGTCTCCCACCACCAACGCAAATGAGAGCCACTTTGGCTGCTGAATAAAGGACACTAGCAAATAAATTAAGTCATAGACAGCATTTCCTTCAAAAGCAACAACTTTCTAATCTAA
This sequence comes from Eleutherodactylus coqui, assembly GCF_035609145.1. NCBI lineage: Eukaryota > Metazoa > Chordata > Amphibia > Anura > Eleutherodactylidae > Eleutherodactylus > Eleutherodactylus coqui. Next base: position 168,749,853 of record NC_089838.1, on the reverse strand, counting down.
TGTAAAATGCGCTGTCAGATCCTTTGTGAACTTGTATACATAGGAGGCGGCTACAGAAAGATTCATATAATGAGGGGTTTCACGTATTGTAAACAGTTGAACTTTAAAATTAATTATATGAACAACAACTGTGGCGGAAAAAAGCAAAATTAGCATACTGTAAGCATGTATATAAGGGTGGGTTACCATCTGTGCTCAGGGGTCTACTTTCCTGCTCTGTTCAGGAAGCAGAAAAAGTGGAATACCCAGGGCCAAACAGCTCTGACTTAGGATGGAACTGAAAGCGTCAGATGGATCCCATTGTTTATAATGGGGTCGGTTTGGTGTTCTCTCACCTACCCGGCTTTTAGCCGGAAGAAAAAAACCCTGCATGCAGTGCTTTTTCTTCTGGTATTTTCAGCTGGATCTGCGGCGGAAACTCAAACCGGAGGTTCCAATGCAGATGTGAGACCACCTTAATGCATGGAAATTATGTCAAGGTTGATACAATGTTAAATGTTTTGATGAAATTTAAAGTATTTTATTTAGATCATCAGACAGTTTACAGCACATATAGCTAATTAGTGTGATGGAAAGGGTAGTTCACAAAGATGGGCATATTGACTGGGACACTGGGCAGCTAATTCAGGGTGGGTAGTAGTGGACACGTACTGTGCTTTTCTATGCCTCTGATTTTTCATGGTTGAACAATGTGGTTTACTTCTGTAGCATTACTATGGCACACTTCAGCACATAATGTATCTTTACAAAGGTACTCCTGTGTAAAAACAGGCAGGTACCATACAGCAGTATGCAGTGTAGCTGTGCATAAAATGACTAGTTGACATTCTGTGCATGGCCCCCAAAAACCCACAATTTCCATTGCTGCACTAAAAAGATCTGCCAAAAAGCTGCCTCCAGTGCAAGCAGCAATGTCAAATGTATCTGACCCTTAGGTTCAAGTTTGCGTAGCCTTTGGGACAGTCTATGGAAGGAATGTATTAGCAGATTATCTTTAAATATGTATGCAATATTTAAAGACAATCTGCTACTACATTTTCCTATATGAAATAAACAGAGTAGACAACTTCTCTGGACAACATTCCGGCTTCCAGAATTGAAAATACACCCTATTACCATCTGCTACCAGTCTAAGTAATACAAGGAGGAGTCCAGAGAAACCGGGAAGTGTCATCACTTGTCATGTGATTCTGCTAGTGTTTAACTAACACCCCATGCCAAGTATTGAGTAATTTCTTTGCTTTGAATTCTTTAAGCTGAATTGACATTTGTAGTAGCCAGAAACCAGACTTTAGTACCATAAAATGTGTTCCCTTTTAGTGTGATCTGCTATAATATCTAATAGTACGTGTACTGCCCACTGTATTGTATTTTGCAAATCGTGGTTGCTGCCTGGTTAGCTAATATACAGCATAGAAAATGTTAATCAATCGTATTGTTTCGACTTGCAAGTTCAATCCCCGCATGGTTCAATCCCCCTAGGCCCCGTGTCCACTGTGCCATCCACTCAGTGTCTTCATTATTCTTCAGGGAATTGTGGTGAGCAGCCTACAATATTATATTTCAATTCAGCTCTATGTAGTATTTTATTGAGTACCTATTTGCTCTGTTTATTTCATGGAAGTAAAACGCGTGACGCGTTCTCTTACATTTAAGAGTATAATTTACTAGAATACAAGGAACGTTTCGGACACATTGTACAGGCCATAACTCAGTAGACTACAAAATACAGACCAGCAGCTCCTCAAATAGCTCTAAAATACAAAAACTAAATAGCTTAATCAATGTGTATAATAAAAGAGGTTAGTCCATAAAAATGTATGAACAATATAATCTAATATAGTAATGAGATGTTTACCATTATTCCTTGGAATTAAGAATTCATTATTCATGGCAATGGTCTTCAAACTATTGAGTTTACTGCTGAAAGCTTGAGGGCATCATTTCCCCAAAAGAACTTGCTTAATTTGCTCTAAATGCTCCACATACTAATAAGTCAAAGACAAATTCAAGTCCAATCATTTATCATATACTCTGTTATACATGGGAGCCTCATCAGTATATACAAACCAAAGAGTAAAGCCGTTGCTCACAGCAATCAATCAGATAATATTTTGAATTTATAGTGAACCTATCACCTCCCTACAGCACCAAAAACTAACTTCAGGTGCCGTTAGGACAGGTGACTGGTTGGTTTATGGTGATTTAGGCTGGTGATAGGTTTCCTTTAAAACCTGCCCTGAAAAAATGAAGGGTCATAATGGCTCAACCTTTTGTCTAAGCTAGTTTTTATAAATGGATCCACCTTTAGAAACACCTAGTGGGACATCTAAAATGTTCAAAAAGGGTATATGTTATAATTGTGTCTATGCATTATGTGGACAGCCCATTGATTTAAAAGAAAACTGTAATTCTTTGTTTCGTCTGCAGGCGAATTGAACAATTGCTGCTAGGCTCCTCTACAGTTTACAGCTGATCATTGGGGGTTCCAGTAACCAAAACCGATGTGACCACCTAATGGTCAAAAAGCCCCCCTAACAAAAATGGTATATCCAAAGGAGACAAATCTTTTACATACAGGAATGTAGAAAAACCTGGAAAAACAAAAAGTTTCCTATCTTGGTTTGCACATGCCCATTCAAAAATATGGCCTGAATTATTAAGCTAAAAGAGTAACTGCGAATTAATATGGATATTCTAGTCCAGGAACATGTAGAGAAAGGGGGTTTCAGTAACACAAAGCAAAATACATTTGAAGAGCTACAGTGGAGCAAATCATTAAAGATGAGCCAGTTTTTACCGGAAATCTAGAAATCTGCCTTAGATGCTTTAAATTACATTTGTGATATGTTTTAGACACAAACATATTTTTCACGATGCCTGAAAAAATGGTCATGGCTTCACAGGAAGAAGCATGGCTTTATGAGAAAGGGGGCGTGTACTACATCTGGAATTGTAGTAAGAACTGGCATAAACTTAGCCTACTACATGTAATAGGTTGCATAAAATCAGAAAGAAATGTCTATACATGCACTAGGTTATCTAACATGAGTCACTGTGATAAAGCTGGCACATTTTAAGACTACTTATCTAAAGGCCCATTTACATGGAACGATGATCGTTCAAAATTCACTCAAATGACAGTTTAAGTGACAGTTTTGAGCAATCATCTTTGCATAACTCTAAGTAGCTAATTAGCTACTAAAGAATTAATGCAGGCAAAGTGGGATACCGATGCGATAGTTCGGAGAACAATGCAGCTGTTTTGTATATGCAAACAGCTGCTTTGTTCTCGGGGCTTTCAGTTGGTGTTCTTCTGAGAACTGCCAGCGAGATACCAGCTGAAAGAATACTATCAGCACCGCCCACTGAGAAAATCAGTGTGCGGTGCTGATAAGACTCATTGCTCATTTCTAGAAATGAGCGATGAACAAACAGTTCACGATGGCCATGCGTTTAAGACAGCTTTTGAGCTCATTTTGAGCGATAATCATTGTGTCTAAATGGGCCTCTAGTTTGCAGTGTGTAATGATTAGATGGTGTTAGTAAATCTTTCCCAGTGTCTTCTAAGCTATGGTCCTTCAATAAAAGATATATATTTTATGTTAAAGGTTCTGTCTAGGATTAGGAAAGATGTTTGTTTTTATCCCCCAGAAACAGCACCATGTCTGCCTATAGGCTATTTTTGCTACTGCAGTTCAGTCACATTTATTTAAATGAGGATAAGCTGTACTATCAAAATAGTCCAAGGACAGGCTTGGCGCTGTTTCTGGAAATCAAAATAAAAACCAAAGACAGGACATTTTCTACTCCAGGAGAACTGCTTTAAATTGCCAGTCATAACAGTCAGAGGACAATAATAAATAAAAACAAAAAGCATATTAAAAGTTATATGAAGATGAGGTCATCTTTCCTTCCAATAATCCTTTATCTTCTTCAGTAAGGTAGACCCTAGATTCAACATAATTATTAGCAAATTGATATAAATTGCATATAATGAGCTGTGAGCTTCAGCAACTTGCAAAAAATATTATTCTACATATAAAACAATTGTTAATCTATATCAGCTACAGTGATTATGCAGCACTCATTAGTATAACCTAATGAACAAGATTATACAAGAAAGCAGATGGTTCCTCCAAGGGAGAATTACAAGACTTGTGCTCTCAATATGTTTTCTGCTCCATGGAATTAAACTATTGGACAAAAAGTTTTTATTTTTTATTTTGTAGAACCCAGTGTTAGTACATTGCAAAAAACAAGGCTTTTCATTGTGTACAAACCAGAAGAAAGTCATGAAATGGCTTTTTGTGTGGTGAATTATATTCAGTACTACTTGAGATAAAACATACCTCTACATTTTCTGCATTCGGCAGTGCACAAATTAAAATCTCTCTTTTACTCTTTAATAGTTCTCCGAAAAATATGTTAGTGTTGATCAAAGATAAAACTGTCTCATTATATAAAAACAGAGATTCCTGCCAAGGACCGTTTAATCATAGAGCAGGAATAATTTCAGAAATATTCTGAATATTGTAATCATTATTAGCTGTAAAAGTACAGTAGTTGTATATCCAAAAGCTCACATACTACAAAGGCAGGCCATATGGCTATTATTGGTTGGGGGGAACCGCCTCAGAGAAACTGCACTGTTTGTAAAAATAAGAGGAGGGGTGTAGAATAGGCCCCTCTGTTCTGAGCTGCCGATTGTGATATGTGATGCATTTTCATGTCCAAATAATAGCCCTAAAATCTTTTGCTGCATTTTATGAGATATAAGACTCCCACTATTTCTATCACGATGAATATATCCTCTAAAAATATTTTTACATCAAAAAGATGAAGACCGATAACTCCAATGAGAATATACAATTGGGCAAACCACCAAATGGGAGCTAAAGAGCATACATCTCCACAACCTGGAGACGGGCATTTCAGTAGGATGGGAAATATTTCGCTAGTCAAATGTAAGAATTTAGTAGGACATTTCTTTTATATTATTAGAAGGAGAAAAATAGTTGTGGCTGTATTCAAGATGTGTTGCCAAAAGCATGAATCTTGAAGAGGACCAGGTTCCCTCTCCCATGCTATCAGATAAGAATTATGGCCAGCATATAATGTAGACCTGATTTGACTTCAAAGTGAAGAAATAAAACCCTTTCCAGTATGACAGGCATCATCAAAAGTTATCACGAAGTCCTAACAAATACATGTAGGAAATGACAAACAGTGGTGGATTTGCATATAATGGAAGAGTTTCTTGAGTGGGATATTATAATCTTGCATTGTACATCAAAATAAATCACCTTGTTATTATTGCAGTTTGGTTATTTATGTGAAGACCCTGTTGCTGCCACCAGTGACATGTCTTGAGTTGAAAGCCAGGGGGAAATCCAGATTTATGAACAGCAACTGTAACGGGGAAGAGAGGAAATTTTACTTTTTCCTATAAAAATGATGACACTTTGACAATTTTATTTGTAATAGAAGATAGGTGTCTACTCTCTGAAGAAGACCACATTAGGGATTTTCACAAGGATAGTGAGGTAGTGAGGGATTCAAAGAAAACCGATTCATGGTATTTCCAAAACACGGGAGTTACAAAAACAGCCCAGCGTGCTGTGCTATACTGTTTTTGTAACTCCCATTCACTTCAATTAGAGTTACGGAAATAGCGTAAGACCGCTGCCTCGGCTGCTTCTGTAACACTTCGTGAGGTGGTTGGAAAATCAGCTGTGAGTTTTAAATTCACCCTTTAAACACCACAATGGGAATACCTCTTTAACCTACTATGGTTACAATTCCAAGCTGAGATGATTTAAGGCAATTGTACAGCATAAAAATATTTCAAATTGGAAACTTAAAAACCTATTTGTTAAGGAAGGGAAGAGAATAGATCTATTAACTCTAGCTCCATGTTCTGCCAAAATAAATCTGTTTATACACCATTGCATCTGGGAAAGGGATTTAATGGAAACTCCAATGGAAAGTGGTCTACATACATTAGAGAGTATGGACATGCAAATGGCTGCTGCTCAGCCTTAGCATGAAAAGTGATGCCTAAACCATCTATTAGTTTCCTAATGTAGGCAAAGATTTTAAGGTAATTGCAGGTATAAAAGGTCCGTTTGGTTCTGGCAAAGTTTAGTACCTATGTAAGTCATGAAAAGTTTTCCAAATTAAGCCACAGTAAATTCTTTTTTCATTTTAGAGGGGAGGCCAATTCCCATTGCGACTGATTTAGTAGAGTTCACCATAAGTCCTGATAGAGAACTAAAAGTAGAGAGAATTTCCATCAAGTTGGGTAAAGAGAGGAGTGGTTTAGTAATGAATAATTGATCACCTGCACATTTACTGAGTTCAAATTTGTAGCTGGCAAGCGAATAACCAGTAAAAGTAAAATTGAGAGTCAGATGGCTTGAGCAAGAGGCTCCATGGTGAAGGAGATAAGAATTGGAGATAGAGGGCTAGATTGTCTGTTCCCTATTTAGTATCAAAAAGCAGCGAAAATTGTACTAAAATTTTAATAATTGCTTGGGAAGAAGACTAAAGAACCTGTAGAGCTGTCACAAAGTATCCCCTTAACCCCATCTCTTGTAAAACCATATAAAAGTACTCCCAATGGAGAAAAGGCCTTTTGAGTATCTAGGCTCAAGAGCCTCATTTGACATTCATGGAGAAAAGTGATTGTTGGAGATAAATTATTCATGAACAGTGTTGTGACCCATTTACATGGGACAATTATTGTTGAATGATAGTAGTTTCGTGTAATTGCATGCAGAGGCTCAATGACTGATCAAAAATTGTTCAGTAGTTCAGTTTCTGCATGCAAACAACTGAACGATTAGCCGTTCATTGTAAACAGCAGTCATTCAGTTCTGAACAACTGTCTGCTTACAGTGAATGAAGACACGCGGGGCAGTGCTCTCCGGCCGCCCCGCCTCCATGCTGGCAGTGTAACAGCACAGGAGCGAGCTTCACTAGGACACACTGTTGGGCATTGTTTGCCCGACAGTTTTTCCTGTATAAATAGGCCTTTAGATAGGGTCACTTTACACACTTTAGTACCTGACAGCCATCCCATCGATTATAGTTCCTGTGCTTTCACACAGGAACAATAATTGTTCAGTGAATGGAGGCAAAGTGGGCCGGAGATAGCTTCTGGCCACCCGCCTGCTTCTATTCATCATAAGCAGGCAGTTGTTGATCATAGAATCTCAGGATGAGATGAAATAAGAGTTATTAAACTTCCAAGACATGTTTTGGGGAGATGGTGCAAGGAAAAAGAAAATTAATGGAGTAGTCAGACCAAGCCCAAGAAAGATATTCCGAACTAGGTGTGTAAAATGGCAGTTGTGAAGAAACAAGGAAAAAGTTAATTCTGGAATGACTGTCATGTGCTGGGGAGTAAAAGGAATATTACCTTTCCATCGGGGGATCTTCACCTCTAAATTAGAGAAAGTTGTTTGACTCCGTATGTAAAAGATCAGAGTGTGTTTAGTTGGCAACTTTAATCATGTATATGTAGTTTAACATTTGAAGGTATACAATCCAGAAGTTATGGCTACAGATTTACGAGCATTTTACTATTGGGTACCCAACATGAGAATGTATTAAATGGACAGCCTATTGCTTTCCTCAGTTGGGGCTGCAGGGAAATGAACCATTTGTTGCTGGAGGCTATGAATATCTCATTCTCAGGGGATCTTTCTAACAAAAGGATGTTAGTACTCATCAGTGCATGATATGAAACAGCAGATTTCACTGTTTTGGATCCATTCAGAATAGTCCTGAATATGATGAGGAACCAAAAATCCTCACCTAAAAACTAACTACAAGAGTGCTTAAACTGTAGATCTACATAACTGTACAGCTACAGAACAACTAGAAGAGTATATGGTAATAAAGCTGTTTTGAGTTATACTTTAAAACAGACCTCCTTACTGGATCATTCTAAGGTATAAAGCAGCATGACCGCTTCATCCAATCACTGTCCTTAGCTTTGATATATACTTGCATATATAGCAGTGATTGCCTGCATCTGTTAAGTGCATGACAGGCTGTCGCAATGGAAAAGTAAAAAAAAAAAAAAAGACTGGCAGTAGCTTGATTTAGGCAAGTATTCTGAATTCTCAATTTACTTACAGCTTTTGGCCCATTATTTTTTTTAATCCCATAGAACCCCTTTAAAAACAAGGCTTTTCATACGAGGCAATGTAAAATTCAGCTCACTGTTCAAACCTATCTGTTAGTGACGGACAGGTCTTTATTCCCTGATGGAGATGTTACTTCCTACCGATTGTCTGACAGATTCCATCTTTTATAATGGTTGTGGAATTGTGAAAAAAAAAAAAAGAAAACCTTTTCCCAGCTGCTGTTCCATTTTATTTAGCCTGTCAGTCACATGGGTTTCCCAATTTAGACATCAAGTTGTGAAATTGCAGAACCTTCTAAAGCAAATGGCACAACAACAGATATCTACTACACAATCACACTGGATAAGATCAACTGCTTTGGACATAGCAATAGAAGTCCTGAGAAGAATATTAGTGTAAAATCGAGGAAACCACTTTTTTATATTTAAAAAAAAAATTGACAATAACTTCACATTTCATGGTCAATTTCAAAGTGATCTGTGGAAAATGCCCTCACGCCTCTCCAAGTTTCTTATTATTTCCTTTCGAAGCATCAGTCGCAAAGCATTTATTTTTCCAGTTCACAATCCGATGCAAGGATTATAAGAAAATCAACTAGCACAATGCAATGTTAAATCTTTATTATCGACAATCTATACAAACACCTTAAGCTGTTTGAAAAGAAAAATTTAAATACTTAGCAGCTCCATTTGAACCATTCAGCATGTTAAATGGCTGAGTGGCATCTTTGAATTGGCAGTGAAGGCAACAGAAAACATTTTTCTTAGATGACTGAAGAATAGCATGTATATACAAACTGGGTTCTGCACAAAGACAGATATTGTTTCAGTGTGCTTAGAATAGGAAAATGCACATCTGCCTTAACTGAAAGAATAAACTGAGGCCTGGCGTTTGCTACTTTATATCCACATGGCTTGCTCTGTGGGTCATGATCTTAACTCTGCTAATTACAGCTTTATATATTATACATCTCTTACCTTTCTGCTTTAACTAGTGGACACCAACTCACTAGGATCTTTCATATTACAACCTTGTTTAGATACAAGAAAAAGGACTTATGCTCACAGGAAATTTACTGCAAATCACAAAATGAATGAAAAGGTGTAAGAGGAGAATTTACTAGTTGTGGGGGTCTCTCTTTGAGCTTCCCTACCTTCCCTAATGGTTTCAAGGTCTGAAGAAAGTCTCCTTTTGCCCAAGAAATTCAATCACAGATTTATCCAAACACAGCAAGTAAAGGGTACAGAAGATGTGGCACCATAACAAGAGCTTACCTATATAGTGGAGTAGGTGGTGAGTAGAGATGAGCGAGCATACTCGCTAAGGCTAACTACTCGAACGAGTAATGCCTCATCAGAGTACCTGCCTGCTCGTCTCTAAAGATTCGGGTGCCGGCGGGAGGCAGCGGGGAGGAACAGAGGGGAGATCTCACTCTCTACCCCCCCTCCCCACTCCCCCCTGCTCACTCCCGCAACTCACCGCTCATCCGCGCCGGCAGCCGAATGTTTAGAGACGAGTGGGCAGGTAGTCGAATAAGGCACTACTCGCTCGAGTAGTTAGCCTTAGCGAGTATGCTCGCTCCCTCTAGTGGTGAGGTCATTGTATGTGCAGGACATGTGTGCGGCGCATAGAGATGACGTCACAAACGAGTGAGTATGTGGAAACAGTCCCACATACCGATATAACTGGGGACCTTTACCAGGAAATGGATGGTCGTTAGAGTCTCAATTATAAGCTGTATTACAGGGAAACCAAAGAAAGGGATTATTTTAGATTGGTCACGGATCACTGGCGCTCCGGGGCAGTGATCACATAGGGACGTCAGGAATGTAACTATGCATTCTAAGGAAAGAAATTAAGGGGAAGAAATCATTTGACTAGAAAGAGTCACATGTTAAATGACGTAATGACGTCGGAAGAAGGTAACGATGCAATCAAACGCTGCGTTCCAGAACCTTGCGATCCAAAGGGAATTTGTGTCTATGAAGCGCATAAAATACCAAACGAGGAAAAATTTTAAGAAACAATAATATTTAATAGACATATCTAGGTGGAAACGGTAACCATCATAACAACAGCGATCGATTGATATTATGAATGGGTTTGTTATAAAACCAATGCACAGAAAATAAGGAGGGACAGAGAAAGGGGGAGGATATATATATATATATATATATACACACATACATATATATACACACATACACACACACATATATATATATATATATATACACACATACATGACACATATACATTGAGTACAGATAACATACAATTTAGGAGAAAATTAATTTGGAGGGTAAGTTTGATTTTGGAAAGGGGGGAATTATTAATTTCAATGTAATGGTAAGATGATAATGAATAACATAAGTGTTATATTACAACCTTGTTCACACTGAATACATTTTGCCTGAATTCTTAAGGATAAGATAAAAGAAATCCGGCTCACACCTTTCGGACCCGTTGATTGATCAATTTATTAGAGTGGGGTTTGTTGTCTGTAATTCATTGTCATACATTTTCTTTCTTGCACCCTTAACACAGGATAAAAAGCTGACTACAAGAAAGTCAGCATGTAGTCAATGACCTTAAATTGATGAAAAAGCCCTTATAAAATTAAGTGAGCATTGGTTTAAAAATGGATGTTACTTTTGCAAAAAATGGTAAAAGATTTTGAAAAACAAATGAACACAAAAAATTATCACAAGTAAAGCTTTCAGCCTGAACATTTTTCAAATCATAGTTGAGAATGCTAATGATATCTGGGTATGTATTGCAGGTCTAAGTATTGTTTTCAATTAATTAAGGAATATTTAAACATGTCAATTACAGTTCATACTAGTTTGCGTAAAGGCTGATTTAGACACAATGATATCGCTCGAAATCCGCTCAAAAGCCATCGTTAAAACCACAGGTGTCAAACACAAGGCCCGTGGGCCGAATCCGGCCCGCCACCTCATTTTCTGTGGCCCGCCGGCTGTGCGCAAAGTTCCCTCACCTCCGTGCTGCTGTCAGTATGCGATCTTCTATCAGCTTGTTCTGTCTAGTAGAGCAGACAGTAATAGAGGAGTGCCGACAGCACACCGACAACAGCCGCGGAGGAGGGAAGAAGATTGCAGAGAACATGATCTCTGCAGCAAGGAGAGCAACGCTGAGGAGGAGCAGCTGCAGGGTGAGAGCCTGATCAGCGCTGACCTCCTGTCACCTCCCTCCCTCTGTTCATGGCTGCAGGCCTGGGGAGACATCAGGGGCCCAAGTATGCAGGAGGGCCCCAAGAAGACAGTATACCTGTCAGTAGGACCATATTGGATGCAGGTAAATCTAAAAATGTGTATAAAAATGCAGAAGTGTCCTTGTGTGCATATGCATGTGTGTGTGTATATATAATGTGTACCTGTGAGTGTATGTGTGTGTATATATATGTGTGTGTGTGTCTGAGTATATGTGTATAATAGTGTGCGTCTGTCATATATATATATATATATATATATATATATATATATATATATATACACACACATACACAAATACATATATATATATATATACATACACATACAAAAATAATAGTGTGCGCCTGTGTGTGTGTGTATATATATATATATATATGTATAAAAGTGTGCGCCACTGGCCGCTATGGGGGACCTTATTACCAATCGGGCCACTGTGGAGTTCACTTTTACTATACTGTTTTACAATTAACAACTAGAATCGGCCCTTTGAATGCAACCATAAGGCTGATGTGGCCCTCGGTGAAAATGAGTTTGACACCCCTGGTTTAACCCCTTCCCGCTGCAGGGCGTAAGTTTACGTCCTGGCAGCCTGGTACTTCCCGCAACAGGGCGTAAACTTACGTCCTGGAGATAGCGCGGGATCACATAAGATCCCGCGCTATCCCGCAGCGGGAGCCGGCTGTCACTCACGGCCGGCGTCCTGCTGCAACAGCGGGGGGACATCGGAGATGCTCCCCCCGCTGTTAACCCCTTCCCTGCCGCGATCTAAGTAGCGCGGCTCCCTCTGTGTCTCCGGCCGGAACTCGCGATGTCATCGCGAGAGCCTGGCCTGTCACCATGGCCTGACACTGGCGTCCTGTATTGCCTATGCCTATAATCGCTGTACAAGCGATAAGGCATGGCAGAGCAGTAGCTCTGCCATGCCTTATGCCAGCGATCATCAGGGCAGTGGTTAAAGTCCCTCAGAGGGACACAAACAGTGTAAAAAAAACAAAGATTAAAAAAAGAATTTAAAAAAATATTTAAAAAAAGTAAAAAAAAACATTTTTAAATGCTTTTTCTCAGATTAGCATAAAAAAAGGTAAAAAAAAAATAAAATCCCACATATTTGGTATTGTCACGTCCGTAACGACGCGTACAATAAGTTGCACATGCTTTTGACTGTGCACGGAAAAAAACGCTAAAAAAAACGCTAAAAAACTGAGGCAAAATGCTAATTTTTAGCATTTTGCCTCACTAAAAACGCAATAAAAGTGATCTAAAAAGCCGTATGTACCCCAAAATGGTACGAATAAAATCTACAGCTCGTCTCGCAAAAAATAAGCCCTCATAGAGTGCCGTACGTCAAAAAATAAAAAAGTTACAGGACTTTGAATGCAGCAATTTAGAAAAAAAAAAAAAAAGATTACCCAGAAAAAGGGTTTTTATTGCAGAAAAGTGGGAAAACCTAAAAAAAATGTAAGAATTTTGGTATCGTTGTAACCGTACCGGTCCGCAGAAAAAGTGGAATGTCTCATTTATGCTGCATGAGTACCGCTGTTAAAAAAATAAAAAAAATCTATGGCAGAATTGATGCGTTTTCTCTCCCTGCTATCATTAAAAAAAAAAAAAAAGTTTTACAATATAGTCTATGTACCCAAAAGTGGCACCGATAAAAACTACAGTTCGCCACGCAAAAAACAAGCCCTCATCCGACCGCGTCGACGGAAAAATAAAAAAGTTATGACTTTTGATAAACGGAGAAGAAAATCCGCCAAAAATTGTTGCGTCCTTAAGCCCAAAATAGGCCATGTCATGAAGGGGTTAAGTGATAATCGTTGTGTCTATCTTGTGCCCATCCTGCAGTTTTCGTTAAAGATTCGCTCATTGCTGTCTTTCAGTCCACTTAAAATCCATCGCTCGGCCGTTTGCTTATCGTTTGGTCAAAATGACATCGTTCAGTCATTCAGCAGTTTTAGGGTATTTTTCAATGCAAACATTATATAACGATAATACAACGACTGAAAAGCCCGCCACTTTCCAACGATTTTCGTTATGTTAAAAATGTCCGTCTTTAAAAGCAAAGCCATCGCTCACTTTTATCGTTATAACGAATTTTGAGCGATAATCTATGTGTCTAAATGGGGCTTAATATACCAATAATAATTGTCTGGTTTAAAAGGACTAGACCATTCAATATAGTTTACTGTTGATTTAAACTGACCAATAACATTGATCATTATTAGAGATGAGCGAGCATACTCGTCCGAGCTTGATACTCGTTCGAGTATTAGGGTGTTCGAGATGCTCGTTACTCGTGACGAGTACCACGCGATGTTCGAGTCACTTTCATTTTCTTCCCTGAGAAATTTGCGCGCTTTTCTGGCCAATAGAAAGACAGGGAAGGCATTACAGCTTCCCCCTGCGACGTTCAAGCTCTATACCACCCCCCTGCAGTGAGTGGCTGGCGAGATTAGGTGTCACCCGAGTATTAAAATCTGCCCCTCCCGCGGCTCGCCACAGATGCATTCTGACATAGAGGAGGGAAAGTCGTGTTGATGCCGGAGCTGCTATGAATTGTCGGGAAGGGCTTAAATATATAAGCCCTTCCCTGCAATTCATCCAGAAAAGTGTTAAAATAAAATATATATATATATATGCTCACCTGCTCCCGGCAGCCGGAGTTCCGCGCAGCTGGCCTGCAGTGGGTGTGAAGGGGGTGAGAGTCAGACCTGCCCCCTGATTGGCTCAGCGCTGAGCCAATCAGGGGGCAGGTCTGACTCACATCCCCTTCACACCCACTGCAGGCTGGCTGCCGGGAGCAGGTGAGTATGTATATATATTTTATTTTAACACTTTTCTGGATGAATTGCAGGGAAGGGCTTATATATTTAAGCCCTTCCCGACAATTCATCCCACACTCGCCCGCAGCGCATTGCTTTCGGACAGCTCCAGCCCGTTTCTAATGAAACACGGCTAGGAGCAGATTTTCGGGCACCGGTCACGCGATTTGCGGATGCGCATCAGTCATGCGATCCGCAAATCGCGCAAAAAAACGCCCGTCTGACTAGGGTGCCTACCCACTAGTGTTTTTTTCCCTGCGAAATTCGCAGCATTTTTTTCTCTGCAGTGGTCTATGGGACTTGTAATGTTAAAATCGCGATCGCGCAAAATCGCAATTTACCGCGAAATCGCGATTTTGCGCGATCGCGATTTTAACATTACAAGTCCCATAGACCCCTGCAGAGAAAAAAATGCTGCGAATTTCGCAGGGAAAAAAAACGCTAGTGGGTAGGCACCCTAAGGCCTTAGGCCATAGAAATCGCAGATTGCACCTATGTGCGATCTGCGATTTCTGTTCTCTTCTCTATATGCGCTCAATGGGGCCGGCGGCAGCAGCGCCGACCCCATTGAGAACATATAGAAGACAAATCATTTTTCAGAGAAGAACGATGTTTGCCCATTGAATTCAATGGAGCCAGCAATACAGCCGCCTCCATTGAAAGCAATGGGCTGCCGGCGATCGCAGGATGAATTGTCGGGAAGGGCTTAAATATATAAGCCCTTCCCTGCAATTCATCCAGAAATGTGTTACAATAAAAATATATACCGGCGTATAAGGCGACGGGGCGTATAAGACGACCCCCCAACTGTCACCTTATACGCCAGTAATACAGTGGAGCAAAGAATAAAAATCATTACTCACTTCTTCTGGTGTTCTGCGCCGCTGCTGCAGGCTGTCGCTCCCTCCTGGTTCCCGGCAGAGCATTGCTTTCTCTACGAAGGGCTTTAAATCCCCGCCTCCAGAAACACACCTGCCTTCAGCCAATCACAGCCAATGACAATGATGTCATTGAATGGCTGTGATTGGCTGTGTTTCTGGAGGCGGGGATTTCAAGCCCTGCGTCCAGAAAGCAATGCTCTGCCGGGAACCAGGAGGGAGCGACAGCCTGGAGGAGCGCCGCAGAACGTCAGAAGAAGTGAGTAATGATTTTTATTCTTTGCTCCACTGTATTGCCGGCGTATAAGGTGACAGTTGGGGGGTCGTCTTATACGCCCCGTCGCCTTATACGCCGGTATATATTTTTATTGTAACACATTTCTGGATGAATTGCAGGGAAGGGCTTATATATTTAAGCCCTTCCCGACAATTCATCCCCGCGCACGCCGGCAGCCCATTGCTTTCAATGGAGGCGGCTGTATTGCTGGCTCCATTGAATTCAACGGGCAAACATCGTTCTTCTCTGCCACAGCTGTTACAGCTATGGCAGAGGAGAACGATCTTTACGCTGACAGTGCGGGGGGGGGGGCACTCTTGCCGCTATTGTGGCTTAATAGTGGGACCTGTGAACTTGAGATGCAGCCCAACATGTAGCCCCTCGCCTGCCCTATCCGTTGCTGTGTCGTTCCCATCACTTTCTTGAATTGCCCCGATTTTCACAAACGAAAACCTTAGCGAGCATCGGCGATATACAAAAATGCTCGGGTCGCCCATTGACTTCAATGGGATTCGTTACGCGAAACGAACCCTCGAGCATTGCGAAAATTTCGTCCCGAGTAACGAGCACCCGAGCATTTTGGTGCTCGCTCATCTCTAATCATTATCTTACTTTTTAAAATAAAGAGTTATTCCTGTTACTTAATGTTTTCACTTATTCACTGGTCCTGAAGATCCTTCAATGAATGGAGCGGTGACTGTTGGAGATTGCCCGTAATGGAGTTCAAGCGCTTGGCTGTCAGTGGGGGTACTAGTAATGAAACCCTCAACCTATCAGTTTTCATTTTTCCAGTCCAGTAGATGGGTGAAAATTTGAAAAAACATTAAATGGGTTATCTGCGGACATAATACTTTGTAAATCCTTGCTCAGCTTGTAGTATTAACCTCTTAATGGTCCAGAGTGTACATTTACGTCCAGGAGGTTTACAGTTTATATGGAGATGGATCAAGTGTCAATCCCACTGCATACAATACAGTTGACGGCTGTGTATTAAAGCCGAGACTCACCCACAATAGCTCCCATAAGCAGCGCCGCTGAGCAGAGCTGTTAACCCTTTAAATGCCACCAATTTTAATAGTGGCATTTAAATGCCCTGATTGTTTGGGAGTCCTACACTGCCCCTACGAATAAATTGCGGGGTACCGTGCTGTTGCAATGGCAGCCTTCTGAAAGCAGATTGCCTATCAAGTCAAGCCTGTGGTGTGGCTTGATAGATTGCGTTATAAATTAATGTAATATTATGGCATAACATCATGCTGCAGGAGCGATCAAACCTTCACAAGTTTAAAATTAGTTTTATAGTTTTAAAGCAAAAAATAAAAAAAAACCCTTTTGCCATACTTGTGAGAAAAAAAAATTGGTATTGCTGCATCCATGGAAGTGCGATCTATCAAAGCAACACATTTACCCCACATGATGAACATAGTCAGAAAAACATCCAAACTGTGCTTTTTTGGTCACCCCATCTCCAGGAAAATATGTAAAAAAAAAAAGCTGATCAACAAGGTGTATGTACTCCAAAAAGGTACCAATAGGAAGTCCTGCTAAAATTTCCACTCACTTCCCCAGCACAACTATTTGAACAGCAAAATAAAGTAATGAAGCTATGACTCTCCGAAGATGGCACAGAAAATAATTTGAGGAAAAAAATGATATATGTATATACACATACACACCTTCAGAAAAAAATAAAATAGTACAGCAAAAAAAAAAAAAAAATCAGACAAAAAACCCTACATAGAATTTGGTATTGTAGTAATCATACTGACCCATAGAATAAAGTTATGTCATTTTTGCTGCAGTTTGTACACTGTGGAAACAGGATCCCAACCCCCCAACGCAATTTATTTTTCCCATTTCTCCACTTAGAATTTTTTTAAAACGTTTTTTAGCAGATTACTGTATATGGTACACTAAATAGTACCATTGAAAAATACAACTTGTCCCGCAAAAAACAAGCCCTCAGACATCTACGCTAATGGATAAATAAAAGTTATGATTTTTTTCAATGTGGGGAGGAAAAAACAAAAATGGGGGGAAAATAAAGGGCCTTAAGGGGTTAAAACAACAGGTTACATACTCACCCTTCCGCGCTCTCTGCTGCTGCTGTCTCTCTGGGCACTGCTGGACTTTACGTCCAGGAGGCGCGTGATGATGACCTGACACGGGTCACGTGAGCGCCACAGTTATTCACTGGCTGAAGGAAGCCGGTGATTGGCTACAGCAAGTACTTGGCCCTTCTGTCAGAGACGTCATCACCAGCTCCCTGCACCCAGTAGTGAAGACCAGGGGGACAGGAGAGCAGGCAGCAGTGGGGAAGCATGGAAGAGGGAATACGTAATGTTTTCTTTTAACATTGCGAGCTGAGCAAGGTTTTACAGAATACTAGGTCCCCAGATAACCCCTTTAAGTAACCAGAATACTCATGTATACCACAATCACAGACAAATTTAGAATTTGACAATAAACAAAATCAATTATTGACTCCTAACGGGTTAAAAAAGGTATCAAGCAAACATCATGAGCAGCAATTCCATTCAGCGAGTCAAGGATACAGAAATTTGTAAAAATATTCGTCAGTCATTCTAAAGTTTTTAATTTAATGTATTTTAGGCAAATTTATAAGCCATTGAAGAGGGGAAGTAAAAATATAATTTTGCAAAAATAAGTACATTGGAAAATAAGCAATTTAGGAAGTATTCTGTTTTCAAACAAAAAAACAATACTTCGATCTCTAGATGAGGATATTTAACCCCTTAGTGATGGCCCCATAGTGTTTTTACGTCCTCACTAAGTGGGCTCTAATCCTAAAGGACGTAGAAACATGCATCCTCTTAGGATTAATGCCCTCTTAGCTGAGGACATGACAGCTCCCATGCTGTCGGTGCCCGCAGGTAGCCGACAGCATGGAGCTGTCATCCTGGGCTGCGGGCAGTACCCCCCCAGCAATGCAATCGGCGTTATCCATTGGATAGCGCCGATCGCATTAAAGTGCAAAAAAGTAAATAAAGTTAAAGATTCAGCTGCCCTGATGGATCGGATACATCAGGGCAGCTGAAAGTACTTACCCGCCTTTCCTGAAGTCTGCCGCGGTGAAAGGGCCCATCTGGACCCGGCGCCGCTCTTCTGCGCATGCGCGCCAGACGTATGACGTCACGCGCATGCGAAGAAGGCCGGGAGCCCCGGCAAATTCAAAATCTCCTGGCTCCTGAAGGTAGCTGGGAACCAGGAGATATCACCGGGAACAGGTGAACAGTGATCATTTAAAGTTAACAAAAAAAAAAAAGTTGTAAAAATTTTTTTTAAAGTTTTTTTAAAAAAAAAAGTTTAAAAAGCTGACGTTTCATCTCCCTTCATGGATCATATCCGTGAGGGAGGATGAAATGACGTACCTAAGGCCCCTGGATTTATCCGTGGACCTTACCCTAGCTTCTGCGCACGCACCCATCGCCAAAATGGCGGACACATGTGCAAAAGCTGTGGATTGCCAGGGTAATTTAAAATCTCCCTGCTCCTGGCTACAAAACTTAGCTGAGAGCCTGGAGATTTCACAGGGGGCTGCAGTGAACGGTTCCTGATCACGTGTTTGCCGTTATCCAATAGATAATGGCGATCACATAAAAGTAAAAAAAAAGGTGAAGCGTCATCTCCCCTCAACGATGCGATCGGTGAGAGGAGATGATACTTTTTACCGGAGGCCTCCGTATTTGCACCCCAACGCGATATTCCTCTGTGAAATTTCCCGGATTCTGCACATGCGACCATCGGGCAAAACACCGGACACATGCGCAGGAGATGGGGAGCCCAGGAAATTTAAAATCTCCTTGCTCCCAGCGACCAATGGTCGCCAAGAGCCTGGAGCAGTGACCTTCTTGAGCGGTCCCCGGTCACGTGATAAAAAGGTAGCGATCTACCTTAGGCTGGTCTCACATGACCGGATATGAATTACGGATTCCGCATGCGTCAGATCCGCTGTAATACGCAGATCAATCGCATTGGATTACACATTTCCGAATTGCGTAATCCACTCGCAGAAAAGAGAACACAGCATGTTCTATTTTACTGCAGATATCCGCAACATAGAGCCCATTGTGCTCCATTGTCACGGATATACCCGCTGCCCATACGCAACTACATTGTGTACGGGCTGCAGGTACCCGCGTCATCGCTAAGCGACAGTGGGGAAAATGCAAACAAAAAAAAGGTGTACTGCGCATGACCGCCTGTGTGAGTAGGCAGTTATGCGCAGTTCATTACGCGGCCGTACGCAGCACCACGGCCGGGTTCACAGCTGGGATCCACTGCAGGCCTCCGCAAGCAGATTCCACATACGGACGCATGAGCCCGGCGTTATTCAGACCGCTACCTGTAATACATATTTTACAAGAAGCCACGGGAATGCTCGCTTCCATGCAGTTCCAGGAGCAGCTTGTTGAGCGCCTTCTGTGTGAGACCGCCGCACCTCCGCAAGATTACGAAGCCTCACAGAGCGCCACTTTTTACACCCCATCCCCGCCACTGAGGTCACGAAATACCCCCTAAAAAGCATGAGAGGAGGGGGGGATACCCGGTTTTATTGCCCCATGTGCCCATCCCAACCAGGCCCCCGTAATTACCCCTGTCTTCAGAAATACCACGCAGTTTACATTATTACTTTTATCTAAGATTTGGGGAATGCCGAAAAGGGCGCGGAGGGGGGGGGGGGATTTTTTTTAACGTGTCAATCTTTATTCCGTACAAGTGAGCAATGGGGCCTGGAATTTATTCAGTTGTGCCCTGCAACCCAACGGTTGTTCCCTCCATTACAGGCCTTGCCATGTGTCCTATAAGTAGATTAGGGCCACAATGGGTATGTTTCTGAACACGGGACAAACGAGGGGATCCATTTTGGGGTGAACGTCTTCATTTCTTTAAAATGACATATTTGCAAAAATATGAAATTTTATTTTTTCTCCTCTAAATTGAATTTATTCCTGAAAAAAAACTGTGGGGTCAAAATACTCATGATACCCCTCAGTGGATACATTAAGGGGTGTAGTTTTTAAAATGGGGTCATTTGGGGGGGTATCTATCATTCTGACACTCATGAGCCTCTGCAAACTTGTCTTGCTGTAAGAAAAAGTGTTCCTTAAAATGCTGAAAAGTAATGTTAAATTTGTACGTCATCTAAATGGTTAAAAAAAAACAAACAAAGCTTTTTCAAATGTGCATTTAGAATAAAGTAAACAGATGAAAACATATATCCTATCAAAAATTTCTACAGTATGTTTGCACATATTTAAAATATTACAGTTGAAAATGTGAAAAAATTACAATAGTTTTCAAAATTTTTCCAATATTGGTACTTTAAATAAATATACACAAATTATATCGGTCTATTTTTGCAACGTAAATGAAGTACAACATGAGGCGAAAAAAACAATGTCAGAATCACTTGGATATGCAAAACCTTTACGGAGTTATGCTATGTTGAACGACACGTCAGATTTCCAAAATTTGGCTCTGTCACAAAGGCGCAAACAGGCTTTGTCACAAAGGGGTTAAGGCACCAAAATTGACTTGGTGACATTTTCCAACAGAAGTTTCAAGGATAATAAGCATTTTTCAAGTATGCTAATATTAATGAAATTACATTTTTTGCATATTTGATTCACAGAGAATTGCACAGCCAAAGCACAACCTGGCAGTAGGGTACTTAATGTAACAGGACATACATTTATGTCTTGTGGATAGCGCGAGATCAGAAGAGATCCCGCACTACCCGGCAGCGGTGCATTGGAGCAGTGAACCCATCTATGTAGATCGCAGCATGTAAAGGGTTCACATAGGGAGCACGCTCCCTCTGTGATGTCATCAGACTCTCGCGATGAAATTGTGGAGAGCCCAACGGGTTGCCATGGCAAGAGGACGCCAGCTACAGGTGTAGTACATTTCCATTGCCTAGGATTGTTAATACAAGCGATAAAGCATTGCAGGACTTTTGTAGCTATCATAGGTGCTATTGTACAAGTCCCCAACAGGAACATAAAAAGTGTAAAAAAAAAAAAAATGTAACCCCCTCTCCCCCTTTTTGTGCTTTTTTCCCCCATATTAGCATAATTTTTTTTAATTAAAATCCCACATATTTGGTATTTTCGTATCCATCACGACACATACAATAAATTGAATGCGCTTTTTATCCTGCATGACAAAAAGCGTACACAAAAAAACTTTAAAAAACTGAGGCAAAATGCTTAATTTTTTTTCATTTTGCCTTCCAAAAAATGCAATAAAAGTGATAAGAAAAGCCGTATGTACCCCAAAATGGTACCAATAAAAACTACAGCTCATCTCACAAAAAATAACATCTCACAGAGCTCTGTACATGGAAAAGTAAAAAAGTTATAGGACTTTGAATGCAGCGATTTAGAAAAAAATAATTTTCAAAAAAGGATTTTTATTCCAGAAAAGTGGAAAAACTTGAAGACATTATGGAGGTTGCTCCCCTGTTGACTTTGAAGGGACAGGATGAGGCAGAGGATAAAAGAAACTTCCCCTCCACCAACACCAGTGTGTTCCAAATAACCAGTGACAGGATACTTAACCAGAAAGTGTGTTTTTATTAGCATGACACACCTCAGACAAAGAAATTATATGCATACACATTACGTCATGTGCAAACAAAATAAAGTTAGACACATCGGTGGGGGTAAGGGGGGAGGGGAGCCCGTATGCTGTCCTGATGTCTTCAAGAAAGGCAATTATCGGTAAGAAAAATTCACCTTTTCCCTACAACATCATGACAGTTTACGCTGGAGGAATACCAAATAAATGGCAAGGGCTTTTTTAGGGACTACTACCGCTTGTAGCACCTTCCTCCCGAAGGTTGCATCCTGACTAGATTTAATGTCCAGCCTGTAATGTTTGATAAATGTATGACTAGAGGTCCACGTGGCTGCGTTATAGATTTGTTCAATTGGGGCGTATGCTCTTTCTGCCCAGGAACACGCCACCGCTCAGGTAGAGTAGGCTTTCAGTCCTTCTGGGGGAGGGATGCCATTGACCTTGTAAGCCTTCTGGACGGCTTACCTGAGCCACCGGGCGATCGAATCGCTACAAGCACCCCTTCCTTTGGCCTGCCCCCGGTTAAGATCCAGGCCGTCAGCCTGAATTTGTGAACCTCTGGGTAAAGGAGAGGACCCTGTAGCAGTAAATCCGGTCTTGGCGGGAGGTGGAAAGGCTCTACCACTGACAGTGATCTCAAGAGAGGAAACCAGGGTCTTTTGGGCCAATAAGGAGCTACTAGAATTACTGACAGACTTGACCGCAGTAATTTCCTTAGGAGGAATGGAATCAGAGGTAAAGGGAGAAAAGCATATGTTAAGTCCCAAACCCAGGGGTGAGAGAGGTCGTCCGTGCATAAGGCTTGTTTCTCAGAGCCTCGGGAAAAAAAGAGCCGGCACTTGGTATTTGTGCTTGACGCAAAAAGGTCTGTCTCGGGTACCCCCCATTTTGTCACGGGTAGGCAGAACACCTCAGGATGGAGCTCCCACTATCCTGGATCCACTTTCTTGTGGCTTAGAAAGTCCGCGGCTGTATTATCTGCTCCTTTTATGTGGAAGGCTGACAATGACCTGGTTGTAAGTTCCGCCCACTAAAGGATCTTTCCCGCCAGATGCTGAAGTAGTGGATTCCTGGTTGTACTCTGGTGCCGAATGAGTGATACTGCCCTCATGTTATCGGAAAAAATCCTAACGTGCTTCATCCCTAACACTGTGTGCAGGCTACGTAGGGATTTCCAAACCGGATTAAGTTCTCTAAAATTAGATGAACTGGATCTCTCATGACGGTCCCATGTACCCTGTATATGACCACCTTTAAAGTGGGCCCCCCACCCCTTGGCACTGGCATCAGTCATTATCTCGGGGTCCAGATTCCATTTGGATACCCGAGAAAGGTTGTCTGAGGACAACCACCAGCGAAGTGAGGATCTAGTCCTAGTGGAAATATGGATCGTTCTATCAAGTGAGGACTGCGACTTGTCCCAGTTCTGAAGATCATGGCTGTGGAACTGGGCCCAGGGAACCACACTAATGTATGAAGTAATTAACCGCAGGATCCGCATCGCCTCTCTGAGTAACACTCTAGATTTCTTATATAAAGCTGAACATTCATCTAGAATCAGCTGTTTCCTTAGGAAAGGAAGGGATAAACATTGGAGACAAGAATCCAAAATGACTCCCAAGAATTTTTGCTAGTTAACGTAGATGGGGATGTGATAATACGCATCCTTTAAAGTCGATAGTAGCCATTACACTATCCATACCAATTAGAGGGGTTAAAGTTCTAATAGTCTCCATCTTGAATTTTCTGTACTCTATAAATTAGCTTAACTCTTTAAGATTGATTATGGTGCGATGCGAGCCATCTGGTTTAGGAACCAGAAAAAGTGGGGAGTAAAATCCTTTCCTCCATTCCCTTTTGGGGACAGGGATAACAGCACCAAGGTCCAACAGGTTCTGTACTCCCTTAAGGAGAGCCTGCTCTAGAATTGGAAACTGCACTGAGGTTAACACAAACCTATCTGGAGGGCGAGATTCTAGCTCAAACCACAGGAGGGACGTATTTCTTCAACAAAGATTTATGAAAAACATTATGTATCCTCCAAGACTCTGGTAACGCCAACTCAAAAGCCACCAGATTGATGACTCTGGTAAAAGGGAAAGGTCCCACAAAACGTGGGGGTTAAATTTCATAGCGGGAACCTTTAACCTAAAATTCTTGGAGGAAAGATAAACCAACTGACCAACTGAGAAGGGATCCGAGATGGTGCGTCTGTTAGCACCACCCTTTAACATGCCTCTCCTGGCCTGTTCTAAATTCCGTCGGACCTCATCCCACACCTCCTCCAGCTTGGCAACTCTAGCATCAGCTGACGGATTCTCAGAAACTGAAGAAACCCCCAAAGCACATCATCTGGGGTGATAACCCACATTACAGAAAAACAGCGAGGTACCGGATGCGGAATTGCAATGATTATTAGTGCCAAATTCTGCCAAAGCCAAAAATTCTGCCCACTGCTGTTGCCGATCGCTCACATAGAGCCTGAGATACTGAATGATTTCCTGGTTCAGGTGTTCCATCTGCCCATTGGATTCTGGGTAAAAGGCTGTGGAGAATGACAACCCCACTCCCAAGTTCTTACAGAACGCACGCCAAAAGCAGGCCACAAATTGTACTCCCTGATCTGACACATCATCGGGAATGCCATGCAACCATACAACTTCCTTAATAAAAATGGATGCCAATTCAGGAGCAGATGGTAACTGCTTCAATGGAACAAAGTGAGTCATCTTAGAAAAACGGTCAACCATCACCCATATCACCGAATACCCTTAAGAAACGGGCAAATCGGTAATAAAATCCATGGATAAGTGCGACCATGGTCTAGATGGAACAGGCAGTGGCATTAAAGGCCCCTCGGGACGTCTCCTAACACTCTTCCCACAAGCACAGGTGGTACAGGTTTCCACAAAACTCATGACATCCCGGGCCCTCCGCGGCCACCAGTACAAACCTTTGCACAATTCTAACGTACTACGGATACCCAGGTGCCCCGCTAAGGCCGATGTATGGACCTCCTCCAGTACCTGCAACCGCCAGGTACTGGGTACAAAAAGCTTCCCTTCAGGGGGGGAAAACCGGCGCATCCGCCTGAGCTACCAAAATCTGATTGGATACGTCTGACCTCAAGGCCGCCACTACTACCTCAGGCGACAGGATCCCCTCAGAATGGGAATCCTCCGACTCAGGGGCTCGAAAACTACGGGATAAGGCATCAGCTCTAACATTCTTCGAACCAGGAATGTATGCAACAACAAAATTAAAGCGTGAAAAGAACAAAGCCCACCGGGCCTGTCGTGCGTTTAGACGTTTGGCAGGCTCTAAATATATAAAATTTTTATGATCAGTAAATACTGTAACTTGATGTTTGGCCCCTTCCAAAAAATGTCTCCACTCCTCAGATGCCTATTTGATTGCCAATATCATACTTTCTCTCTGCCGAACCGAACTTCCTGGAAAAGAAGGCACAAGGTTGCAACTTGGCCAGGAAGGCGGAGCCCTGAGACAAAACCGCCCCACACCATGTTCGGACGCATCAACCTCCACCACAAAAGGCAAGTAGAGATCAGGCTGTACCAGTACAGGGGCTGACGAGAATGCCTTCTTCAAACTTATAAAAGCCTCTATAGGCTCTGGTGACCAGTTAACCAAATCAGCGCCTTCCTTGGTTAGGTCCGTCAACAGTTTGGCCACCACTGAAAAGTTCCTGATAAACTTACGGTAAAAATTAGCCAAACCAGTGCTTTAAGACTGGTCAGTTGGCAGCACTCGGTTATGGCACGAACCTTATCAGAATCCATCTGTATGGCGGAAGGAGTTATCACATAGCCCAAAAACGATACTTTCTGCACCCGAACTGACATTTCTCGAATTTGGCAAACAATTTATTGTCTCGAAGACGTGAGAGCACAACATGTAAATGACTCACATGAGATTCCCAATTGGGAGAGAAAATTAAAATGTCATCCAAATATACCACCATGAAGACCCCAGAGATATCGTGAAAAATGGCGTTCATGAAGCCTTGGAAAACGATCGGAGGATTGCATATTCCAAAAGGCATTACTAAACATTCAAAATGTGTGAACAGGGTATTAAATGCGGTCTTCCATTCATCCCCTTCACGAATTCTAATCAGGTTGTAGGCTCCCCTGAGGTCGAGCTTGGAGAACCATCTAGCCCCCACAACCTGACTGAGTAAATCGGGGATAAGTGGAAGTGAGTATTGATTCTTTACAGTAATCATATTTAACGCTCGATAATCTATACAAAGCCGGAGACTGCCATGCTTCTCCACAAAAACCAGACCGGCCCCAGCAGGAGACTCAGAATGGCGTATATGGCCCTTGGCAAAGCTCTGTTACGTACTCCTTCATAGCCTCACGTTCAGGCACAGTCACATTGTAAATACACCCCCTAAGGGATCTTGCTTCCGGGAAGGAGATCAATCTTGCAATCCCACTCCCTGTGAGGGGGTAAAGCCTCCGAAAGCTGTTTAGAAGAATTTGCGAATGTATTTTCCAAATACTTAGGTAGGCTGGCCACCTCACAGACAGAGGAATGCAACTGAGCAGTTGTCAAATGGTCCTTGCATCCAGAACCCCACTGTATCAACTCTGATGCGGCCCAATCAATAACGGGTTTATGTAGCTGCAACCAAGGTAACCCCAACACAACATCAATAGATAGGCCTTCCATCACCAAAAATGTACAGATTTCTGAATGCAAAGCTCCCGAGAACCTGAGTTCCGGTGTAACCACCTTTATCAAACCCGCCACCAGCGGGGTAGCATCAATTCCAGAGATGTGTAAATTGGGATTTAGGTCTCACAACTCGGAGGCTATAGACTTGACAAACTCGTAATTCACAAAATTAACTGCTGCCCCCGAGTCGACAAAAACATGACCAGAAATGAGGCAGGAACCCAACAGAATGGAACAAGGGAGAAGTAACTTGGAAAAATCCAGAAGTACCTGAGCTCCTAGGCGATCCTTCCAGAGATCGCCTAGGAGTGGAAGTTTTCCTGCTGCCATCTCAGGCCACAGGTGGTAACAAGATGGCCAGGGTCCCCGCAGTAGAAACACAACCTATTTCTTTGTCGGAAGGCCCGGCGCTCTGATGCGGCCAGGTATCCCAGTTCCATCTTCTCAACCTGATTGCCGGAGGAACTGGGGACCTGCTCTTTACAGGCTGAGGTGAGCTTCTCTGGTCTGGTGACCCTTCTTGCCCTCAAGCGCCGGTCAGCCCGTACAGCTAATGTCATTGCTGTCTCTAACGTCTTAGGCTCCATTTGACCCAACAACAAGTCCTTTACAGACCCAGAGAGCCCAGTCAAAAAGAGGTCCTTTAAAGCCCAATCATTCCGACCTGAATCTACACAAAACTGTCTAAATTGTGAACAAAACTCCTCGGTGGTCTTCTTACCATGATGCAGGCTCAATAATTTAGAAACAGCATAACCTCCGCGATCCGGCTCATCGAATATCTGACCTAAGGCAGAGAAAAATGCATCCACCGACTGACGAAAAGGGGAATCTGATGGTAATGAGAAAGCCCAATTCTGTGGGTCCCCTCTTAGTCTGGAAATCACAATTCCAACCCTCTGATGTTCGGACCCAGAGGAGTGTGGGCGCAAACTAAAATATAGTTTACATCCCTCACGGAAGGCAAAAAATTCCTTACGGCCACCGGAAAAGAAATCAGGTCAAGTCGCCTTAGGTTCACAAACGGGTATGGGCCCCCGTGACACCATTGCTGAAGCCCCCGCCACAGCCTGTTCCTGGTGCGAGAGACGAGCCGACTAGTCCTGTACCACCTCAGTCAAATTCTGGACTTGATTTATAACTGCTGTCAAAGCCTCCATAATGCACAGATACTCGGGGTTCACCTTCAGCCCTGAATCTTTGTATGGCCAGTGTTTCTGTCAGGGTCGGTTAGGAACGGGAGACTGGAAGTCCCTATAACCAACCCTCTCCCCTGTCCCTGCCTACCTGCCCCCCCTGGGCTAAACCCTAGGGCAACAACTGGGCGGCAGTCTCTACTCTGCACTGATGGGATCCCGGGAACAAGGACAGGAGAGACCAACTAACCGGAGAGACAGAATGGACAAACAAACTGAGTACAAGAGAACAAAGCAACCAACAAGGTAACAGCAAGGGCAAGACTAATCTAAGTCAAAGCATATGGAAACAGCAAGGTCAAAACTAAATCAAAGTCAGAGCAACCTGAGCGGGTGTTAGCTGGAGAACAACCAAACACTGGCAGGGACTGACAGGGTCTGTGGAGCTATATACCAAAAGCTCCGCCTAAGTTGGGGCGGGACTTGGTGACATGCTGGCTGGTAATGCGTATAGGCTGGCCCTCCGCTGGCTGCGCCCCCTACCAGGGGAACGTCACACCCCGCAGCGCCGCGGACCCCATGCCCGACACCAGAGAGGATGCCAACCAGACCAGGTGACCTCCGGGCGACACCACCACGGCCGCCGACGGTCCCACGCCGTGCGCCCCCTCCAGCAACTGCAAGTCTTCTAACACTGACATTGCCATAGCTGACCTTCTTGCAACCCCCAAGGGCCCTGGTTGGAGATCAGAGAGGGAGGATTGTACTTCTTCCCGGACGACCGACCGGATTTCGGATATAAGGGAAGATTTTTCTTCCTGCAAAATTTTTGCTGAACAGGTAACGCATAGCATTTTAGCATAGGAGTCAAGATTTGCTAAGCATACTGGACACTTTTTACTTCTCCTCAAAGCCTCCCTAGGTTTTTGATTATCCCTGTCCTGAAATGACAAGGGAGAACTCTGTTAGTAAAGGGAGTGTAGTGCAGGTGTTTGTAGGTTGGCCCACAGGACCACTTACAGTTTGGAGATTGTCTGGGTCCTCCCTGGCCAAAATCCTGCACTTGTCGGTTCAGATTCCTGTCCTTGGAAACGATCCCCAGCTTGTAGAAGCCGCCTGCAGCATACTGCTGGTGCAGGGGCTTTTCATTTCAAATCTGGCGCCAAGCCATGCTAGGCCATGCCCCCTCCGTGCGCTCCATCTGACGCCCCGCCCCCTTGTGGAGCATCTGACATTATCGACAGTTACGGGAAGACCCGATGCTGCGGCTGCCGCCTGTATGATGGCCGCAGTGGTGCCGGAAAGCCAGTCCTTGGACCCAGGCCCACGCAGTTCCCAGTTAGAACCCAGATGAGGCACTTCCCCCTAGTGTAACCGGGGCTGCCAGGAACGATGCCGCCTGCCGCCATGGTGAGTCCTGATCCGGTGGCATGTGACAGCATATGCTGGAGCTCTGCCGCTGCTGTCCTGAAGGGACAGGAAAAACACTGCTGTTGGTGGAGGGGAGGTTTCTTTTATGCTCTGCCTCTTCCTGTCCCTTCAGGTCAGCAGTGGAGCAACCTCCAGCGTATGCTGTCATGATGTTGTAGGAAAAAAGAATTTTGATATTGTTGTAATCATATCTACCAGCAGAAAAAAAATTTATTGTGTCATTTATGCTGCATGATTAACGCTGTAGCTATGGCAGAATTTATGTGTTTCTCTCCCTATCATAAAAAAATTAAGAAAAGTTTTAAAATATAGTCTTATGTACCCAAAACTGGCACCAATGAAAACTACAGTTAGCCACACAAAAAATAAGCCCTTAAATGGCCTCGTTGACGGAAAAATAAAAATGTTATGCCTTTTGAAAAACGGAGATGAAAATTCCCCCAAAATCATTGCATCCTTATACCCAAAATAGGCCATTTTCTTAAGGGGTTAAGAGACTTCCTTGCAGATATAAAACTGATGCAATGATTGGTATTGCAAGAAAATAGAAAAGCAGTTACTGTATAACACCAAGCAAAATATTACAGCAACAGATACCATAAGGCCATTTGACATACGGTTAGACATTATTAATAAAATGTAAGCAAAAACACCTTTTCTTCACATTGTAGTGAAGTAAACAAAAGATTCTCAGCCGCAAGAAAGAAACCAGAGGTCCAAGAAATGCAATATGTGTTCAGGAGTACTCAAAGATAAGACCCTCTGTATAGCCCACTTGTAATTTATTAGTGTTCACATAGCGAGTAGACACAAGGCTCTACAGCAATGTGCTGCAACAGTAACAACATTGATCCGGTTCTACAGAGAGCTGGAAGCTCGCAACAAAATTTCAGTATTTCTTTACAAAGCAGAAAATGTATAAAAGCTCAGTTGGCTAAGGGCTTAATGTGCCATTAACCAAAACTAAAGGGTATTAAAGTGCAAATATTGAGTATATTATGAATGGTTTTGCACCCTGAGGCCCTAAAAGTGGTTCTGCCCTTGGCGTATAAAAAGGCTCTCAGAGGTGTGTAGTGGACTTCTTTTTCCACTTAGTGGACACATCACGTGCTCTTAATATTGATTACAGAGCATTGCTAATCAAAGTACAGAAATACACATTGTAAAAAAAAATAAAAAAAATCAAGCACCTAGAAGTTGTTAGAATCAAATTAAACTTTGTGAACAATTATAAAAGCTCTAGCTTGGATGTAGAATGTGATACAGGCAGGCATGGAGGCATACAGGTTCCGTATGGTATCCAGCAGCATATCTGTCCACATTTGTAGTAACTAAACGTCTAAATCTTGCAAACTTGCAGACTGTAGCAGTTGGCATCCCAGATGGTCGCATAGGCGATAAATCTGACGACAGGGCAGGCCACAGAAGTGTGACAATGTTATGTAGGCATTCCTGTGACACCCTTGCTTTGTGCAGCAAAGTATTATTCTGCTTGAAAATGCCTCTTGGAAGCTCTGCCATGAGAGGCAATCCAGCAGAGCACTTGAAAATGGTTTTGACACACAGAAGCCTGGATGGTGTCACCTGTCTCTGGATGGCAGACAACTAATCAGTTACAGCTGCTTGTGGGAAGATCCTTTCTTACTGGTCATCTGTTAATAGCATCCTGAGCCTGATTGTATTGAGTGTGCTACCTCAGGCATTCATTAGTCCCAACACCTCCTAATACTCTGGTCAGAGCGGTCCAGGTGGTAGGTAATTCGTTAATATGACCATGCAGCTCCTCTAAAACTCTGTTAACTGGGCAAAAACTTTGATTGTGTCATAGAAGCATCTAGTGATCAACAAGCTCTACACAAGCGGAAAAAGAGGTCACTACACACAAGTAACCTCTGAGAGCTTTTCTTATAGACCAAGGGTACAACCCTTTTTAGGGCCTCAGGTGTCAATCATGCTATAAGTCTAATAATTTGCATATCTGCCTGAGATGTTACTGCATGGAGTTTTGCAGCAAAATTACACACCCTAGGTGCTCGATTTTGTTTCGACAGTGTACAACCAAAAGAAACTATAGTAAGTAATACATAAAATAGTAGATTCAGCCAATGTAATACAGTATGCAAGGCCAAAAAAAGACATGTCCATCCAGTTCATTCTTTTATCCCCCATGTTCATCCAGAGGAAGGCAAAAAAAATACCTCCAATGAGGTAGAAGCCAATTTCCCCATTTAAGGGGAAAAAAATCCTTCCTGATTTCAATCAGGCACTCAGAATAATCCCTGGATCAACAACCCTCCTGAAGTTATTAGTGAGAACATATAATATTGTATCACTCAGGAAAGGCATCTAGGTCCCTCTTGAACTCTTATTGAATTTGCCATCACCATGTCCTCAGGCAGAGTTCTATAGTCTCACTGCTCGTACAGTAAATAAACCCCTTCTATGTTGGTGTAGGAACCCTTCTTTCCGCTAGACCTTGGGGATGCCCCCTTGTTACAGTCATAGTTCTGGGTATAAATAGATGAGAGAGATCTCTGCATTGTCCCCTGATATATTTATACATAGTTATTAGGTCACCCATCAACCATCTGTTTTTCTAAGCTAAATAATTCCAATTTTAATAACCGCTCTAGTTATTGTAGTACACCCATTCTGTTTATTACTTTGGTTATCTGCCTTTGTACCCGCTCAATCTCTGATATGCCTTTCATGAGTACCGGTGCCCAAACTTGGTCAGACCACACATGGAATATTGTGTACAGAGACTTGTAAAGCGGAAAAACAAGGTTCTCATCATGTCCCCCTATATATACATTTTTAAATGCACCCTATGATCCTATTTCCCTTGGCAGTAGCTCCCTGACACTGGTTGCTCCAGTTAATTAAAATCCCCAACTCCTTTTAGGTGTGGGTTTTGCCCAGTGGTTTCCCCTTTAGTGTGTAATGGTGACATACAGTTCCTCTGGCCATGTGCATAATCTTACCTTGATCAGTGATTAACCTCATTTTCCACTTTTCTGCCCAAGTTCCCAATTTATCCAGATCCTCTTGCCATGGCCTTGTTTCCTCGTGTTAATTTCTTTATATAGTTTTGCATCATCTGCAAATATTGATGATATTTTACTGTGCAAAGCTTCTACCAAGTCATTAAAAAAAAAAAAAAGCCCAAAACCGACATTTGTGGTACCCCACTAGTAATGGTGACCAAATCACAGTAAGTACCATTTCTAACCACCCTCTGCTTTCTATCATTGAGCCAGTTACTTACCCACTTATAAACATTCTCGACCCACAACAAAATTCTAGTTTTATAGACCAAAATACGGCACAATATTAAATGCTTTGGAAAAGTCCAGATACACAAGATCCAATGACTCGCCCTGGTCCAGTCGAGAACTTACCTCCTCATAAAGGCTGATCAGGTTAGCCTGACAGGAGCAATCTCTCATAAACACCGTCTTTCAGCGGCTGAATGATGGATTAAAGCGAACTAAAATCCACTATTCAAACAAAAAGTGCATGATGCCTGTGTTTACATGTAATGATTATCGATCATTTTCGGCCGTTTGGACGAATCTTGAGCTTTAATCATTGCATGTAAAAGGGTCTTTTGAAACCCTTCAAACACTTCATTCATAAAATGAAGTTAGACTTATCTGCCTGTGGTTCCAGAGTTCACTTTCTGACCCCTTTTTTGAATATGGACCCCATCACTATTGAGCCCTTAAATATAAGAGACACGGGTCTATCACATTACTTAATTCCCTTAAAACCCGGGAGTGTATGCCATGGGGAGCCAGCGATGTCTATTTTAAACTTTTCAAGACAGCTCTGCGGTTCTTCCCAGGTTAGACTGGTGAGATTTAGTGGAGAGTTTACATTATCATGCCGCATCACATCTGGCATTTCATCTTCCTTTGTGAGTACACAAGAGAAAAAAGTTAATAGATTTCTCCTTATCAGCCCTTAATATATAATGTAGGAAAAATTGTAAAAGGCCAACACTTTCAGTATTTATCTTTATACTATTAATATAGTTGAACAGTTTAGGGTTAGTTTTATTCTCCTTGGCAAGACGTCTCTGTCTCAATCTTTGCTGCTTTTATCTGATTTTTACATAATTTATTTTTGTTCCTACAGGTTTTTTATGCTTCTTCACGGCCTTGTTTTAGTAGTTTTAATGCTTTCTTTTTGCTGTTTATTGCCCCTTTACATCTTTATTGAGCCACATTGGTTTTCTCCTACGCCTAGCCCTCTTATTCTTGTAAGGTATGAACCTCTCCCAGTAAGTAATAAGGAGGTTTTTAAACATTTGCCATTTATTGTCTGTACTCTTATTTTTGAAGACATTATCCCAGTCAATAAGGTTAATAGCATCTCTGAGCTGATCGGACTTGGCCTTCCTAAAGTTTAATATTTTCATAGCTTCCCAAAAATACTCTTTTGAAAGACAAGTTGAAGTTTATTATATTATGGTCACTATTTCCAAGGAGCCCCCCCACCAACCTGCACCCCTGTTATTCTGTCAGGTCTGTTACTTAATATTAAGTCCAAAATGGCCATTCCTCTGGTCGGGTCCTTTACAGTTTAGGAAAGTCAATTCTCTTTAATAATCAACAGAAAGTTTTTACCTTTATGAGATCCGCAGGTTCCGGCTTCCCATTTTTTCATCTGGATAGTTATAGTTCCCTATACGAATTATCTCATTGTGATTTGCTGCTTCATCTATTTGCTTTAGTAATAGATTTTCAGTAGCTTCTATTTGCTAGTCTATAGAAAACGCCAATGAGGATTTTATTGTTTTTCTCTCCATGTATTTCCGCCCATAGAGACTCCACATGTTCATCTCCCTCCCATATATCTTCCCGTAATGTGGGCTTTAAACAGGATTTTACCTAAAGTCCCTCCCCTTTCCCGTTTTTTACAATCTCTTCGTTACCCTGCAACTTCACCGCCCAGTCACAACTTTTTCAACCAGGTTTCCGATACTCCCGCTGTGTAGCAGTTTTTCTGTTAGTCTGTTTTGTTAGTCATACTTCTAGTATTAGTCACCATACAGTTTAGAAGGTTATGATTTTTTTAATTTTTTTTCAAAGTGTATCCCTACTATTTTGCTAGTTCTAACCCCTCACACTGCTCCACCTCCATTTTGATTACTTAGAGGGGAAGACAGTGACCTTGGACTCTCTCGTTCCTCTCCCCCAGTTTAAACACTCCTCCAACCTTCTAGCCATGTTCTCCCCCAGCACAGCTGAACCCTCCCTATTGAGATGCAGCCCATTCCCATGCTAGAACCTGTAGCTGACAGCAAAGTTGGCCCAATTCTCCAAGAACCCAAACCCCTTCTTCCTGCACCAACTCTGTAGCCACTTATTTACCTCCCTAATCTCCTGCTGACTGTTTTTGGTGTGGCACATGATACAAGTAGTATTTCAGATAATTCTACTTTGGAGATCCCTGTTCTACGCTTACATCCTAGTTTCCTGAAATAGTTTAAGGACTTTCCACCTACCTGTAACTTTGTCATTGGTGCCAATGTATACCATAACTGCTGTATCCTCACTAGCCCCTCCCAGTAATCTGTCACCCCGATCCACAAGGTCTTAAACTCTAGCACCAGGAAGATAACACACTGTTCAACGATCATGGTCTTTGTGGCAGATTGTCCTGTCTGTTCCCCTAATAATCGAGTCTCCCACTACCAGAACCTGTCTAGCTGGCCCTGTGCTCCTATTCCTCTTCTTATTGGAGCAGACATTCCTCTGGTGGTAAGAAGCCATATCATGCTGCAGCAGTGCTAATCCTGTATCGGCATCTCCCTAATCTGACAATTTTGAAAACTTGTTGGGTTGAGTTATTTCACGACTTAGCCTCCCTGCTGTTCTTCTTTCTACCCCTCCTGTTATTTAGCTAGCTGCCTGCTCATCCCGCTGTGCCAAACTTCCATCCACCCCAGTGAGTGCCTGCTCAGTGAGTAGCAAACTCCTTTTCATGTTGCCAATTGATCTCAGTGTTGCAAGCTGTGCATTTATATCCAGGATCTGGGCTCCAAATGTGCAACATGCTCACATGTTGTACAGCAGTATGCACCCTTGAATGGCTGTTCAAAGACTGCATGCATGGCACATGTACACTGGATGGTATTGTCAATCATGGAGCACATTCTAAATGGGTATCATAATTTATATATATATATATTATACACACACACAAATTTCAAATAAGCAGCGAGTGATTCTTCCAAAGTTCCTGATCACAAGTCATACACTTATGACACAATGCACTTTCAACACTGTACATGCACACTCACTTAGGATTTGAGTTATATAGCTTATCTGTAGCGCCTCTGTTCGACCTCTATTTGGAATGGACACAGGAAGTTACAGAGATGCAATACACTGATGGAGTAACACCGCCCCTAAATACTCACCTGTGCACTACAATGTAGGCTGCAACCAACAAGCAGACTGCCTGTGCTATTTCAATGTAAATGTTTATCAATATAACCCACCCATATATCCCCTTAACACAAT
This sequence comes from Eleutherodactylus coqui, assembly GCF_035609145.1. Taxonomy (NCBI): domain Eukaryota; kingdom Metazoa; phylum Chordata; class Amphibia; order Anura; family Eleutherodactylidae; genus Eleutherodactylus; species Eleutherodactylus coqui. Next base: position 168,714,077 of record NC_089838.1, on the reverse strand, counting down.
GTATTAAACCTCTAAGAAAAAACAATGCAGCACAATGTATTGGCTAAGATAACTGTGATTTCCTATAACCCCCCACAAATAAACAAATGCAAATAGAATAGAGAAATATGCACGCAACAATTCCACTGATCCCAAATCACGCATTTATGACACAGTAGACTTAGGCCACCCTCATACAGGCTTTTTTTTTTTAGCAGGAATGTAAGATGCCCACTAAAATACTGTACTGAGCCTCTATTGATTTCAATGGGGCTCCTCAGACGAGAGGTTTAGCGATGTGTTTCTATCGCGCCCCGAAAACTAATGCTGTATGTTCTATTTTCATGTGTTCGGCGCATTTTTAGCACACATCACCCATTGCAATGATGAAATGTGCGATAAAAATGCTGTCAAAAGCGTTTGTAAAAACGCTGCGTTTTAGAATGCCATTTTTAAACGTCTGTGTGAGGGTGGTATTAAAATACAGTAGTTAGAAAACAGCATGCTCACTCAAGTTTTGAGTTGTATAGCTCTTATCTATATCGCCTGTTTGGAATGGGTTAAATCACGTTGGGTATGGCAAAGGTAATAATACATGACACACAAGCACCTCTTTCCGGTGTCCAGCTTATTTTTCAGCAGCACAGTGGCTCAGTGGTTAGCACTGGGGATCTGGGTTCAAGACTCACCAATGTCAACATATGGATGGACTTTGACGGTTTGCTTTGGGTACTGTGTTTTCTTCCCACACTCCAAAAACATAGTAAGTAAGTAAATTTAGATTGTGGGCCCTTATGCAGACAAAACCCTATGATGTACAGCGCTGTTGAATATGCATGTGCTATATCAATGACTAAAATAAACAAAATTTTACATTTCATATGACAATAAACCACACAAGACCAATGAACTTTTGCATACTAAAATATTTATTTCATGGTTCAAAAATAGCAGGAATGTTCATCTGTTTGCATTGCTGAGTTGCACAGTAAAACTGAAGTAACAAGGAACATGCATTTATATATCACCAAACACGTTCTTACATTACTGCATGTTTATGTAATGTTGGAGATAGTAAAGGGGTATTCCGGAGACCGGGCAAAACTTTTAAAAATTCTAAATTTCCAAATGTCATCTAAATCATCAAGCTTAACTGCAGTACCTATTAATGCTGACCTGCAATACCGCTGCTTCCAGCCAGTTTCATATTTCCACATTGTTATTTTAAATGCCAGCTGGGCAGTGCATAGACTATATTTCTCACAATTCCCCATTGTCAGTTGACAATTCCCCATTGCCAGAGTGCGCAGCCACAGATGTACAAACTGTCATCATTACAGAGTATGAAGGCACTGAGCATGCCTGACCAGTTAAATAGCAGAGCAAACAGGTTGTGACCATGGGATACAGATGGAAAACTAAGCAGTGGGAAGAGAACAGGTAAAGCATGTTAAAACATATTACAAAGTTAAATGTCGTCACCTCCTTATGAAGCATATAGAGCCTTGTGTGGTGCAGAGTGTTAAGGCAGCAGAAATGCAGTCCTTAGCTCTCGCTCATGACCTGAAGGTTGCGAGTTCATTTTCTGCATGTCTTAGGTAGCCGGCTCAAGGTTGACTCAGCCTTACATCCTTTCAAAATTGGTAAAATGAGTACCCAGCTTGGTGGTGGGGGGTTGGGAATAAATAAATTACCTGAAAGCTCTGTGGAATAAGTTGGTGCTACACAAATAAGATTTTTTTGCATTTCTTTTTATAACTTTCAATTTGAATAACCAGAATACCCCTTTAACAATGGAGACCAAGAATGAAGACAGTATTTGCTAGCTGCTTATAGCATTATATTTCATGGTCAACAATCGTGGATAGTAGCTAAACATCCTCTGAATTATGATACCACTGGCTGAAGACATGATATCTGTGATACCTAAATAAGTGTTTAATAAAATCTAAGTCAGCAATACATTACTATTTACTGTATCCTATACTGTGTAAATCAAGATATTATGATGCCTCACTTTCTAAGAGTACCTCTCAACTGTATTCTGCATAATAGGGCAGTCATTGTTAATTGAGGAACACTATGATCAACATAGTGTGCAAAAACATTATTTGTTGGTCTCCAGGACCAAATATGGCCTTCATTTGGGATCACCATAATAAAGAAAGGAAGGCCCATTTACATGGAATGATTTCTTCCAAACCATCTTACAACAATCAGTAGTTTGAAAAACTGTTCGTATGAATTGGATGAACATTTCTATCCCAATGTTCCTCACAGCCTGCGGTAGGATTTTCCTACTGTTAGATTGAGGAGGGTCATTGTTCCTTATCGACAGTTCTTCCAAGAGCTGTCGCTAAACAGCAATGTTAACTGTAAATGTTGGAATGAGCAGCATTTTACATGTTATGTGGTGATTTTTATGGCAGCCTAATTGATCAACATAAAATCAAAGTTTTTTTTTTTTTAACCTACATTCATATTCATACATTGCTTGACCTATGTGTATCAAGTCCGGGCATGTGATGGTTTCAAAATGTTATTAAACTGAATTTTGTAATTGACCTATTAAAAAATGTTTTCATGAACAAAAAAATCCAATGTTTTTAGAGACGAAAATGTCTTCACGGAAGCACGAATCTATGAGTAATAATTTACAAAGGTAATATGTCAAATTATTTAATTTTCTCGCTTTAAATATTTATTACCTTCACATGCTTTCAATATTTCTACTGAAATATCTCAAAAACAGACATTAGTGATAAAGCTATCAATTCAGCCCACTTCATCCAAAGTACTGGTAAACAAGTTTTGAAATCTGCTAATAAGATAACCAAAGTATTCTTTAGGTGAAAGTAGTTAATTAAAGCACTTCAGTTCGCTGGTGAGCTCAAACTGGTACACCAGAATTTGTTGGTGCTTCGAAAAAAAAAATCATACACAAAAACAGATCTCTAGAGCTTTGTATCAAAAGCAAGATGGAGGCTCATTGTCTATTCTTTTGTCAGATTTAGCCTCTCAACATCCTATAAGAGTTCTACATCTCTAGTGTAGATCAAACAAATGCTAGGAAAGTTTAAAAACACATACAATAAGGCTAGCTACATCTAGCTGATCTGTTATAAAGCATGCCAATCAGTTTATAAACTACGATGAGGTCTATAAGAGTATGGATGAGAGTTAACATTTGTTGAATCTAGATCTAAAAGAGCCAATGGAAGATGCACTCTTTGACAGTGTTTCAAAAATGCTTAAAAACCTTAACAAAAATGTTGCACCACAACAAATTCTAAGTAGATGATAGCAACTTCTATCTACTATCAGACTTTCTCTATAGCCATCTTCAAACTGCCTATGCTCATATTTTAGTGGATTACATAAATATATGTAATCTGCCAAAATCTACAAGAGCAACTATTTAGGCGACACTTCAAAGCCTACTAGGAGCAAATATTAAAGGCTACACAATGAGTGCTGTAACTATGCCACAAAATAAGAATTAGTTAATAAATCACTATAAATTACATAAACTTTAAACTTAAAATACATTAATTCTTTTAAAATTATGTCCCACAATATTCTTTCAAAGTGGATTACATGGAAAATAAATAAATCAAAAACACATAATAGCCGGCAAATACACTTAATGTCCAACTAAACCCTGCTTGGGTTTTTATCTTCTTCTTTTTGGGATTCCTCAATACCGCGTGCAAATAATTTAATGAGTTGACAGTGAACCCTAGAAAAAAATGACAAAAAAAAAACAACCCATTATATTGGAAAATATAAATGTGCACTTTCTTAAAACATGGAAATAATTGGTCATACAGAAATGGATGAATTTGCTGTCTTCCAATGGCATTTACTACAGTTTTGTTCTCAGTGTTCCATTTCACCAGCTACCTAGTTTGTATAGTAATTACGTCCCATTTATCTTACAATCTTCAATGCTGCTTTGAATGTGGAAGAAGATGTAAAATTACACAAAATCAGTTCAAGTATTTACGAAGCACTAAATATATAGCATATAAACTTTAAATCAATGTTCAAATTTGGAACTGTTCTTTTAATAGAACAAAAATCCTAGGACAATTCTTTCAACAGCTATCCATTAACCATATGCATTGCATAATACAAAATCTACATAAGAGCTTATTCACACGAGGGCGTGTGAAATACGCTACCATCTGATACATTGGATACCAATACATCAGATCACACAGTCGTATTCCCGCGGCGTAAAAGTGCCCGACTGGAAGGATAGCCCTGGCTTGACTACAGCCGCTGACATAGACTCCTATGGAAGCCAATGACAGCAGACAGAGAAGGGAGGTGGGAGGGAGTTTAGCAGTCTGACTGCTTAACTCTCTCCCCCTTATCTCCTCCTCTCCGACTGTTTGCAATGGGAGGGGGCGGGACGGGGGCGAAGCTAAGCTCCGCCCGATCCACTTTATTGCTTGCTGCGGACAAGGGGCGGGAGCTGAGCCCCGCCCCCTCCCATTGCAAACAGCTGGAGGTGAGGCGAGAGGAAATGAGCCAGCAAGGGGGAGACTAAGCTGTCGCCCTCCGCTCGACGGCATAGAAGCTGGGCTCGTGCATCACATGGTAGTATATATTAGCTGGCCGTGAAAAACCCGGCTGATATAAGTTTGTGTGAATAAGCCCTAAACCTGATAATTCCATCTTATTGTGTGGTACTACCATAACTCCTAGGTAGCACACCTACTGTCTTGGGGGTCATATTTGACTTCAATCTTTCCTTCACTCATGAAAAAAAAATAATTTTTAATTCTTATTGTTGCCTTAACCCATTCTTGTCTTGACTACTATAACTCACTAATGATTGGTCTTCAACTTACTAAGTTCTTCCCCCTTCAATCTATTTTGAATGCAGCAGCTCATCTTGTTGTCAGTTACAGTGATGCCTCCACCCTGTGCCAGTCATTGCACTGGTTTTCCATCCATTATATAACACAACAAACTCCTCACTCTCATCTGTAAAGCTCCCCACAGTGCTGCTTCCCTCATCTGTCTACCACCCTAACCATGCTATCCATTCTTTTTATGACTTTAGACTAAGTTCTGTCGTATTAGGACACTCCCACTCCCATCTTGAAGACTCTTCCCAAAGTGCTGCAGTTCTCTGGAATGTGCTACGTCGCAACACCCACAATTTTACGTGTACTCTAAAAACATATCCCTTTGGGGATGCATGTCATATCTCCTAATCCAAGCCTCTCCAATTTATCTCATTTCTACACCCTGTTACAGAAGCTGATCATAGTGTCCGCCACAGCCAATACACTTTATATCTGTGCATATATAGATACTGGCAGGTGACTGGCTTATAGTAGTCATTTATACTACCCTATTTATAGAAATGATGGCTGCTACCTCTTGTGTCAATCACATTTCCTCAGATTGTATGCGCTTGCAAATAGAGCCCTCACTCCTATTGTCCAAATTGTTTATTAGTTCAATATAGCATAAAAAGTTTAATTTTGTCTGTACATGTTCCCTCTGATTTGAAAAGTGCCACAGAATATGTTGTTGCTAAATAAAAAAATCATCATCTTGTTTCGTTAGTGGATGTAAAAAAACAAAAAAAAAATAAAATTAAAAAAAATAAATAAAAAAAAGAGGCTTGGTACAAAGTACCTCTGACAGTAATTGGGAGAGCTCATTTACTAAAAAATTATATGGCTACCTCAATTACCATATGTGCTACAAAGCCGTCGAAGTGCGGATTCCCCAAATGTTCTATTTAAAAATCAATGGCATATTCAGAGATTTGATTTTGCGCAAACAAACCCCACTCATTAAGTTAGAAATGTCACAAAAGACCAAAGATGATAGTGGATTAGTTGTCCCTGACACATGGATTTACATCTGTCTTCACAATTACAACACTTAAAGTGACGGTGAACTGAGGGAAATAGATTCTATTGTGCATTATTACTACATTTTATAGGTTCAGAACATCTGTATACATCTCTTGAGGCTTATAAATTTAAAGCTCCATACAGAAGCATACCTACACTGTATAATTCATAAAATGTGGAAGGTAAGAGATATCCTGAAAGGTTGTTCAACATCTAATTCCAATTGGAACACCCCTTGGCTATAGGACTTGTATGGTCAAGAAGGCTTTACAAATTGGCAACAGCTGTGATTGCTGTTTTCATAAAGTTGCAGCTTAATGAATACAGCAATGAGAAGCAATCGCAGCAGAAAGCAACAGATATATGATATGAATGCTTTTGACATTAAGAGAAAAAATAGGAAAAAGACCTAGATGCAATGGAACAGTAGAGTTTTGCTGCAATTCCCTCCTAAGGCTTAATTCACAAGAGCGTTGTGTGGTGGCGATTTTTCCACGATAAAACGCTGGCCAAAATTGGCGACCATCTGAAGCATTGGATTCCAATGCATTCGTTCAGAAGGTCGATTCTGCGTCGTGTAAAATTGGCCATCCAGGGGGGAAAAAAAAAGAAAAAAAAGAAAAAAAAAGAACCCCCAAAAGAATACGGTGCCGATTCCGGCGGCCACTTTTACGCACAGCCGGTTAAAGATAGCACCTGTCCTACTATCTTATGGCAGCGATTAGCCAATGGGAGCCATCCGCAGGCAGAGGGGCCGGGAGTTTAGCACAACTATCTCTGCTAATCTCCCGCCCCCTCCCTTTACCGGCAGCTGGCAAGAGACGGGATAGGGGGAGGGACTTTAACAGAGCTCAACTCTCTCCTCCTGACCGACAGTATTCCGAGCTGCAGCATATATACGCTACAGCCCGGCCGTCTCAATTGGCGAGAAAACGGGAGATGCAGGGCCCGTGTGAAAGAGGACTAAATCTCAAATGACATATTGTAGACATTCCCACCCATCTTTTATTTTGAGTATGCAGAATCCCACAAATCGCTACAATTTGGAATATGAGAATCTAATGTGTAACATGTGCAAGACTGAGCAAGCAGGCCTAATCTACATGATTATTAATAAAAGGGAATAACTTTACGGACAAGGGATACATTTCAAAGCATGGCTTAACCACCAATATCATCATCAAGATAAGCAAGCCAGGACTCCAGGACAAAATGGTGCTGGGTAAGTAGCTTAGTGTTCACATAGAGGAGATATTTAACCCGTTCCTGTGATTTAACGTTCATGCACAACATAGTCAGAAAGATATCTAAAGAAAGAGGAGAGGAAAAAAGAGGGAGCGGACATATCTATATATCGATGTTTTGGTTTGAGAATTTGGTTTTGTTTTTCTCCTCCCTAATTCTACATATGGGAGTGAGATTGATCACATCTTGACGAATCTGAGAGGGTGTAGCCAGTCCACGAAAAATCACACCTTCCAAGGAGGACGTGCAAGTGCATGAAATAAATGTAGGAAAAAAATGTGGTTGTAGGCACAATCCCTTTTTACGCAAAGAGGCACGAGACGCAGTTTTAATCACGACTCCTTTGTTTTATTAGGAATTAATCCAGCATAGATGGGAGACTCGTTTCAGGGCCGTTGCGCCCCTTCCTCAGTATTTTAGCTGGGGGGACACAGCCAGCATTGGTCTTTCGTGACATTCCTAACTTAATGAGTGGGGTTTGTTTGAGCAAAATCAAATCTCTGAATATGCCATTGATTTTTAAATAGAATATTTGGCGAATCCGCACGAGAGTTTTGTAGCACATATGGTAATTGAGGTAGCCATATAATTTTTTGGTAAAACCACATCTCGTGCCTCTGAGTAAAAAGGAATTTTGCCTACAACCACTTTTTTTCTGCATTTATTTTATGAACATAGTCAGAAAGGGATTCCTAGAACTTCTGCCCATGTATGGTACAGTGGGAAGCAGTCACTTTGTTATTAGACACAGTGACCAAATACAGATGGTTGCTTGACAGAGGGCCATCTTTATTTGCCACCCAGGGGGCCGTTTTAAGACACCCACATTGGCAATTGCTATATTTGGCAGGTAATTGCTAACTGCAATGTTTCTGGACAAAATCCAAGAATGGCTCCGGAATCAGTCATTTACAGTGGCCTTTTACATTAGGGCCTAAAATGGGTTGTCAGTAATGGGTTAGATGTAAATCTTTGCACAGCTAGACATTAATATAAAAGGTCTACAAAGAACATGGGAATTTTGATCTCTAAAATGTACCTCATTTCGATGGCAGTTTGCTCTAAAGTTTCCCCATCACAATTCCAAACACTGTTTAGTTGGTTGCATCCACATGATGGGTGGTCTGTGCAAATCTGAGCAAAATTCTTTTTGCCGATATTCCCCAAATCAGTGCTTTCTGCATCTTCCTCTTCAAAATGTTTTGGAGTAAACTGAAAACTCCTTATTCGATATACATCAACAAATGGAAAATCAAACTAGAGAAATAAAAACAGAACAAGTTGTTAGCTATGAGGAACTACAGAATCCACAATTACTAAAACCACGGCATTTGTGTCACTTCCATCTGAATATACATTGTCAGGGTTATGTAATGGATTGCTCGCTTTCAAATAATGCTTTGCATGTACAAGTCAGAGAAATCGTCCAGTGGAACTCTACTGCATTCTTTATTTGTGACAAAAGGAATGCCTCAGTGTGGATTTTAGAATACATTCAATCTAATGAGGCAATTTTCGAAAACCCTCCAAATTCTTCTTGCCCCATGCACATACAGCAGTAAATACTGGACATACAAAGACTTGGGGCCTCTCCCTTCACTGCTAAATTTAGTTAAAGAGTTGTGAGGAGCAGATTTCTAGTGCAACAAGGCTTGTTTTTAAATGCAATATCTTTTATTACCATTTTTTTTCAAACATACATTTCTAACCCCCTTCCTTCCTCCCCCCTCTCTCTCTCGAATTCCCAACAATGAAATCAGCATATTGCTTCAGATACAAACATAGTATTCGGCAGATATTTCACTCATTGCATAGTATCTTTAGATGTAGAGAGTCTTTGTCTTTAAGATCTTATAGTGTGGACCCCTCTTCTATGGCGCATAGGGAGTCAGCCTGCAAAAATCTGTCAAGTACACAGTTATAGTAGTTGGCCCCCTATAATATATTTAGTGAACGATCAATCTTGGATTTTCACTACAACCCACTGCTTCCGCGCAAATTAATTTCATAGCAACGATTTCTAGGTTGGAATAACATTATAATCTAATTGTGGACCGTTGGTCTCCAGCTTGCCACTCCAAGTGTACTGACCCATCTCCCCCATATCTTGGCATATTTGAGACCAGTGTTTCTTTTGAGATATATCCTTTTTTTCGGGTTTGCAGACGATTAACTTTTGTTTAAAATTCTTCAACTGTGGGGGCAATATCATCCACGCAGTGCTGGGCTATTAGTTTTCTTGCTATATGGAGTAACCTTGCAACTGCCAGTTGCTCTTATTCCTCTATTGCATAACATAGTATGCATACTAGTGGGTGATATTCATAAGTATGAATATCAATCCATACAATTTTCTATGCTTTGAACAATATTCTTTTATATAACTGATATGTAAGGGGAATGACTGCTTAATTTACATATGAGAGGTAGCTACCGTATTTGTCTGGCAATCAAAAAAGGCAATAGGGCATAAGATACCCATTTTCCAAAATGTTCTAAGACTGATAATCGTACACTAAAATACATAGATTTAAAATGACTGTACCAACTATACTACTGTGATTTATCCATCAAGAACGTGATTGAAGCCACAATACTGTGGTTCAGTGTATTGGTGCAAATCTCAAAAGTGATGGTAAGGCTGCAGCACACACCCTAACATCACTATCAGAAGAGTCAGCCACTAGTTATTAAAACTTAAAATCACAACCCCCCAAACATGTTGTGTTAAAAGTGCCGTAGTCTTTTAAGACCATTATAATAAACGTGAAGTTTTATAGCAGAGCATTGTAGAAAATAGTTATTGTGACAGAGTAATGGGAATTATTGTCTACATAGTATCTTGGCACAAGCTCAAGGTCCACTAATTGTCAAAGGGGTTGTCTGCCTTTCTTTCCACTGGTCAGGACATCCCATCGAGTCTTGACTGGGAGAGGAGCAGGAATTGGAGTAGCAGCGTGGCTCTTGCCCGCACTTCCTGCCATGTCTGCTGATGACAGGGTATGTCCCGCTGCACTGGACAGCAGGACAGACAATCAGCTGATGGATGGGGGCCTGAGGGCAGACCTCCGACCATAGACTATTGATGCCCTATCCAGAGAAAAGGTCATCAAAAAAAGAAGGCAGACAACCTCTAAGATACTGCATTTCGCTCACTTTTTTGAACTGTCCTCTCTATGGAACATTAATGGACCCCATAATGAAAAGTATATGATGGAAATGCTGTAAAAGCAGATTTCCAATGCTGAATTAATTGTTAGCAATGTTTGTAGGCAATATAATCAAGTGAATAACTATCCATATTGCATGCTAACAACTTGAGGAGTATGATAACACATTTGAGATCTATTCCGTTTTCTGTTCTCCCATTATCTGGTCTAATTTGCCTAGTCTACAGTGTGCAGATGTAAACTTAGTTTCCATTTTTTATTAATACCTGATCGCTATTGCTGGTTGTATGCCTGATAAGGTGCCGAAGAAAATTTAATCTGGAGCATTTCCGAACTAAAATCAGATCAGCTGTTCCATCTGCCAAGTGAGCTGCTGGTGACAGGCCCCTCGGACTGCGTGGACAGGCACAACTCATGCTGGCTGCATTAATTGCCATGAATTTTCCTTTGATCGTTGTCCAATCCTCTTGTTCTAAAAAAAACAAGAAATGTTTAAATTATGAACAGAAAAATCCCAGCGAAAATGAAATCTCAAGTATACTTTATAACAGAACAAACCGTGTCAATGCCTTTAACCCTAAGTAACATAACTATATTCACTTGCTTTCTTAATCACTTATAAATGGAGTATTTTATTTTATTTTTTTATATTAAATCAGCTCACCAGGTGTGGTTCCTATCCGCACAAAGGGGGAGAGTAAAAGAAAAAGTTGTGAAAAATAAGCCAATCTGTGGAGATTCAGCCGCTTGGACCCCCAACAATAAAGAGCTCAGTTCCTAAACATCGCTAGATAGACGACGGTGTGGCAGTCTAGCTTGCTCGCTGCCTCTCCATTCATTTCAATGGGACTTTGGGGAACAGCTGAGTTTAATCACTCGGCTATCTCCAGCTGTCCAATATAAATGAACGCAGTGGTGGTGTGCATGCCTGACCATTGCTCAATTCAGGTGGGTACCTTCAGAATCCCGGTTCTCCTATTCGGTGAGGATTACAGTGGTTGGACCCCCATAGATCAGCTACAGTAGTTATACATTATCCTGTGGATGGGGGACTTCTTTTGGTACCAGAACCCCTTTAACCCTTTCCAATCCAATTTGTATCCTGGTATTCCTAGGGTGCTTACTCTTTTTCTGCCATTATACAACGGTGCTATCTGCTGGCTAGAGCCAGTACTGCATGAGGTGACACGTTGGATAGGCTCGAACAGCAGAGGGGCTGGCAATATACAGTAAGAGAACCCTGACGGATGTCTTACAACATCTGAGCTGTACAGTCTTAAATCATAATGTCTTCAGAGGTCAGACAGACAGTGGATTGGAAAGGGTTAAAGTTATAGAAGCAAATTCATCTACTAACCCGCTGATAGCAGTAAGTCACAGTCTTATTTTATTAAAAATGAAAGGGGTTTCAGTAGTGTTAATATTTAAAGACTCGGTTGCCATCTTTTTGCACTTCTCTCTGAGGGCAACACAAGATAGTAACAGCCAAACTGATTACAGTGGTATGTCTGCTGTAAGTACACCTATTTATAAGGCAAAATACCCAGGTCCCAATCTGGTCAGGCTTTTTTTTTCCTTAACTAAAGTCTCTAAAGTGTGAAGTAATCACTGTAACTCCATTTAGGAACCATCACATATTCCAACGCCATCTATAGTGCATATGAGCTAATTAACTCTCTTATTGAAGCGCTGATTCAAAGTAATGACTACAGTGAAAAGATAGGTTTCTGGTTGTTTTCTGCTTACCTAAAACAAAAAGATAATGACAAGGAAAAAAATAGGCAGTCAGGCAAAAGAATGACATTCACAGCTGATTGAATCCTGTTCACAGCTGATTTGGTGGGCTGAAAGAGTACAGATCCATGTCCAGTCAAAAACACTACATTCATGTCTACCCGGAGGTCACTGGAAACGTGTCATTGTTCAACATGTGTTTACAGACTACGCTGCTGGAAAGTACAAACGCTATAAAAAAAACCTTGGCTCGCAGGCCATACTGTCACAGACTACTAATACATGATTCACTACAAGAATAGAAATGACAGAAATAATAGAAATTAAAATACTACAAATTTATACACAGTCTCAAATTAGACAATAGGAAAGGTATATATTTGAATACAGCTGTACAGACTAGCTAACTTTTCAGAATAAGCTCTCATGTGCTTACTATTTCTATTTATGAATCTAGCACCGGGGTATGAGAGAGACTCATTTTAGTAAGTTGTCGGTCTTCCTTCAGTAGACCTCCTCCCTGCTCTTTAAACTTCTATGGGCAGCATGAGGCAGCAGCAAAGACAGATTGGCCCCACTTATCTTGAAGCATTATATGAATTTGTGGTGTTCACATACTACATCTAAACAGTTCCTATAATCTGCTGTTAGAAATGGTTTTTACATGATAACAGATAGCAAATTAGAAGAAATTGAGACCACACAATAGAGGATAAGTTGCTGATCAGTGGGGGTCTCACTGCTAAGACAACCTCAAGAATGGGGATCACATGCCCCCAGCCTCCTCTGTGTGGTGTTACTGCAGTCCCTTCCCTCCACAGTAAGGAGGAGATTGAATGGAGTGCCGATTGGACAAGAGGGCTGATGTTTGATTTATTTTCAGTGGCACTGTGGAGATACTAGAGCGGCAAGTGCTCAGGTATTTCCAGCAGCTCTATTTAAATCAATGGAGAGATCACCGAGCATGCTCCTCCAGTGCTCCATTTATTCGGACGTCACTGGTGGGGGGAGATGTGACAGGCAGAGGGGGACATGGGATCCTTTAGATCAGTAAGGGGCTCAAAAAGGTGAGACCCTCACCAATCAGCAAGCTATTAGCCATCCTGTGGATATGGAATAACTTCTAATCCCTTTTAAAGTACTTTTGCCATTTATCACAGCGGCAATTACGATAAGCAGAGATCTGTTGAAACGTTAGAGACCATTTAACATTCTTATAGCATAGTATTGCCTTACGGATAGCGGTACTATAGCAAGGACGTATGAATTTTAAAAAAATGGTGGCATATTTCATTGCCTGCCATATGTAGAGCTTCTTCCCTAGAAGCATCGGTAGAAAGAGCAGTTCTAAAGCACAAGCAAACCGTTCACTGTGCTCTACATGTTCCCTCTAGAAGGTCAATTGTATACATCTTTCTTCCAAAGTCTAAATAAGCAGAAGTTGAAGCTACTGTAATATTAGTATAGGAATTACCACAAAACACACACCTTTCAAACTTAGATTGCAAACTTCTTCTTTTAGGTTTTTATAATAACGTTGTAAACAAAATCGTCCTTCTGACACAAATTTGTATTAGAATTTTTGAATCAATAAACTGAAATTAAAAACAGGGCCATTGTAATTTCATACATAATTTTAACACCACTAGAACCAACATTGGAATCATTGAGTCCATCACTAATTCAAAAGCAATGCAGTAAAAAAATAAAGTGATTTCAGTGTTGAAGGGGCATTTCTAGCTCAGCTTTCTACACAGCTGGAGCAAACACAGAGCAGAGCGCAATTCCCATAGCTCTCACTGAGGTGAAAAGGAGCTACGGGAACAGCATTGCACAGTGCTCGACTCTTTCCAATAAGTGGTCAAAACAGAGCGCCGGGTTTTCCCACCTTGGCCATGAAAAGACGATATGGGCATCCCCCTTCAAAATAGTTTTTTCTTCTGTAACCTGACATGTAGAAATACATTGGCAATGGAATGAGCGGACTACAGTACCCAGAGAAATTATCAAAACTATCGGAGTTACTTAGTTTAGAAAAAAAGATGGCTACTGAGCAATCTAATAACTGTGTATAAATATATCAGGGGGCAATACAGAGATATCTCCCACAATCTATTTATACCCAGAACTGTGACTTTAACAAAGGGGCATCCTCTACGTCTAGAGGAAAGAAGGTTTCAACACCAACATAGAAGGGGGTTCTTCACTGTAAGAGCAGTGACACTATGGAACACTCTGCCTGAGAACGTGGTGATGGTTAACTCACAGAAAGAGTTCAAGGGGTGGCCTCGACGCCTCTCTTGAGTGCAATATTACAGGTTATAGCCAAAGGATCATTGATCCAGGGATTTATTCGGATTGCTAGATTTGATTGGGAGAAAGGAATGCTTTCCCTAAAGTGTGCAAGATCAGCTTTTAACTTATGGGGTCTTTTGCCTTCATTTGGCTCAACTTTGCTGAATAGGCTGGCATTTTTTTTTTTTTCAGCCTTACATACCAAGTTACAATTTTTTTTCAACCAAACATGAATGGTGTAGTTAACACACTAGAAGTACTGGCAACATACCAAAGAATAAAGACTGCCATATCCAGGTTTCTATCTCCATGCAATTCAAGATAAAAGGAAACCTGAGACGGAATGGCACTGCATTCAAAAAAGTTGTATGAAAGTAGTCTTAAGCAACACATACTGTATTATATATTGTTTCCTTATGTACCACCGTAGTAAAAGCTTTCCTGTAAAAAGGAGCAGCATCTTGAAGACATCTATGAGGGATTAAGGGATTTTTTATTGTTATAACAATAGGTTTCATATAGTGTAAATAACAGTATAAAGCCAGCCGGAGAATGCAATTCTCAGTGAAATCTATCTGATGGCACAGCTTCCAAGCCCCATTCCAGAATAATGATCTTAACAGATTTACAGCCAAATCAATGTTAAAATTGCCATATACAATATTTTTCAAACACACACTTTTAACATCTTAAAGTCGAAGTCAGGGGATCTCAGTAGCACCTGAGCAATATAAATTGTTCTGACTGACAATTATGACAAGTGTGAAAATAGTGTTTCCCAATCATCCTGAAGCTGCCACTGGTCTTAATCTCTCTCATTCTGGTGTAGAATTCCTGTTGGTTCCCTAATCCCCCAATTAGGCAACTTTTCTGCGGAGCTTACTGCACGCATTAACTTTATTTAGCCCCTGATGGCAACTATGGCCTACTCTAGCTAGCAAACCAAAGCTTTCTTGAGGTTCTTTTTCCCGACAAAGGGTCATCATGTCTCGAAAACTTGCATTTTATTAATAGTGGACAGACAGAGGACTAGCCCTTGATATTCATGAGCTGCAGATAGTCCCAGCCACCCCACCATAGCTGCCAATCATTGGCTGGGTTGCACTGTGGGCATAGATAGCTACAGCTCATAAGCATCGAGAACTAATCCTCTGGCCCGCAGTTTAGTAGCGGCCAGACACAAACACAGAGGACTAGTTCTGGCCAAAACTACTGCACAGATGCAGACATATCACTGTAATCAGTGGGACTGTAACTACCTTATGCTGCCCTCAGAGAGGGTGACCAATTCCCTTTAAATGTGCTGCAGTTCAAATTCTGTAAGGTAAAACTGCTAAAAGAACTACTAAGGAAAGTGTTAAATCTTGCAGCCAGAGTCAGCCCATAAGAAGAGCATTTCCTATTTATCCACATTAAAATCACATTCCGAGGAAAGGAGTGGAACATGCAGTACACAACTAACCTTACAGTATGGCCGCCTGCACACGAGCGTTCCGGATTCCGCTAGCGGATTTTCACGCGCGTATGGTACCTAAATGTGCTTGCGGATAGGTGCGGATGCGTGAAAAATCACGCGCGGATATACGCGGATGTGTTGCAGAAAAAAACACGCAGAAAAACCAGCAGACACCCCTTATTGTAAACCCAACCCCTAGAGAACTGCCCATTCCTTGGAAAACAGCTTAAAAACCAACACCCAGACTCCGTTTTGTCCCTCTTGCTTGTGCGAGCACTGTTAAATTATTCTGGCAACATGCTTTCACCCGGTGAGCAGAGGTCTTTGTGGGCATGGTTGATCCATGTAACTTTTTTCAGGCGCTTCTCCAGCGTGACTTTAAGGCCGCCTGCACACGGGCGGAAATCCCGCGGCGGTATTTCCCGTGGGATTTCCGCCGCTGAAAGTCTGCATAGGAGTGCATTACAATACGCACTCCTATGCAGACGGCTGCGGTTTGGCCGCGCGAAATCTCGCGCGGCAAACAAACCGCGACATATCCTATTTTTGTGCGGGGCTCGCACTCACCCGGCCGCCGGCTACAGTCTGCGCATGCGCCGGCTGCGCGGCAGCCGGCACATGAAAGAGCTGGGGCCGCCAGGCGCAGGTGAGTATGCGCTCGTCCCTGCAGGCTCTCGGGTCGGGTCCCGCGGCGAGAATTCTCGCTGCCGGATCCGACCCGCTCGTCTGCAGGCGGCCTATTTCAGTCACTGCAAAAAAATTCACAAGAGGAATTCATTACTACAGATTTTGCATTCTTACATCCTGCATCGGCAAGAAATACTACCTATCTCCCTCTACAAATTTGCCTGTGAAGCTCTGCTGTGTATTGGGACGCCTCCTACCATGCCTACTTCCTGTAGTCATAGCAACCAGTGACTCCATCCGCAGCTGCACTGCGGATGTACTGCGTGAAAAAACGCACCCATTCACTTGTATTGGAGGCTTCATGTGCAGAATCCAACCCAAATTAGAACAGGCCGCAGATTTTTTCACGTGCGTGAAAAAACGCGATACAAATCCGTCCGTCTGGGGACAACTGCGGATCCTCATAGGAGTATATTGGCTGCGGTCTGGGGCTGATAATGTGCCTAAAATAACGCGCTGGAAATTCCGTTCGTGTGCAGGCACCCTAACTGCGTACAATTCTTGGAAATATGAGTTTTTCTGACCACACTGTGAAAGGGCATTCAAGATAAAAACCATTACACAATCTACAATAAACACTCCACATACAGAAAACTCCCCTATATGTTGATTCTGGCAATTAGTTCCCATTTAAGTTTCTGTGGGCAAGAAGCCATAATGTCACACATGCCAAACTCTGAGCAACAAGACTATCTGCCAATACCATAATTGTTTTTTTGCTTTCTAAGACCTGTATAAATCACTCGAACAAATGCGCCAAATATGATAAACCCATTAGTCTTTGTTCATATTAACCTTGTCAGCAGCGGCAGAAGATGGGGTTAATATTAAGCCCAGATTTTCAAAATAAATGGTTACAACATACACCAAGAGTTGATAACATGACATCACAAAAGGTGAACAAACAGACTGAAAAGCAATATTTTATCCTTGCTTCCAGATGAGCTAATTATGTGACTTCCACCTGTGCTGTAATAAGAGATTTCAGATGATAATACAAGTCATTTACTGTCCATCTGTTACCTAAAAAGGCTAACACTTACCGTTACCAATAAAGCAGAAGCTTTTAAAAAACTTCTTCCTCCACTGTATTTCAGGAGCAATGGGTCTTCATTAAGTAAAAAATAATTAAAACTGAATTACATTTGAATGGGCATTGAATCTGCTTAAAATCTAATGATCACTCATTGTTTAAAAAAAAAAAAAAAAAAAAAAAGTCAAACACCTTCGATTTGTCGCTTTGCTGCAAAACTCAGCATGCGGTTACATCCCAGGCAGATATGGAAATGATGGCGTGATTAGATAAACGGTCTTGCTACCCGAGTACAAATAAAACCAGGGAAAGTATTTGTAGGCTTAGGTCCAAGAGAGATACATCTTTGAAGGTAGGTACGCAGCTTTCCCAGGTTAAGATAAAACTGCCTGGTATTAGGGTTAGGACTAGGGATGAGCGAGTATACTCGCTAAGGCACTACTCGCTCGAGTAATGTGCTTTAGCCGAGTATCTCCCTGCTCGTCCTTAAAGATTCGGGTGCCGCCGCGGGGCGGGGAGCTGCGGGGGAGAGCGGGGAGATCTGTCTCTCCCGCCCGCTCTCCCCTGCGCAACTCACCTGTCAGCTGCGGCGGTCCCCGAATCTTTAGGGACGAGCAGGGAGATACTCGGCTAAGGCACATTACTCGAGCGAGTAGTGCCTTAGCGAGTATACTCGCTCATCCCTAGTTAGGACCCATCCGAAAGCTTGGTCATCTGGACACTGGTGGATGGGCCAATATACTTTGAACAAATTCTATACCAAGAACCTTGCATTATTTAATTGGGTTACTGTATACATTGTAGTCATGTATTTTTCTGATTTAAAAAAAAAATAATATAATTGTATTTTGAGTGGCTTTTCCACTTTTTGGTTTTCACAGCCATGGTTTAACGTGCACCTATAGATTTCTAATCTGGAGAAGAGGGACATTTCTTTTTTTTTAATCTGCCCCTTTATTAACTTACTGTCCAGTCCTAAACAAAGAATTTGTCTAATGAAGTAATACAGTTATGAAACCCAAATCAAAGACTGGAACTAGAAAACATGTTTTGGACAATAAAACCCCTTTAACATTTTCAGAGGTCAGCCAAGACCGAGATGTTTTCCCTTACGGTTTCTGAGTCCTTAAGCGTCGGGAAAAAAGAACAAGGACTGTACTGTGAGTGTTAGATGATCTGTGTTACTACCTCTTACTTTATAACGGTTTTGCTTGTATTTTAGGTTTCGAAATTTAACTTTTTTTTGTGAGCACCACATCTTATTATATTGAAGCTTAAAATTTCAATAAGCTAAGGGTGATTTCCGACAAAACGATTAACGTTTGAAAAATTGTTCAAAGGAGTGAAAGTTTACGATAGCCTTTCGGTCTAAACACGAGCCAGCAAGTGAATGAGGAACGAGAATCATTGGCTTCTCACTTGTCGTTCATTTTATACAAGCAGAAAAACCATTGGGGGCTCGTTCAGTTTAACCACTGATCGTTAAGGGTTTCACATAGCGAATGTGAAACGCTGAATGATACAACGATTTAACTATAAATCTGCCTGCCCGCCCGGGAGCAGGAGTCGGCAGACGGCTCTCAGCTGTCAACCTATCTGACCGATAGGCTGATGGCAGAGAATCGCGGCAAATCGCAGCATCGCAGGCCGCGAGCAGAGAATCGCAATGCTTCCCCACTCGTGGACAGGTAGGAAACACTCTCTACAGCAGCGCTATAGAGAGCTTTCACTGCGTTCCCCACAGCCGGATTATCGCCGCGGGGAACGCAATTCCAACCCGCCTGCGAACAGGCAGCCTTACTCTGTGGGATAAATAAAGCAATATTTTATATTTTGTATTAATATCTGTTCCTGAGCCCACTCCATACCAAGTCTGTTCACATCTGATGTAAATTAATATCCAATTTTGCAGAGGGGTTAAAATTGATGGCTTATCCTCAGGATCTGAAGTCACGAATGTGAACTCTGCATATAATACCAACAACACATGCCACTTCAGGGGTGTCAGAGCGGTCTTCAAAAATCAGTTCCATGCACATGCGCAGTGCTATGGTGAACAGCTGATTAGTGGGGGGTTCCGGGTGGCAGACCCCTGCTGATCTACTATTAAGGATAAGTCATCAATAATTTAAAGCTGAACAACTTTTTAAAAATATTAGGCCCCCTGTCCATGGCAGGCCGACGCTATGGAAAGCGCCGGCACTTGTCCACGAGCGGAGAATCATTGCGATTCTCCGCGGTCAGCCTATCTATTAGATAGGGCTGACCTGCAGAGATTCGGCGGCGGCTCCTGCTCCTGGGCGGCGGCGGAAGTTCGCTGTGGGATACCGCATCGCCTGTGGACAGCCGGCCTAAGACACTTAATTTTCCACCTGCGTATATTAGCATAAAGCCAAGGGGAACAGTGGTCCAGATAAATAAACGTCAATACTAGATTAGATTACATATACCCCTCTGATATCTAAATGTCTGCGGTAATATAAAAGGCACAGCAAGAGAAAAGAACATTCAGCCCAGAGCACTCATGGTAGATTTTTGAAGAAAAGATAAATCAAGAACCGTACACTTGTCCTTCAAATTAAGTCAATGCCGCAGTCCGTCCAAGTAGGATCAGCCCTCATCCAGCCATCAAGAGCATCATAGAAAAAGGAAATTGAACATCAGCACATCACCGCAAGTTTATTGTGGCAGGAAATACACCTATGACTTTTTAGCTGCTGAAGAACAGCTTATCTGTTGAGCAAAGAGTCGTTGTGGACGTCACCATATCACCACCACATTATGGCAAGGAATGTACCCAATAGTGGACTCTGGCAGCCATGAAGAGCCACCCAGGCTCAGGGGCCAGTATCAATCTACTTAACCAACACTCGCAAAATTTCGTTAGATTATGTGCGAGTTGTTTGGGATTTAAGTACACTTCAATTTTATAGTGTGTGCCTTGATGCTGCTTGGGTGACACTACTACATGAGAAAGCAGCAAGGAACAATGCAATTTATTGATCAGTGACAATTTACATATATGTTCTTTTAGGGTATCTTGGAACACATCTGATTTCTATGTTATTACAAAATGCCAACATATTAACCACAATCCCTTAGGAGATGAAAAGGTACCATAAAAAAGGAAGTATTTCCATTAACGGTCATTGTAAATAATTTTTTTTTTGCTGTACCACTTATTATAGACAACTTTAAAAGGATAAACTTTAGGTAAATTAAAAAAATCGTTGCAGATGCTGGTGCCGAGACCCCTATTGATCGCTAAAATGAAGATGCAGAAGTACTCTGCTGAGTGCTGGTTTTCTTAGGGCAGTTTCACACGGGAGTATATGCACATGCAATGCGCAGAGAATAGAAACCATTGTTTTCAATGGGTTCATTCTCATTTTCGCTGCATGCCCTATTTTAGTCTGCATCTGCACACCAAAAGCCCCAGAGGAGTCTATGGGGTGTACACAAATGCGCATCAGAGATCCTCGCAATTGCAAAATACGCTGCACTATTTCATGGGGAAAAGGTGACTAATTAGGCTAAATAGCCTTTTAACTTGTGGCGCAGCTGTGTCCCACACCCATGTGAACAGTACTGGTCAGTGTGAAAAGTATAGTAAATACATATATAGTAAATATATGCGCAGATAAGCGCACGATAGCGCAACTTTCACGGTACAAAAATATTGTGCCATCGTGTGAGTTTTGCGCCCTTAGGCGGTTTCTGTCCCTGCTCGGAGCGGTGTACAGGCTCCAGAGAAAGTCTATGGAGGATAACAGCTGAACAGGCACAGCACTCAGGTGAGGTTTGTTTTAGCCATGGTGTGGGTTGCAGAACCCAGACCTCCACTGATCCATACACTTGAAGGTTAGATTGCCAGAAAGAGAAAGTCTACTCGTGTATTTTGACCGAAGCTGTCATTTCTTTGTAACCAGTATCATAATAAATTTTTCCTTTCGCCGTTTCACATGTTTAAAGTTCTAATTTAATTTAATCATGCACTGAAGTGTTAAAAATACTGTTGACCACACTGAGTTGGCAATTAAAGCTTCATTAACATGGCCTCACCATTGTTTTCTAACCCACGGGCCTCTGCTCTCTGCTGCTCCTCCAGCTGCTTGCTACTTTGCCTGCAAATGTAGCACCTGGAAGATAAAAATCTCTTGTTAGACAGGACTACAACCATTGCTCTTCTGCATCAATACGAAGAGGCTAAACTTTGTGAGTAGCTGACTCTCAGGACAAAAAGTCCTAATGTTGACTTCTATGTAATGAACCCAGTCTGCAGAGCTGTTTGCACAGACCTGGTTGTGACAAATTTGGGCTTTCCCTGTTCTCCCTTCTTCAGCAGCTGCTCTAGGACCTCTGTGAAAATCTGCATAAAATCCACATCTATTAACATGCAGATATTACAGTGGATTGCATCTCTTACAACAGAATAGGTGAAATCCAAGGCAACATTCAGAGCAAACCTGCGGTGCAATAAAGCATGCTATGAATTTTAAAACTTGCCATCCTGCCTTCCTCAGTGGTGTCAGCCATTGATGGCTGGTGTGTATCAATATAAGGGCTCCTTTCCACTGGCGAGGTAATCGCACGTTTTCAGTGTGATGTGAGAGTGCGAGCTCTCGCAGGAAAGTCCCACACATGTTGTTCTATGACAACCTTTCCACTAGCGATGTTTAAGGGCAAGCTGCGATGCGAGGATTAAAAATCGCAGCAGGAGGATTTTTTCAGCGTTTTGCATTTTTCTGTCGCCCATACAGTGCAATGGTAACGCAAGAGCTTGCGATTTTCTTGCAGCGATATCGCTATCGCCAGTGGAAAGGAGCCCTAAGGGCTTCTGCACACTTGCGTTTTTCTTGCGTGTTATTTTCACGCGATTGTCAATAGGACTTTCTAATGTTAAAAACGCATCGCACAAAAATTGCAAAGCACAAACTTGCGATGCGTTTTTAACATTAGAAAGTCCCATTGACAATCGCGTGAAAAATACGCACCGATATTGCGTGAAAAAAAAAAAGCGCAAGAAAAACGCAAGTGTGCAGGAGCCCTAAATGGTAGTCAATCCCTGCTGAGACGGATGAGGAGTGGGAGTCACATCTTCAATAACACAGTGGATTCATAACTATGCACCTACTGTATTGAGTGATTGTTCTTAGTGAGAGAAACCAAGTAGTCTTGTAGATATGATAACTTTTAAATGGCTAACAAAAACACATGATGTTACAGCAAGCTTTCAGGATATCCCCTTCCTCAAGCTAATGAATGAAACTTGTTTGGATGGCACATAATTATAGCATACAGATGCGGAGTGGAGGAGAACACATTCCTCTTGATCTAAAGAAAATGTTCACACACAGAAATTTGAGCCTGTTTTGTACTTAAAACAAACAGAGCCAAATCGGTCCACTGAGCTCAGGAATGTGACGGGTTTATGATGTGTCTTATCTCTCCTTCAACATGCACATGTAAGGAGATGCAGCACCACCTATTGGATGGCAACATTACTACAAGTCAAGTTCTGAATTTTTATTAAGTTTTAAAGAGAAAAAAAAAAATATGATTGGAAAGAGGACACCCCTCTTGACCTCCTTCAGACCTTTCATATTTTCCACCTATGCAAGAATCCCAGGATGAGGTTCATTCTATTCTTGAGGGTATCAAACATGGCCATACATTTGTACTCTCAAATTCTTCTGTGACGCTGCGACTTGATATTGCCCTTCAGTATAATAACTCATCTGCTCTATGCTGTGTCCCGAACCAAGATCACTGTGTTTCTCTCACTGAGAACAATCACACATTGCTCTACTGGCTAACATTTTTTTTTTGTTTTACTGTATTCTTTAAATCACTCCTATTGGCCCAACAGGGACATAAAGATTAAAGCAACTTGCCCAGATCTGCAACAGATTTTGTCCCGTGGAGATCCAACAGCCCATTTTGCTGGTTGAAAGGAGACTGTTCCTTCATAGTAACGATGCGACAAAAAAGTCTTGAAACCTAACATAACAAACGTAGCAATAATATTAAAAACGGTTTTAGAACTTTAATGCGGATGAAAAAGAGAATACAATTGCACAATTCTGGAAATGTTTATTGAACAGTAAACACGCAACAACAATGTAAACTAGATACATTCAAAATGCTCAGCTATATGCATGATACATTGCTAGGAGAGACTGACCCTTTACAGTTAAACCCCAAACAAGTGAATTGCATAGCTTTCTACATATTATAAAATTATAGAGACAGAATAATGAGGACATTTTAGGACTTTGTAGTTTACTTTTCTTGTCGGTCGGTACATTTTTCTCTGAAAATGTTCATGGATTTGATTTTGCAGTTTGAGAAATGTTCAATTTCTCGTTTGGGTCAAGAGGGGTGTCATCTCTCCTTAAGGAGAGAATCCAGGTATGTGGGGACACCTTGAAGGTGAGAGGATCGGGGACTGGGGATAGTCTCTCCCCAAGGAGAGCACCTAAAAGGGGTGTGTAGACACCTAGGAGGTTAGGAGACTTAAGGCCATGCATGCTCCTCTGGGTAATATATGTAATTAAAGGGGTTGTCTCGCGAAAGCAAGTGGGGTTAAGCACTTCTGTATGGCCATATTAATGCACTTTGTAATATACATCGTGCATTAAATATGAGCCATACAGAAGTTATACACTTACCTGCTCCGTTGCTGGCGTCCCCGTTGCCATGGCTCCGTCTAACTTTGGTGTCTTCTTGCTTTTTTAGACGCGCTTGCGCAGATCTATCTTCTCCATTCGGCTTGGCTCGGCATCACCTGCATTTTGGCTCCGCCCCCTTGTACGCGTCATCGCGAAGCTCCGCCCCCGTCACATGTGCCGATTCCAGCCTCTGATTGGCTGGAATCTGCACATGTGACGGGGGCGGAGCTTCGCGATGACGCGTACAAGGGGGCGGAGCCAAAATGCAGGTGATGCCGAGCCAAGCCGAATGGAGAAGATAGATCTGCGCAAGCGCGTCTAAAAAAGCAAGAAGACACCAAAGTTAGACGGAGCCATGGCAACGGGGACGCCAGCAACGGAGCAGGTAAGTGAATAACTTCTGTATGGCTCATATTTAATGCACGATGCATATTACAAAGTGCATTAATATGGCCATACAGAAGTGCTTAACCCCACTTGCTTTCGCGAGACAACCCCTTTAAGGAAGATGGAACAATAGCTCTGCAGTTTCACTAATGGAAAGTAGCATTCATTCAAATTATTGTTTTTAAATCAATCTATTTAAAGACATGTTTAAAGAGTCGTACATTGATTTGAAGGAATGCTGCCATCTAATAGGTGGTGCTTCAAAGGCATTGTTCCATCTTCCTTATTTGCATGCATCTCCTTTGTTCACATACTACACACAACAGTAATAGCAAAAAATGAACGTTAGCAAACCTACCCAAGTCAAATCTGAGTAGCTAGCTAATTCTCATTCTATATCTATGTGAAAACTAGGTGGCGGGTGGGGTCTGGGGGAGTGAACAAGTCTAGCTGACGGGGACCTGAACTACATAATGGTTTCATGTTAACGCATCACCTGCTCCAACAAACACAATAACTCTGTTGTATATCACATCAAGCACACCTTAATCCATACTGACAGGCTGAAGTTATCCCCACCTCAGCCGCTATTAGTATTTTGTTGGATGTTTTAATTCTGGGTGGATATAATTTTCTGTCTAAATTCTAGGGTGAGGATCATTTTCCCCTTTACCCTAAAATATGTATTTTTGGTGTATTGGACACATCACCAAATGACATTCCTATATCTATGAAGCTATAGCCCTTCAATGGATGCAAATTATTATGCCAACCCTTCCACAAGCGAAATCTCTAAACAATATTCTCCCATATAAAATGATTTACTAAAAAACGTCAAATGTCCATAAAAATTTCACAAGAGATGGTGGGCATCTGCAATTACCCTAGATTCTGATGAGATCGGTGCTTTGTACGGATTTTGGGTGTGGCGGTCTAATATATATGAGTACGTAACAATCTATTTTGGATTGATGTTGGAAATAGATTTGTACTTTTATGTTCAAGAACAACCTGTTTTTATTTCAGGATGCAATGGACAATAAGATATAAGCACTGAATATTAAGATAATCTATATCCAGCTGATTTAAGTTCTAGATTGTATTTCTTTGCTATGACTTCCCTACTGTATTACCAGAATGAGCATCTCTCAGTGAATGGATACGGAGCGGGCAAGGGATTGTTCCACGCCTCCAATCACAGTGCAAGCCTGTTTAGATGGGCCAATCTGTCAGTTTTCTGCATGCAAAAAACCTGAATGTCGAACAAGAAAAACAATTTCTCATTCATTGTTCAGTTGAGACAAGTATTTACACTGAACGATAATCATTCAGATGGCTGCTGGATGTGGGAATCTGAACAATTTATGTCAAAGGGGCTTAAGACTTTTTGCAAGAAAAAAAATCTTGCTAAACAAGTGTGTATATCTAACAGTTTGAGGTTAAGGTGGTCCGGCAGTGCCAGACCTCTTGACAGATTTCATACTGAAAAGCGCTGATAAAGCACTCTGCCAGATAACTTCTCTCTCACAGCAACTATAACATTATTATAGTAGAGGAGATCACAGCTCATCCTCCTGACTATTTTCTTGTGGTCTGTAGTGTATTTAGGTTAATAAATAAGGTGATTATAATTAAACTGTTCCCCTAAGGGGCAGAAGTGATGCAATATGTAGCTAAAGAAATAAGGGATAGATGTGAAAAAAAAGCTAATTCATCAGACAAGATGCTCTTTATGGAAGGGACTGCAATACACAAAGCAGACTTCTAGAATGTGATAGGCAATCAGATTAGGGGGAAAGCATGGAAAAAAAGTGTTTTAGTCAGAGAGTTGGCGTGAATCCTTAACTGAGTGGGCTGTTGGCTATTAACCGTCAGCTACCGCAGGACAAAAAAGAAAGAAAGCACTACGCTAGACCACCACAGTTAGTGACCTTGATGCCTCAACCCTCAAACTTCTTTTAAGACCCCAGGAAAGTTTAGTAGGAGGTACTACTTTCTTCCTTTAAAGTTTAGTATCTAGTAGGAAATATATTTTTCCTATTTTTGGTTGTCAGGTGTGTCTAGTAGCATGAAAAATATGGTAAGTGGATTTTGACACAGGAAATTAAGAAAAAAAAATTAAGCACCTAGGAGGAGTTGTCAGAATAGAATGAAACTTTATATGTACGATTGGAACGTTGATATAAGAGATTACAATATCAGAGCAAAAGGCTAATTTATTGCAGAAAACTGGACACTTGAAGGGAGGCTCTAGTACCCTGTTGGGCTGCCTCTGGCTTGAGTGCAAGATGTGATACAGACTGGCCTGAAGGCATACAGGTTCCGTATGGTATCCTGAAGCATATCCATCCACATTTGCTATAACTGAGGCTCCAGATCAGGCAAACTCGAAGGTTGTTGAAGTTAGCATCTGGCTATAAATCTGGTGACAGGGCAGGCCACAGAAGTGTGGCAATGTCGTGGAGACTAATTGGAGTGTCCGTCTGTAATATGCAATAGCTCCCAGACCATCACACCATCAGTGGGCACAGAGCGCCTTCCACAGCAAAGGCAGGATTGTGGCAATCCCCGCTGGGTCTCTAGACCCAAAAATGGCCGTCATTGTCCAAAATAAATCTGTATTAGTCGCTGAAGATAAACTGGATCTACTGTGTAGCAGTCCAGGCTCATTGTTCATGACACCACTGCAAATGGAGGTTAAGGTGGGTGTCAAATGCAGTACATGTAATGGTCACCTGGGAATGGTTCCAACAGACACAGCGGTCTGTAACAAGGGTGCCACCTGTCTCTGGATGGTGGACAATGAAACAATTGGAGCTGCTTGTGTTTGTTGGACAATCAGATGATCCTCTCTACTGTTGGTCTATTGAGAGTGTCTTGAGCCTAGTTGCCTTGTAAGCCTGTTCTCACGCATTCACTGGTCCCTACACCTCCTAGAATTTTGGTCAGAACGGCCCAGGCGTCAAGCAATTAGTCAATACGCCCATCCAGCTTCTGCACTCCAATAATTCGCCCCCTCTCAAGCTCTGTTAACTTGGCGAAATTACTTTGATTACGTAGCAAAGACATGTTTCGTTGTCAAGAAGCTCTACACAAGCAGAAAGTCCACTACACAAAAGTAACTTCTGAGAGCCTTTTTATAGGCCAAAAGTGGAACCACTCGCGTAGAAAGATTGCTCATTTAATCATGCCACAACTCTAAATCATTCGCATAATGTAACTACATGCCGAGTTTTGCAGCAAAATGACAACTGATTCTAGGTGCTTGATTTTTATTTTATTTTTTAACAGTGTATATGGGGGGAAAAATTGTCAGCAGCATAGATCTAACTTCTTAGGTCTGATTTAGGACTCCTCTGTTCTGCATAATCTCCTCCTACCTCTCAGCACTGGCCAGTAATGCTTCATTCTCCACTCTAACCAGCGAAGCATAGTTATGTGATGACAGAAAGTGATAAAGGGGTGTTTCCACCTCAGTCTTTTATGGCTCTTTAAGCTCCTGGGCCCCAATGCACATGGGTAATAGAGCTCCACCTATCATTTAACATGCATAATACTGGTGTTGTCTTACGAGGTAAAAAGACATTTTCAGACCCCTCAGGCTACAGGGCTATGATGCAACGGCTATCTGTGCACCTCTGATATCTGCACTCTAGTGACAGGGGATAACAGAGGTTTACTTGTCAGTGCTGGGAGCCAGGATAGGATCGTGTCAGGAGAAGAGTGGGGAGGTCAACTTCAACAGTTGGCCTGTCCCATTAAAATCAGTAGGTTCGTATACTCTTTGCCTAAGGTATATCGTGGTGTTAAGTATCTGTTTAGCACTGCCAGATATGCACCAACCAGCATTAATATACAGGAGGTGTACCTATACTTTAACCCTTTCCAATCCACTGTCTGACGTCTTAAAACATTATAATTTAAGGCTGTACAGCTCCGATGTTGGAAGATGTCCGTTGGGGGTTCTCTTACTGCATATTGCCAGCCTCTCTGCTGTCGGAGCCTATCCAACGTGTCACCTCATGCAGTACTGGCTTTAGCCAGCAGATAGCGCAGCTGTATAACAGCAGAAAAAGAGTAAGCCTCCTAGGAAAGCCAGGATACAAATTGGATTGGAAAGGGTTAATTAAACCATAAGTTCACATGTATTCCCTGCATTATTAAGAGAATTGTTCCTTGTAAAATGAGCCATTCTAGAAACTGAACAGGGCAGAAAAGGGTATAAACTAGAGATTGACGCATTAGTTAATCTGTTACTATAAAATAGCTCCAAGGTGCAGCTTTATATCCCAACTGTTGACCATAACAGAATTGAAATGATCAAAGAAAGTTGCTGACCTGAGGCACAACTTCCACAAACTAGTATGTGGCTTTTTGTAATTCGTATTTGTCCTGCAACCAACAGTTTTATAGAAATGAGGGCATCTTAAAGGGGACAATGGGACAATGCTGCATTACAGTGATTATACAGCAGATTTATGAGCAGAGAAAAATAGCAAGGAATATCATATTTCAATAAGCAAATGGTAAAATTAAACTGCCCATGGATCTCCGGTGGCGACTCCTTCGATTAACATACTATTGTACTCACTTTACTCAAATTAACAATTTTGCACATCTGCCATTTCATCATTCGTCACTATCAGAATTATATGCAGTCTTCTAAAAAAAAACTAGCATTTTCTTTACAGACAGCTAAACCATGTGATACACTTCTATCTAATTATATACTTGTGACACAAGATCACGAACACTGGAAAAGTTGGATGTGGAGAAGGAGCAATAATTTAAAGATACAAAAAATAGGATTATTCAATGGTTGTAAGCTATAATTTGCTTTGAGCCTAATTTTGATATAACAGTAAAGGTAATTTTCCTGAAGTAAATTGCTAAGATTTATCGTATTTGGAGGTGCAGAGACATAAGAAAAGCAAAAAAGCAACAATAAATACAATTTCCATAATTCTATTTAAGGATGTTGAATATCTGAGAGATTTAGTACAGTGGAATGATAGATCACTGTTGCTCAGCAAAAGAACTCTTAAACCCACAAATTACATTTAAATTTTTAATTGCGTATCACAGCTTAGATGACTTTTGTGCAAATTTATTTTTAATTTTCCTACTGGGACATCACATTCCAAACATTACTCTTTAGAAAGAGAAAGATTTGATGAATGGCAACTGGATACAGATCTGAATTACTTCACATGATGAATGATTAAACTTTTATCAGTGGATATGACAGGATCTGTACAGATATTAAGAGATGGAAGAAAAAGCTAACTATTAAGGCTCCATCCGACAATGCTGCGGCTGTATTGTTCTGCACGTGTATGTCTGCAGTTTATAAATGGTTCGAAAGAAAGATGCTAAAGCAAAACACAAGTCCCTTCTGTAAAACACAGGGGTTAGGTCATCTTACCTGAAAAGTCATATCTAGCCGGGCCCAGCCAGCGATTCTTTTCACTGCCTTTTAACACATCACCATAGAAACCGTAGCCCAACAATGACACAGAGTATTTAAGAAACGCTTTTTTGTGGTAAATAGTGCTTACGTCTAGCGGCTGACAATCGCCTATTGAATAAACACAAAACATTTTTTTTTTTTACATTGAGTATCCAGAACGTTAAAAGGGAGTCAAATTAGAAGATAAAAATGATGCAATTTTTTGTTTTCCAGAAACAGCGCCACCCTTGTCGTCCTGTTTTTGCCCGGTATTACAGCACAGTCCCACGGACTAAAATGGGGCTAAACTGCAATAGGAGGTGCAGCCCATATACAAGAACGTTGCCGGTTCTGGAAAAGAGCTGATCCATTATTCAAATCTCTGATAAGCCTTTTAAGGCGACATTATATGGCACACCAAAAGCAGGCAATGTCTGGAGAGATACTGAATGCCTCCAATACAGCACTCAATATCACTCAGAGTAATCTAAAATTACTAAGCGAATACAGATGCAGCAGTCATTCCCATATGTGTTGGTGTGCTATACGATTAACGCCCTTGCCACAGTATTCTGCACTATTTGTGTAGAGCAGCTGTTCTCATACAAAGTCAATGAATGATAGGCTAAAACAGAGAAGGGTAAGGCACACTATGCTAATGCCTATAGGACTATGTGGATCATACAAACAATGAGAGACCTGTATTTCCATCTATCATGTAGGAAGGAAAGATTGTTTCTTATAAAGCAGTTCTGAGTACGTGCATCTCCAACCATGGATGTCCTCAGAAATCTCAGTATGCATGCCCAGATTAAGATTTGCAATCATATAGATGATTTGCAAAGTTAACATTTCTATAGTTCATTGTGTACTTCTGCCATTATAAAACTCAGAACAAACAAGGCGATTAGAAAAATGAGCTGCAGACTTTGGCCATTCCTTTTTACCAGTAGTTCAAACTTACATTTCTTAAAGGGGTTGTCCTACTTCTGTTTTGTTGCAGGAAGCAGATTGCTCCACATATGGTATAGTGGTAGTGCAGGCTATTGAAGTGAATTGAAGACTCAGCCTGCAGTACCAAGACAGGCCACTACACGGTGTACAGAAAGGTTTGCTTCCTGCAGCAAAACAGCTAGAAGTAGGAAATGACATGATATGACTGATGCCTGCACAGTGGCAATCAAGCTTTGGTTTGAAAAGTCAATATGACACACTATATGGTGCATCATGCAGAAAAATGCATCATCTATAAAAATGTATTCACTCTGACAATTGTCATTTTTAACAAATTGATGCAGCGGTATTGTTGGGTAACCTTTTTCTTTTTCAGCCAAATTACATGCAGTGACATAAATGCAAGGCTTATACATATGAAGTGCACGGAAAGGTATATTAATCATAAAGCACACCTTTTTCCATTTATAAGAACATACACAAAAAAAGAACAAAGAACAAACTGCTTGCAATATAGAAACCACTACGGAAGTTGTTCTCCTAAACAAAATGATGATCTAAGATAGGCCTTACATGGTCCGATTATAAAACAGAGATGTGATCCATTTTTCCCAAACCGCTACATATTTTATGCAATTCCCATGAACACATGCCAGTGTGCCTTCCAACTTACAATTATAGTTTACACATGATATTAATGGACTTAAGAGAACCTCAACTTTCCTTCCAGTATTTTGCCAGTAAGGACTTTGAAACCACTAAAACATGAAAGACTACAATTTTATGAATTGCCTTGGCTAAACCAGAGTATTGCCAGTCTAAGAAAATCTCTAAAACATGCTCAAGACCACCCTTAATTTGACCCTAGTAAGTATCCATGCGAGGATAGTACCAAAAAATGTGTTCTAATGTTGCTTTATCAATGAAACATCTCCCAACATTTGTATGAAAGTGAGGTGTATACATTTGTAAGACGTATAGGAGTGGGGTACAAACTATGCAGAAGTTTCCTAGTCGACTGTAAATGTTAAGCACACTTCAATAGTGAAGAGGTTAAAAGAAATGGTTTATACAATTCGTCTTCATCGATTGAAACATTCAGGTCTCTTTCCCAATGGTCCAGACAAAGGAGTTGCTTTATTGATAAAATTATTACAAAAAGCCAAAGTTAAACTCTGGAAATCCCCGTAATAGGGATACGGAGGTTAGAAAACTCAATTTCAAAAATAAATTTTAGGTGTAGAGCTGGAATTAGGGAGTTGGGTGATGAAAGACTTTAGTGACATTTCTCATTTATTTCTTCACAAGAGTTTTATAAAGGACATAAGATGGGACCCTTCCCGTACATCACAAATATTTTTTATTTCCAAGTTAAGCCAGTGCAAGGTGTAGGGTAATGAATGGTAAAATCTGAAGTGATATCTCAGTAATGTTGAAGGGAATAAGGGACTTTAAGACAACTATATGTTTCCATTCAGTAATACCAGCTTTAATAGTTAAATCAGAAGAGCCTGGTACCGAAATACCCATTTGAGGATAACCATAACAAGATGTTAGCTGCAAGGAATCTAGCTAGTCATGGGAAATTTACTTCCAGTGTTTAGATGGCTCTAAAGGTTTTCACTGTCTGGCTTGGTCAAGTATAGCAGCGTAATAGCAAGGGAAGACCGGGGGAAATCCCACCTCCCCTTTATAGGTCAGAAAAGAATATTTGCTGCAACTCATGGGTGTCTTCCTTTCTAGATATATCTGTTAAGAGTTCTTTGTAATTTATGGAGGAAAGCTATAGGGATGGAAATATGGAGGTGCTGAAATAAAGATTTTAGGGATAAATAACATTTTAAAATCACCACTTATCTACCAACCCAGGATATTTCAAGATTAGGATATTCAGACAAGTCATGTTCAATCGCTTGAAGTAATAGAGGGTAATTAGGTTGAAAAAGCATATAAGAGGGAAAGGATAATTTAATATCCAAATATAATAAAGAGTGTGATACCCAGGGGATTAAAAAATTTACTTTTATGTGACAAGCTAATAGAATCAAAAACGTACATTTCCAAGATTGGTGACTTAGTTATATTCAGCTTGTAATAGCAAATATCATTAAACCTTCGTAATAGGTCTGTAACTATGCCTAGAGACGTTTCAGGTTTAGATAAAGCAATAATTAAGTAATCTGCAAAAAGTCCTACGTTCTTGATTACCCATGGTATTCCAGTTACTTCTTTCATGCCTCTTATCCATTCTGCTAAGGATAATGGACAGCCCTATTGAGTACCTTTAGAAATATTAAAGGCTTTCGAAGTGTATCCTGAAGTGTTACAGCAACAGAAGGATTAGTAGACAAAGTCATAATTGAATAATGGGCTATACCCGTAATGCCAAATCTATGAAGCACTGCGCTCAAGTACCCCCAGTGGACTCTGTCAAATGCCTTTTCCGCACCCAAGGAAAGTAGCAGTGAAGGAGTCAGAGTTTTCTCAACATAATTAGTTAATAAATCGACAAGCACCATCTAGTAAAAACCTGCCTTTATACAAATCCAATTTGATCCTGAGAAATTAAGATTCAGTAATGTATCTGTCAGGCTATTGGCTAAAATTTTAGAATATATTTTCAAATCTGTATTAAGCAGCAAAATGGGACAGAAATTTCCCAGTCTATCTGGAGTTTTCCCTGGTTTAGGCAATAGTTGCACATAGCATCTCTATTGGAATTTCCCCAGTGGCTTGAACATTATTAAAAAGGGATAATAAAAGGAGGAGACAGATTTGCTTGAAATGTGTTATAGGAATCATTTGAGAGCTCATCAGGCCCAAGAGTTTTGTGGCTTAAGAGTGTTAAAAGCTCCAAAAATTTCCGCAAGGAAGATTGGTGTGGATAACATGTCCAATTGTTGCACAGATACCTTAGGGAGCAAAAACAGGCTAACACTGAGATACCTTTAGCAGTGGGTTGAGAGATCTCCGAGTCCTTGGTAAGGTTATATAAATGAGGCATAATACTCCACTAGATCACCTATTCCCTGGGGATTAAATTTGTGTTCATATTTCGTATTGAAAATATATGGGATCTATGAATTCGCAGAACGGTTTTTAAGAAACGATGCCAGCAACGCACTGGCTTTATTTCCTTGCCCAAAATATGTAGCTTTGACTCGAAAAGCTTGATCATACTTACATAGCTCCACTTGATGTAGTTGATCTTGAAGATTGCAGATCATGCCTGCTCTAGCGGGGCAATATTTCATTTAATTGACTCAAATAATATTTTAGAGATGTAGTTTTAATTTCCCTTTTTTTTTTTTTCTGTAGCAGCCACACTAATAAAATGACCCTCAAAATGTAAGCTTGGTGGACACACTCGAGTAAATCTGGGTGGATATCAGAGGTGAAGTTATCCACAAAATAGAGAGTACCGAGGAGGTTTTTATAGGAAAATTTAGAGGACCATGAATAATTATTCAATCTCCGTCGAGTTTGTGGGGGTTTATTATATACTTCAGCGATAGTCAAGGAAATGGGAGCATGGTCTGACTATGTAATCACACAAATTTTAGAAGATACTTCATTGATAATGCAAGTTATCCATAAGAAACATATCTATAAGGGTGTATGTTTTATGTGGGTATGAGAAAAACGTGTAGTCTCTCTGCATACATCAATAAGTCCTTTTTTTAAACTAACCGATAAAGATTTGTAGTGTTATCAGTTGCGTGTGGAGCAAAGAGTCCATAGATAGCCACATAATGCCATTTAAGTCTCCTGCAATTAAAAGTGCACCCTGTTTATATTAATATTCCCAAGGCAGGTACAACTGGAGTTGTAGTATTAGGGGCGTAAATAGCTGCAATGCTATACGTAATGTTATTTATTGAACACATTAAAATAAGATATCTTAATGCGTCAACATGAGATTGAATTGGAGTAAACACTAGAGTATTCTCTATGGCAATAACACCTCTTTTCTTATTGACTGCAGGCGCCACAAATATGTGGAAAAACTTATGTTTTAAGCATAAGATCTGTTTGATTGAGATGGGACTCTTGAATACACAGGATATCTGCGTGGGAGTTAATTGCTTCTTTCCAAAGCATGGATCGTTTGAATGGACTATTAAGTCCTTTGACATTAAGGGATAATATTTGAAACACCATATTTAGATTTAGGGAAGTATATCAGAAAGTTACCTTGTAAGCATAATAAGTCATTATGACAGACGACTGTGGTCATTAGGTACATTGCAAACAATAAAACTTCAACGTAGAAAAATAACAAATATTGCTATCCAGTTAGCATTAATATTGCATCAGGGCACCACTGTCGAAGCGCAGGGGAATTTGTGAAAGAACATTATCGAACCCAACATGTGAGCCATTCCTAGGCCTAACTGTACTTAGCATATTTTTCTTAGACTGCCTTATTTATAGTAATAACTTTGATCAGGTATTAAAGACCTGTATCATAATCTAGATACATAACCTAAATATTGGATCTATATGAAGGGCAATAATTAGACAAAACTATATGACATCAAGAGGATCACTTCTGTAGCCATTCCTTCAGTAGTAGTGGGGATGAGCCATTTTTGTACGTGAGCAATTGTGAAGTTAGTCCCCATTCCTGAAGTATTCCATTCCATCCGTTGAAAGGAAGAGTTTCACTGGGAAGCCCAATGTAGATGTTATTAGCCCATAAAATTCTCATGGAGTTTGCAGCTACCTTGGTGAGATGCTGTCAATTAGCCAATGCTGTGAATTTGCTAAGAGATCAGTGACCAAAGTAATGTCTTTAAACTTTTCTGGAATATTCTGAACATTTTTAGCTGTTAAGAGGAGTTTTTCCTTAAAATGGTAAAATTGAAAGCGAGCAATCAAATCTCTTCGAGTTGTCACAGTTGGGGCTCTAGGTTTAGGAATGCGGTGTGCTCTATCAATTAGAAGGTGAGTTTGGCGTGCCTCAAGTAACACTGCAGCAAAATAATTAGTAAGATTTAATTAGTAAGATTATCAATTAGCTGGTCAGTTTCAATTGATTCTGGTAAACAGTGAAATTGCACATTGTTGCGGTGTGACTGATCTTCCAAATCTGCCACGGTTAATCTTAGTGTGCAAATGTCGTCTTCTAAAGCACTATTCATATCTACCAATTAGGTGCGGTTGAAAATTCTGCCATTTTCGTTTCAATATTCTGCTTGCATGGACTGAAAAGCAGCACTGATCTCTCTCAGTAGCATAGATCTAAGGTCAGAAAGCATGCTTTAGAGTGTCCTCAGAGACAGGCTTAAAGGGGTTGTCTCGCGGCAGCAAGTGGGGTTATACACTTCTGTATGGCCATATTAATGCACTTTGTAATGTACATCGTGCATTAAATATGAGCCATACAGAAGTTATTCACTTACCTGCTCCGTTTCTGGCGTCCCCGTCTCCATGGCTCCGTCTAATTTCGATGTCTTCTGGCATTTTTAGACGCGCTTGCGCAGTCCGGGCTTCTGCCTGGTGAATGGGGCCGCTCGTGCCGGAGAGCTGGTCACCGCGTCATCGTAGCTCCGCCCCGTCACGTGTGCCGATTCCAGCCAATCAGGAGGCTGGAATCGGCAATGGAACGCAAGGAAGGACAAGAAAATCCACGGTGCACCATGGGAGAAGACCCGCGGTGCACCGTGGGAGAAGACCAGCGGCACCATCTTTAAAAGAAGAAAAGAAGAAGCTGCAGAACGCTGATGCAGGTAAGCGCAATGCTATTTTTAAAAACTAACCTATGCTTTCTTTTTAACAGGGCAGAATGCGGGGGTAAGTGAAAAATTTTTTTTTTCGCTTTCGCCGCGGGACAACCCCTTTAAAGGATGCAGGGAGATATGTTTCTAGTGGGTACAGGAGGAGAATCTATGCCCATGTGTACAGTTTCACCACATGTAGGATCACTTACATTATAGTAGCAGTACCAACCTATGTCTTACCAGTGGAGAGGGTCTCAGGTGGAGAATTCAGAGGATTTTCACAGCTGCCCGTTGAGAATGACAATAAACCGCAGGGGAAGCCGGAGAATGTGTTGGGGTGCCTTCTGTTGCCATACTCAACCTGCGGAACCATTTTGTGACCACACAGAGAAGAAGAACTCTGTAATCCTGGCAGAGCTCACTTTCTTTCTCACTTTTCCCATGGCTGGTAGCAGAGAGCAATGCTGACTCATATCAGTTTTTCTGTACTGTGCAGGATCACTGCCGCAAAGTGCTGGTATGCTGCCAAGGGCAGAGAACCTCACTAGGATGCAGATTGGTCTATACGCTGCTGGCCATGCCCCCAGCAGCAGTATTAGTTATCCAAGAAACAATGCAAAAAAAGTGTTGCACAGAACTATTTCTAAAGTACATACCTAGTATGATGTGCAGAGCTGAAGTCACTGGATCACTGATGCCTACAGTAGCAAAGCAAACGCAGTCGGTAGAGCCTGAGGAAACACACAGTTATTTTATATTTCAATGAAAAAAAGCAATGTGTTGAAAAAACTAACTTTAAGATTCCAAAATATACGGCTGGTTGTATTTAAAAATACATGACTTTCTCCTCTATGGCCATGTTCACATGTGCCAATTGAGCAGTTTTTCATTTTTATAATAGGATTATATATTATATATATTTATGACATAAAAATAAATAAAAACACTATATCAATTAAATAAATTGCAAATGCCACATGCAAACATAACTTAGAACTTAACAGTTAAACGTAGGTAAAATTAAACCCATTTTGATGGTGGATTGCGCACTCAAGGGCCACTATTAGAGACTCCTGCCCTTTCAAGACTTGAGCTTCCTTGTATGCAGATTAGACAAGTGACCCTGAAGTGTAGCATGAAATCAAGCGAGTTTCCTATGGATCAGTTTATCCCACGCTAACGGATTATAGTGAGCGGTGTTCATTCAGCTAGAAAAGGTAGTTACAGATCTAGTTTAGAAAAAAATAGTTCCTGCAGTGTGGCCAGGTGGATCTACTTCTAAAAACAAATTCCCAATATGGGTTGGGACTAGAGATGAGCGAATGTACTCGGTAAGGGCGATTTCGCAATCGAGCACCGCGATTTTCGAGTACTTCACTACTCGGGTGAAAAGTACTCGGGTGCGCTGTAGGGCGGGGGGTTGCAGAGGGGAGTGGGGGGTAGCAGCGGGGAACAGGGGGGGAGCCCTCTCTCTCTCCCTCTCCCACCCACTCCCCGCTGCAACCCCCCGCTCACCCACAGCGCACCCGAGTAGTAAAGTACTTGAAAATCGCGGTGCTTGATTGCGAAATCGCCCTTACCGAGTACGTTCGCTCATCTCTAGTTGGGACACTTAACTAATATGATTGTTTCACAAATAGTTAATATTATGCTCTTTTGCATATTATTGCACATTTGCTACTTTATACGTACTGGGGCATTTATGAACTTATTTGTAGATATGTGGTCGTCATCCCTTTTCATGCCATTGGACGATTTTTTTTCCTCTATCCTTTGGGCGAGTGCATTGTTTTGCAATTTCAAAACCCATTAAAATAGGATTCCCACAATAGGAATACAATGAGCTACCTTTAGCAATGGGTTGGGGGATCCGAGTCCTTGGCAATGGAGGTTCAGTGCAGCATTTTTAGCAGGTATTAGAAGCGCCCGCTAAAAGCTGTAAAGAAACACCTGTGCAAGTGTGGCCTAAAGGAAGTCTAATGTGCTACTAGACGAGTGTCTCAAGGCAACCATTCAGTAGACGCTCGTATTATCGGATAGGATATTCATTTGCCATTTTGATTCCATATTACAAAAAGTTAATACTGTCCTCGAACACCACGTATGCTCCCAGCTATAGAACATGCAAAAGTAGTAACAGTGTTTAATGCAGGAAAAAAGACACATGTCTATCTAATTAAGCCTATTACTCTGCAATATTGACCTCAGAGAAAGGCCGTCTGCACACGGCATAGCAGGATTCAGCATGCAGGTTCACGCAGCGAATTCCAGCTTTGACCGCAGCCAGCAACCCTGAATACCTGTCTTCTTTCGTTTTGATCTGTACTGTGAATGGAC
This sequence comes from Eleutherodactylus coqui, assembly GCF_035609145.1. Taxonomy (NCBI): domain Eukaryota; kingdom Metazoa; phylum Chordata; class Amphibia; order Anura; family Eleutherodactylidae; genus Eleutherodactylus; species Eleutherodactylus coqui. Next base: position 168,675,075 of record NC_089838.1, on the reverse strand, counting down.
CTGGCGGCTCGCTGTCGGACATGCGCTGTAAAGATTTAAAAAAATAAATAAATAAATTTTTCCTGTCGCTAGGCAAATAACGCGGGTTCCGCAACCTATCCGCAATGTCAATTGCGGAAGGGTCATGGGTCAGGTGGCTTCCATTGACTTCAATGGAAGTCCTCCGCACAGAATCCACTCAAAAATGCTGCTATTTTTTTTTTTGCGAGCAGAAACTGCTCGTGTGCAGGAAGAATCCCTTTTCCATAGCTTGCTATAGACGGCATTTACTGTGGAACCCAAAAGGTGGACACCCGCCCTGCAATCCGCAATGCAGATCGCCTGTGTGCAGCCGGCCAAAAGCAAAAAGCCCTAATTTGGTAGAAGCCAATTTTCCTCATTTTGAGAAGGGGGTTTGGTGAATTTCTTCTCGACTCTAATCAGGAAAGCACAGTAATCCCCGGATCATTACCTCTGCTGAAATAATCAGTGCCTATAACATGTATTATTACACCAAAGAAAGGCATCCAGGCCCCTCCTGAACTCTTGTAGTTAGTTCGCCATCACCACGTCCTCAGACAGAGTTCCATAGTCTCACTGCTCTTACAGTAATGAAACCCCCTTCTATGTCGGTGCAGAAACCTTCTTTCTTCTAGATGTAGAGGATGCCCCCTTGTTACAGTCACAGTCCTGGGTGTAAACAGATCATGGGCGAGATCTCTGTACTGTCCCCTCATATATTTACACATTGTTTTTAGGACACCCCTCAGCCGTCTTTTTTTGATAATCTCTCTGAGTATTGCAGTCCACCCATTCCATTTATTTAACTTAGTTGCCCGTCTTTGAACTCTGTCATTCTTGAGTACTGGTGGACAAAAAAAAACTGTACACAATATTCTATGTATGGTCTGACCAGTCAGTTGTGATGAGGAAAAACAATGTTCTCGTCATGTGCCCCTAGACCTCTTTTGATGCACCTAATTATCCTATTTGCCTTGGCAGAAGCTGCCTGACACTGGTTGCTCCAGTTGAGTTTACAGTTAATCAAAACACCCCAAATCCTTTTCCATGTCAGTTTTACTCAGTATTTTCCCATTTAGCATGTAATTGTGATATGCATAACTTTACATTTATCAGTGTTAAACCCCATTTGCTACTTTTTTGCCTAAGCCCACGATTTATCCTGATCCATTTAAAACCATCTGCTGTCCTCTCTTGTGTCAATTACTTCACCTATATTTTCACAGTGTGGGATTTAAATGGGATTTTACATAAAAACCCCTCACCCTTTCTGTTTTTTTCAATCCATTCTAAACAAACTATAACCTTGCAAGTTAACCACCCAGTCACAGCTTTCATCTAACCGGGTCTCCATTATTCCCACTATGTCATAGTTTTCCTAAGATATTATTACTTCCAGTTGGCCAGCCTTCTAGCATTTGTCAATATACAGTTTAGAAAGTTTTGGTTATTTTATTTTAAGTGTATCCCTACTAACTGTTCTGCCAGTTCTAACTGTACTAACCCCTCCCACCACTCCACCCCCATTTTCATTACCTTGTCCCAGACCACTGTCTATACCATCTTTCTCTCTCTTTTTGGTTGCCCTTTTCTCAGTCTCCTAGTTTAAACACTCCTCCAACCTTCTAACCATCAACTCCTCCAGCATAGCTGCACCCTCTCCCATTGAGATGCAGCCCATCCCTATGGTAGAACCTGTAGCGAACAAAATCAGACTAGTTCTCCAGGAACCCAAAACCCCCCTTCTTACACCAACTCTTGACCCCCTTGTATACGTCCCTAATCTCCCTCTGCCTCTCTGGCATGGCATGTGGTAAAGGTAATAGTTCAGAAGATACTAATTTGGAAGTCCTCGCTTTCAGCTTACATCCTAGTTCCCCAAAATAGTTTTTAAAAAGGACCTTGCACCTAACTTTGTAATTAGTGTCAATATGTACCATGACCATTGAGTCCTCACCAGCCCCTCCCAGGCACATGTAAACCCGAACTGTGATGTGTCGAACTCTAGCACCAGGACGACAACAGGCTATTCGACAACCCCGGTCTTTGTGGCAGATTGCCCTGTCTGTATCCCCAATGATTGAGTCCCCCATTACTAGAAAAGTTCTAGCCTGTCACGCACTCCTATTCCCCTTCTTACTGGAGCAGACATCCCCCGGGCGGTCAGAAGGAATGTTGTGCTGCAAACTTTGTAGGGGTGTGCTAGTTCAGGACTAGTCTCCCTAAAACTCTTCCCTCTACCCCTCCTTCTGTCACCCAGCTAGCTGCCTAATCATCCTGCTCCCCAAACTACCATCCACCCCCATATCTACCCCAGCGAGTGCCTGCTCAGTAAGTAGCAAAATCCTTTTCATGGTCATGGTGCCAATGCATCTCAGTGTTGCAAGCTGCGCATTTAGATCCCAGATCTGGGCTCCCAAATGCACAACACGCTTACATCTCATACAATGGCTGTTCAAGGACTGCATACATGGCACAAGATGTATACTGGATGACATTATTAATAATGGAGCACATTCTAAATAGGGATGGTACAGATAAAACTCAAGTAATCAATTAATTTATTGAAGTAAAAAAAGAATAACAGTATGTCAAGATCACTAAGAAAAACAATCAATACCAGAAAAAAATGGAAAACAAATGAGTACAATAAAATATGCCAACTGAAAATCAAACTGAAAACGTGATCTTTCAGCTGGTTATAAGATTAGGTTTTACCTCTGTGAAATGGACAGAGAATTGGTGAGTTTCATTTATTTCTTCTTTTCCGTGGAGAATAGTTGGAACCCTGCCCAGCTCAAGCTACTGTACTGTATGTTAAATCCAGTTTTACTAAGCTTGTAGTAAAAGCCGCAATGGATCAAACCGCTGTGCAGAAGCAGCCCTATTTCTATCACTGCCCACATAAAAAGTTTAATGTAATTCCAAGGGCATATGCTTCTCAAGAAAGGATTAGTCTTTGCAGCTCTTAGGAAAAAAAATGGTGCTTCAATAGAACTATACGCTCAAGTCAACACATCAGATAAATCTCAGTCTTTGACATATTACTAATAAAACCTCTGCCTTACAGAGCACTAGGATTTCAGAGGTATTTATTATATTTTGAGTTTGTTGCAATAAGTCAAGACCTCAGGAAAGAAATTGTGCTGTGTATGAAAGTAAAAGGGGGAGGGGAAGCTGACTAATAAGGGATAGCTGTGTAACCAGTCCAAAGAACATTCATAAGAGCGAGGCAATGCACAAGAGAGTACACTCCATCATTACAAGGATGAGTACAGAGCGGCTAAAGTCTCTCATTTATTACCAAGCCTTGGGCTACATTTAAACACTTATTGTCAAGGCACTACAAAAAGGCAGCATGATAACCTACAAAAAATACGCTGAAAAAAAAATTACAAAAAAAACCCTTTTAAAAAGTCCATGATAGCAATTTGTTGCATCCTCTACATCTCTGACTAAAAACACTAAGTAGATTGATATTGCTGTGGCTCCAACCACATGCCGTAGGACATAAAATGAATACAATTTTATAGCTTTACAGTAACATTGGTTAAAGGGAGCCTGTCAGGATATTTATGCTGCCCTAACCATGGGTGGGATGAAATACTGACAGCCTCTTACTTTACAAGAAAAGTTTTACGGTACTTTGAAATGCTGTGGTATTTCCAAGAAAATAGTTTTGAAGAGAGCCAGGCATGAGCAAAGTATCTACTAGGCGGCTCCCCTCCGACGGCCTGACACCGATACTCCGCTGGATTTCACAGGAAAACATTGTTCATTGCAATTGGGAAGCCCGTCAGTATTTCACGTTGTCTGTGGGTACAGGGGCACGGGTTTACTGACTATCTAGTGGGACAGCACTTAACCAATATGTTTTATACAGTACACTTCTGTGTGTATCCCGGAAGCTGATCATACACAGAAGATCACACAATCTGTTTATAATCCATCATGAAATGCAGATAATCCTAGGGTAACGCTCCAAGTGACTACAGCACTCAATATGGGAATTCCCTTTTCAGCCAGCACAAAGCCTTGTACTTAATAGCAGAAACTTTGCAGGGCCACAGAAAAGGTTACCAGTTGGATCATTCACGCTAAATCACCGTTTGACCTTTATTCACGGAGAAAAACCCCACAATATTAAAACGGAGAAGACCTTTTAATTCGCTGGCACTTATTTAAGGACCATAAAGGTACCTTACAATACAGGAGTTAAAAGTACACTATTGTAATTTAAAAAGCCAGGGTCTATTACTGTGAGCCATGTTGTTCCTTATAGATTAGACAGTACCCACATACATTTAGACTGATACATATACTGTCCTATCAAAAGTAAATACACACCTGAGTAAGAATCAATAGTAGTACTTATTTATGTATGTTAATACTTAGAGCCCCCTTTGGCCGAAATTACATTGGATATTCTTCTCCGTGACATTTTCTACTAACATTTTATACACTTCAGCTGGTAATGCCCTCCATTCATCCTGTAAATTTCTGTCAAGTTCTCTCAAAGAAGATGCATTTGCCCTTTTACAATGGTTCAGGGAGCACAGTCATTGGACAGTTGAGCAATGGAAAAACGTTATATGAAGTGACGAATCACGCTACCCCATCTTCAAATCAGATGCATGTACATGGGTGTAGAGCATGCCTGGGGAAATTTTGTCCAAGTGTGTAGTGCCAACAGTTAAGTACGGCAGAGGGAAGGTTTTACGTGGCATTGACTCAGACCATTTGTTGCAGTGGCAAGAACCATTACTACAAAAAGGTATACCTTGACATTCTAGGAAATGTGCTACTGAGAATGTGACAATACTCTGGGCATGGTCAGCAATTACTCCAACAAGACAACACACCTTGTCACAAATCCAACGCTGTTTAAAGTTGGTTTGAGGATATGGATGTTCTATGATTGGACTGGCCTGCAAAGTAACAACCTAAACCCTATTGAACATCTCTGGGATGAAATGAAACCTCAGGTCAGGAAATATGAAAAGCATCCATCCTATGAACGTGTGGAGAGTTCTCTCAAAGAAAATTAACAGAGGGAAATACCAGCTGAAGTTTATCAGACATTAGTAGAAAGTATGCCACAGAGTATCCAATGTCATTAGGGCCAAAAGGAGGTACAACTAAAGGTGGGTTTACACAGGAACAATGTCGGGCAAACGATACCCGACACTCGTGCCTGTGTGTCCTCGCTCCCATGCTCCTGCAGGGACCTAGTAGTGCTGGCTTGCTCACAGAGCGGCCAGCAGGGGCGGGGCGGCTGCAGAAGATTTCTCCCCTCACTCTCCCCCGCCCCTCTCCATTGACATAACACAGCGGCTGTTAAGTCCTGAACGGCCGCTATTTACACTGAACGATGAGAGATCAGCTCATCGTCCATTGTTTATGTTGCATAAACAATTGCTGATGAGCTGAACGCTCAGTGTAAATAGCAGCTGTTCAGTATTGAATAGCTGCTGTGTTATGTCAATGGAGAGGGGCGGGGGAGTGAGAGGAGAGAAATCTCCTGCAGCCTCCCTGCTGTGAGCCAGTGATACTAGCTCCTGTGCAGCAGCACGAGAGCGAGTGTGCGGGGACGAGTGTCGGGTATCATTTGCCTGACATTCGCCCAGTCTAAATGGGCCTTTAGTATTAATACATTTAAATAAATACTACTTGTGATTCCTGCTCAGTTGTCCAATTACTTTTGGTAGGATAGTGTAGTGACAGATCTCAGCCATCTAGGTGTATACAGTGACATTAAACCCCCTAGATTTTCCACTGACGTTGGTACTTGGTGCCACAATAGAAAAGCATAACAGTAGGTAGGTAAATAACGGGTTGGGTGTTCTCTGGAATGTTCATTTCATTTTCAAGTGAAGATACAAGGCATTTCTTGCAGCAGTGAGACTAAGACATAGGATTTTAAACTAAATGCCTTAGAGCGAGTTGTTCACAACTAAAAGTACAGCAGAAATAAGGGCTGTATTAACTTCACACTGCTCATTCATTCTTAGCTTAGAGACAGAGCGTCAAACAACAATAATGGTTGTTTACTTGGCACAATGCATTCTATGTACACATTAAACTATTTTGTAACACAAAAGTCAATGTCTGTAGTTCCGAAAAATTACAAAAACATACAAAAATGATTGACTAATTTATGAAAGAAGATGACATAAGTGACCCTGCCCAGAAGCACAGAGGCTTAATGAGTATATGCACCCGCTTTAATCCTCACTGATGCTCGCATGAACCAGAATGTATAATCATTTTGATATGGTAGCTCTGTACCATACTTAAAATAGCTTTGTGAGCAGTGCAAGGTCACATATGGAATATTAAAATGAGCTGCATCACTGAGCAGAAAAGTCAATGTCACAAAATCACAAACGAAGCAGAACAATATGAGGTCAGCATGAACATAATTAGTCCCCTTACCAGCAGGAATAATGCCAATCCTCATATTGCAAGGAGATAATGGGACTTTAGGATTGTTCTGATCGACATCAGAATCCTTTTGTACCCGGCCTATGAGGCCATGAAGCACTTCGCTGAACATTCCATCGCCACCAACACAAACAATGCTGCAGGTGAGGAGAGAGCCACGTTAGATTACACAGGAAATCGTGACATGACAGCAAACAAACTGCAGAAGATGTTGACTGTGTGATCTGTCTACCCATTCTGCATACCTAATATTACTTTTAACAACATGAAATGCACACATTTCTATTAACCCTTTCCAATCCAATTTGTATCTGGGTTTTCCTAGGGGGCTTACTCTTTCTGCCATTATACAATGATGCTATCTGCTGGCTAAAGCCAGTACTGCATGAGGTGACTCATTGGATAGCCTCCGACAGCACAGAGGCTGGCAATATACAATAAGAGAACTCCAAAGGACATTTTCCAACATCCCATCTGTACAGCCTTAAATCATAATGTCTTAAGACGTCAGACAGTGGATTGGAAAGGGTTAATTTGTACAACAGAATGTCTGTGCCTCCTCTGGTCTAAAAGAATTGAGTCTAATTTTCAGAGATGAAGATCATGGCTTCAATATAGCTCAAGCCTTTCCTTCATACCACCGAGCTACAGCATTGTCTAAAGGTGCACACACACATAAGAGCAAAGTCATAAGGCTATCTTATGTATATGGGCTTGTCGACTCTCAAAGGCTTTTGTAGCGGGGAAGAAAGCTCAGGCAAGTCTGATGGGAGGCAAGTGTTGTAAAAGGTTTTGTGCCAAGATGCAAAACCCCTTGCAGAATGTGGGGTCCAAGGCGAACAGCTGATCACCCTGGGTTTCACTTTCGGAAATCCAGGCAACCAGACGATTTTACCAGAGAAGATGCACCTAGCAACACATTTTCCATACGGCAGTCGCCACAGGGAATTCAGATAGCCAAAACTCAAGCTACTCTTGCTGAACAACTTGTGGGTCTAGTTCATAGAGGGGGGCTCTCTCCAGGTTCATATCCCTAAATCAGGGTCCGGGCACAACCCCTTTAAGGGCCTTTTACACTGGTTGATGATTGGCAACGAATGTTTGTAGGATTGTTTGCTCGATCATCAGTGAATATGCTCCAGCCAGCTGATATACAAGTTAACACTTGTTCATTGACTGATTGTATGGTTCAAGCAGGCATAAAATTGATTGCATATCTACCCATGTAAATAGGGAGTAGTGCTACCAACAAATGCAAGCTGTATGGCAGGGGTACACAATCTTTATTGGTCTGCGAGTTGCATTATCAGGTAGTGCTACATTCAAGGGACTATAATAAAATTTGGACGGTTCTATTAACGCTCAGGATGGCATCATTAACAGTGGGGTGGGAGTAGCGCTATACTGGCATTAATGAGGGACATTTTGCTGGCAAAGCAGCTTTCTGATATGAGGGGCAAAAGGTGAGGGGATCTGCGGAGAGGAGGACAGAAGAACAGGGGGGGCAGGGGGCTTCATTTGGGGGGAAATATCAAGTGGCAGAGTGACTGAGTGGTGAGGGTCAGGGGCTTTCTTGGGGTTAGTGAAATTACAGGTGGACCAAAAAGTTTCATGGGGTTCTAGGAGGGGATGGGGTAGGGAAAACATAAGCAGAAAGGAGGTCTGTGAAAGAGTGGGAGCAAAGAAGTAGGTGGCTGAGAGAAGCTATAATAGCAAAGTATACAACTGAAGCTGCTGCCTGTACAGAATACAGAGACAACAGCTTCAGCGTCTTTATAACCTCCCCTTCTCGCTAACAAGAGACAATCCATACTTCATGCTGCCTGGCCATCTGGCTCTGCACTGTCCTGATAACATTCACACCTTTCACCAGCTAATGAGTACTTTGCCTTTCTACAAGGGAAACGGCTCTTTGGTTAATACTGCACTGCCCAACAGAGGAAAATGCTCATTACAGCACTGCAAGAACCGGCAACCTGCAGTCACTGCCGATTGTCTGCCTACGTCAGCAGCAGTGTCCATTCAGCAGGATGGACAGCATGCTATGCACCCGAGAGCAGCAGGTTGAGCACTCCCCGATATATGGGGGACGAGCAATTGTCCCTATAACAGCGATCATCTACCTGTGCAAAACCACTTAACAAGTGACCTTCTATATGTTAGATAGCCAGCACTAGTTGAAACATGCAGGGATTGCCCCATGGAAAGGGGCCCTTATCCTCCTTTACTAATTGGGCAGATATTCTTGCTCAACCAAAATGAGCGTGCATGTGTACATGGGCCAATAGTTAATGAAGGTGTTTGGGCATCTTAACTGTACCTCTTCTGGCTACATCGGCATGTCAAGCTTTAGCATTTTATAGGCTGCCACAATATAGGATAACAGGCATTCTAGTCGAACTCTTATGATAGAGCTTTTGGAATCCAATTATCTTGCTATGTGCAAGACTCTAACTTTCATTTAAATCACACACAAGCTCCTCCCTTCACTGCAAATATTAAATGAGACAAGATTTGAAGGACTTGCCTCATAATGACAACTCCTCTCAATATGTCCATATTGGGATATTTATATCACAGCGAAGGGTCCTTCACTTGGTATCCCCTCTAGAAGCCAAAAGAGATCACTACAGGAAAATGTGTGGCTAGATACAGCTTCACCTGGAGGCAACACCCGATCGCTGCAAGTTTGAGCTGATCGCCGCAGCAGCTTCTTTTCATTAGGAGCATCAAAGTATCTTTTTTTTTTAAGGAGAAGTTTTCGTATCTTATTGCTATGCTAAAGTCTTAGCTTTTGAGGTTACATTCCTAGGGACTTCCAGGTTTTCTTGGCAACATCACATACCTGTGCTGCTTCTCCATAGAAGATGTAAAAAGAAAATGTTGTGAATTAAAGGGTCTATTTCTCTTGTTATATTTCCTTTAAAGGGGTTGTCAGAGATAATATTTCTTAACCCTTTCCAATCCAATGTCGGGCCTGCCCCGACATCATAATTTCCCTCCACAGCTCCGATGTAGGGGCAGGCCCGACACTGCAGTGCATCTGCACCCAATCATCAGACACATCGGGTGCAGATACACTCCTGCACTGGTCCTCTTCGAGGACCCCTGAGAAGGCAGAAAGGGTTTTTAACCCTTTCTGCCTTCTCCTTTACACATTACATAGTGCTCAATTAGCGCTATGTAATGCACGGAGATTCCGGCCGGCGATCATGTGACCGCCGGTGTCACCTGACCCCCAGCTGTTACATGATCGCCGAGCCGGGAGCCTGCAGCGTGGGGCTGCTTACCTGTCCAGCGTCTTCCGCATTCTCCCTTCTGTCTCCTGACTCGGCGATCATGTGACCGCTGGGTGCCACCTGATCCCAGCGGTCACATGATCGCCGAGTCGGGAGGCAGAGGAAGAATGCGGAAGACGCCGGACAGGTAAGCAGGCCCCCCCACGGTGCAGTGAGCATCTGCACCCTCCTGAACTCTGTCAGTTCAGGAGGGTGTAGGGAAATGTATTTTTTCTCATACATTCTCACCAGCTCCGATTTATTTGGAGCTGGGGAGAATGAATGAGAAAAAAATAATTGGATTGGAAAGGGTTAAACCTCTTCCGGTCCCCAGAATTTCCCTTGCCAGCAACTCTGGTCTTGCTTGTAAAGTCATGTTTACAGGCTGCAGCAGCCTGTGTATGGAATGTCTAAAGCTGCTGCAGCCAATCACATGCCTCAGCGTTCAAGCGCAGAGATCTCCGATTGGCTGCAGTAGCCTATGACGTTATGTATACAGGCTAACTGCAGCCTGTAAAAACAGATTAGGTGCTGAGGACGGAGCTGTATCGCAAGAGATGTGAGGAGCAGGGAGATGTGGGGAGCAGGGAGAGGAGAGTATATGGAATATTGCTTTAGGGCACAAGGAAAAAAATCATTTTGGATAACCCCTTTAAAAGGTATGATTATGACAAAGTGAATACTATCAAAAATGAAAACTTCGAATACCAAGAAGTCTAAGGTGTGAAGTGTTAAACATGCAGCAAATAAAGAATGGTAGTACATGAAAATATGCAGCACAGTAAGTTTTGGGTGAAGACCTTACCCATCATACTTCTCTAAATTGACTTCATACAGATTATCTCTCGCATGGTTTGCATACTCTGTCACTGTTAAAAGTAAAAGTTGACAGCAAATGAGGAATGTAAAAGCAAATGACATTTATCAATACTGTAAATCAGCCAGCCGCATTCATAACTATGCAATCCTCGGCACTAGTCAAAAATGATACTTCTACATTTATGAAAAGAGAATCTGTCCCCTCTCCTGACAGGTCTGCTTTAGTAAATACTTGTATTCCCCCCTGAAATTTTTCAGGAGGATCTTTTTCCATGTTGTGTCGTTTGCCTATTTATTATTTCTCTTAAAAAATTTATGAGTAAGTTGACAACTGGAGTATACTATTCCCCTTATTAAAAGTATGGCCTTACATAATCCGGAACTAGCAGCACTGCACGGATAGTCAGACTATGAAGGGACATATCCCCAACTAGTAATACCCAGTTGTCAAGTTACTTAAAGGGGTTGTCTGGTTACAATAGAATTTTATTTTTAAAGACAGGTGAACAGGGCTTTAAATAACAAAACCAGCAGCACTTAACCGACCTCAGCCCTAGTCCCCCCAGGCTTTGTTTTGAAACGGACACGTGACCACTGCAGCCAATAAGAACCCACAGCAGTCAGGTGCCGTTCTCCCAGCATATCCAGTCTGATGCTGTGAACAGATATGCCACGAGAATGGGATTGTTTAGCTTGCAAAAAAGAAGGCTGAGAGGAGACTTAATAGCGGTCTACAAATATCTGAAGGGCTGTCACAGTACAGAGGGATCAGCCCTATTCTCATTTGCACAAGGAAAGACTAGAAGCAATGGGATGAAACTGAAAGAGAGGAGACACAAATTAGATATTAGAAAAAACATTCTGACAGTGAAGGTGATCAATGAGTGGAACAGGTTACCACGGGAGGTGGCAAGTTCTCCTTAATGGAAGTGTTCAAACAAAGGCTGGACAAATAGCTGTCTGAGATGATTTAGTGAATCCTGTATTTAGCAGGGGGTTGGACCAGATGACCCTGGAGGTTCCTTCCAACTCTTCCATTCTATGATTCTATGAGAATGGCACCTAACCACTGTCGCCTCTGATTGGCTGCAGCAGTCACATGATGTCCATTCCAAAGAACTAGGACCAAGAAGACCGTGCGGCTGAGGAAGGACAAGTACTGTTGCTTTTGTTGTTCTTTTAAGCCCTGCGCACCTGTCATTAAAAGTTATATTGTAACCAGAAAGCCCCTTTAAGAGAAATCAAAACGGTTAGGTTCAGGTCACATCAGCATTGTGGTTTTCACTCATAATGGAAGTGACAACGCTGTGCTGGATCCTCAGCATGACAAACTCCACTGCCCTCTAACGCGATCCAGATTATAATTTTAGCATGGTAAAATAATAATATCTTACACATACATATGCACACATACACAAACATTTATTTATTCTCAATTACAAGTAAATACTGAATTTAAAGCATTTGGATTCCCACCTCCAAAAAAAAAAAAAAGTGAAAAAAAAAAAAAAGAACAGATAATGTCGAGCCTAACAGAAATAGCCGATTCAGGAACTGCTGTTTATGTAATTTAATAGATCCTTTCACATCCCTGCTACTAAACATTACCCTCATGCATTGATTTACACGACATTATTAGAAGACTAGGTGTTTTCTTCAGTACAAGAATTCTAATCATGAACTAAGTTATATAATCAAGTAAAACATATCTATCACGTACAATTTAAATAAATGAACCAAGTAGCATTGACCTGAAAGGCAACAATTTATACATTCTTTCAATTAATGCAGCTGTGGTAATTACCCTGAACTTCCTGGCGCTAGCAGAGAAGGCAGAGGAAAGTGAAAAATCCCTTTAAATTAAAGAGAACGGAAAAAAGCACATGAACTATGGGAATACTGACAAAGCTGATAATTACTACAGCTTCAGATTTCCAAGATGTTGCTGCAATTATAAAGATAAAAATAAAACAGCAATGTGCAATTTATCTGACACTGTATCATTAGTGGTGACAACTGCAGAATGTGCCTGAGCGCTGAATGGCATTCCGTCATGTTCCAATAGTATCATTAATGATTAGCAGATGAGGAATAACCTCCAAGAAGTACAACAGGAAATAATGTGTAATATCCCCTACAATAAGAGACATCAGTGCTTTCACGCAAATTAAAACACCCTTAACACACAACATATAACATCCCATACACCCACCAGCCCTCCCTATTACATGAGACATACAATAGAGCACTGGCAATGTACTAATTCACATTCAATACATTATGGAAGCATAGTGAAAGCGATCATGTTCTTAATCAATTGCTGACGCAGTGGAATACATGAGAACATGCCGTCACCCGATGTTTTAGAAGACCACACAGACCAGCAACCCTTTCTATTCATTGTAATGAGTCACAGTTTACAGAGAAAATCACATGCAGCCACTGAAACTAACTAATTGTCAGAATTTACTGCTGAGTAGATGAGCTCTATTGTTGGTGGCAACTTCATGCGTCAGCACCATCATAATCTAGAGAATAGCCGTGAGATGAGATTGCCTGCGATAAGCACAGGGGCAAGTAAGGTTGGCTTCACACCAGCAATGGGGATTCCACTTTCCGGCTCTGTATAAGGAGCAGGAAAGGGCAATCTCCGCAACCGAACGACACAGTCTCTAGACGGAACCGAACAATGCTGGACGGATGCCATTGGCTATAATGGGGTCTGGCTGCTTTCCACCCAGCTGTCCAGATTTTGGATGGAAGAAAACATGCTGCATGCAGCGCCATTTCTTACGGTATTTCGAGTCGGAGGTGCTGATGCAGATCTGAAGCTGCAATAGCTTGCACCATATCCTAGTAAGGCCATAGAATGTTGCCCACATCCAACTCACTGCGAGAGGAATGCATTATATGGAAGGTTTATTTTCCAAGACTCAATAAAAGGAATCATTACAGTAACAGTCAATATAATTGTTGCAGCTCTGACATTTTTTCAGAGCTTTTGATTATATCTTCAAGAACAAAACGGAGCATCAGATTGATTTCCAACGAAAATGTTCGTAGAAGCAGAGACTTAAAAGGAAGCTGTCACCAGGCTTAACCCTTTAAAATGTTCACATGGTAGCTTAGGTCATGAATCACCCCTTCCTAACATGTATCCATTAAATACCTATTAATTGTATGCAGATCAAGGATTAGAAGTGGGTGTACCCAAACCATGGCTGCCTCCTGCAGTCTACAAGGTCAGTGTTTCTTAACTGCAGTCCCCATGGACCCGCACAGGTCATGTTTTCAGGATATCCTATGGTAAGAACACCTGTGGCATTGTCTGAGGCAAAGTGCCTCTGACTGAGGAGGACAGCCCTGCATCATCCACAAGTAGGAAAGAAGCCAACATCCCAGAAGTCAGAAAGGAAACCACTGCATGTGCAGTTGGTCATGCCCCGTTACGGGCACTCAGGCTTCTTTACACAGGCATTGGTCTCGTTTTGACTCCCAGCTGCTGACTAATTAGCTAATGGGAAGCTAATTGACACTTCAGGAAGGGGCGATTCATGACTATTGACATGTTCCTTTTTTATTTGTTATTGCTATTACCCCATCTACAGTGGTGGGCCCATCAGTATTTACATCACAGTGATTAGTACATCAGATCAGGCCTGTGGCCATGCACAGAGGGTAAATGTTAGACACTGTTGCGTTTTCTATCTCTGCCATAAGCATTGAATTAATTCTGACTTTTCTGGCAGAGGGAGCATTCCCAGGGCGTTTTTTGTGATGGAACTCTCCAAAGGTAAACCAACAGAACCATTCACAGGCATTAATAAAAGACTGCTTTGACGTCTGTTCAGAGTTTCCGTTTATTTCAGTTTTATTTGGAGTAAAGAAAAGCGCCGTCAACTACGCTATTCTATAATGCAAATATAACGGAGACGAACAGAACCCCTGTCAAACCGATATAAGTGTGGTGTTCGTTTCACTAATGTATGGGAATGGTCCCGGTACAGGTCAGTTTTTGCTGTAACAGAATCCTCAGACAGAATCTCACAGCATAGTGAAAACCGCTGTGAGAACACTCCCTTACTAAGGCAGCAGCCACACTGCGCTTTCCGTGTATGTTAAACAAGTTAATGTATAGGTCACAAAAGTGTAAAAACATTATGGGAGTGCATTACACAGAATGACCTGTAGTGGGCGATAGACAGGTATGCTGACACAAAGTTAAAGGGTTAACACCTATGAGTGTGGCAGGAAGCTACAAAAGTCTTAGTTCCTGTCACACTTGTAGATGAAGTTATAGCTGAATGTTGGCTGCCAGCCAGAGGTCCAGTTAGGACCAGTGAGATCCTGAGCTTATCTGTTGGGGTAACAGTCACGCCAGTCTAACGGAGGAGGATGCCTTCCAGACGCCCCGGGAGGGGTTAGTAACGGGGACCCTGTGGGTTGTAAACCCTGGACATTGGTATGCTGTGTATGCGATACACGATTAAGTCGGACAGGGTCGACAACCCTAGACTCTCATACCCAGATAGGGTGCGGTTATTAACAACTGTGATATGCTGTGTTGCTGTGAATAAGGCCTGGCAGGCGCCAGATTTATAAAGAAATCCAAGTCTCCTGGAGCAATTTATGCGCATGTAGTGTCCATCCTGGTCCAAGAGAGGCCGGTGCTCTGAAGGCAAGTGACCCAGCTTTCTACAATATGCAAAGGTATACTTAGTTTGTTGTACATGTTTTTATTAAAAACTAATCTGTAGAAAAAAGAAAAAAAGTATACTTTGCAAACTTTTTTCTTTTTAAAGTATACATTTTTATGAAGACGAAAAGTAGAATCTTGGAAAATTAAAGAATGTGTCTAGCTTGTTGCTCTTCCTCTGTCGTTTTTTAAAGTGCATCGGTTGTCTAGAGGGTGAAACATTGTGCAGTACAGCATACCGTACAATACATCAGGCTATAGGAAAACCAGTAAAAAAAATGTAAAATGGATAAAACTTACTTTTTGTGCGGGACACAAAGCAGTAAACTATGCTTCAATGTACTACAAAATAAAGGATATGAAGTGCAAACATGTGAAATGCAGATGATTGTATACCATACATTAGTCTATGGTTCCCTATAGAACTGTGTATACATCAAGCTTTTATGTTTTGTACCTTTAACAGCATAAAACATGTATGTTTAGCGTACACAGAAAACGCATTGTGAACTGGTAAAAATGACATGCATTTCACCAGAAACATTAAATAGCAGTGAATTCAGAAAATGAGGCTCTGTGAAGTCGAGTTCTAGAATGTTGATACCACAGAGAAAGACTATTTTCCTTAGCTTTCTACAACATGCCAGATGGAAGGAAATCACAGATGGACATTAGAAGACAGATTTCTTTTCTTACCTAGTACTTCAGTAGATATGGAGGCAAGGCTGAACAGAGGAGCTACTTTCTTCTCATATATTTGTTTTCCCTTCTTCTTGCCCCCATATGGGTTTATATAGACCAGTACATGCTTTGGTCTCCATGCTATAAAGAAAAAACATTTATATAGAGATGTTATAGTACCTGGAAAGTCTTGTCTCCCTCTAATCCACTGCATTTACATTTTTAGCCTCTTTGGGCATTTAGAATCCTCCACTGATCTGTCAAGTGAAAATAATAGAGCAGCGATAGATCTTGCAGGAAGAGGGACAGAATGTTTTATTGATGTTATTCGGCAAAAATGGAAAAATGCTGTGAGGTAGAAGTACCCTTGTTTTCAATGACATTATCTTCCAGTATAATTAGAGGATTTGTAAAAATAAATGCTCTGAAAGTTACTGACTTTGCACAGTCATTGCACATTTTTCCTAACATTTCTCTGATACTTATGACGCCTGGCACCATTCTAAATCTCTACCCAACCTGTCTTCAGTTTTGAGAATACGCACTGTTAATAGATTCTTTAGAAAGAGAGGTTGATGGCTTCCTGCTGAAAACTTGAAAAGCAGCATTGGCTTACGTGCAAAAATATAGTCTATGTGAGTTTTAGATGATCTTTTAAGAATTATTGCTCACTGTCTCCAAGAAACTGGAGGAGTTCTTCACCTCTAATTTAGCTATATGAAATGTTAACGGGACAGACATATCCTGCTAAGGTCAAAGTAAAGCATTCCTGTTAGGTTTACCACCATAACAAAGCTAAACTTTTTGGGTGGAGCCTCCGCCTAAACCACAAATATGGTGCAAGTGAAAAAACAATTACTTACTCTGTTGTTCTAGTAGATCAGTAAGTGCTTGTAACCAGTGGCAGCACAGCAGCTCATCGCTGCACCAGAAGGTCACTGCTTTGCACCGCCAGCGATGCTTCTTCATTCTCTGCACATAGTGCACTGGAGGAACAGTAAATCATTTGTCAAAGTAACATAGTAATTAAATACATAAATAAACTACTTTGCCTATTCGCTGCGTATCACATTTGAGAGATTGTCATTTTACATTAAAATGAGGTTCAGATAGCAGCGCAAGTGGGAGTACTGTCACTCAAACTGGTTCCCACATCGAAGAAACCAGAATACAGAGTCGCAACCACCTGCAGACTAGGATCACTAAAAAACTACTAAAAAGAAAAAAAAACAAAAAAAAAAAAACACAGATTGAGAAACATATTAGGCCACTCTCAAGCCTCTCTCACACAGGCGCTTTTTACCGCGATTAATGCGGCGTTTTGAACACGGTACAACGCTCCCATTGATAATCAATGGGGCCTCGCAGACACGCGTTCGATTGTGGCTTTGGACGTCGTTTTTCAGCATTGCGATTTTCGAGCGAAGTCTGTTCTATATTCGTCTGTTTAGCACACCTTATCACTCATCACAATGATTTTTCAGTTTGGGCATTTTCAGCTTGCTTGGCTGCGTTTATAATTGTGCTGCAAAAGCAGACAAACGCTGACAAAAACGCAAGTCAACGCAATAAACAAGCGCGTATGTGAGAGTGTCCCAAGAATGCGCCATGATTTAAACTGCCACGTTTTGCCGCAATTTACTTTCATTTTTGGCCGCAGCGACACAAGAGAGCTGTTAGGTCTTATTTTTTGTGGGACAAATTGTAGTCTTTTTGCTACCAGTTTGAGGCACATAAGACTTTTGGATTGTGTTTCATTATTTTTTTCCGGGAGGCAAACAACAAGAAAAAGTGTAATTCTGGCATTGTAAGTATTTTTAGGGCATATACCGTTTGAGATAAATAACACAATATTTTCACTATCTGGTTCATTACAAACACAGTGATACCCATTATGTTTTGCGTTTTCTAACACATTTGTTGGGCATTTTATCCATTTTGAAAAGGATTTGTGGGAGAAAATGTGCATTTTTTTTACTCGTTCTTTCTTCTTTAAATTAAGCTTTAATCATTTTTTTAACACCATTTTTTAGCCCCTGAAAGGGACTTGAAGATGCAATCCTTCGATCACTAGGATAGCAGACTGCATTACTTTTCTAGTGCATTGTACTAAGCCTATGGTAGCAGCCTATGACTCTGGGCCTAAAAAGCAGAGTTACATGGCAGACATGGAAGGCTGTTAAGCCTCCGATTGGTACCATTGGTATCTTGCGATAGCATTGCAAGGTACTGATGGATGACAGAAAAAGCTCCCACTCCCCTATTATACCATTACATGCTACAGTTGCTACTGATTTTGACATTTAAGTGGTTCAACTGCCAGGATCTGAGGTTTCTCTGCTACTAGCAGTTACAGCAGGAGCTTGGCTGTCAGTAGTCAGTCAATGCACCACCTTAAAAAGATGTATGTGCAGGTTTAAAGCCCATTAGTGAGGTCAGTAAAAAAAAAAAGACGTATTGGTCGTCACCAAGGGGTTAAGACTTGAGTGATGATCAGGAACTACATACAACTAAGTTTATACATTGATTTATTTATCTGTGATTTTTTGACCCTGGTAGCAAGCCATAAAAATGAGCATTGTGCAGGGTTGGGATATGGCTGCAGTATTGTCAGTGTGTATGAGCCACTAGTTAGGGACAACTACCTTGAAGTTTAGAGGCAACAAAAATGACATTGTGCTGACTGTCGTGGTCCATAGCAATGAGTGCACTTGCAAAGAATTCACATTAATATATTGATTACGTCGGTTTTGCCATCTTCTGGACGTAACAGCCAAAAAAGTTAAACCTGAAGCACATGAATTTGTATTTCCATTACTAACTACAGTATGTAACGCTTAAAGCTTTTACAACATAGAGCAAGTCTTTTACAGTTTGTGTATTGGAGCAGGTTGGCTAATCTATAAATTGCAAAGAATACCTGAAACCCTTACTATAGCATATCTATCCAGGACAGATGTCTACCTGTAAATGCATGAGGTTTACACATGTGTTTCCACTGCATGCCTTGAAAGTACTTCTCATCAATCTCGGCTTCTCCAACTGAAATAATCTCAGATACAGGGACTATATGACCACCTGCAAAATGGAAAAACGAAAGTGTGTGACAAACCGAGATGTTACGAGTCACGACATCAACTTACCCTATTATGTTCACCCCTAGCCAAACGGATCCGTCTTAGGATGGAACTGAACATAGCCAAATGAAACCCATTGGCTTTCATGGTGTCCAATTGGTCTCCATTCAGCTGCCCAGGATTTAACTGGACGAAAAAGTCCTTAATGCAAGACTTTTTCTTCCGGCATTTTGTGCTAGCTCCTAGTGAAGATGAGAACATAGCTACTTGTACGGGAAAGCAAACTAGTACAGCATAAAAAGGAAAAAGATCTTCTGCTCTGCTGGACAAGCAGTTTTGTTCAATAAAAACATTGTGCATAAAATGTTCAGAAAATTATTCAGAAGTGTATCCACTCACTATAAACACTTTCTATAAATCAGTTTCACAAGTAAAGATGTACTTTTTTTAATATATCGGATTACAAAAAAAAAAAAGCCTCGTCACTTGAGAGCCACCTTTCCTTCCCCACCTTATAACTGTTCTTTCACTCTGAATATGCCAATAAAATCCATACAGCAGAAAGGAGATAGAGTATCAACATCACTGTGAAAGGGAAGGAGGAGGAAAGAGCAGCTACAGACCGAGGTGGAGACAAAATGACATTGTAAGGGCTTTCCTGTGTCACCCCAGTGCTAGATTCCCAGCTACACTGCTCAGTACTGCTGTAACGCCCCCCCCCCCCACCCACGCTGTTGTGTGTAAGGAAATGGGGCAGCAGGATCCTCTCTATATGTGGTGTATGAAAGGCATAGCAGTTAGTGTCCCAACCCTGCTTCCTCCCCTCTCTATAGACTTCTATAAGCAACTATAAACTAATTTCTCAGTGAAGCTGAAAATCCGTATTCTCTCTGCTGTATGGATTTACCAATAAATTTAGTGATTGATCAGTGCAGGGGGAGGTGGACAGGAGCTTAATAAGTGAAGAATTAGACTTCTGTCAACTTTTCCTTAATCTTGCCAGTCGCTTTCTTAGTGCAACCAAAACAAACAAACAAACAAATATGAATCCGAGGAAATTAGTCACATTGTACTCAAGTAATATTAAAACTGATATAAGAAATAAGGGTCGCCGAGATGGAAACTTGAGGACCAAAATGTTAATGGAAGAATGATGCACTTTTAGTGCTGGGTTGCACAAATCTGGAGGGAAAGGAGAAAGCCCCTTTATACAGTGTGGATTCAAACGGAATTCAGAGTATAACCAAGTACTAGTAGTACTATTAAATTAACTGTGACTTCCTACTTCAATTATTCTTACTAGGGATGACAAAAGTCTACCCGTTGAGAGTACAAAATCAAATAAGCATCCATAATTAAATCATACAACGTGATTAATTTTGTTAAGTAAATCAAATTTGCAAGCACTGGGCAGAAAAAGTCCTGGGGGTTGTATTTAAATATAAAGAGCGAATTATGGGCAAAAAAAGCTTCTACGTGCATAGAAACAGCTCAGGATTGAAGCTTAAAACGGTTTGTGGGCCTGAAAGGCTTCATGAAGTCTGCCAGAGTCCAACCAGAACATGACAATGTATTTGTAAGGCAGGGTCTGACAGCTCACACTACCCGGGGGATTTCCTTTTACACGTCTCACTTTCAGTGCCAATCAACGATTTTGGAGCTCATTTTAAGGGGCTTTTACGCAGGTTGATGCAAACTATAAACGGGGATGAACAGGGGTTTACACGATTGTTATTCATGCGCTTTCATTATTGTTGGCAGAAAATCCCACCATTTACACTGGTAGGTATGTTGCCAAAAACGATTACGGTATATATTCGAGTATTAGCTGACCCGAGTATAAGCCGAGTCCATAAGTTTTACCACAAAAAAAACCTAGTAAAACTTAATGACTCAAGTATAAACCTAGCTATACTCGACTATATACTAGGTTAAGGAGAAAAAAAACGCAATACTTACCTCTCAGCCGGCATCTGTGTCCCTGGCGTAATGCTGTCCCTGGCACAATGCTCTCCCCAGCGGTGCGACACAGACGCCGGCTGAGAGGCGAGTATTGCAGTTTTTTTTTACCTCACTCAAGTACAAGCCGTGGGGGGTTTTTTCGGCATTTTTTTTTTTTTGTACTGAAAAACTCAGCTTACACCTCAAGTACATACGGTACTTACTCTTTCCTTCTCCTAGATATGATCAGCTAACAAATGAGCACTTACTTATTTGTCAACTGAATACTGCCCTGTTTAAAACAGACAACTATAGGGAACCTGTATTATATGCCTGTGTAAAAGGGAGTTTAAGATTGACCACAACCTAAATGCACTCTGAACTACAATTAGTAGTGAGCTTAAAAGTGTTATTCCAATGAAATTTACTGAGGACCTATCCTTAAAATAGGTCATCAATAGCAAATCAGTGAAGCCAGTGACGCGAAGATGCTGCAGATGGACGGAATGCTCAGACCGCTGTCCTTTACGTAGAGGCCTGGTTTAGTATTGCAGCTCTCTCCCATTGAAGTGAATGGGAGAGAGCACCAATACCTAACTGAGCTACCGATGGAGTTCTAAGCACTGCCCCTGTAACCTGCTGATTGGAGGGGACCCCAAGTATATGCTTGAAATTAGTAGTGCTTATGCAGTTGTTTTAATTTATTATGTATTATTGGTTATGCTTAATGAACGATTTTTGATTTAAAAGCATTTCAATTTCTATTGGCTTTCAGTGGCATTGATTCTGGTCCTGGTCAGAGCTGTAAAGTCAATTTTCAGTCTGAATTAAAAGGGGACCAATGCAGAGAGCCACCATCAAGCAGCAGTTCATGGTCTGGCGGACCTGGGCTGTTCTTGTAATGCTAATTTCTTAACCTGTAGTGGCCACTCCAGCGGGAAAAGTCAACAGCAACTTTCTCTGGCAAAATGAGTTGCTGTCTCGGGAGTCGAACCTGTGGCGATCAACTCACTGCTGTGTAAAGGCCATTGAGACACAGCGATTATCACTCAAAAGCCATCTTTTGAGCGATAATCGTTGCATGTAAATTTGCCCATCTTTCAGTTTTCTGCTGAATGATGGATTTCAGCAGAACAGCTGATAAGACGACCGCAGGCTATGCTCTACCCGGGGACCACTGAGAACAACTGATTGCATTATCTCAGCTGTTCTCAGCTGTCAGCCCCGCTGGCAGAACAAAGAATTTATTCATAGAACAGCGGGTGATCCTCTGAATAAATTCAACTCCCGACGGCTCACATGCTACTAATTGGTACTAATAGGCATTAGTACCAATTAGTAGATTATGCAAAATAATCACTTAAAAGCCATCTTTTGAGTGATCATCTTTGTGTCTAAATGCACCTTTAGCTCACAGATTGAATGAGCTAAGAGAACCCCTTTAACCAAAAGCCAGCTAACAGGGCACTGTGTCATGCTCTGACATAAAGCATCTGGTAGAAACATGGATTCTCCTGCGGCAATTCAATTTAGATGGACTTGTCATATAGTGCATCAATCTGTCTGACTCCAATTACTTAGGTCAAGGCCAAACTGGCACTGACGTGAGGGTAGATGAATGAGAAAGTGGTATTGGCAGCATTTAACCCATGAAGAAGGAGTACCCTACAACAGCATACTTAACTTAGTGTTAAATAAGATACATATGATTTTTACTGTAGTGCTTTATCATCTGCTTACAAAACTCTTATAAAAGGTAATAGTCTACATTAATGGACAAAACGACACAGAGAACAGCTAATCGAGTCGTATGCATTAGAAGCTCTCCATGGACAATGTAAAGGAGGGTTTCACACCTGCTCTAGAGATCCTGCTTTCCTGCTCTGTTCAGGCAGCACGAAAGGGGAATTCCTGCAGCCGAACGGTTCCGTATCTGGACAGAACCAAAGAGCGCTAGCGGACCCCATTGCCCATTATGGGATCCGTCCACTTCCCTCTCAGCTGCTCGGTTTTGGGATGAAAGAAAAAAGTGCTGCACCAGTATTTGCAGTCGCATCTGTGACGGAACCTCCAACAAGAGGTTCCAACACAGATCATCAGTCATGGTCGCTTGTCAAGTTCAAGTAGTTAATTAGGCTTTTCTCTACACATGAAGAGCCGCACAATAAGCACAGAAACAGTACATACTGTAAAGTGTCTACCAATCACATTTTTCATTACATATTTAAAAGGCACTGAAAAGAAAACACAGATTTTTTGGGTTAAAAGTGTCAAGTTTCTAAGACCTTAAGTCACCTTCCTACCTGTATAGAAGCGATGTGTTAAACTGCCTGTGAGACCTTGTGCTCTGTGGAGGACTCGCGTGAGACAAGCACCTAATCGAAAGAAACACGCAAAACTTCACTACATTTCTAATATGGTACACAGGTTAGCAAATTACTGTAATATGCAGGAGGTAATTGTATGTGGTTCACGAATATGAAGGACAGAAGGAAGCCTGACGCCAAGGAATAAGAAAAACAAGTGACTGTGCGCTCTAAATACTCAGATGTTACTGAACTCTTGCTCAGGGTGCCGTCCTACAGAAAAGTGTCACTGATGGCAATTTGTATAGCGCACACCATTTCGGTTCTGAAAAAATAAAATACAAAAGTCTAAAATGCCTCATTGCGTTTAGATTATTAAGAAATATTGCAATGGTCTTTAAATAAAATGCGAAATGAATTAATACAAAATTGGGCTCTGTTCACCAAGAAAATAAAAAAAACAAAAAACTTTGTGTCAATTCACTTCAGCACCCCCAGTCAGCGGCTATTCAGGGAATTACAGAACAGCAGGCTCATTTAAGTGAATTAGGCTGTCCTGGACTTTCCTGTTGAAAGTTGCTGGAATTGCTACTGTAAAGGGAAAAAGCTTTAAGACAGATGCATTGCTAAACCAGTGCAGCAGCCTCTTTATCACACGATTGCAGGGATCCTGCCACAGAATACTGACTTAGCTGCTATAGACTCGATTTTCTGGTACTGGTACTGGTACTGGTACACACACACACACACACACACACACACCTAAAAGTGTCCACAAAACATATTGAGGCGTACACCCCCCTCCCACCACCACCAATGCACTTTGTATTATTCACAGGCGTAAAAAAAATGCCTGTCCTAATGGGGTTGTCTCGCGGCAGCAAGTGGGGTTATACACTTCTGTATGGCCATATTAATGCACTTTGTAATATACATCGTGCATTAAATATGAGCCATACAGAAGTTATTCACTTACCTTCCCTGCGCTGGCGTCCCCGTCTCCATGGCTCCGTCTAATTTCAGCGTCTAATCTCCCGATTAGACGCGCTTGCGCAGAAGGGTCTTCTCCCATCTGTTCGGTCCGGCACGAGCGGCATTCTGGCTCCGCCCACTTCTACGCATCATCGCGTAGCTCCGCCCCCATCACATGTGCCGATTCCAGCCTCCTGATTGGCTCCATGGCATACAGAAGTACTTAACCCCACTTGCTTTCGTGAGACAACCACTTTAAGTCTGGAAAACTTTAAATAGTTTCACCTTGTTGTCCTAAAGTAGTTTAAAGGAGTTTTCCCACTACCTAAAATTTTTTCACGGCCACTCTGTCCTTCTCGGTTACTGCTGACCGGGACATGTGACTGCTACAGCCAATCGCTGACTATAGAAGGGCACTGATGTGGCCAGTAATTGGCTGCAGCAGTCACATGCCCCGGTCAGCAGCAACTAGAAAGGACAGAGTAGTTGTTAAGTAACTTTAAGTAGTGTGAAAACCCCTGTAAAGTATTTCCATAAAGTTTAACCTTTCCAATCCAATTTGTATCCTAGTTTTCCTAGGGGGCTTATTCTTTTACTGCCATTATACAACGGCGCTATATGCTGGCCAAAGCCAGTACTGCATGAGGTGACACGTTGGATAGGCTCTGACAGCAGAGAGGCTGGCAATATACAGTAAGAGAACCCCGAAGGACGTCTTCCAACATTGAAGCTGTACAGCTTTAAATTATAATGTCTTCAGACGTCAGACAGAGGATTGGAAAGGGTTAAGTTGCGGCTTGCCCATGTTGCCCACTGACTACTAAGTTTCAGTTGGTAGCAGAAAGCAGAATTGTATATGAGGTGTTCGGTTTCATGACCCATATTTGAGAAGTAGTGGCAGTGTTTCTGGGGTGTCACGACTATTTAGGGTACGTGGTGTGCTCAGATTGTAGCATGAATGAGGGGGGTGGGGTTGGAGATTGAGCTCTGGAATAGTGTTAATCCATTAGAGCCGCAATATTCTTTTAGAGCCGAGAGGAGTTTTTGTGACACCATTCCTACAACATAATTAATAAGATAACAAGAGATGGATGCCAAACTGAAAAAAAATAAATAAAAAAAAACACAAAAACATTACTTGTAACAATTTTGCTTACCTATCAAGATATAAAGCTGCTTTTACAAGAAAAACATCCTCCTCTAGATCATCATCTAGTTAATCTTAAAAGTACACAATAAAAAGAAAAGAGCACATAACAAAAGAAACAATCTCGAGAATTATCAGAGCCAGTCTAATTTATTGGAATAGAGGTTTTCCAGAATGCGGTTTCTTTTACACACAACCCATTTCCATAGTAACCATATTGATTCATTGTTCAGATATATCGTAAACTTGTCCTAATTTGTATCACCATGTAGCGGCACACAGAAGTTATTGCACAAGTTTCTGCTCCATTACCAGGAACATAATGACCAACAAATGTGTCCTGGTCGTCATTCAACTCAAATTATACTTCCCCTTTCCACAGAGTTCACATGAACATATTTCACTCACCTTAGAAACTATGTCTTCCTGCAAGTAGCACCATGCTATAGAAAATGTATCATCGCTGACAATCAGGTGTCATTCCAAAATATACTCGGGTCATGCTTTTCACCAAATGTTTGTCATTTCTCATACAAACCTTGCACACTGCTATACATCTTGCTCATCTTTCCTTCACATCTGTCAACCATCCAACAAATCTTGATCAACCCACTGCCAAACTTGGATAACCCCTCTGTCAAAACCCATAAATCTCAGGAGGCTGGGTTGCTTCCTGCCATGCATTTAAAAAAAAAAAAAAAAAAACATTATGGGAGGAATTTATCAAAACTGGTGTTTTGTGCACCGGTAGTAATTTAATCCCCACCGGTGCACAGTGTGCCTAGTGTAGGAAGAGGCACCCTCCACTTCATAAATTAGGCACATGTCAAGGTCATCCATGTGCCTTAAAAGAAGTCTATACCATCTATGAGCTACAGTAAGTTTCTTACATAATTTTCTCCAGTTTTAGGCGTAAATTATACAAAAATCTGTTGGTCAAAGCCATGCCCCCCCTTTGATCAAAAGGATCATAAGCCAGTATGATGTGCTAAAAAGGTGCAAATTTTGTTGCGCAAGACAGGCTTCCACAAAATATATTGACTTTTGTACGAGTTTTGATTTGATAAACCTTCCTATATGTTTGGCAATAATTTAAGAGATTAAGAAGATTTGAATGTCTGAAAAATCCAGGGACCTACATTTGACATTTCCCTTCTCTTATAGTAGGTTACATGTAGTGTACATACTGCAGAATTTGCGCATAGAAAATCTACTACATTTGTAATACAAGCCATGTGGATGAAATTTTAACAAATCTCATCCGCATGGCGAGGAAAAAATCTGCACTGCATGTTGAAGATGGGAAATTCATATTAAAAGTCCTCCAAAAAAATTAATTCAAGTGAGAACATGTAATTTGAGTCAAAGTCCACACTAAAATCTGTGCTACATGCAGATTTCGGAAATGATCTGCATCAAGATCCAAGGCAGATATCATATTGTGAGCATAGCTTGAAATGCACTTCATCCCAACTTCTACTATTTTCACTGTCTTTCTTTAAATCGAGCTTAAAAATATAAAAAAGGAGTAATACTGGCCTTACTATCGTGCTGATGCTTCCCAGGTCCCCATCAGTTGCTGTTCACTTGGCACCAACATGTCAACAAGACATGTGACTGTTACCGCCAATCACTGGACATAATCATGACCTCTGTGTTGTCAACATGGCAGTGCTGGGACCTGGCGGACTGAAACCAGCATGGAACCTGGGAAGCATCAGAGAAGCCGTAGGGGATTTGTGTGGCATTGTTCTGTTACTTCAGAGCATAAAAAAAGGAGAAAAAAAAACTATACCTGAGGGTGAACAACATCCATTAGACACTCTAGTATAAAGCTATTGAGTACTCGTTATACCGCAAGCAAACTGCACTCGTTAGCCATGCTTGAAAATTTGAGATACATAGAAAGCATAAATCAAGTCTAAAAATCAATAAAACTAAGCATAATCCTGATAAATATTCCAATAATTGCTAAAAAGGTAATAAGCCATGAAAAACTTGTCATTATAAAAAACACAAAGATGTTAGCAGGCAAGACCATCGTTTTTTTTGTTTTTTTTTGAATGGCTGAAGTTTTATAATGGATAGGTTTTATTCCATCTCCCTTATTTGCATATTACCCAGAGGAGCGTATCCTCACTCACTGTTTAGGTGCTCTTTCTAAGGAAAAAAGAGAGCGTTTCTGACCCCTCCACAAGTTACACACCAAAGATGCCTGTGTAGATTCAGGGGCTGCTAACCTGTAAACATCTAGTCCTGATCTTACAGCGCTCCAGATTGCCAATCTGACAGATTAAAATCACTGTGAATCAAATGTGACAGATTGGTGCGGGGAAGTGGAGGGGGTGTATACAAAAGAAGAAAAGAAAAAAAAAAAAAGAGGTGCCATCATAGTCAGCAGAGCAGTAGCTGCAAAGCTCTGTAGCTAGCCCCTACCCATCAAATGACATGACCTTTCTAAGGGGCTTTACAATTAGGTCCCATCCGGACCCCTTCCCCACTATGGGTGTCACTAATTTATATATTATATATAAAATTTATATATTACTATAGTGTAATTGTTCTCAGTAGGAGAAACCAAGTAATCTTGTAGATAGGACACCTTTTAATGGCTAAAGAACGTACATGATGTTATAGCTAGCTTTTGAACCTACTCAGGGTTCTTCCTCAGGCATAATGGAACAGACATATTTATATAAAAGCATACACACATGATCACATGGGAGGGCACAGACATGGTGTGCTTAATTTGCACTTGAAACTAATTCCAGAACAGGATAAGAGGGCACAGACGTGATTAATAGCACTTAGATAAATACCAGAAAGGGATGAGCATAACAGTAAATACTTAATAAGGGCATCTGCAAACGGCTGTATTTGCATTGCAGAATCCAAAGCGGGCGCCTGCCTCTGGATTCCACAGCAATTACTGGTCATAGCATGCTACGGAAAGACGCTTTTACCTGCACAAGAGCGGAAATCAATTGCGATTTTCTGCTCACAGAGGGGGGGGGGGGGGGGAATATCGCAGCTTGCACTATTTTTAGGAGGATTCCATGCCGACGGCTTCCTTTGAACAAAATAGAAGAAGTCCGACCCGCGGTCCTTCTGCAGTAACACTGCGGAAAGGTCATGGGTACCTGTGTAATCGCCTAGTGACAGCACGGGAAAAGTAGGAATTAAAAAAAATCCTTTACTGCGGATGCCAGATGGGCACAGGGTCGGATTCCACTGCAGGCTCCCGCATGCGGAATCCGACCCGGTCGCGTGCAGCCGGCCTTAGTCCAGTGACAAGGGATGTGAACACTTTATGGTCTTTAAATTGATGTTAGGAGGTCACCCCAAGGCTAATGTGTTACCTCTGCTGTGGGTTTCTCATAATCTCCACTGATGTAAACTCCCACCCCCCTCAGAGATTTATTCCGTTTCTGATAGTATCAAAAGGTGGTTATAAATTTATATTCCCAAATTCTTCAGTGACATTGGGACTTAAAATTGCCTTTAAAGGGGTTGTCTCGCGGCAGCAAGTGGGGTTATACACTTCTGTATGGCCATATTAATGCACTTTGTAATGTACATCGTGCATTAAATATGAGCCATACAGAAGTTATTCACTTACCTGTTCCGTTGCTGGCGTCCCCGTCTCCATGGATCCGTCTAATTCTGATGTCTCCTTGCTTTTTTAGACGCGCTTGCGCTGTGCGGTCTTCTCCCCTTCTGCTCTGTCTGGCACGAGTGGCGTTCTGGCTCTGCCCCCTTCTACGCGTCATCGCGTAGCTCCGCCCCGTCACGTGTGCCGATTCCAGCCAATCAGGAGGCTGGAATCGGCAATGGACCGCACAGAGCCCACGGTGCACCATGGGAAAGGACCCGCGGTGCATCGTGGGTGAAGATCCCGGCGGCCATCTTGGTGAAGGAAAGAAAGACGTCGCAGAGCAGGGATTTGGGTAAGTAATATGTTTTTTGTTTTTTTTAACACATCCCTTGGGGTTGTCCTGCGCCGAACGGGGGGCCTATGGGGGGGGAAAAAAACCCAGTTTCGGCGCGAGACAACCCCTTTAAGTATAATAACGTTCATATGTTGTGTCCATGACCAGAGGAAGGCTTTGCCCCAGGTAGTTCTGTCTTTCTTTCTTGAATATTTTTTATATATATCACAGACACACACTAGCTGCATTAATGTACCACGGTAAGAAAATCGCAGCATGCCTACCCACTTGTAAAGACGGCCTGAGATTTACGGCTTATACATGACTTAAGAACGCTACTACATTGCAGCTCTGTACAATCTCGGAGTTGCACAGAACTGTAATACAATACCAACAGAACCTAGCGTACCCGCAAATGCTTCCGTGTGAAAACAGACATAAAACTGTTTTTCTGTCCGATCCCCCAGGAAGCTAATATAAGGGGGGTTGTGTATTATTCTCCTCTAGAAGCAATGGACAGTATGGCCCCAAGAGACTAAGTTCCTCTAAACAGGGTGTATGAGCACAGCGGCCTTTGTGTCATACATACTTATCGTATATCATCAGGAGATGAATAACAAACTTCTACCCCACTATATTACATGAGCAGTGTTCAGTATTTGCCACTAGTTGCTATATCATAGCTTTACTACTGTTACTTTGCCCACACCCCGAGAGATTTGCATTCCACTTTGCTCTCTGCAAATAAAGATATCCATAGAAGAGTTTATGGAGTATCCTGTCAAGAAGGTCCATGAACAGTATACAGAGAGAAGCAAACTGCACAATACCCTAAGCAGACTGTATGCAGAGCACTAGAGAAAAAACAAGGAGACATTTAAAAAGGTCACAACTCATTTTTCATAGTGAAGCAGCTTCCTGATTGAGGATGTCATTTTAATCGAAAAGACAAAGTCACCCAATAAGCATGGAATGTGCAAATGCAAGGATTATAAATACCACGTAAACTAAAATGTGGTCTCTTCCTTTCGGGAAATACTGGATATGTCACCCAGAGCGCAGCA
Source organism: Eleutherodactylus coqui (assembly GCF_035609145.1). Taxonomy (NCBI): domain Eukaryota; kingdom Metazoa; phylum Chordata; class Amphibia; order Anura; family Eleutherodactylidae; genus Eleutherodactylus; species Eleutherodactylus coqui. Next base: position 168,644,721 of record NC_089838.1, on the reverse strand, counting down.
CATTTATGCTACATTGCTCAATTACTGTTCATTATTGGACTCACTCTAATTACCGGGCTGTCAAATTAATGTATGAAACACTAATTATGCTTCATTTTTCTGGACTATTCATTTGCACTAGGGTATACTCATCTACAGAACATTTTTGCTTCTTCCAGACCTTTCAAGCGCTAGTCAAGGATAAAAGATCAAGTAATTTTGGCTATGGTCATAATAAAGCAATGACCCGATTACTTTGCCTAAAAGGAATCACAACAAAATGTTACTTTTTATCTTCTTTTAAAGTGAACATGACAATTATATGAAGTACTTTGCAAAGGTCACAAACCACAACGTGGTGAATTGCAGTAATGCCCTGAAAGTGACCCTGTCGTGCACTCCAGGCTGTCCTCTCCGAGGGCAGTATAAAATAGTGACAGGCATGCTGATTTCAGTAGTATGTCACTTATGTGGTGCGGTGCAGTGGTTTTAAGAACTTACAGATTGCTCCTGCAGCTCCCAGCAAGAGACAAGCCCAGTTTATTCATGAGGACCTAGTAGCCCTACCCAGCCACCCTGATTGGCAGTTTTCTAAGTATGCAGTGTAATAGATGGAAGACCATCAAGGCGGATAGGCAGGGCTACTCATGAACAAACTGGACTCTCCTCTTGCTGGGACCAAGCTAGAGCTGTGCATTGGGAGTTGTGGAGCAAGAATCACCGTCCCATTTTGGTGGAGTCGAAGTCGGTAGAAACATACTGACTTCGGCTTATAGACTTCACAGCCCTGGCAGAAGCATACATAAAACTACTAAAAAGCTATTAAAACCACTGCACATTATCCTATAACTAAACACACCACTAAAATCAGCATGCCTGTCACTACTTTATGCTGCTCTAAGAGAGGACAGCATAAGGTATAGGACAGGCTCCCCTTAAAGGGGTTGTCTCGCGAAAGCAAGTGGGGTTAAGCACTTCTGTATGGCCATATTAATGCACTTTGTAATATACATCGTGCATTAAATATGAACCATACAGAAGTTATTCACTTACCTTCCCTGCGCTGGCGTCCCCGTCTCCATGGCTCCGTCTAACTTCAGCGTCTAATCGCCCGATTAGATGCGCTTGCGTAGAAGGGTCTTCTGCCTTCGGGTCTGTCCGGCAGCAGCGGCGTTCTGGCCCCGCCCCTTCTACGCGTCATCGCGTAGCTCCGCCCCGTCACGTGTGCCGATTCCAGCCAATCAGGAGGCTGGAATTGGCACACGTCATGGGGCGGAGCTACGCGATGACACGTAGAAGGGGGCGGAGCCAGGACGCCGCTGCTGCCGACCCGAAGGCAGAAGACCCTTCTACGCAAGCGCATCTAATCGGGCGATTAGACGCTGAAGTTAGACGGAGCCATGGAGACGGGGACGCCAGCGCAGGGAAGGTAAGTGAATAACTTCTGTATGGTTCATATTTAATGCACGATGTATATTACAAAGTGCATTAATATGGCCATACAGAAGTGCTTAACCCCACTTGCTTTCGTGTGACAACCCCTTTAAATAAGCTATCCACAATTACATAGGGATCTCTCCATAGGCACTCACTCTGGTATAGCAGCCGATTCTCACTCAGTTAGGGCGCCTACCCACTTGCGGTGCCGATTTTCGCGAGTGAAAAACGCAGTGTTTTCGCGCGTTTTTCGCAGCCCTCCATTGACAATCATGGGTGCATTAAGAGAAAAATAAGGAGACATATGCAACTGACAGTTCCTATGTGAAAAAACCCCACGAAACGGAAAAAAAACCCCAGATGGACAAGAACACATTCTATACTAATTGCTCTTGAGGAAAAAACGCAAAACATCACAGGGAAAAAAAATAAAATAAAAAAAAAAAAAAATCGCAAGTGGGTAGGCACCCTTAAGTGGGAAGGAGTTGAAATACCAAAGTTCCAGCCCACGGACAGAGCCGATTCTGGCGAAAAGGCAAACTCTTGTCCAAAAAACCCTTTCAGCATAAGAAGTTCATACTTCCCTTTACCAAGACGACTGTGCACGAGTATGGGGTTGAGAGAGATAGCCGTCATCTGAATGCGCAGCTTTGTAACGTGCATGACAACCCTAATGCTGGACTCACATGGGCGAGAAAATCGCGTGCGATTTGTGTGTTGCGAGATGCACAAATCTGAACACCATTCTGTTGATGGCGATACAGGGAACAAATCCTGGCATGTTCTATCTTGCTGCATGATCTCACATCACAGCCCCATTGTTTTCAATTAGGGCAGCGGCAGCATCACACCTCATACTAGGTGCACGCGATGTGATGTCTCCCATTTAAAACAATGGGAGAAACTCTGCGATCCTCTGCCACGGCTGACAGCCGTGACAAAGGACTGCTTCTTTCCTGAAGTGATACAAGGTGGTTTTGACATGAAAACGCCTCACATTCTCTGGGAATTCTCATGGCGGGGAGCGCAATATGGGGGCGGGATTGACAGCTTCATATTGTACTTGCTAGTGTTAAGTTAGCCTTAAGAACAGAGATGTGTGCACACATTTTTGTGAAGACAGACTCCCAGTGACTACGGATCTTTAAAGAACTCCATATAGTAACATAATATGTATTTTTTGGCCTTACATCCATCTATTCAGTTGAGCCCATTACCCCCAATGTTGATCCAGAGAAAGGGAAAAAATGCAATGAGGTAGAAGCCAATTTTCCCCTTTTAAAAAAGGGGAAAAAAATTCCTTCCTGACTCCATATGCCATCATATGGTGCTCCATAGAAAAGGAGTACTTGAGAAATAAAATGTCTAATGTAGCATACCACCTCCATATAATACCAGAGGCATACTTCAGTGTTTATGTCAATGGGTACTATACTATGGCGTTGGAGATTGTATAGAGTCCAAATACCGACATGGGGATGGGGCTTTAGATGTTGATTGAATTGTTCTGCTCAAGATCCATGTAATTCTGAACACATTCATGTCAAGGGTCCAGCTCTGAAGTGGTCAGTGCATTGTTCTGAGAATACTAGTAGCATCTTTGTTTGGCAAGTCTTGAACATTACAACAATGTAAAGGGTTATTTTCTTTATTAAGGTGCCCACAAACATAAGAGGAAAGAATCAACAGCACCCATTAATTCCTATTGGACTGGCTACATTAGGTGCATGGGAAAGTGCCAACCCCCTGACAGACAATGCCATGGAAGAGAGGTATATGGCATGTCCATATATTCTCACTCAGAGATAAGCAGCCGCCTGAAGTGTCTGGCTCTGGCTTACTCCCCTCTCGCTTTTCTGAAACCACATGCATGTTCAGTTGAAGCAAGCATGCACATGTAATGGAGTTGGTAGGAATAACCATTAGTGGAACAAGCAGTGGGCCGACAGCTACCGAAGGTGTATGGGCAACTTAAAATTTATCAGTCTGTAGACTAAAAGCCCTTTTACACGCAACGATAATCGTTACGTGTGAAAGTGAAACTATCGCTCACTTGTCGTTAGCAGTCGTTTAACCTTTTTTTTTTTATCAGCTTAAATGACCATGTTAGCATTCGCTGGCTTTTCGTGCTTCCCATAGGAAGCACTGAGCGAGAAGCCCAGTTTGAAAGTGCTGCACAAGCCCCAACGACCTTAGTGGTGACGTTAGCGCTCGTGCAGCTGTTAGACTGCCGGCCTGTGTAAAAGGGCCTTTACTCCAGACCTCAGATAGCCAGTTTTAATGATCTAGCACAAGTTTTCTCATTTGACCATTTCATTTGGTCAGTAACCGCTTGTTCACAGCTACAGAAGTTTCATCAAACTTCCATATTGAATTTTCTTCTTAAAGTCGGATGAAAAATGAAGACACTTGAGGATAAAGAGTGGAGTTTCATTTTCTCCCATCTCTCAAAGCTGCAAAGAGAAATCTAAATTGAAATGATCTTCTCATGTCAAAGACCCATGGATGAGGAGACAACTTTGGTACTTTGTTAATGAAAATCTGACAAAACTTATCAACCAATGGCATTTTTAGTCAAATGTTATGTCATGTTTCCCATATGAGAAATCTAAGCATGTCAAAGAGGTTGTGTCTCTTATTGTGAAAATCATCTGTGGTCTTACCTTTGGCGCTTTAGGCCCCCTGCACATTGGCATTTTTGTGTATGCAAAATTTGCGCACACAATACACAGAATAGAACCTATTGATTTTGAGGGACTCATTTACATGCACTAATTTGTCCTGCACATTTCTGTTGCGCAAAAAATGTAAATAAAAAAAATACAGCATGCTCTATTTTCCTGCGCACCAAAAGGTCCCCATAGAAGACAATGTGGATGCGTATATGCACGCAAAATATTTTAGGAGATGTGCGAAACACTGCGTAATTCCGCAGGAAACCCCCACCCCCTACGGAACTCGGACTAATTAGCCATTTCAAATCAGTGCCCATTTTTTTACTGCACGAAAATGCCCATGCCTTGCGCGTGGAAAAAAAATACAGTAAAATACGCGCCAATGCGAGCGCAAAAAAAATATTGTACGTTCCACAAATATGCAGAGCTCAGGCGCACGTAAATATGCATACGCTCATGAAAGGGGGCCTTAGTGACGCCTGTGATCCAAGATCACAGCTGACTTTCACAATAAAAGTGCTCCATGCTTCACTTATATTAGCTGCTCATTTTATATTTAAAGTGACACCCCAGTCCTGGGACAAAACGTATCTTAGGTTTGGCGTGCGACGTGGTAAGGTTACCTGGTGTTCTCCTTTCTTAAGCCCATTTCACACGGGCCACAAAAATTGCATGTATGTGAAGCTCATGGTTTCCAATGGGTTCTTTCAGGCTACAAAACATCTCTCATGTGAAAGAACCCATTGGAGACCATGGGCTTCAGGATGCATCCGCACGGGATGCAAAATCATAGCTACAATGTGAAGCCCATGGTTTCCAATGGGTTCCTGCACATAAGATGTTTTGTAGCCTGATAGAACCCATTGGAAACCATGAGTTTCACATACATGCAATTTGTAGCAATGTCGCATCACTACAAAATCGTGCGCTATTGCAGCCCATGTGAAACAGGCCTTACACTTCTGCTGCGTATCTGCTGGTTCCCATGACCAGTTGCCGGTCTAAGATGGCCACAGCACTTCTCTGATTGCCTAATGCACACTGTGCATTGGTAGTCTAAGGGCCTCTTCACACTGGCGAGGGCGATCTCTCGGGCCATAAGTCACAGCAAATATCGCCCTAGCAATCCTTCTGAAAATCCCTGGATGAGACATATTTTCACAAGGAAACAGCCTCGCATCACTGCGGAGGTTCCCTTCATCCCTGCAGAGGTTCCCTACATCCCTGCCGCGGCTGTCACAGCTGCGGCAGGAGATCGCGATGTTTGCACCAGTTTTCAATGGGGCCAGCGCTGCTGCTGCCGGCCGCATTGCCAACAAGGTGAAACCACCATCCCTGCATGACTGAATGAACACTCTGCTGCGGCAGTCACAGCCACGGCAAAGGATCGGAGTCTTCTCCCATTGCTTTCACTGGGGCCGGTGCTGCTGCCACCAGCCCATTTGGAACAGTGGGCGATATCGCAAAAAGAATGGAGAAGCTATGATTTTTTTCACGCAGCAAAGCAGGAGTGAAAACATCGCAAATGAGAATAAAACCAATGAAATTCACTCTTGCATCACGAGAACATTGTGCGATTTTCTTGCCAGTGTGAAGGAGCCCTAAAGCTGCTCCTCACACATACCGCTTTTTACCGCGATTAGCATGGCATCTTGAGCGCTGCACTAACCACAGTACAACGCTCCCGTCGATTTCAATGGGGCCTTTTTAACGCACCCATGCGGTGCCAGGATAAATTCTGTCCCGGGGACCAGAGGGTCACTTTATTATTAGAGGCAAGTGGCATGTTTGTTTCGATTTTGCTTTATGTAATATTAGCTACAATGAAACTTCACAGGACTATCACACACTATGGAACCGCTGGTGTATAACAATATACCACTACGTACATTGCATAAACAACTACTCTACAGGTCACAGCCAAACGTTATGTAGTAGCTACAGACAATTAGGAAATGGTTCAAGAACAGTACTTCCGAACCTGTAGGGTCAGTGACAATACAAACCATGTACTAAACTTGGCAAACCTGACATATTTACAGCATTTTTTTTGCTTTACAGAACATAATACACCCAGAGGATATTAAAAACTACTACTGTACAGTAATATTTGACACACAGTAAAAGCTGAAGTTTTAATTGCCAGGCAGCGTAAGATTTATCACCGTCTCTGCTGTAAATTATTCATTAATCATTACCATAATGTATGAATACTGCATAACAATACAGTCCTCCAGAGACAGATATAGTTAATGAGTCAGTTCCTCCCTCGCCAATCTATTTTAAAGAGGAACGTAAAAAACGTACACAGAAATAACCTAGACATGTTTTTGGTTAACATGCGGATCACCTTCTAACCCTTCTACACAACATTGAACAGAAATAGTAACAATTCTTGGAGCCACGATTCAGAATAGAATAGCAATTTCCCCATTAACAATTAACTAATACTTTGCATTAAGTATATTGGTCCCAAGAGAAATCTAAGAAATACAGCAGGGCAGGCAGAGGAATTTCATATTCTGCAAACCTGCCCGTAGTATCCATAAGGAGCTGACGAGTCCACGGCAGACATCGTAAAGCCGCCCGCTTTCAGAGAGTCCTATATAAATTAAATAGCCACTTTTAGTTGTGACAGACATTTTTGTTACATCTCAGTGGGACACAACCAATGACTTTTATAACACTTACCGCCCCATCTGGCATCCACGGCTGACAAAATCAATGCACATAATGTTTTTCTGTCCAGCCCAGGGACACATCCGGCATCAAAACGGATGCCGCCAGGCACAAACCTGTTCACATAGGAAACCTTGGGATCAATTTTGGCATCAGTTTCCATTGTTGCATTTTGTCCTATGCCAGAGAGAATTACGATGGGAGGAGAGCCAGACATTCTTAAGGCAAGCTAAAGGGTTGCACAAGTTTACCCCAGGAACAGCGGCACTTTCGTCCCTGAACTTGCGTCTCAGCGACAGTGACTTGGGGATTACTACACTGGTGGAGGTTTACATAGTTACACCCAGACAGAGCTGCAGAAAGTACATGAAACTTGGATCAACACATCTGCATTTGAAGGGTATTGAGTAATCAAAAAAATTGGATGAAGTACTTGTAATTGTATGCAAATTATGGGGCCCTTTGTTATGCAAAATGCTACATTGTTTTAACTCCTTAATGCCATAGGGCATAAGTGTAGGTCCTGGCTGCAGGGTACTTAACACAACAGGATGCAACCTTACGCCCTGGGGATAGCGAAAGGTCAGAAAAAATCCCCTGGCAGCGAGAGCTGGCTGTTACTGATAGCCGGCCTCCCGCTACAACAGTAAGGGTGAATAGAAACAGCGACCCCCGCTATTAACGCCTTATGTACCCCGATTAATGCAGATTGCGGCATGTAAAGGGTTCACAGCGGGAGTATGATCTCTCTGTGACATCGGACCCCTGCGATATATGCGATATAATGGGGGGAAGACCGATTGGTTGCCATGGCAATAGGATGCCAGATGCAGCCATCCTGCTTTGCCATTGCCTATAATCGCTATTACAAGCGATAAGGCATTGCAAAACTGAAGTCCCGCAATGCTTTACCATAGCGACCATAGCTGTTATGGTACAAGTCCCCCTACAGCAATATAAAGTGTTAAAAAAAAAAAACTAAGAAAGTTTATAAGATTAAAACCCCACATATTTGGTGTCGTGGTATCCGTAATTGAACACACACAACGACTATGGCAGAGTTTTCTCTGGGTATGACATATCTACCATGTTTCATGAAATTCCAACAATTCCTTCTGGGCGTAACACTTTCAAATGTCACCATTGTTTGGACCATGCTTAGTAAAATACTGAGTAGCTTGCAAGTGACACTCTTCTTTGGAACATGGGTACTACTTGCTATGCAGTATAGCAGGTGGAAGCCAGTACCAAAAACGGACTATCTGTAGGAAGAATGCTGCAGACCATAGGACATCTGTGGCATTATGGACCCAAAAGCATCAAGCTGGCATGAAGATTTTTTTACTGCAACTAAATATTTTAAGTGTTTCTTTTGAATGGAATAGTTGTCATGTCCAATTGCACAAAAGGTGGTGGAAAAAACAGTCGGCCCCTTTCAGTGTGCGATTTACCTCCTGGAAGAGAAGAGGTTTATTGTTTTTTTTGTTTTTTCTGCAGGAATAAAAGGGTCCAATTTAAGTTTGTTTTTTCAAGAGGGACATGGGGACCTAACCAAAGTCATAACTTGAAGCACCCGATGCCAAATCTATAACAGCTGCCCCATATGCAATTTATAATACTGGTGAGACAAGGGGCTTCTGGACCCGCTCAGACAACAGGGCCGTGGCACAACAGTTTCTAGTTCATTCCCTTTAGCTTCACCCCTGTAACTAATCTAAATACATCACTAGTATAAATCAGGCCAGCTACTTAGAGTCAGTGTCCACTTTAACAAATAGGCTCGAACTAGTCAGTTTTTATAAAACACTGCTAGTACTTGCTAGAATTTTTGGGGAATTGCACAATATAGGGTTTCACTTTATTAAAGGTGGACACAGTCACGGATGAGAAATGATTGAAATCCTTCACAAATGACATGGTAGAGGGTGGCTATTCACATAGTGCAGGGCAATTTTTACGCTAACTTGAATATTTTTGTTAATTTCAATAGGGAACTATACAGGGATAAAAATTAGAGGAGATTTTTGAGACCGGTCTACAAGAAAAACCTGTCTGTCACCCAATCGCAGAGCAGCTTTATCCTTTCAAGCGCACAATAAGGAATATAATCTCAGCTGTGATTGGCTGCTATAGGCAACAAAGACTGCTTTGTTTTAGACAGTTTTATAAATCCAGCCCTACGCCTATCCAACCATTGCACCTCTCAGCAAAGTAGATTGACGGTTACGTCTTGAGATTATAGGTACAAACAGGGCTCAGACTCAGTGTGGCACATAGTCCGTACTGAGTGTTTATTGCTCGCGAATTCTGGAGAATGGGTTCATTTAAACATCAGAGTATTCGACGTTTGATAAAGGTAGGGTACCGACAAAATCCTGTATTCAAATTGGTGAAAAAAATTTGAGATAAATAAACCGAAGGTTACCTTTAAGAAGAAAATGGCACAACATGCCACACATCGAATACAAACGTGAGGGAAATTGGAAGGTATTTCGTCGACAGATTAATCTAGAAAAATGTGTGGCTGCCAAGATCACCAGATCCAGACGCCAGCTGATTTCTTCTTGTGGGGTTTGCTAATGGGCCATGCACATCGCAATAAGGCCTCCCTCACACATGCATTGCGCCTTGCCACGTTTTAATTTTGTTTTCAGGCGATAGCGATGCTGCGGCCAACGTCGGTTTTTAGCACTCATCATTGATGAGGAGCGCTAAATGCTCAAAAATAGAACAGACTGTCCGAGTGGTCCCATTGAAAACAATGAGAGCTTTATACTGTGATTAGTGCGGTGCTGAAAGAGCCACGCTAATTGCCATAAAAACTGTCTGAGTGAGGGAGGCCTAATTACGGTAAGCTGCATAAAATCCTGAACAATGATCGTTCAGTGTAAATAGCAGCCGTTCAGCACTGAATGTCCGCTATGTTAAATGAATGGAGAAGGGCGGGGGAGAGCGGGGAGAGAAATCTCCTGCAGCCACCGCGCTGTGAGCCAGCGATACCCGCTCCTGTGCAACAGCAGGTGAGCGAGTACATGCGGGGATGAGTGTCAGGCATAGTTTGCCCAAAAGTCATCCCATCTAAATGGTGCTTAAAGGGGTTGGCTCACGAAATCAAGTGGGGTTATACACTTCTGTATGGCCATATTAATGCACTTTGTAATATACATCGTGCATTAAATATGAGCCATACAGAAGTTATTCACTTACCTGCTCCATTGCTAGCGTCCTCGTCGCCATGGTTCCGTCTAATTTCGGGGTCTTCTTGCTTTTTTAGACGCGCTTGCGCAGATGGGTTTTCTCCCTTCGGCTCGGCAGCATCGGCGTTTTGGCTCCGCCCCCTTGTACGCGTCATCGCGTAGCTCCGCACCATGACGTGTGCCGGTTCCAGCCTCCTGATTGGCTGGAATCGGCACGTGACGGGGGCGGAGCTACGTGATGATGCGTACAAGGGGGTGGAGCCAAAACGCCAATGCTGCCGAGCAGAGCCGCAGGGAGAAGACCGCACAGCGCAAGCGCGTCTAAAAAAGCAAGAAGACCCCGAAATTAGACGGAACCATGGCGACGAGGACGCTAGCAACGGAGCAGGTAAGTGAATAACTTCTGTATGGCTCATATTTAATGCACGATGTACATTACAAAGTGCATTAATATGGCCATACAGAAGTGTATAACCCTACTTGCTTTCGCGAGACAACCCCTTTAAGGTTCTCTTCTACAAAAGGGCTGTACTTTCAATTGCCCTGTAAGCATCGTCCAGGGAGATACTGTAGATTACTGCTGTATTTGCAGATACAGACTGAAAAGAAAAATCAAAAACAAGCCACTGGCATGGAGCTGGCTGGCTAGATTACCAGTATTACAAGAGCGGCATTGTTCTCCACATTATTTTATAAAACGACTCCTATAAGTGGATACGACGACAGGATTGTAGCACCTGAATGTCTAGTATGAAGCTACACAAAGCTTTGTGTCCATAGCCGCAGCTGGATGAGCTGCATCGACCAGATGGCTCTCTAGATTTCTTTGCAAAATTATCCAGAATAAAACTTCATTCTAGATCCCAGGAGATAAAATAAAAATAACTATTCAGTTTTTAACAGACTTCAATTAGAAACTATGTGAATTCTAATTTGTAGACATTTGTCCACCCTAGGAGGCCCAAGCACAACTCATGCAAAGATCACTTCTGCAATTCTCAAGTCTCCAAAGAGCACAATTGCTATAGAAACAAGCAAGACTAATGGGACTAACGATAGAAGATATAAACATAGTATGAGGGACCTGATTGTATGGACTGCTGATCTGTTCACCAGCCAATACACTATGGTACAATCGCAGTACATCTCCAGATTTGATTCGCCACAGTGACCCCTTTCCTCAAGGAAAACATTACCATCTGGGCAGGGAAATCTACATTTTATTATATATATATATATATGTTTTCTACACAGAGATGATAAACCAGGAAATGCTAATGTGTTTGTCATTAATTGAGCTCTGTTGGACCTCTGGGATATTGATTTTCAAGGACCAACAAGACCCTTTATGCTAACCTGACATTAGGGACATTTTACTGGGATTTTTCTAGACAGTCGGTTGATTTAACAGAATGCTTGTAAGGAAATTATACATCCGACTTGCTATCAATCAGTCTAATCGATATGGGTTCAACCTAAGTCCAGAGTTTACAGGGAAAAAAAATCATCCGGCTCTATGTGCGGAGAACAGGCTGGTTAGGAGGACGGTTAGCGCAGTTCTAAACAAACAGAAGGAGAGACACAGGGACATATACATAATGTAAGATACATCATCTTGCAATGTCTTGAGACAACTTTCTTTTCGTTGCTCTTAAAGCTACATGTATCTTTAGTAGGCTGCATATTCATGGCATTGTTTAGATTTTCCTTTATTAACTATTGAGAACAATGTAACAAAGTGCCAATGCATGCATCACTATGAAACCAAATACTTGCAACCTAAACGTAGATATCTTACAGAAGTATTAACCAAATCTGCCCTGCTAGGATACATCTGGACAGATATCTGCAGACAGGTTGGATTTCCTTGGATAAATTGGCACTGGGTGTCTTAAAGAATCCGCAGTATAAACAAGGCTAAGGGCTCATGCACACGAGCGGATGTTTGCTGCAGAATCCATAGCATACAATGGAAAAGTGATTTTTAATGCACACGAGCAGAAACCAGCTGTGGTTTCCGCTTGAGGATGAAAATCCGAAGTCCTTCCATAATTATCATTGCAGAAAAGCCGCGGTATCCGCATCATCGGAGGCGTAGGGGGAATCTATACTGTGCATGCACGCCGGCGGCCCATCGACCGTACAAAAGACAGGTATGCAGGGTTTGTGAAATCCATGCGGGTCACCTGTGCAGAAGATCGGTAAATTAAGCCGCCCATAGGGATACATGGGAGTCTGCAAGTGAAATAAAACACACAAAAAAAAATTAAAAATCGCAGCATGCTCCTTTTTTACTGTGGATCCCGCACAGACAGCTTCCATTGAAGTCAATGGAAGCCGTCCAATCCACAGCCCGTTCGCAATTGAATTGCGGATGGACTGTGAGTTCCATTGGAAAGCAGAAGAAAAAAAATAAATAAATACACTGCACCTGTGCGTGAGCGTCAGTGATGCTTTTTCCTGAGAATAATCTCCCATCACATCACTGCGTTGCACTATTTTTTAGCGCAACAGTTAACAGGACTTTCTGTTAACTCATGGCACAAAAATTGCACGTTCGTGCGTGGTGATGCGATTTTTCGCTCCATCCCCACCCCCTTTCGTTTTTGAAAAACCTGTTGAACTCAATGGAGAAAAAAAATGGATTCGTTTATTCTTGTTTCATAACAGAGCAGAGAAACAAAAACCCTGAAATCAGCCCCAATGAATGTGTGAAAGCAGACAGATATAGCAGTCGCAACAGCTTCCTCATTTGTAAGTTCGGAAGCCCCCGTCAGAGCGACTTCCTACTACACGCTAGCAAACCTCACATCCCCATCCTGCAGCTGTGCAATCACAGACCTGCTCAGTGCAGAACTGCAGCCTGTGCATTTAGGGCCCCAGTCCACGGGCGTAGCGATATCCCACGGCAGATCTCCGCCGCAAGGGCAGCCACCGGGAAGCAGGTGAGATCTGACAGATAGGCTCACCGTGGAGAACTGTGGCAAGTCACAGCATGCTGCGATTTAAATTCAACGAGCGGAGAATCGCTATGATTCTCCATTCGTGGACACTGGAGCTGCGCTTTCCATAGCAAGTCTACGGAAAGCGTTTACCGCTTTTCCCGTGGCCGGATTATCGCCGCGGGGAACGCAGTGAAAATTCGCCTGTGAACAGGAGGCCTTTGGGCGAGCACCCACTGGCGTTTGCGTTTTCCGCGGGAAAAAAACGCAGCGTTTTCGCCGCGTTTCCCGCGATTTTTCCGCGCGTTTTTCGCGGCGTCTTCGCGGCGTTTCCATTAATTTCCATTGACTTTCATGGGTGCATTAGGAGAAAAATAAGGACACATATGCAACTGACAGTTCCTATGTTAAAAACGCAAACGCAACGCAAAAAAAACGCCAGTGGACAGGAACACATGTTATCTCTATGCCTGTGCAGGAAAAACGCAAAACGCAAAACGCAGGTAAAAAAACGCCAGTGGGTGCTCGCCCTTATACTTGAAAAGTGTCATCAACTAAAGCTGCCGCTCTCAGCAGATAAACTCATTATTTCTACCTCTACACACTGAGAAAAGACATTATACTACGGGTACATATTACGCATTAGTTACATGGCAGTAATCCTGAGCAGTCTGTATTGGGCTATAGTCACACATGGCAGATCTAGTACAGAAATCTCTGCTGCTGCTGAACAGATCCATTCAGTTTAACAGGATTGCTGCGGTTGCATTCACATATCCGCAGGCTGCAGAGATGAAATCTCCCAACATTCTTTGCAGAGTGTCTGCGCCTGCTCGGGTGATCTGTAGTCCGAGTCTAAGGCTGGGTTCACACAGGGCGGATTCCCGTCGGAAATCTCGCGGTTTGGCCGCAGCAAAAACCGCGAGATTTCCGCCGGGAGAACCGCCGCGGTTTAAGCCACGGCGGCTTTGAAGCGACCCGGTCGCATGCTTTTCCGTTGCGGCCGGCTCTCCCATAGAGGAAAGCGCGGCCGTGACATAAATAAACAAAAAAACGAAAGTAAACAGACATGCTGCTTCTTTTGAAGCCGCGGCTGCGGCGGCCGCAGCTTCAACCGGATTTACCGCAGCGGATTAGCCGTCCCATGTGGACGAGGTTTCTGAGAAATCTCGTCCACATGGCTGGCTAATCCCGAGATTAGCGGCCGCGGGCGGATCTGTTGCGGCAGAACCGCGGCAAATCCGCCCTGTGTGAACCTAGGCTAATGGCATATATAATACAGGCTGTCATTGAGGGCCACTACAAAATAAGAAACACTAGGTAGAATTCTTTAAGTTTTTAACAGATTACATAGAAAGAAGGTGAGCCAGATGTTATGGAAAAAGAGCATAAATACACAAAAATAAATAAATAACTGGGACATGGTGAATGCGATGCGCTAGATCAGCGCTTCTCAACATGGGCGTTATTGCCCACTGGAGGGCGTTTTTACTTCTCAAGGGGGGCGGTGGAACGAGAAGGGGTGGTAGGGAGGCATTCTGTGTTTGTTTTTTTTTTCGTCCACTAACTTCATTTTTCTAAAAATTAGTAGGGCTACCTCGGATTTCATCAATAATCCGTCCGAAAACAATCGGTGAAATCTGAAACCGATAAAAAACCGAGGCAATTATTTTCATATGAATCACTTACAGGTATTAATGTAGCTAGACGCCACTAAAAGCTAGGGGTTTGACAGGAGGAACGCCCCTCTAACACCCTCAGCTCCAGATTGGGTCAAGAGATGAAGGTCCTAGGTGCACACTGTACATTGCTTTTTGCCGGCTTTGGGTGAAAAGTAACCCTCACCGTAAGCCAGCAGGGCCGGCAAAAAGTAATGAGGGGAGGCAGGATGGGGGCAGAGCAAATTCATGGAACTTAGCCCTGCCCGGTCCAGCCTCCTCTCATTGCAAATAGTGCAGAGGGGCGGAGAGGAGGTAGAGAGGGGGCGGGAGCTAAGAGCACTGCTCCTGGCTCTTCCAGCCTCCTCCCCCTGCAGATGAGGACACCGTATATCGGCTGGCGTGAATACTTGGCCGATATATGGTCGTCTGAATAAGCCCTTAAGACGTTTTTTGCTCACACCTCAAAACAAGCCAAAGACGACATGCAAACTAGGTTTCATGATCTCTGTACCCTTGAAATACCAACGTGGGTACTCAATCCATTTCACCAGACGCAGGAGAATGTCAAGAGCAGTTGATCGACTTGAAACACGATAGCGAAACCTAAGCACTTTTCCAACAATGGCTATGAATGTTTTGGGGTGAAAATGAAGAATTCCTAGCCTATCCTGTGGCAGGAAGCTAAGTTGCTCGTGTTAGCTTTTCTATCTATGTACTTAGAGGAGAGGGGCTTCAGTCGCTCCTGACAAAAGTGAGAAACAAACTTCAGATATGTGTAAGGGGGGACTTGAGCCTGCGGTTGACAAAGATGGAACCAGATATCGTGAAGTTGGCGTCCGCTCATCAGGCCCACGGCAGCCATTAATGACACAGATTGATTGTGGCAATTATTAGTCGAATTTCATTGTTCTTGCATTTTCTTTATACGTTGTACATTTCTATCGAATGATAATTAAAGATGTTATTGCTTGCTTTCCGCCAAAAAATTATCTTCTGCAATAAAACCCCTTTATTATTGTATCCACAATTAACCTGTTTTTACACATTTAGCACCTACATTTCAGCAGCTAAAATACTTTTGGTAATTTTTAGAGACAGGTCTTCACAATTAATGCTAATCTGTTAAACACTATCAAAACTTTCCAAAAAAAGCATTCAGTATTTTAATTTGAACTTTTAACTTTGTAAAACAAGGTAAACTTTGACTGGGTTTAAACTAGTAAGGCTTGGGGGGGCGCTGGCCACCATCCCAATACCTAAAGGGGGCGCTGGGCTGAAAAAGGCACTACTGCAGTAGATGTCAGAGAGCCAGAATGTGTTTTGTTACTTCTGATTCCCATTTGTTTTACCCTACTGCCTTAGAGTATATGGAACAGGCACTGAGAGAGTAAAGGTCCATTTAGACACAAAGATGTCTTTTGAGCGATAATCGTTGTGTGCCTTTAAGTGCAAGGTGATCGCTCAAGCATTGAGCGACCACTTTGCGCTCTGAGCGGAGTATGCAGAAGACAAGCGGGCCCGTTTGTCTTCTGAAACCAGCTATTCTCTGCTCAGAGCACCCAGCTGTTATACAGCTGAGCGCTCGGAGCGGGGTATGCAGAAGAAAAGCAGGGCCGCTTGTCTTCTGCATCGAGCTGTTTTCTGCTCGGTGCGCCCGGGTGTTATACTACCAAGCGCTTCGAGCGGGGTATGCAGAGCACAGCTGGACCGCTGTGTTCTTCATACCCCAGCTGTTCATGGAGTGCTCAGCTGGTACAAAGCTGTGCGCTCTGTGCCGGGTATGCAGAACACAGCTGGACCGATGTGTTCTTCATACCCCACCTGTGTTCAGGGAGTGGGATCCAGCTGAAACAATAGTATCAGCTGTATCCGGCTGTGAATTCCTGATAAGGCTCATCGCTGATCTGAAAAAGAACGATCAGTGACTAACGAAAGCTGCACGATGTCAGTGCAGTTACACACAACGATTATCGCTCAAAAGCCTTCTTTTTAGTGAATTTTGATCGATAATCGTTGTGTCTAAATGAGACTTAAAGGGGTTGTCGCGCGCCGAACCGGGTTTTTTTTCCCCCCAATAGCCCCCCCGTTCGGCGCGAGACAAACCCGATGCAGGTGTTGAAAAAAAAAAACCGGATAGTACTTACCCGAATCCCCGCGCTCCGGTGACTTCTTACTTACCTTGTGAAGATGGCTGCCGGGATCTTCACCCTCGGTGGACCGCAGGTCTTCTGTGCGGTCCATTGCCGATTCCAGCCTCCTGATTGGCTGGAATCGGCACACGTGACAGGGCGGAGCTACGAGGAGCGGCTCTCCAGCACGAGCAGCCCCATTTAGAAGGGAGAAGACTGGACTGCGCAAGCGCGTCTAATCGGGCGATTAGACGCTGAAAATTAGACGGCACCATGGAGACGAGGACGCCAGCAACGGAACAGGTAAGTGAATAACTTCTGTATGGCTCATAATTAATGCACAATGTACATTACAAAGTGCATTAATATGGCCATACAGAAGTGTATACCCCCACTTTGTTTCGCGGGACAACCCCTTTAACAGGGAAGCTCTCCAATTCCATCTTTGTATACAGTGACTCCTATTACACACACAGGGCTTTTCTGTCAGCGGCTGGGATGTAATGGGAGCTGATCTGAAGCACATGGAAATACAAAGTTATATAACAAAGTGTAGGAGCCGCGGAGCCACTGCCTTCTATACTAGGCCGTATGCTTCTCTGTATTACTACATCTGTATATAACAGTATGTATAGGAGCCGCGGAGCCACTGACTTCTATACTAGGCCGTATGCTTCTCTGTATTACTACATCTGTATATATCTGCATGCGTGTTGGAGCCACTGCCTTCTATACTAGGCCGTATGCTTCTCTGTATTACTACATCTGTATATAACAGCATTTGGCATCACATTTGTATACGTTATATATGATCAGTTTAGTAATTTTGCTCGTACGACAGAGCAATAGAAAGGATTGGAGCAGATGTGAACTCATCTCTACCAGTCTATAGACGTACCACGCAGGTGTCTAAGGCTAGGTGCACACTACCATATTTAGGGCCATCTGCAGGCCATGGTAACCCACCACCAGCACACGGCCCCATGTTTTTTCACATAGACCAATAGTTTGCATGAAAAAAATCATGCTTGGCACAATCCTTTCAGGAACACATTGGAGCATCTTGTCTTTGTACTCTGTGTTCCGACGTTCCTCTATTATTCCTCCTGGAAATGTTTGAATAAAAGGAAAGTAGGGTATTACCAGTTTGGGAGGGAGGGGGGCGGAGAGGTGTCCTTACATACACTGAAGGGAACCACCCCTTTGACAAGGAGGATAGTCAAACCAAATGTCAACACAAGTTTCTACACCTATTCACATACCAGCCAACCGTGATTTGTGAATTTGCGCATTTGCTGCTGAAAGACATTTTTTTGCCTGAAAATGCGACTGGTCAGAAAGGAAGATTTCAGACATGTTGGCTGAAATGATGTGTGTACAGTAACATCGGCCAACCATTTCTCACGTAGTGCAACGCGCAAAACGGTTTCTTCTTCAAACAAGCATCCGATTTGCGGGTTAGTCTGGCACGCTAAGGTTTGGAACGTTCATACGAAGGAGCCAAGGGATGACTGAGCGGCGCATTCTGGCCAAACTCTTCAGACTGCTTATACACCTTCACCGACTGCCCCATACATGGGAATGCTCGACTCAGCCCAATGGTCATGGGTTTAGGGAAGTAAGCTACAGCCAGACAGCTGTGGCGCCGACTTATCTCCCGAGTAAGGATATTCAGCGTCTCCATCCTTCTCTCTACCGACATCATCTGTTGGGTGAAAGTCGAGCCACCCTCATATGTTACCGGCAGGTTCTGAGAAGTCTAATCTGTACGGGGAATGTAGTTGGCGACACATATAGAAGAGACGATCCAGAATTGTTACTTCTTGGGAAAGCCAAGTATTGATGGCGGCAGTCTCGGGGGAGACTTCAGCTCAAGCGACCCTCCACAGTATTCTCAGACAGCACACAACCAACAACTATGGTGAAGGTCCATTTACACCAGCCGATGGTAGCTTAAAAAAAAAAAAAAAGGCTAATCGTTTTAGCGATCAGCGGCGCGTCTAAACGAGTGCCCATCAAGTGCTTTTCGTGCACTGCTAGCTGATCGTTAAATTCAGTCCAACCTAAAAATCGTCCTTCAGCCTTATCAGCAGTTCTCCATGGGGAGTGCTGATAGCATTGTTTCCCGTGGAGAACAAAGGATCTGAGCGCAGATAAGAGCCTCGGGCTACCTAATAGTTTATGCGAAACGATCACTCAAAGCTGTCACTCAAACTGTCGTTTGAGCGATCGGCCCGTGTAAATGGGCCTTAAGAACGGTACTTGTGGGTGATCGGTCACCACTTTCACTTCACAGATGTTTCACCAATACATATGCGTAAAAACAATAAATCCATTCAAACACGGTTTCTTATGCCCCTCTCTCTACGGCGGCAGCTAAAGGCCACGATTTCTTCTGCCGTTTTTGAGTGCAGGTCTGTGAGGCCCCATTGAAAGCAATGGCAGCTTTGTACCGCGATTACTGCGTCGTGTAAAAAGCCGCGGTAAAAAGCGCCCATGAGAGCGCGGCCTTAAACGCTTTATTTCTCCAAGACATCAATATGTATAATATTATACGGGTGATAGAGACGCAGCGACCGCCTGCAGGAGAGCGCCGGCTTACAGAAGTGCTGGCAGATAACCCCCAAGTACCCCAAAAAC
Source organism: Eleutherodactylus coqui (assembly GCF_035609145.1). Classification (NCBI taxonomy): domain Eukaryota; kingdom Metazoa; phylum Chordata; class Amphibia; order Anura; family Eleutherodactylidae; genus Eleutherodactylus; species Eleutherodactylus coqui. The sequence goes on along the minus strand of NC_089838.1, from coordinate 168,625,382 downwards.
AAGTCCACAACCCAGGGTGACACCGCGGCAGCTGGCTTTATTATTCCTACCCAGAAGCAAAGTGTTTAATGGCCGTTATTAATGGCTGACCTGGGTGCCAAGCTTCTGTAGTGCCCGGGCATCGCCCGCTGAACAGCACAGACTACAATATGATCACAGATTTTATGCAGATCACCCTCTAAGCCTCAGTATGGAGAAGTACAGAAACTTATACCAGGTTGTCTATAGCAGAGGCGGGCAATGCCAACAAGTGCCAGGCCAGTACCAGAATGCTGCATCTCATTACACACAATAATAAGCCAGGTGAAGGGGCACAGCTGGGCACTGATATTTAGGGAATTATACATTATATACATGATGCTCATGCCTACAGCTCCACAATGAACAGCAAAGCCAGGCATCCTGCAGGCACACACACATAGCACTCTGTGCACCCACACGCCAGCCTAACACCCTGCACGCCCACACAGCAGCCTGCACACACAGCATGGCAGCCTGGCACCTTGCGCGCACGCACGGCAGCCTGGCACCCTGCACACACACGCGCACGCACGGCAGCCTGGCACCCTGCACACACACGCGCACGCACGGCAGCCTGGCACCCTGCACACACACGCGCACGCACGGCAGCCTGGCACCCTGCACACACACGCATGGCAGCCTGGCACCCTGCACACACACGCATGGCAGCCTGGCACCCTGCACACACACGCATGGCAGCCTGGCACCCTGCACACACACGCATGGCAGCCTGGCACCCTGCACACACACGCATGGCAGCCTGGCACCCTGCACACATACGCATGGCAGCCTGGCACCCTGCACACACACGCATGGCAGCCTGCACACATACGCATGGCAGCCTGCACACATACGCATGGCAGCCTGCACACATACGCATGGCAGCCTGCACACATACGCATGGCAGCCTGCACACATACGCATGGCAGCCTGCACACATACGCATGGCAGCCTGGCACCCTGCACACATACGCATGGCAGCCTGGCACCCTGCACACACACGCATGGCAGCCTGCACACATACGCATGGCAGCCTGCACACATACGCATGGCAGCCTGCACACATACGCATGGCAGCCTGCACACATACGCATGGCAGCCTGCACACATACGCATGGCAGCCTGGCATCCTGCAGGCGCACACACACACACATAGCACTTTGTGCACCCACATGCCAGCCTAACACCCTGCACACACGCATGGCAGCCTGCACACATACGCATGGCAGCCTGGCACTTTGCACACATGCATGGCAGGCTGGCACCCTGCACACATGCATGGCAGGCTGGCACCCTGCACACACACGCATGGTAGGCTGGCACCCTGCACACACACGCATGGTAGGCTGGCACCCTGCACACACACGCATGGTAGGCTGGCACCCTGCACACACACGCATGGTAGGCTGGCACCCTGCACACACACGGCCCACAAAGAAGACATGTTATTAGGGAGGTGTGGACTTGCACAAGGAAGACATCTGCAGCATACACTGGCCTTAATGCCGGCAGCACTCACCCGCTCGGCTGCTGTCCCTCCCCCGCCGGGGCCTCACTTCCCTCCAGGACAGCAGCGCCCGGCCGGGGTCCAGGGTCACTTCGCAGCTGTGACTCCGGACGGCCAGCACGGAGCAGAGCAGTGGGGGGGACGGCGGCTGCACGGGCTCCATGACGTGAGCCGGCCAGGGACATCACCCGCTGCACCCCGGGTACAGCTAGCGGTCCGGGACATCCATTGTCTGCACGGGAGCTCTGGGCCCCACCTCCAGCGTCCGCACGTATGCAAATATGTCGCGGGTGGGCGGGGCTGCGAGCGGCAAACAGAGAGTGACGTGCGGGCACAGCTGGCGGTACACCAGAGCTCTGCGACTGGGCAGCGCCGGGCACAGCTGGCATTTAGTGTGGCGGGCGCTCTATGTATATGGATTACAGGGTTATATAGTGGTCATGGTGCGGCGGTAGTGTTACATAGTGGTCATGGTGCGGCAGTAGTGTTACATAGTGGTCATGGTGCAGCGGTAGTATTATATACAGTGGTTATGGTGTGGCGGTAGTGTTATACAGTGGTCATGGTGCGGCGGTAGTGTTACATAGTGGTCATGGTGCGGCAGTAGTGTTACATAGTGGTCATGGTGCAGCGGTAGTATTATATACAGTGGTTATGGTGTGGCGGTAGTATTATATACAGTGGTCATGGTGCGGCGGTAGTGTTACATAGTGGTCATGGTGCGGCGGTAGTATTATATACAGTGGTTATGGTGCGGCAGTAGCATTATATACAGTGGTCATGGTGTGGCGGTAGTATATAGTGGTCATGGTGTAGTGTTGTATAGTGGTCATAGCGTGGCGGTAGTGTTACATACTGGTCATGGTGCGGCGGTAGTGTTATATAGTGGTCAGGGTGTAGTGTTGTATAGTGGTCATGGTTTGGCAGTGGTATTATATAGAGGTCATGGTGTGGTGGTGTAGTACTATGCAGTGGTCATGGTGCGGCGGTAGTGTTATTTAGTGGTCATGGTGCGGCAGTAGTGTTATTTAGTGGTCATGGTGCGGCAGTAGCATTATATACAGTGGTCATGGTGCGGCAGTAGCATTATATACAGTGGTCATGGTGCGGCGGTAGCATTATATACAGTGGTCATGGTGCGGCGGTAGTGTTATATAGTGGTCATGGTGCGGCGGTAGTGTTATATAGTGGTCATGGTGCGGCGGTAGTGTTATATAGTGGTCATGGTGCGGCGGTAGTGTTATATACAGTGGTCATGGTGCGGCGGTAGTGTTACATAGTGGTCATGGTGCGGCGGTAGTGTTATATAGTGGTCATGGTGCGGCGGTAGTGTTATATACAGTGGTCATGGTGCGGCGGTAGTATTATATAGTAGTCATGGTGCGGCGGTAGTATTATATAGTAGTCATGGTGCGGCGGTAGTATTATATAGTAGTCATGGTGCGGCGGTAGTGTTACATAGTGGTCATGGTGCGGCGGTAGTGTTATATAGTGGTCATGGTGTAGTGTTGTATAGTGGTCATAGCGTGGCGGTAGTGTTGCATACTGGTCATGGTGCGGCGGTAGTGTTATATAGTGGTCAGGGTGTAGTGTTGTATAGTGGTCATGGTTTGGCAGTGGTATTATATAGAGGTCATGGTGTGGTGGTGTAGTACTATGCAGTGGTCATGGTGCGGCGGTAGTGTTATTTAGTGGTCATGGTGCGGCAGTAGCATTATATACAGTGGTCATGGTGTGGCAGTAGCATTATATACAGTGGTCATGGTGCGGCGGTAGCATTATATACAGTGGTCATGGTGCGGCGGTAGTGTTACATAGTGGTCATGGTGCGGCGGTAGTGTTACATAGTGGTCATGGTGCGGCGGTAGTGTTACATAGTGGTCATGGTGCAGCGGTAGTGTTATATAGTGGTTATGGTGTGGCGGTAGTATTATATACAGTGATCATAGTGCGGAAGTAGTGTTACACAGTTGTCATGGTGTGGTGGTAGTATATATAGTGATCATGGTGCGGCGGTAGCATTATATACAGTGGTCATGGTGCGGCGGTAGTGTTACATAGTGGTCATGGTGCGGCGGTAGTGTTACATAGTGGTCATGGTGCGGCGGTAGTGTTACATAGTGGTCACGGTGCAGTGGTATTATTATATACAGTGGCCATGGTGTGGCGGTAGTATTATATACAGTGGTTATTGTGTGGCGGTAGTATTATATACAGTGGTCATGGTGCGGCAGTAGTATTATACAGTGGTCATGGTGCGACGGTGGTATTATACAGTGGTCATGGTGCGGCAGTAGTATTATACAGTGGTCATGGTGCGGCGGTAGTATTACACAGTGGTCATGGTGTGGCGGTAGTATTACATAGTGGTCATGGTGCGGCGAAAATGTTATATAGTGGTCATAGCATGGCAGTAGTGTTACATAGTGGTCATAGCGTGGCGGCAGTGTTACATAGTGGTCATAGCGTGGCAGCAGTGTTACATAGTGGTCATGGTGCGGCGGTAGTGTTATATAGTGGTCATGGTGCGGCGATAGTGTTATATAGTGGTCATGGTGCAGTGGAAATGTTATATAGTGGTCATAGCACGGGTGGTAATGTTACATAGTGGACATGGTGCGGCAGTAGTGTTATATAGCGGTCATGGTGTGGCAGTAGTATTATATACAGTGGTCATGGTGCAGAAGTAGTGTTATACAGTGGTCATGGTGCTGCGGTAGTGTTATACAGTGGTCATGGTGCGGCGGTAGGGTTACATACTGGTCATGGTGCAGCGGTAGTATTATATAGTAGTCATGGTGTGGCGGTAGTATTATATACAGTGGTTATGGTGCGGCGGTAGTGTTATATAGTAGTCAGGGTGTGGCTGTAGTGTTATATAGTGGTCATGGTGTAGCGGTAGTGTTATATAGTGGTCAGGGTGTAGTGTTGCATAGTGGTCATGGTTTGGCAGTGGTATTATATAGAGGTCATGGTGTGGTGGTGTAGTACTATGCAGTGGTCATGGTGCGGCGGTAGTGTTATATAGTGGTCATGATGTAGTGTTGTATAGTGGTCATGGTTTGGCAGTGGTATTATATAGTGGTCATGGTGTGGTGGTGTAGTACTATGTAGTGGTCATGGTGTTGCAGTAGTATCATATAGTGAAAATGATGGTATTGGCAACAGCTACACTTCTATGCTACAGATAGTGAAGTGGCCAGGAAGAGCCTGATCTAAACGGAGAGATGTGCATGGTGATGCCAGTGAGCTGTGCCACCACACTGTGACAGATTGCTGCTGGAAGAAGCAGTAAGGTATAGATTAAAATGGAAGTAAGAACCAATAGGGTACAGAACAGGTTTTCTGCATGCATTGCCTACTGCTGTTGGCCTGTGTATTAGTTAGACCCGGGGTCAATTCCATCTGGGTTGAGTATGGTGGAATGGGAGATAGTATAGGCTCGAGCAGCAGGAGTGGAGGTGGATCTGAAGTAAGGAGTTGTTTAATCTCTAGAGACTAGTAATTATTAGGAAATTATAGCAGCAGTGTTTCTGGTGGCGCAATGTGCCACACAGCTCTGCTACATGCACGTCACACACACACAAACTCGCGCACACACACACACACAAAGCCCTGCTACATGCACATCACACAGACACACAACACGGTACTGGTGCATCTTGCCTCCACAGGATGTATGGGTGGAGACATGGGTTGGCCAGTGTAAGTGACAGGGAACTCCCAGAGCACACGCCCCCTCAGCTCCCACACATGTCCTTGTCTGACTCTCTCTTCCCACCAGACTGCCATCTCTGCTCCCGTTCCCCCAGGGCACATAGCCTCCTCTGCTCCAACACAAGCTCCCTGGCTGACTCTCTCTTCCCGCCGGACTCCCAGTTCCGCTCCGTTACCCCTGCTACATGTACATCACATACAGCACTGCTACATACATTTTTCATCCCGTTCAACAGGGATCACAACCAGCACAGCAGAGTCCTGCACACACTGATCACCCCCTGGTCATGTGACCACCGGACTCCTCCCACACAGGTGACTGATCACATAACATTGACATCATCACAGGTGCAGTAAGCACACGGCTGCTGTCCGACTCTGCAGATTTTTAATAAAGTTTAAAACCCCAGTGCCGGATCGCATGACGGTGGCATCTTTACATGTAACTCACACAGTCACTCACTTATAGACAGCTGGTGGTTAGTATTCCATAGCAACTGAGGCCATGGGGTTTAGTAGGGGATGTAGTCTGCCCGTAATCTGCACAGAGATGAAGGTTCTATGATGATGTTACCATCATGTGATCAGGGGCAGAGCATGTAACTCACGGACGGACATGTAACACGGACGGACATGTGGTCGTTAGCATTTTGATTGGCAATGGGCTGAAAGCTTCGAGATACGTCTGTTGTATCTAGTTCCTCTGTAAACTGAGAACTGCACACACCAAAAGCAAGTGAAATGCAAATTGGACTCATGGCCAGACATAATATAACGTCTGACAAACGCCCAAAACACTCACCTAGCATACCAGCATGCATACACTGTTGGAATAGATTAGGTACGAGGTATTGGTTCGTGTTTTGGCCAAAACACTTAAGTCCACAACAAGGATTCTCGTTGTCTCATGGGTCCGTACTCTATTGAGACAGCTAACCCCAGGAAACCTGCCTGCTAGCGGGGTGATTGTCCCAAAAGAGACGGCCCCACGTGGCAACCTGGGGACCTACCTTGCTTTAGATGGTAACTGGTTCAAGCAGCACAGGACACAGTTCCGCCATCTTTGGGTGCGTCTTGTTTTTAGGGCATACACACTGCAACAAAAATTACGTGATAACTTCATTCTATGGGTCAGTACGATTACTACGATACCAAAGTTATATGGTTTTTTTTTTTGCTGTACTATTATTTTTTTCAAAGATTTTTAATTTTTTTAAATTATTATCTGCTGCATCTTCTGACAGCTTTAACTTTTCAATTTTTTCGTCGACATAGTTGTGCAGAAGGCCCCAGTGGAATTTCGTTTTTCATTTCACCCTACTTACAATTTTTAAAAAGTTTTTTAGTACATTATATAGTACCATTGAAAAATACAACTCATCCCACAAAAAACAAGCCCTCATACAGCTACGTCGATAGGTAAATAAAAGAGTTACAATTTTTTAAAAGGGGGGAGAAAAAAACGAAAATGGGAAAAAAAGGGCCGCGTCCTCAAGGGGTTAAGTGTGCTTCACCTGTTCAAGCTGTGTGGCATCTCATTAGCAATACTTGGCTTATTGCTATCGTAAATGGAATCTGTCATCTTCTATGAGCCCCATAAACAAATAGGCACATAAGAGAGTCAATGCTGAGTCTGGGGATACCCCTCTTAGACTTTATGGGAGGACAGCAATGGACCTGTGAAGAAGGTAACTGAAGCATTCCCACACTCAGCACCACATCTCCTATGCGCACATTGCTTCTGGTAATATTGGAGTCTGATGTGTCTTTTGTCACCAGGGTTTACTTATTTATAGAGGTTGGTGAGGACCACACAATTGTCCTATACATCCATGGTAAATGTAGAATTGAAGGAGTACTCTCTTCTTCCTATCACTGTATATAACTGGGTGTATGGCATTCGTTCTCATCTGTCCCTCTTGGGCACGTTTAGCAGAAAGTAAGGAAATTCCCAGAGCACTTGTACTAGAGGGCAGCGTGGGCACAGCAATTCACAGAAGAACACTTGTATTCTAGATGTTTAACAGACCATTGTGGGTGTTGGAATCTTGTAGCAGTTGCTAAGACTTGCTATTCCATAAGCATATGGAGTAAAATGAAGAGGATTGTTATGAAGTCTAGAGAATCTAACAGTGAGAGAGATGTGCCACGGAATTCTCACTGACAATGCCCAAAAATGATGTAAAGGCGAAAAAAGTCTAACATGCTCCAAACTTATGTCACCCTGATAAGTTTGGCGCATCGTCTCACTACATTGTCGTAGTTTACACGGTCTAATTATTACACAGCATTAGTAAATCTGCCTCAGTATTTTTCTTTTCACATTCAGAAACTCAATAATTTACATTGATCCAGTGCTTTACACTTGCATCTGCTTCATCATGTTCTATTATTTGGGCCTTAGCGCAAAGGAATTAATCTATCCAAATAACCCACATTAGGAGTATGGAGTATGCAAGGTCACAGCCAGGACACATTGTAAGGCTGCTTTCAGATGAGCATATGTTAGCTCCTTATAGGGCAGACTATAATAGGAAGACCAGTATTTGCCCAGTAGAAAAAAACAAAAGCGCTGAAATACTGATGAGATACAGTTGTAATGTCATTTGTAACAAGTCTGTAATAGGGATCCGTACTATGGACAGGTTACAATAACTTCATCTGAAACCGGACTAAGGCCGCCTGCAGACGGGCGGAAATTCCGCGGCGGGATTTCCTGCGGAATTTCCGCCCCTGGAAGCTGCCATAGGATTGCGTTAACAAACGCAATCCTATGCAGACGGCCGCGTGAAATCTCGCGCGGCAAACAAATCGCGGCATGCTCTATTTCTGTGTGGCATGCTCTATTTCTGAAACGTCACTCACTGGCTCCGCTCTGCACATGCGCCAGTTGCCCGGCAGCCGGCACATGAAAGAGCCGGGGCCGCGGGAGCAGGTGAGTGTCACGCTGCTCTCTGCAGACGCTCGGGTCGGGTCCCGCTGCGAGAATTCTCACAGCCGGATCCGACCCGGCCGTCTGCAGGCGGCCTACGATGGTTTGTATATTTTGTGCAGAACAACTTTAGTTGGAGTATGTCAACATTGTAGTTCAGGTGTGGCTGATTTGAAAATGACTTGTTGTTTCACTACAATTTGTTTTGCAATGCACTTATTAACCGCACGTTTACCTTATATTCTTCGGGCTCATGCCCACAGATGGAGCGGGATACACCCGTGGATTTACACCGCGGGTGGTAAACAAAAGGTCCCCGCTGGTGATCGTGGAAAAACGTGCGTTTTTTCCGCGGTCTCCATTAATACTATATGAATGGAGACCTCCAATGTGGAAAAACGCAGGTGAAATAGAACATGCCGTGATTTTTTTTCCCGCAGCAGAAATCAGTGGCAGAATCATGCATTTGAGCACTGCCAGACAGAAAAGCTATTAGGTTCAACAGAACCTAATAGCTGCGTTATTCCACCGCGGATTTCCGCTGCGGGGAACGCGATAGAAATTGTCCGTGGGCATTAGTCCCTTCAACTGTAAAAAAAAATTAGCAGCCACTAACCATATTGCAAAACTGTGACAAAGTTCTGTAAAACCATATGCAGTTTTCTAAACTGTTTTCTTTCGGTGGTTATCAACTGCTACTTAATCACAACATGTGACTATACCCTTAGGGCTCTTACCTACTTGTGTTTTTTTAATGCGATTGTCAATGAGACTTTCTAATGTTAAAAGCACATCACAAATTTGTGCTTTGCGATTTTTGTGCAATGCATTTTTAACATTAAAAAGTGGGTAAGAGCCCTTATGATGCATGTTTACACTTGGCAGAAGGACAAGCAGATCTAACCTGGCTACTGAACCTAACCACGGAACCAAATTTTTATCAAGTTCCCTACTTGGCGTATAGTATACATGTGGTGTAACACCACGGAAAATTTTCTTATTGCAATAATTTTGTAATACCCTGTTTCCCTCGAAAATATGAAAGTGTCAGATTAGATTTTGCTCCAAAAGATGCACTAGGGCTTATTTTCAGGGTATGTCTTGTTTTTCTAGATTTCTATAAAATCTACATTTACTCTTGAACAAAAAAAAAAATTCAACATTTAGGGCTCACACCCACTTACGTTTTTTTAATGCTGCGATATCGCTGCGTTTTTTTCACGCGATTGTCAATGGGACTTTCTAATGTTAAAAACGCATCGCAAGTTGATGCTTTGCAATTTTTGTGCAATGCGTTTTTTAACATTAGAAAGTCCCATTGACAATCACGTAAAAAAAATGCTGCAAGACCTCGTGAAAAAAACGCGCAAGAAAAACGCAAGTGTGCAGGAGCCCTTAATTCAAATATAATGTCATTACATTCTAGAGCAACAACATAAGTTTCCAAACCCTGAATTTCTTGTGATTCTATTTCTTTTTTCAATGTACAACACTCTACAAAACAAAAATCAACATTTAGGCTGAATGCAGGCGGCCGGGTCGGATTCCGACTACAAGATTCTCCCAGCGGGATGCGACCCTGTGCCCTTGTAGTGGCCTCTGGCTTACCTGTCCAGCGTCTTCACTCTGTGCTGTGGATGTTCCATCTGGCACAAAGCCACCCATGCAAGCGGAAGATCACAGTTGATTTCCACTTGTGGGCATGTAAATGCCTTTTTCAATGCATGTCCTATGGGCTGTATTTCCATTGCAATACTTTCGGTGTAGTATAAGTTATCAACAGATAGTTAGCTTTCCCCCTTGTAATTTGTTTGGTGTGGTATTCTGTCTTGTATTGCTTAAGACATAATTATCAGGTTACAGATTTACATATTCGGCTGTTTTGAATTCAATGGCTCATGCTTTGTTTCAGTTCTAGTGTTCAGATTTCATTCACTGGCTCAGGGTGCAGTGCTATAAAAGAGGCTGTGTCCACAGATGCTCTGGTCACTACTAGAGAAGAGCGAACCTACTCGTTTCGAGTAATTACTCGATCGAGCACCGCGATTTTCGAGTACTTCCGTACTCGGGTGAAAAGATTCGGGGAGGGGGCGGAGGGAGGCGTGGCGGAGCTGGGGGTAGCAGCGGGGAACAGGGGGGAGCCCTCTCTCTCCCTCTCCCCCCCACTCCCCGCTGCAACCCCCCACTCACCCACGGCGCCCCCCGAATCTTTTCGCCCGAGTACGGAAGTACTCGAAAATCGCGGCGCTCGAGCAAAAAAGGGGCGTAGCCGAGTACGCTCGCTCATCTCTAGTCACTACCTGTTACATCATTTACACTCATAAACTGGCGAAACTCCGGCAGAACTCGGAAACAGCAGACATAACTCACGGACAGACATAGCACACTGTCAAACACCCAAAATATTACCAAGCATACCCGCATGCATACACAGATGTAAATAAATACGATATGAGTAGAGATGAGCGAGCGTACTCGGAAAAGCACTACTCGCTCGAGTAATTTGCTTTATCCGAGTATCGCTGTGCTCGTCCCTGAAGATTCGGGTGCCGCTGCGGCTGACAGGTGAGTCGCAGCGGGGAGCGGGCGGGAGAGAGGGAGAGAAAGCTCTCCCCTCCGTTCCTCCCCGCTCTCCCCTGCAGCTCCCCGCTCCGTGCCGGCACCCGAATCTTCAGGGACGAGCACAGCGATACTCGGATAAAGCAAATTACTCGAGCGAGTAGTGCTTTTCCGAGTACGCTCGCTCATCTCTAGATATGAGGTATTGGTTTGTATTTTGGCCAAGATGCTAAAGCTTGCAAACCCACTTCAAGGGTTGGGTCCTCGTTGTCTCGTGGGTCCCTACTCCAATGAGACAACTTCCACATGAAACCTGCCTGCATGCGGGGCGATCGTCCCAACAAGGACAGCCAACGCTGGAACCTAGAGACCTACTTAGACCTAGATGACAAATGAAACACAGCAGGACTGAAAACAGCTCACACCAACATGCCAGGGATTTGCATACAACACAGCACACCATGCACCCAGAACAGGACTGTTCACACCACACATCTGGCACATGCATCGACATGTAGGAACATGACACTGTTCACATTGAGCAAACAGAGGAAAGCCCAGCAGCCTCTAGCAGAGGAGCTGGTATATACGAGCAGCAGACCGGTGGTGATTGGCTGGCTGGAGAAATCCTCAGCCAGCGCAATCAACCCCCACTTGTGGGACTGCACCGCCGGAAACCCATATAAAACAATATATCCCAGCAGCACACCCTGACATTGCCATTAGGATAGCAGTTGGATTGATTGAGCAGTTATTAAGTTCGGGTGCATGGAAAGATTACCGATTTTGTATGGTCTGAATGGGATGCTTTGTGTATGTCTGCGGGTGTTGGAATGCTGGATCAGGAGGTTCAGTCTCTTTTTTGTTGGACTGTATTGGGAAAGCATATGAGGAGCCGGTATCGGTGGCAGTGATTAGTAAAAAGATGTCAGCATTAGCCTTTGCGTCTATGTTTTGGGGGGTTTGAGGTGGTACTGAGTTATTTTTAGTGAGACAGGCAATTTGGGGTTATAGAAGGGGATTGGTAGCATGCAAGGACCAATACAGGTCAATCTCTTTTCAGCTATTAGGCAAGATTATACACAGTCTACCAGGCTGTATGTGTCAGAGTTTAAAGTTTATCTATTCCAGCTAGCATTTTTGGGCTTTTTTTTTCTGAGCCCTTTTGATAGAGGAACTAGTTTCTAGTAGTTCCGTTTGGATGGGGTGGGGGAATTGCTGAATAATCACGGTTTAGTTTACTGGTTTTGGAAATCAACAATGGATCAGGAGGGCAGGAGAGTGCAGATTAATTAATTTTGATTGAAGGATTTTTAGACTTGCCAGGTCAAATGTTTTTAAAAGTTTTTTCTTTTACAGCCAGAGATTCATTATTGCTTCATCAAGATAATACAGCATTGTCATGTTTTCAGTTTGTGACTGTTTTCTGTGTTTGAAATTGTTGGGAGAATCACCAGAGACATTTAGCTCACATTCATTTCATATTAAGGCTGCCACAGAGGCTGCCTATTGGGGTTTGGGAACAGATATGATGACATATGTGAGCATTGGGAGTCGAAGAGATACTTGTCATAGGTTTGTCCCCATTTATTAGAGTTGCTTTCTTTCAAGGGACTCTTACTGTGTTTACTGTTTAGTTCACAGTGCCTTGCTAGTCTCTAGTTTGGATCTTAGGGCATTGCTATGTTTTTTTGGTTGCCCAGCTGCAGCGCGCCAGATGGGATGTGAATAGTGCGAGTGGGAGTTAGCTAAATTGGAGTCTCAGTGACTATTACTAGTGTTTCCCAAATAGCAGCGTCTGCAGTGGAGTAAATGGCTAATGATGACTTGTGATGGTAATTGTCGTGACGCCAGTGCTGTACAGCAGAATAGTTAGTAGTGCAGGAATCAGACAGAAACTGAGAATGATAGTAAGATAACCAAGATGTAAACACTTTATTAATTTTCACCTAATGGAATAGTTAAATGTTTCTCCTTTTTATAAGCTGCAGCATAAAGGTTTTCTTCACAGTCATACAGGGCTAAACACCCATTTAGATGGGACGAATGTCGGGCAAACGAGGTCCGACACTCGTCCCTGCATACACTTGCTCCCATACTGTTGCACCCGAGCTAGTATCACTGGCTCGCTAACAGAGCGGCCAGCAGGGGGGGCGGAGGGGCTGCAGGAGATTTCACTCCTCGCTCTCCTCTGCCCCTCTCTATTGACTTAACATAGTGGATGCTCAATACTGAACGGCTGCTATTTACACTGAACGATCATCGTTCAGCTCATCGTCCATCGTTTATGCAGCATCCCTATGTAAGTCAATGAAGAGGGGCGGGGGAGAGCGAGGAGTGAAATCTCCAGCTGCCCCGCTGTGAGCCAGCGATACTAGCTCCCGTGCAGCAGCATGAGAGCGAGTATGAGCGGGGACGACTGCCGGGCATCATTTGCCTGATATTCGTCCTGTCTAAATGGGCCTTTACGCAGATTGCTTAAACAACTGCAGTGAGGTAGACAGGATGACTTGGGGAAATATGGCTGTGAGGTGACAGCTTTTATTAAGAAGAGATTTCTGCAGTAATATTGACTATGGCGCTGACTTCTACAGTAACAATTCTGTCAGAACTAGGTGCTTGATGCTGCGCTGACTCACTCACCCAAAGGGACTATACCAGGCCTCAGGCGCTTCACTTTTCAGTTACAAACCCGCTTTGGACTCTGACTCGAAGGATTCCTGCACTTCCTTTCTCACAGCTGCTCACTTGCTTCAGGATCTCTCTGCCATCCACTTCTTGCTCTGTCTCCAATTTCTGTCTTGTTCTCACCGCTGCTCTCACTAACTCGCTTTATGTGCATCTGCTCTTCTCTCCATCCACTAACTAACTGCACTCCTTTAACTGTCTCTTCTAACTGACTTCCCATGCAGGACTTTCCCTTAGCTCTCTTTCTCTCCTCCAGTCATGGGCTTCCTCTCATCTGTCACTCCTCTGTCTGCTAACCAATAGAGATGAGCAAGCACCAAAATGCTCGGGTGCTCGTTACTCGAGCTGAGCTTTTTGTAATACTTGAGAACTTGTTTCGAGTAACAAACCCCATTGAAGTCAATGGGACACTCAAGCATTTTTCAGGGTGACCGATGCCCGGTAGCTGCCTGACTTGTTTTCAATGGAGCCGCGACTGCTGCCGGCGGCTCCATTGAAAACAAGTCTGCCGGCACCCCTGAAATGTTTTTCAGGGAAGGACATTACATATAAGCCCTTCACTAAAAAACAAAAATGTTAGTGTAAAAAAATAAATAAATAAAAACTTACCTCTGCCACTGCCATGTCCCGCGGGGATGCAGAACACATCTGCCACGTGCAGCAGATGTTTCCTGCATCCCTGCAAGGAAAAATAATTCCCTGCTGCATCTGCCACATCTGTGACAGATGCAGAAGAGGAATTCTAAATCCCTGTGGAGAATAAAGGATTCCCTACCACAGCTGTCACACATGACAGCTGCGGTGGAGGATCCTGCTGCCGGCACCATGAAAAACAAAGAAAAGTAAAAAAAAAAAAAACATGCTCACCTCCATTTGGCTGCCGGGGCTCAGCTGCAACTTCTGCCGCTGTCCCTGACTCTGTAGCTCGGAGCTATCAACAGGCAGGGACAAATCCCCACCTGCTGGTAGCTCTGATTGTGATTGGCTGAGCGCTTCAGCCAATCACAATCAGAGCTACCAGCAGCGGGGATTTTAAATCCCCGCATGCTGATAGTTGAGATCTACAGAGCTGAAGACAGTGGCAGAAGTCACCGCTAAGCCCCGGCAGCCGTCAATGGCTTTTCAGGGAAGGGCTTCATAAGCCCTTCCCTGAAAACCCATTTAAAACAGTGTAAAAAATAAATAATCACCTGACCTCCCTTCGGCTGCCGGGCTCAGCCGCATCTTCTCTTGGCTGTCCCCGGCTCTGTAGATCTCAGCTATCAGCAGGCGGAGATTTAAAATCCCCACCTGCTGGTAGCTCTGATTGTAATTGGCTGAGCGCTTCAGCCAATCACAATCAAAGCTACCAGCAGGCGGAGATTTTAAATTCCCGCATGCTGATAGCTGAGATTTACAGAGCCAGGGACAGCGGCAGAAGTCACCGTTGAGCCCCGGCAGGTGAGTATTGGGGGGTTTTTTTACACTATTTTCAATGGCTTTTCAGGGAACGGCTTATGAAGCCCTTCCCTGAAAAGCCATTGATGGCTGCCGGGGCTCAGCGGCGACTTCTGCCGCTGTCCCCGACTCTGTAGCGCTGCTCAGCTATCAGCAGGGGCGGATTAAAAATCCCTGCCTGCTGGTACCTCTGGTTGTGATTGGCTGAAGCGCTTCAGCCAATCACAATCAGAGTGACCAGCAGGCGGGGATTTAAAATCCCCGCCTTCTGATAGTAGAGATCTACAGAGCCGGGGACAGCCAGGAGAAGACGTGGCTGAGCCAGTCAGCCGAAGGGAGGTCAGCCGTGGCTCCACTGAAAATGTGGGGAAATTTTTAACGAGCACCACGTGGTACTCGTCTCGAGTAACGAGTTTCTCGAGTAGGCTAATGCTCCAACGAGCTTCAAGCTCAGACGAGCATGCTCGCTCATCTCTAGTAAGTTTTTTTTTTTTACACTAAAATCTTTCTTTTTCAGGGAATGGCTTATATGTAAAGCCCTTCCCTAAAAAAAAAAAATGCAGGGGTGCCGGCAGCAGCCGCGGCTCCATTGAAAACATGTGGGGAAATTCTTATCGAGCCCCCCGATGGTACTCGTCTCGAGTAGGCTAATGCTCGAACGAGCTTCAAGCTCGGACGACCGTGCTCGCTCATCTGTACTAACCAATCCCAAAATTCTTCTCTTGGTGGAGACTGACCAATGAGAATTAGGAATGCCAGCAGCTAAAGAAAATAGGCTGAATGTCAGGCAGATTACACCTAATCATGTTACTGGGCAGATTAACCTGTGGTTAACTATTTAACGCCATGGGGAGTGTCTGAACTACCTCAAAACAATGTCAACAAAACAATGGCCATTGGATAGGTCATCAGTAGTTAATCAACAGGGGTCCATTTCTTGAGACCCCCCCCCCCTAGCGATCAGCTAATCTCAGCCTCTGCATTCATTGCAGCCAAGTCTGCATTGCCATTGGAGCCAGAAGTGTAATAGAAGGCATAGCTCCCATTGAGTTCACTGACAGCAATGCTGACGGACCTGTCAACAGTCGGCTGAGACGCAATACAATATTAGCTGTTCACAGGCGGATCCATGCCGATCAACTTTTAATGACATATCCTGCAAATAGGTCATCAGTAGTACAAGGGGGAAAAGTTCCAGAATACCCTTTTAAGCTTAATTTGTTGAGACTGTCCACAGACAGTTGTGTGGTCAGATATTGTTGCCAAAGGGACTTGCCAATTTGCCAGGTCAGTTGATGGAGTCAACAAGGCTCACATCAAAGTTAAGAAAAAAGTATTGTGTATTGTGGTTAGGAATAGAGGTGTGGCACTGAGACACTGTCAATTGGAGAATGTGTCAAGGATGTTTGGAGAGAAGACAGAGTACATCAGAACGAGATTTGTGTTCTTTGGCCATCTAGGGAGGCTTAAGGCCCATTTACACATAACGATTATCACTCAAAAGTCATTCAAACGAATGAATTTGAACGATAATCGTTCACTGTAAATAGACAAAACTCACTATTTGTTCGAGGTTTGTTAAGTTGACTTTCAGTCAGCTTAAAAAACATAATTGGGTCACTGGCTTCTCATCCTGTGTAAATGCTCCCTGATCACTGCTTCACATAAAAGGTGAAGCGCTGAGTGAGAAATGGAGGAGAAGCCCGTGATCCAGTGGCAGGTGTTTCTGTGTAAACGCTCTGCATGAGCGCCGACGACCTAAGCAATGACTTTAGCACTTGTACAGTCGTTTAAACGACTGCCCATGTAAAAGGGTCATTAGAGAGAGACATTCTTCTGTGGAGGAACTACTTCTCGTGAGGTATCTCAAGTGTGAATTGTGGCAGGAAAGATGTGGTTATGTGGCAGTTATGGAAGACTAATGTAGTCAAGGTTCAGGCTCTATGGTGGAGCAACAGGTAATCATGGTATGCAGTACAAGGGATGAGGCGGGTAATGTAGTCAGGAGAGAAAGCCAGGAGTCAGCAATTGGTAATCACGGTATGCAGTACAAGGGATGAGGCGGGTAATGTAGTCAGGAAAGAAAGCCAGGAGTTGGTAATGGGTAATCACGGTTTGCAGTACAAAGGATGAGGCGGGTAACGTAGTCAGGAGAGAAAGCCACGAGTCAGCAAAAGGTAATCTTGTAGCAATAGCAGGCAGAAAAAAGGAAACTGGATCAAATGCTGTGGAGCAGAATAATCTTGCACTGAGGGAGTGGCAGGGCCTGACTTTTATAGGAAGTCCAATCAAGACAGAGGCGGGGTCAGAACCAGGGGGCAGGAACTAGGTTAAGTGGGTAGAGCCACCGTCCAGAGCACATGAGGTCCCAGGTTCGAGTCTTGACCATGGTGGATTTGAGTTGCTGGGGTGAGATCAGTGGGCAGTTAATTTCATGCGTGAGACCTGTTGTTCAGGTGTTCACAAGGCAGTGTTTACGGCTGGGGGCAAATGGTCAGGCAGACCTGATTTGAGAAAACCTCATAATGGTTACATCTCTCTCTGGAGTTTGCACTTAAAGAATTCCTAAAAAATAACATTTATTTACAGTATTTTCTTTAAAAAAAAGAAGAAGAAAAAACAAGAACCCAGCTAGGGGATAAACACAATTATCAACATTTCAATACATAGCAATAGAATACAGACTGTGGTAAACTCTGACAAGGAAATGTGAGATAGTACAATCCTCCAGACGTAGATTCCTCATTCACTGTTAATGACAATCAGGTTTACAATGTGACTTTGAATATACAGGGAGGAAATAACAAATCACATAATAATGTGAGAGTTCATGTTATCAGAGGATACCACTAATCCAATAATATAATCCAAAAAGAAAGGGAGAGGGGGGCCGACATAAACAGAGATGATATTGTAAAGCAAAGTAAAGAGGAATGGAGGGTGAGGAGAAAGGAAAAGAGAAAGAAAACCAGCAAATAATAAACCCCAAAAAGAGTGAGGGTGGAGGAAAGTGGGGAAGGACATGGGTCCCAACAGGCAACCACTCACCATAGCTAAAATACCCAGAATATTTACTTCTGCCTCATCTTCTCCTCGTCCACTGCACTTAAATATGTTATCAGATGCTATTGTCATGGTGAATGTACGTATTTCTTATCTTGATTGAATTAGGGAACTAACTTCAAACAGGACCTATACGTACTGTACAGTTGGAATTAGGAGTCATGAGGCACAGGAACTTAGTACATAAAGGGTATATGTTGAAATATTATGCATACCCTTGTGAGGGTATATGTATATATTGCCATATGTTTTTTATGCTTTATACCTATATGCAAGTTCTATTCAATTCCAAATAAGAAAAAACTTAATCTGTCGCCTTAACATCAGATATTCCAAGGCTTTGCAAGGCTGAGAGAGATGTTTCTAGAAATTCAGAGATGATACCGAACCAGACACGAAGGCCGCGTGTACTTGGCTGTTTTCCCGGAGGCAACAGTATCAAGATAATGACTGTTATATGATTTTCAGTGTCTCAGGCCGGAAATCCGGACTTCCCATATATGGAGAATGCATGCTTAAGCCGCTTTCTTAGAATTGAGTGGGTGATTCTTTGCACTGGAGTTAATTAAATACGTGATTTTCTGTACATAAGCCAGAGGCGCCATATCAAGATAACGGCTGTTTTCACTGTCTCAGGCCGGAAATCCGGACTTCCCATATATGGTTATGGGCCCATCACCCATTCCTGGTGATGAGACAAAGGGTATAAGATCTCATGTAATCTGTAATAAAGACACAGCGCAGTCATGTCCCGTGTGAGGAACGATACCAGACCTCCGTGTGGTGTTTTCTTCTTATCGCCGGCAGCGGGGCAAGTGGGGTGGGCCTGATTGGTGCTATACTTAGAAAATTACCCTGACACCCTGACTGCATCTGTTTCCTTGTTTTAATCTCTCTCCCACACAAGTCTTATGACCATTAAGACTGTTTTATCAGCAGACAGCAATATCGCATGATCAATAGTTTTGCAATAACGGACTTTACATGATAACGCCCTCTTTTTCTGTATAAAAGCTTGTAATATCTTTCAATAAACAGAGTTCTCCTGAGTTCTCTCAATGATGAGCATTCTGATATAACAGGAATTCTCCCGCGTTATTTCCAGAAATTAGCTAGCATCTCCTCTTCACGGGCACTCCCCCATTACAATTTGGCACCTGACAATGATGTCAAAGATTGGTACCGTTTTGGTTCTGATAACACTATTCTATGTGGTTTCATTTGTAATTTCAATAAAGACCTATTGTGGCCATTTAAGCCACGTCACATAGTGTTGTGTTGTTATTTGTTCTGTGATACATCACCAATCTGCTAGTCATGTAATTGCATGTTAAAGGGTGATAGCAAATAATCTTTTATAACCTATATCAGGGCAGGTTTGTTAAACAAAATTTGCCAGAACTCTGTCTGAATTTATACTGATAAATTGGTGTACATGCCGCAGTCCACATTTCATGAATGTTTAGACGATTTTTCAGATTGAATATATAGATGTCAAGCATACTATAGCTCCTTAGTGGTAAGTCCAATGAGGTATCTTGGTGCGACAAGGTTTCCATAGAGTAAACGCTGTGATTAGAATACTCATAAAGGGGATTATAATATAGAATAGTTTCATCTTTCATTGACATTTGTTAGATATTACTTTTTTATGTACAACATTTTTCTTCTCCTGCAGTCTTTATTTTTATACATTTGCAATAAAGCTATACTAAAATACATATGATCTCATATTTGGCAAAAAAAAAAAAGGTTTAGCATTAGAGATGAGCGAGCACCAAAATGCTCGGGTGCTCGTTACTCGAGACGAACTTTTCGCGATGCTCGAGGGTTCGTTTCGAATAACGAACCCCATTTAAGTCAATGGGCGACCTGAAAATTTTTGTATATCGCCGATGCTCGCTAAGGTTTCCATTTGTGAAAATCTGGGCAATTCAAGAAAGTGATGGAAACGACACAGCAACGGATAGGGCAGGCGAGGGGCTACATGTTGGGCTGCATCTCAAGTTCACAGGTCCCACTATTAAGCCACAATAGCGGCAAGAGTGGGCCCCCCCCCCTCCCAACAACTTTTACTTCTGAAAAGCCCTCATTAGCAATGCAAAACTTTGCTAAGCACCACACTACCTCCAACAAAGCACAATCACTGCCTGCATGACACTCCGCTGCCACTTCTCCTGGGTAACATGCTGCCCAACCCCCTCCCCCCCCCCACGACCCAGTGTCCACAGCGCACACCAAACTGTCCCTGCCCAACCTACAGCTGCCCTCATGCCACGCCACCCTCATGTCTATTTATAAGTGCGTCTGCAGAGGGTTGGCACGGCTAGGCAGCGACCCTCTTTAAAAGAGGCGGGGCGATAGTCCACAATGCTGTACAGAAGCAATGAGAAATCCAATCCTGTGCCACCTCCATCAGGAGCTGCACACGTGGGCATAGCAATGGGGAACCTATGTGCCACACACTATTCATTCTATCAAGGTGTCCGCATGCCCCAGTCAGACCGCGTTTTTTTATAAATAGTCACAGGCAGGTACAACTCCGCAATGGGAATTCCGTGTGCACCCACAGCATGGGTGGCTCCCTGGAACCCACCGGCGGTACATAAATGTATCCCATTGCATTGCCCATCACAGCTGAGGTAATGTCGTGCTTAATGCAGGTGGGCTTCGGCCCACACTGCATGCCCCAGTCAGACTGGGGTTCTTTAGAAGTGGACACATGCAGTTACAACTCCGTGTGGACCGACAGCATGGGTGGGTGCCAGGAAGCCACCGGCGGTACATAAATATATCCCATTGCAGTGCCCAACACAGCTGATGTAATGTCATGCTTAATGCAGGTGGGCTTCGGCCCACACTGCATGCCCCAGTCAGACCGGGGTTCTTTAGAAGTGGACACATGCAGTTACAACTCCCTGTGGACCCACGGCATGGGTGGCTCCCTGGAACCCACCGGCTGTACATAAATATATCCCATTGCATTGCCCATCACAGCTGAGGTAATGTCATGTTTAATGCAAGTGGGCTTCGGCCCACACTGCATGCCCCAGTCAGACCGGGGTTCTTTAGAAGTGGACACATGCAGTTACAACTCCCTGTGGACCCACGGCATGGGTGGGTGCCAGGAAGCCACCGGCGGTACATTAATATATCCCATTGCAGTGCCCAACACAGCTGATGTTACGTCAGCTGTAATGCAGGTGGGCAAAAAATTAATTGGATTACACTGTAGGCGAGGGCCCCCAAAAATTGGTGTACCAACATTACTAATGTACCTGAGAAAAATTGCCCATGCCCAACCAAGAGGGCAGGTGAAACCCATTAATCGCTTTGGTTAATGTGGCTTAATTGGTAACTAGGCCTGGAGGTAGCCCAGTAAAAATAAAAATTGGTTGAGGTGAAAGTTTCAACGCTTTTAAGCGCATTGAAACGTATAAAAATTGTTTAGAAAAATTATATGACTGAGCCTTGTGGGCCTAAGAAAAATTGCCCATTCGGCGTGATTATGTGAGGTTTCAGGAGGAGGAGCAGGCGGAGGAGGAGGAATATTATAAACAGATAGATGAAGCAAAAAGGTCCCCGTTTTGGATGGTGATAGAGAACAATGCTTCCATCCGCGGGTGCAGCCTACGTATTGTTTAGGTATCGCTGCTGTCCGCTGGTGGAGAAGAGAAGTCTGGGGAAATCCAGGCTTTGTTCATCTAGATGAGTGTAAGCCTGTCGGCACTGTCGGTTGACAGGTGGGTACGCTTATCCGTGATGATTCCCCCAGCCACATTAAACACCCTTTCTGACAAGACGCTAGCCGCAGGACAAGCAAGCACCTCCAGGGCATACAGCGCGAGTTCAGGCCACGTGTCCAGCTTCGACACCCAGTAGTTGTAGGGGGCAGAGGCGTCACCGAGGACGGTCGTGCGATCGGCTACGTACTCCCTCACCATCCTTTTACAGTGCTCCCGCCAACTCAGCCTTGACTGGGGAGCGGTGACACAGTCTTGCTGGGGAGCCATAAAGCTGGCAAAGGCCTTGGATAATGTTCCCCTGCTTGCGCTGTACATGCTGCCTGATCTCTGCGGCTCCCCTGCAACCTGGGCCGCGGAAATGCGCCTTCGGCCACTAGCATTGTCGGATGGGAAGTTTACCATCAGTTTGTCCACCAGCGCCCTGTGGTATAGCATCATTCTCGAACCCCTTTCCTCTTCGGGAATGAGAGTGGAAAGGCTCTCCTTATACCGTGGGTCGATCAGTGTGTACACCCAGTAATCCGTAGTGGCCAGAATGCGTGTAACGCGAGGGTCACGAGAAAGGCATCCTAACATGAAGTCAGCCATGTGTGCCAGGGTACCTGTACGCAACACATGGCTGTCCTCACTCGGAAGATCACTTTCAGGATCCTCCTCCTCTTCCTCCTCCTCCTCCTCCTCTGGCCATACACGCTGAAAGGATGACAGGCAAGCTGCATCTGTACCCTCAGTAGTGGGCCAAGCTGTCTCTTCCCCCTCCTCCTCATGCTCCTCCCCCTCCTCCTCCTCCTCCTCCTCTGGCCATACACACTGAAAGGATGACAGGCAAGCAGCATCTGTCCCCTCAGCAGTGAGCCAAGCTGTCTCTTCCCCCTCCTCCTCATGCTCCTCCCCCTCCTCCTCAACGCGCTGAGATATAGACATGAGGGTGCTCTGACTATCCAGCGACATACTGTCTTCCCCCGCCTCCGTTTCCGATTCCAAAGCGTCTGCCTTTATGCTTTGCAGGGAACTTCTCAAGAGGCATAGCAGAGGAATGGTGACGCTAATGATTGCAGCATCCCCGCTCAGCATCTGGGTAGACTCCTCAAAGTTTCCAAGGACCTGGCAGATGTCTGCCAACCAGGCCCACTCTTCTGTAAATAATTGAGGAGGCTGACTCCCACTACGCCGCCCATGTTGGAGTTGGTATTCCGCAATAGCTCTACGCTGCTCATAGAGCCTGGCCAACATGTGGAGCGTAGAGTTCCACTGTGTGGGCACGTCGCACAGCAGTCGGTGCACTGGCAGATTAAACCAATGTTGCAGTGTCCGCAGGGTGGCAGCGTGCGTGTGGGACTTGCGGAAATGTGCGCAGAGCTGGCGCACCTTTCCGAGCAGGTATAACAAGTGTGGGTAGCTTTTCAGAAAGCGCTGAACCACCAAATTAAACACATGGGCCAGGCATGGCACGTGCGTGAGGCTGCCGAGCTGCAGAGCCGCCACCAGGTTACGGCCGTTGTCACACACGACCATGCCCGGTTGGAGGCTCAGCGGCGCAAGCCAGCGGTCGGTCTGCTCTGTCAGACCCTGCAGCAGTTCGTGGGCCGTGTGCCTCTTATCTCCTAAGCTGAGTAGCTTCAGCACGGCCTGCTGACGCTTGCCCACCGCTGAGCTGCCATGCCGTGTGACACTGACTGCTGGCGACGTGCTGCTGCTGACACATCTTGATTGCGAGACAGAGGTTGCGTAGGAGGAGGGTGGTTTAGTGGAGGAAGCATACACCGCCGCAGATACCACCACCGAGCTGGGGCACGCAATTCGGGGGGTGGGTAGGACGTGAGCGATCCCAGGCTCTGACTCTGTCCCAGCCTCCACTAAATTCACCCAATGTGCCGTCAGGGAGATATAGTGGCCCTGCCCGCCTGTGCTTGTCCACGTGTCTGTAGTTAAGTGGACCTTGGCAGTAACCGCGTTGGTGAGGGCGCGTACAATGTTGCGGGAGACGTGGTCGTGCAGGCCTGGGACGGCACATCGGGAAAAGTAGTGGCGACTGGGAACTGAGTAGCACGGGGCCGCCGCCGCCATCATGCTTTTGAAAGCCTCCGTTTCCACAAGCCTATAAGGCAGCATCTCCAGGCTGATCAATTTGGCAATGTGCACGTTTAACGCTTGAGCGTGCGGGTGCGTGGCGGCGTACTTGCGCTCGCGCTCAAACAGTGGCACTAGCGACATCTGGACGCTGCGCTGAGAGACATTGCTGGATGGGGCCGAGGACAGCGGAGGTGAAGGTGTGGGTGCAGGCCAGGAGACGGTAGTGCCTGTGCCCTGAGAGGGGGGTTGGATCTCAGTGGCAGGTTGGGGCACATGGGGAGAGGCAGTGGTGCAAACCGGAGGCAGTGAACGGCCTTCGTCCCACCTTGTGGGGTGCTTGGCCATCATATGCCTGCGCATGCTGGTGGTGGTGCCTCCCCAGCTGATCTTGGCGCAACAAAGGTTGCACACCACTGTTCGTCGGTCGTCAGGCGTCTCTGTGAAAACTGCCACACTGTAGAGCACCTTGACCTCTGCAGAGTGGCATGGCGCGAGGGGGCGCTTTGGGAAACAGTTGGTGGATTATTCAGTCTGGCCCTGCCTCTACCCCTGGCCACCGCACTGGCTCGGCCTGTGCCCACACCCTGACTTGGGCCTCCGCGTCTTCGGCCGCGTCCACGTCCTCTAGGCCTACCCCTACCCCTCAGCATGCTGTATTACCAGTAATGCAGAAACAGAACGCTGTAATTAAATGTGCCGCTTATTGGTTGGAGGCTGACTTCGCTTACGGAACGCCAGGAAATAATTTGGCGCAAGCCTGCTGTAACACTTAGCTGGCTGCGTATGATTTTGTAGAACTACTACACCCAGCACAGACAGACCCAGAACACTGAGCACAGTCACAGGCAGGCCAAATAGATTTTTTGCCCCAAATTTTTTAGCAAAGGCCCACTGCCTATATTCAATCAATATGTCTTCTGTCCCTGCCTACGCACTTCTGTCCCTGGAGTATGTCACAGAACTGCAGAGTGTTGCACTGTGAACTGCAACACAGCAGTGATTTCAGAGCCCAGACAGAGCCAGGAAATAATTTGGCGCAAGCCTGCTGTAACACTTAGCTGGCTGCGTATGATTTTGTAGAACTACTACACCCAGCACAGACAGACCCAGAACACTGAGCACAGTCACAGGCAGGCCAAATAGATTTTTTCCCACAAATTTTTTTGCAAAGGCCCACTGCCTATATTCAATCAATAATATGTCTTCTGTCCCTGCCTAAGCACTTCTGGCCCTGGAGTATTACTGCAGGGCGCAATGCTCTGCACGGCCGATATACCAAAAAAAAAAAATGTGCAACACTGCAAAAAGCAGCCTCCACAGTACTGCACACAGTTAGATGTGGCCCTAAGAAGGACCGTTGGGGTTCTTGAAGCCTAAAATACTCCTAACGCTCTCCCTATAGCAGCTCCAACAAGATAGCACTGTCCCTTATCTCTGTCAGAATGCATCTGAGGCGAGCCGCGGGAGGGGCCGATTTTTATACTCGGGTGACACCTGATCTCGCCAGCCACTCACTGCAGGGGGGTGGTATAGGGCTTGAACGTCGCAGGAGGAAGTTGTAATGCCTTCCCTGTCTTTCAATTGGCCAGAAAAGCGCGCTAACGTCTCAGAGATGAAAGTGAAAGTAACCCGAACATCGCGTGGTACTCGTTACGAGTAACGAGCATCTCGAACACGCTAATACTCGAACGAGTATCAAGCTCGGACGAGTACGTTCGCTCATCTCTATTTAGCATCCTAAACAGCTTGAAAGTCATTTGGACATTTTAGATTTACCTGCAATTTGACACGTATTATTGGAAATGTGTATTTTAGTAATTTATTATAAAAGTAAGCATGTGATCGCATGACCAAAATACCCACTAAATTTTGAACTCTTGTTCGCATAGAGCTTCTTTAACAGCTCATACGCTGTAATTTCAAATTTACTTGAGGAAGTGCTCAGTCTGAGCACATGACTTGTAGTGTTTTATGGTCTTTTATATACTTTGTATGCTTTTATAATTACCTAAGTGCATCCGGCGATGGTCTTAAAGCATGTAAGAAGTGTTTATAACAAGGTCTGCATACTTGGAAGTAGACTCTTTGCAGCTCACTCAACAAGGAAACATAGCTTAAATGCACCAATACGCACCCTAAACTACACCAATCAATAGATAGGGTATATACTGTACAAACAGGATGTAACAGCAGTATGGTGATAAGTGTCAAGAAATATGCCAACATTAAATATGTGAATATTGAACTGCATTACTGCTATATTTACTATGCATATAAATTTGAAGTTCTTATTTAACCCTTTGCAATCCAATTTTAGATTCAGGGTTTCCTAGGGAGTTTTCTCTTTCTCCCATTATACAATGGCACCACGTGCTGGCTAGAGCTAGTACTGCAGTATTGGACATGCTAGAGAGGTCCCCGACAACAGAGTGGCCAGTAATATACAGTAAGAATACCCTGCTGGATGTCTTTCGACATCGGAAGCTGTACAGCCTTAAATTAGAATGTCTTTAGTTGTCAGACAGTGGATTGGAAAGGGTTAAGGCCAGCTGCACACGGCAGAACCGGATTCCACATGCGGGAGCCCACAGTGGAATCCGGCCCTGACAGCAGCTGGCGACCCTGCATACTTGTTTACTTTCGATTTCTTCTGTACTGCAAATAGTCGTGGTGAGCTGCCATTGGACATGTGCAGTACAGGTTTTTTTTTCTAAATTTTTCTCCCCGAGTCGTCGCTAGATGATAATGCGGAATCCGCGACCTTTTCGCAATGTCAATTGCGGAGGGTCGGACAGCTTCCATTGACTTTAATGGAAGCCATCCACACGAAATCTGTCTAAAAATAGAACATGCTGTGATTTTTCCTCCACTCACGGAAACCACAAGTGGTTTCCGCGAGTGTGCAGGAAGAATCACTTTTCCATGGCAATGACTGACCTGCGGCTGATCCAACAGCTCCAGTTCCCTTGTAGGTGTTGTAGCTTTGTGCAGAGGTTTAATACAATGTATACAACGAAATAATAGCACTTGTACATGTATCGTGTATGGTTTCATATTTCCATTATTATGGAAGTCCTTCATGCCAAGAATCTGCATTACGAACCTCAGACTGATGAGGAGGACAACGAGTACTCAGCAACTGCTAGCTTTATACTTTCAAATAATGCCAATAATAGGTCTGCCTGCTGACGGCGCCAGCTACCAACCTGGGTCCACTCTGCACTTCAACTAACCAGTAAGGTGAAGATTTGGTTGCGGGAGGATCACAGTGCAGCATATATTTGTGGTGTTATAGTGATAGAATAAGAGTAAAATGGCATAGCCTGAAGAGCAAAAATACTTTCCAATCCTGAAGGGAGAATGTTATTTATTAAAGGGGTTGTCCCGCGGCAGCAAGTGGGGTTCAGCACTTCTG
This sequence comes from Eleutherodactylus coqui, assembly GCF_035609145.1. Taxonomy (NCBI): domain Eukaryota; kingdom Metazoa; phylum Chordata; class Amphibia; order Anura; family Eleutherodactylidae; genus Eleutherodactylus; species Eleutherodactylus coqui. The sequence continues at coordinate 168,598,224 of NC_089838.1, read as the reverse complement.
TATGGCCATATTAATGCACTTTGTAATATACATCGTGCATTAAATATGAGCCATACAGAAGTTATACACTTACCCCCTCCGGTGCTGGCGTCCCCGTCTCCATGGCGCCGACTGAAGCCTTCTTCTCCTTCCATTAGACGCGCTTGCGCTGTCCGCTCTTCTGTTCTGTTAAATGGGGCTGCTCTGGCGTGCTCGCGCCTGAGAGCTGGTCTGCGCATGCGCAGAAAACCTCTTTGTAGTTATAAGTGCTTCTCTGATGAGTGATAATAAAGCTACATGCACACTAGCTGTAACTGCAAGTTGCTCCTGAGAGACTGATACAACTTGCATCAGACAGCATACATATACCAGATGATGTGCTCTCTGATCTACACGGACACAGCACATTCAAATCATTGCATGTCGGAGAAATGTCATGGGTTTTTTACACAAACCAATGGTCTGTTAAAAGCCTGTCCATGTGTTTAGCCTACTAGGCTATAATGGGGCCATGTGCTGTCCATGGAATTACACTGACCTCCCACAGCCCCAAAATATGCTAGCATGCACCTAGCCTATAAAGCAGTTCTGATTAGTTGATTGTCTGTCCAGCCAGACTCTCTGTGCTGTGCTGGCAAATAAAGTCTTGGTTATATTTATTCCATAAACTTTGCCTGGCAAAGGGTTTTTAAAATATAACAAATGATATAACAAATCATTGCTTGTTAATTCACAAAAAATGTCATTTTAAGTCTAACCCTTTAAATCTATTGATCGATAACTTGCTCTTCATAGGCATTTATTTCCCAGGTATGTCCGGTGTCATAATACAATTCTTTAGCTATTTTTAATGAAAAATCTACCCCCCATCCAACCAGTGTTTAGATATTGTTCACTATTAGGATGCTTTTTTGTAAATCTGTATTGCTGTATTACGATATCTCATCTGATAGCTGGTTCTATGCATACACATATGCAAACGTAAGCTTGTGACAAACCTGTATTGCGCCATGATCCAATTTTTCCAGATGAAGCCTTAGTTTTAGATTTTGAATATTTGTTTGAATATTTGAGTTCCATTTGCAAACTTGCAGTAATAACTTTCTCCTACCTCTGAGAATATTAATGTCACATAAGACATTTTTCTACATTAGGAAATTCTATAAAACAGGTCACCCTTGCAGAATTAAAATTTATGAAACTGAGTTGAAGTAATTTATAATGTAAAGATGATTCATTGTAGTACCAGATTCTGTTATTGTCTGCTTCACAATACTTAAAATTGGTCTTCTGCAGTTTTTAAAGCAACCCCTCCAGTTTCAGGATGGCCGGCATAATCTTCAGACTACGTAATTTCCACAGAGCATTGGTGGTGTTAGACTACTTATGCACTATACCTGCTGTCTGATTGGTGAGCACTGCTGATATGATCAGTGCTGGCCAATCAGAGAGCAGTGCACAGTGGTGCTTTAAGTAGCTAGAAAATTGTAGTGGCCATTATAGACAACTGAAATCAGGATACCCAACTGGTGGATCGGAGGGAGCATGACAGCAAGTAATATACTCTCCCACTTCAGTTCAGAGACAGAATTTTGTCCAGGAACCAGAAGGTTGCTTTAAAGGGAATCCACTCAGCACATTGCAATATATACTGCAATACAATTGTAAGGGTGGACAGCAATGGGAACTGTCTGTGGCTGTGTCACAGTATTATGTTAGATAATCATGTGATGGTCATAGCTTATGTTGAAACCCATGTGCTGATGTTCTGTTCTGGAATGAACCATGTGTAGTGGCCCAGGGATCTTCCAGGGTAGCCACACAGTCACCAGTCCTGAAGCACCTGGCTATGTGCTTCTGCGGAGACATAGAAGGTGTCATACGTGAGAAAGACCGACCCCGTCTTTCCCCTTTCTTCATGGGCTTAAGCGATCTGCCCGGCAAACAGCTTGTTGTTGATTGGCTGGATGCTTATCATTCTATCGCTGATTGGTAGAGGGGAAAGGGTGAGATTCAAGAGGGGGAAAATGAGTAGGGTGAGGCAGGATATGAGGAGGAGTTTAGAGAGAAAGTGCGGGAGTTAAGACAGGAAGTGAAGATGGAGTTAGAGGGAGTAGCGAGGAGGTTGTCGTCAGAGTAGGACGTGAAAGGAAGTGTACAGCAGAGCTGCAGAGGATTAACATTGTCCGGAGTAGGAAGCAAGTATTTACAAGCTTCCAAATCAAGCGCAGTGTGAAGGAGAAAGATTGCGAGCCATCTACACAATAGTAAGTTACACGAGCCCCAGTTAAAAGTAAAGCCAGGGAAAGTGAAAGAGGCCTACTTCTAAAATAACTTCACCAACTGCATAGTAATCTTCTGGAAATCAACCCTCAGATAACTAGGACTGTGGGATTTCTTACTGAGAAACCTTTGAATGCAAAGAGAAAGAGTGTTGAAGTTTAAAACTGTATTGTGTTAAGTTGGAACTTGAAGCAATGTTATTGTCAATGCAAAGCAATACCTCTGCATTTCTGATGAACTGTACATGTTGTTTTTGAACATTACCAAAAGCTGAAGTAAACTGAGTAAGCAAAGCCAAAAGGACTTGTGTCATTTATTTCTTGAGCTACAATTGGAGTCCATTAAGAAAGAGGTACTGGAGTCATGTGACAAACCATCATTGATAATTGCTACCTGTAGTAAACCTTTGCCACTGCACGTGACTGAGCCAGGCCCTTTATCGCCATTGCAGGGAGAGATCGCAGAGCCATCCATGACATCCATCTTGTTTACCTGTGGTCTCCTCCACCTTGGTTTGCCTCCGCTCAGCCACCGCAAAACACTTTGGCTTCACCCCTGGACCACTACACATGTACTGATACTATCCTAGAATAAAACATGAACACATACCCTATTGTAGAATGATCTATATACTGAAAGATCTACATAGTGATATTGCAGACATGAACCATGTGGTAATAATACCAATGCCCAGTTCTGAAATTAACCATGTACAGATATCCTGACCTGGAATTAAAGGGAACCTGTCACCAACTATGTAAGCACCATAAACTAAGTTATGGTGCTTGCAGTTTAGGTGACGTGGGGTACGGAAGTTTCTTTTCATGCTTACCTGGTCACTTGTTGCGACGGTGTCTCTGGAAAAGTAGGTGCTCACACAGCCATGTTGACTCTTTAACAGAAGGCAGTGTGTGCATACTTCCATACAGATGAATAGCTGGGGCACACCGCAGAAAGAGGGAGCTGGGTGAGAATGAAAAGAGGCTCCCCGGAATTCACATCACCTAAACTATAAGCATCACAACTAAGTTTATGGTGCTTATAGTTGGTTACAGATTCCCTTTAACCATTCACTGACACCCTGCCCAGAAGGATACATTCTCATAATTTTGTATATTTCAATATTCAGCTTATTTGCTGTTTAAACTTAATCTACAGACTCTTAATTTATACAAATGTTATAAACCTTAAAGGGGTTGTCCCGCGCCGAAACGGGTTTTTTTTTTTCCAACCCCCCCCCCGTTCGGCGCGAGACAACCCCGATGCAGGGAGGTAAAGAAAGCTCACCGGAGCGCTTACCTGAATCCCCGCGCTCCGGTGACTTCTCTACTCACCGCTGAAGATGGCCTCTTCCTCCGTGGACCGCAGCTCTTCTGTGCGGTCCATTGCCGATTCCAGCCTCCTGATTGGCTGGAATCGGCACGTGACGGGGCGGAGCTACACGGAGCTACACGGAGCCCCATAGAAGACTGCAGAAGACCCGGACTGCGCAAGCGCGGCTAATTTGGCCATCGGAGGGCGAAAATTAGTCGGCACCATGGAGACGAGGACGCCAGCAACGGAACAGGTAAGTATAAAACTTTTTATAACTTCTGCATGGCTCATAATTAATGCACAATGTACATTACAAAGTGCATTATTATGGCCATGCAGAAGTGTACAGACCCACTTGCTGCCTCGGGACAACCCCTTTAATATGAAGTAGCTAGTATATGAATTTATATTTGATTGTCAAGTTGATTACTCAAAGTGGGCATTATAAGTATAAAAGAAAAAAAAAGACTACGTCCAAAAATATTTTGACAAAGGAAATATTTCTTTGACATGCTGACATTTAATATCAATTTACTATGCAACATTGTTCTTGCTGTTATTTGAGTATGACTGGACCTTGAAGGCAAATTCCTATGCACTTTTGAAAGTCATAAGCAGTGATTGACTTTTAATGCTGTAATTATTTACTTATGCTGTGAAAAAAATATACTTTTAAGTAAAATAATAGACATGTTTCTGTAAAGTTCACTAATTATTAGAGATGAGCAAACGTACTCGGTAAGGCCGATTTCACAATCGAGCACCGCGACTTTCGAGTACTTCACTACTCGGGTGAAAAGATTCGGGGGTCGCTGGGGGGCATGGTGTGGTGGAGCGGGGGGTAGCAGCGCAGAACAGGGGGGAGCTCTCTCTCTCTCTCCCTCTCCCCCCCCACTCCCCTCTGCAACCCCCCGCTCACCCACGGCGCCCCCGAATCTTTTCACCCGAGTAGTGAAGTACTCGAAAATCGCGGTGCTCGATTGCGAAATCGGCCTTACCGAGTACGTTCGCTCATCTCTACTAATTATCCTACACTTTCTTACTCTGTTAAAGGGCCACTTCGGTGATTTTTTAAAATTAATTCATGTTGTAACAATCCCCCCAGTTGGGTAGTGTTATCTTGGTCAGTTATTTCTTTCTGTCTGAAACTCCGGGCCTCTTTCTTCTCAGATGGTCATGTGATCTAAGTTCTGACCAGCTCAGGTCTACTCGTGAGTGATGGATTCATTTTCTAGCCAATTTTTCAGTCTGTGTGATGGTGTTGCAGGGATCTACCATAGCAACTATGTTGAGGGATAGACACACTCCTATCACATTTACTGATGATGATCTCACAGCTCCTGTCACATAGTTGTAATAGAGGAGATAACAGCTCATCCTCCTGACTGTATATTTATGGGCTGTAGCTTATTTAGGGGAATATAGAAAAGTAATAATTAAACTGTCTCCCAGCCCACCCCACAGACAAAATTGGTATAGCCTTAACTAATGCTAGGCTGATGCATCGTGGGATTGATTGAAAGTAAAAAGAATTCACCATCAGTCAAGGGTCTGCATGGGATGGAAGTGGCTGTAATACACAGAGGATACTTCCAGAATGTGACAATCAGCTAAGGGGAGCAGGCATGGAAAAATGTGTTTCTGCCAGTGGCCCTTTAAATGAAATGGCTGTCCTAGAGAAGGAAAAATATCTCCCTATTGTATGCTGGATTTCCATAGATAAGATCATTACCTAAATTCCCATTTACACGTAACGATTATCGTTCAAACTTAATTTTAACAAACAAATTTGAGAGATAATCGTTCAGTGTGAATGCAAATAAAATTGCTTACTTGTAGTTAGCGGTTGTTTAAGCTGACTTTTCAGTCCACTTAAAAAACCTTGTTGGCTTGTTGTTCCATTTAAATGGCAATTGTTCATTCTTGAACAACTGACTAACTTGAGGGGAGGGGTGACTGTTTACCTTGCATAAACACAGTGACTACTCGGAAGACAATGGGTTTTCTTCACACTAATTAAAAAACTGCCATCAAGAAATTACTCGCATAAACACATGCCCCCCCGAGCAAACAATAAACACTGTTTACTTTAGCTAATGAGGGAAATGCAGAGGATTATCTGCACATTTAAATGCTATGCATTTCTATGTAAAAAAAAACAAAAACGTTATTCGTTCAGTTGTTCTTTCGCTCAAATGATAATTGTTGTGTGTAAATGGGGCTTTAGTGAACAATTGTAGGCTATAATCTGGGAAGTTTGGGCAGCTGCCCAGAACCCAAAGCTCCCAGTGTGCCCATGGCCACCCAAAGGCCCAGCATCTAATCTGATAACATCTGGTAAATTATGGGCAGCATTTGATCTGCCACTAACCCAGCTGGGAACTGGTTAATTCACCATGGGTCCCAGAACTAAGATTGGGCCCAGGAAGCGCAAACACAGCTGCAATAACTCACCACTCTTTGGACCCTTTTCGCTACAGATGCAGCCTACTGCACACTGGGTTCTAATGCTATCCAGGATCAGGACATATTCTGCGGTGGGCAGGGATTGCAGTGGAAGAGATATGGGAAGCTGTGAGAAAATTACATTCCAGATCTTTAAAGATGAATAAACAACTTTGCACTCGGGAATGTTGCTATAACTGAATTATTCCACAATTGAAGATTCATTATACAAATATCAGTGTTTTGTTCCCCTCTGTCTGACCGGATGGAGCCAAGGAGACAGATTCTAAGCACAGATGAGACTGTTTTTCCTAACTCACAATTAACCCTTTCCAATCCAATTTGTATCCTGGTTTTCCTGGAGGGCTTACTCTTTTTCTGCCGTTATACAACGGCGCTATATGCTGGCTAAAGCCAGTACTGCATGAGGCGACGCGTTGGATAGGCTCCGACAGCAGAGAGGCTGGCAATATACAGTAAGAGAAACCCAACGGATGTCTTCCAACATTGGAGCTGTACAGCCTTAAATCATAATGTCTTCAGAGGTCAGTAGATTGGAAAGGGTTAAGACCCTTTTACACTGCAAAATTATCATGCAAATTGCTTGTTAGATGGAGCGGTAGGTATTACCACAGCATGTGTCCACCTAAGGTTTTTAATAAAGAACCAGCCAAGAAACAATGTCAGACAAGAACTTCTTTTTGTTTTCTTGCTCTTTGATATTGTTTCTTGACTGGTTCTTTATTGAAAACCTTACGTGGACACATGCTAAATGGTTTGCACAATAATTTTGCAGTGTAAACACATGCAGTGAAAGAACAATCAGCGATAAATCACTGATTGGATCTTTCATGCAGACCATAAAATCATTAGTCTGCTACTGCATACTGAATAACAGTCTGTTTACTGTGAATGGAGGCAAGCCAATCGGAACGATCTCTGGCTCGCTCCGCCTCCATTTACTGAGCGATGATTGCTCCTGTGTAAAAGCACGGGAGCGATCATTGCTGGGATAACAGTTCAGCAGTGAAGTGCCTGACAGTCCTACCATGTTAAAGGGGCTTTAGGATTTTTTCATATGTAAATGAATATTCCACAAGATACTGCGGAATATTCCACCATGCAGAAAAATTCACACCAAAATCTACATGTCTAACATGCAGGTTTTGATGCAGATTTAAAAATGGCATAATTTTGCCGACAATTCAGTGTCAAAATCTGCATTTAGAAATGTGGATTTTGACAGTGGAATATTTTACAGCATCTTGCAGAATATTCCATTACATGTGAAAGCCTCCTTAGGGAGCTATCACACATTGCGGCCAAACCGTGGTAACCGCATGCAGTTTACTGCTAACTGTCATTCTTCACCTGCACTTGCCATGGTTTAATGACAGAAACAGATGAAGTACGGCAATTAGCAGTAAACTATGTGCGGTTACCGCAGCTTGGCAGCAAACTGTAATAGCACCTTTAAACTGATATAGGTATACTGATCTAGATAGCTAGCAAAGTCTGTCCTTTTCTTATTCCAGCCTTCCCATAATTAAAGCTATATTCTTTTAATATGAACCACAGAGGCATAATTAAAGGTTACCGTAATGAAAGTGTTCCAATTAAACATGGCCACTGTGTGACATTGTGATAAGAGTGCATTTACGATTCTCACTTCTGCAATCTTCTCGTCCTTGCTGTGTAAGATTGCAGGTGCAAGACTCATAAATGCACTCCTGTAATCACAATTTCATGTAGTGGCCATGTTTAATTCGAGCACATTTATTGTAGGTAACTGGTCTGAGGTCTGGGGTCTGATTCATGTAGGGCAGTGTTTCCCAACTCCGGTCCTCAAGGCACCCCAACAGGTCATGCTTTCAGGATATCCTATAGTAAGGAGACCATTACTAGAACGTGATACTAGACCCCTTAGCAAACATTTGAATGGGCCAGCAGCCAACCTTTTTCCAATTCTATCCATTCAGTCGTTTTCTACTCTTGGATACTCAGTAGGCTAGTCTACTCTACGTTTCTCTATTCTCTATGGCTGCTTTCAATTGCTTGAAATTTATGTATTTTCCTGTGTCCTTCTTGTTGGTGTTCAGCCAATGTGATTTTTGTCTTCCCTGTTTCCTTTTACCACTGACTATTCCAAGTAGCATCTCTTTCCAGCGAATTTGCCTTCATCATAATTTCAAAGTAAGTCAGTCTCTGTCTCGGGATCTTGCCTTAGAGGGACATCTCTGGGTTGATACGGTTCAGGACCGCTTTGTTGTTGACCCTAGCTGTCCAGAGGATTCATAGAAGTTTTCTCCAACACCACAGCTTCAAAGCGTCAATTTTTCTTCTGACTGCTATCCTCACTGTCCACATCTCACAACCATATGTTGCAATCGGGAAGATGATGGTTGTGATTAACCTTCGTTTGATGGTGACTGAGACATCCTTGCACTTCCATAGTGGGTCCATGCTCACCATGGCCATACGCCCCAGTGCTAGTAGATGCTTTATCTCACTTGTCAAGCTGCCACTATAATTGACGAGAGACCCAAAGAACACAAAACTATTAACCACTTCAATTTTCTCGTGGTTGACCTTTATGTGGACTTCCTTGTTGGCAGTAGTCATGATCTTCGTCTTCTTGATGTTTAGGAGAAGTCCCATCTTCTCACTTTCTTCTTTTAGATTCAGGATTAGTGTCTTCAGTTGCTTCACTGTTTCAGCTACCATGGTCGTATCATCTGTGTATCTTAGATTAGTGATGGTTCTTCCACCTATTTTCAACTCAATACCCTGATCATTTAAGTCCAGCTGCCTCATTATCACTTTTGCATAGAGATTGAAAAGAAAACGGGAGATAATGTGTCGCGTCCAACCTGGACACGCTGGATCTGTTACCCACAGATCTCCCACAAATGCAATAGAACAAATGACAAAACAAGAAATAGAACCAAAATATGGGAAACACTGTCCCTATATAACCAAACTCATGGAAGGGACCTGTCTGAATAGGGCTGATCCCTCTGCACTGTGACAACCCTTCAGATATCTGTAGACTGCTGTTAAGTCTCCTCTCAGCCTTCTTTTTTGCAAGCTAAACATTCCCAGATCCTTTAACCATTCCTCGTAGGACATGATTTGCAGACAGCTCACCATCTTGGTAACTCTTCTCTGAACTTACTCCAGTTTGTCTATGTCTTTTTTAAAGCCCAGAACTGGACACAGTATTTCAAATGAGGTCTTACTAAGTAAGAGTAGAGGGGGATAATTACCTCATGTGATCTAGACTCTATGCATCTTTTAATACAGAATTGTGTTTGCCTTTTTGGCTGCTGCATCACATTGTTGACTCATGTTCAGTCTATGATCTTTTAGTATATCCAAATCTTTTTCACATGTGCTGCTGCTTAGCCCAATTCTCCTCATTCTGCATGTGCTTTCTTCATTTTCCTTGCCCAGATGCATTTCTCCTAGTTAATTGCCAGTTTTGCAAGAAGATATGTGATTTACTGTCTTGACCATCTGAATTCAACAGGTGAAATATTTAATATATGCTATATATCACTGTAAAGTGAACTTCCTGGGGGTTAAACAATACTTCCGACAATAAGTAGCCACTGTCTCCCTTACACAGTCTCTGTGATTCACCAGCCTCTGTGGATCTCCTAGTGACCCCTCTGAGGGCTTCCAGCTCCAGGACTCAACCGATCCCTATTTCATACACCATCCTCACATGGCAGCTTCATGGCTCCTCTTACCCTCACTCCTTTGGCCTTTCTCTTTCACTTACTCCTTTTGGCCTTCTCTTCTGCTCCCCCCTTTGGCCTTTGTCTTCTGCTCACCCCTTTGGCTTTTGTCTTCTGTTCACCCCTTTGGCCTTTCTCTTCCTCTCACCCCTTTGGCCTTTCTCTTCCTCTCACCCCTTTGGCCTTTCTCCTCCTCTCACCCCTTTGGCCTTTCTCTTCCGCTCACCCCTTTGGCCTTTCTCTTCAGCTCAGGGTACCAAGTAATGTCCCCTTGTAATTGACACCTCTTCCTTTTGCGGGATGTTACTACTACAATCTAGACAATGTGCCAAGGGGTGGTTCTGTGGGTATTTGGCAATCACTCTACAGTACAGTAGTAATCATTATCAACATCCCATCTCAATTATAAAGACACAATACAATGTTTACAAAGCAGAACACAACTAATTTTTATTTCATAAGGGACAAGTATGTAACTTGCAGTTTACACTCGTACAGATATGCTAGATATTTTTCAGCTAGGAATACCTATTTCCATTTCATGCCAGACCTGGAGTGGTACAATCAGACTGTTACGTCTGTCAGCACATGGTTAAATATTTTCCAGCACACCTGATTTCTGTAAGTTCTATCCAGACTTGCCAGGGTTAATAGCTCCTGTGCCTTCTAGTCTAGGTTAATTTTCCTGCTAGTGTCTGAGAGCTGGTGATTGACTTGTCTGGCAGCCAACCAGCTTCTCCCGCCTCCCTATAAGGTCTAGCTCCTGCTGCCTGGGAGTTGACGATTATTTTCCAGTCATCCCTGAGCAGTCCTCCTGCTCAGACCTGCTGTGTGTTTGGCTCCGGTACTATGGTTCCGTCCCCTGTGTGTCTGACTTTGGTCCTGCTCCAGTGAAAGTTGCCTTGTCTCAATCCAGCTCTGCTGCTGTGTTCTGTGGTTTTCCTGTCGTGTTGGTTTTTGCTATTGGCCTAGCCTGACGGTACTAGAAAGTTGTCTCCTGCATAGGTACGGCGGTTCCTTTCCTGTCCTGCCACTAGGCAGAGTAGGGTCAGTGTTGGCGCCCTGGACCTGTCCACCTTTGGGGCTACCTCCAGGAAGGGACATTGGCGTGGGTGAGGGTCAGGGAGTCCCGCGCCGTGCGTACCTGAGCACACTACTAGTACTGTAACACAGACAATGTGGCTTTCGGATGAAAAAAGGTTGTGCACCCTAGTTATACAGCATTTCTTAAGCCCCATTTAGACGGGATGACTGTCTGGCAAACAATGCCAGACACTTGTTGCACAGGAGCGAGTATTGTTGCTTCACAGAGGGGCGGCTGGAGGATATTTCTCTTTCTGCTCTCCCTCACCCGTCTCCATTCACTTAACACAGCGGCAGTTCATTACTGAACGGCAGCTATTTACTATTTACACTGAATGGTCATTGTTCAGGTTTTTTATGCAGCTTAAAATTCTGAATGATGATCATTGTGTTAATAGCCATTCAGTAGTGACTGACCACTGTGTTAAGTGAATAGAGAGGGGCGGGCGAGAGCGAGGAGAGAAATCTACTCCAGCCGCCCCGCTGAGAGCCAGCAATACTAGCTCCCAGCTTAGGAGCTAGTACATGCGGGGACAAGTGTCAGGCATCGTTTGCCCGACAATCATCCCATCTAAATGGGGCTTTAGACCTACACCTGTTATACAGCATTTCTTAGACCTGTTCCTAGGATTAAAAAATTCTTGTGCAATGGTACAGAGTGGGGCTTTGTGCCACACGGTTGTATTTAAGTGTGAATTTGTGTGTAGACATCTAAGCACTAGAATCATTTCTCATGAGCTGTGCAATATTTTAATAACTATGTCACAGACATTGCTATTTGTCAGTAGTGCTAGAACCTGTCCCTGCCAACAGTCCTGAGACATTTATCCTAAAGTACATTCAAAAGTTCCGTGGATATTCAATGAATGTTCAAGATGAGAATAGCCCTTTTAATGTGAGGTGCAATGTTTATTCCTGGGCAAAGTGCCATAGTTCTTTCACAGCAGGGCCAGTGACAATATCCCAATAAATTCAGTCTCAAACAGTTGAAAAACGACAAAGACACCAGAGACAAAGGCATGACCTAGAGGCACCACTTATCCTCCTATATTTTTTAAGCCTCTAAGCTGAAAACTGGGTGTTGATTAACAGTTATCTTTAAATAAATGAAGTAATGCATTACGGTTTTTTTAATACACTGTGACACCAGGAAAATAGTCTCCACTCAGGAGTGCCATGTTCTCAAGATGATTGGCGTCACTCTCAGGAACACACTTTACACCAGGAACTTCATTAAAGTCTGATGCTTGCCAGTTTTATTAATCTCAGCAACGGTTCACAGCAGTTCACATTGTACAATAATTGGTACACAAAATAAACCGTGACCATGTGGTCACTCACCATACATGAACATTGGCCCTCTCTATTCGGCCCCATGTTTAGAACTGATTATACATCATGAACACGGTCCGTTTACCCACTCTTGGTCTGCAGTACAAAGGTGTCACTCTTCTGTCTCTTAACCCCAGAAGTTGGCTCGTTCAAACAAAAATCATTCAGAATCATTCAGTATTTCACGTTCGCTGTATAAGTGAATGACAATGACTAAATGAGCGCTGTTTAAACCGAACAATAAGTGAATGAGCCAACGATGGTTTTTAGGCCTGCAGAAAATGAACGATAAGGGAAAAGTGAATAATTATCATTTGTCATTCAGTTGTTAGCTGCGTTTAGACTGAAAAATTATAATTCACGCTCATTTGAACGATTTTTTTAACGATAATCATTCCGATAAAAGCACATTTAGACTGCTCCCCAGCCCTGGCTCAATAGCAGCCTGTGAGTGGCACCCATTCTTTTTACAAAAGTCTGTCAAGTGCCTCCTGATTGCTGCATCCCCTCTGTACCGAAACATTGTTAGAGAGCCCTCTAGTGGCCATATCTGTTAGTATTTTACCGCAACATGTTTACAAATTAGGAATCATTCAGTATGACAGATATATACTTGTAGGAGATATGGAGGCAAATGTTTTTATAAGCCTGTAGGTGTCCCTTTGTGGTTCTTGTACCTTGTAGCATACAAGTCCAAACTAATCAAATATCTACAAGGTTTAAATCCAAAACTGTTTCAAAAATTGAGCGGACAGCACATTCTGACACTACGCCTATTGATGCTGTGCTGCTCCTATTATCATTACTGATACCATCAGCTTGATGTCAGGGTTGGAAGTCTTGTTATTTCTCATACCTAATCCACATCAGTACAAGACGTAGAATGGAAGTGGGTGAATGCATAATAAATTCAGCGTACTTACCATGGATAATGCAATGTCTAAAGAACAATGCCAACCAAGCTACCTTCATAATAGAACTAATCACACTGCCTTTTACTGAGCCACTCAGAGTATTTTCATTACAGTGCCAGTCACATTGCCCATCATACCAATATAACATAACATAACATAAATAATTGCAGCAAAAAGCCTATTTAACACTTCAACTTCAAAGAGTGCAGCATGAGTGACGGTTAAAGACCGGTAGCTGATTATAAAAGGCTTCCAGTTAAGTTTTACATAAGAAACTGAACTTTCACATTTTCTTTTGAATTTCATAATTTCAAATAGATAGTCATGTGTCATTAGCAACTAAATCCACACCTTTGAGTTGGGAAGAAAAAGACTTAAAGGGGTTGTCCCGCGCCGAAACGTTTTTTGTTTTTTTTAACCCCCCCCCCGTTCGGCGCGAGACAACCCCGATGCAGGGGTTAAAAAAACAACCCGCACAGCGCTTACCTGAATCCCGGCGGTCCGGCGTCTTCATACTTACCTGCTGAAGATGGCCGCCGGGATCCTCTGTCTCCGTGGACCGCAGGGCTTCTGTGCGGTCCATTGCCGATTCCAGCCTCCTGATTGGCTGGAATCGGCACGTGACGGGGCGGAGCTACACGGAGCCGGCATTCTACACGAGCGGCCCCATAGAAGACTGCAGAAGACCCGGACTGCGCAAGCGCGGCTAATTTGGCCATCGGAGGGCGAAAATTAGTCGGCTCCATGGGAACGAGGACGCCAGCAACGGAGCAGGTAAGTATAAAACTTTTTATAACTTCTGTATGGCTCATAATTAATGCACAATGTACATTACAAAGTGCATTATTATGGCCATACAGAAGTGTATAGACCCACTTGCTGCCGCGGGACAACCCCTTTAAATCCTAGCTCTGTGCATCACTTAGGCTAACTTCACATGGGTGAGTGCGATATCAGGCCGGCAATAAAGGCCTGATATCACACTCATCAACATGCAATTTCCCCTCAGATGCAAGGCGTTTTTATATGAAAACCGCCTCGCATCACTTTGGGAAAGTAGCGATCCTCTGCCGTGGCTGTCAGACACGGGAAGTTCGCAGAGTGTCTCCCATTGTTTTCAATGGGGAAATCTTGCACCTAGCACAAGCGATGCTGCCACCGCCCCATTGAAAACAATGGAAGATGTGAAGGCACACCCAAAGATAGGACATGCTGTGATCTGTTTCCAGATCGCAATGCAGGAAAAAAGTCACTCATTTATGACCTCATTCAAAATAATGAGGTTTATATTTGTGAGTCTCACAATGCACAAATCGCACGCAATTGTCTCAGCCGTGTAAAAACGGCCTTAGGCTGCTACTAATTTAGACACGTAAAACCCCTTGCTACATTGTTCTGGAACACTTTCTTTGTACATACATTAAGACTAGAGATGAGCGAATGTACTCGTTCGAGCATTAGGGTGTTCGAGATGCTCGATACTCGAGACGAGCACCACGCGATGTTCGAGTTACTTTCACTTTCATCTCTGAGACATTTGCGCGCTTTTCTGGCCAATAGAAAGACAGGGAAGGCATTACAACTTCCTCCTGTGATGTTCCAGCCCTATACCACCCCCCTGCAGTGAGTGGCTGGGGAGATCAGGTGTCACCCGAGTATATAAATCGGCCCCTCCCGCGGCTCGCCACAGATGCATTCTGACATAGATCAGGGAAAGTGCTGCTGATACTGCTGCTATAGGGAGAGTGTTAGGTGTAATATTAGGCTTCAAGAACCCCAACGGTCCTTCTTAGGGCCACATCTGACCGTGTGCAGTACTGTTGAGGCTGCTTTTAGCAGTGTTGCACTTTTTTTTTTTTTGTATATCGGGCGTGCAGAGCATTGTGTCCTCAGTCTGCAGTCATTGTACATAGTATAGGGCCAGTACTGGTGAGGCAGGGACAGTGGGAAAGGTGAAAGAGATATACTGTCTAAATAGGCAGTGGGCTTTTTCAAACAAATTTGGGAAAAATACTATCTTTGGGCTGCCTGTGACCGTCTTGAGTGTACTGCGCCTCTGCTGGGGGTAGTAGTCCTAATTATTACGCAGCTAAGTGTTACAGCAGGCTTGCGCAAAATTGTTTCCTGGCTCTGCGTTGCCCATTACATCACCGCCGTCATCCCGTCCAGAGGGAAACAGTCTGCAGTAATTTTACATAGTATAGGGCCAGTACTGGTGAGGCAGGGACAGTGGGAAAGGTGAAAGAGATATACTGTCTATATAGGCAGTGGGCTTTTTCAAACAAATTTGGGAAAAATACTATATTTGGGCTGCCTGTGACCGTCTTCAGTGTACTGTGTGTCTGCTGGGAGTAGTAGTCCTAATTAATACGCAGCTAAGTGTTACAGCAGGCTTGCACAAAATTGTTTCCTGGCTCTGCGTTGCCCGTTACATCACAGCCGTCATCCCGTCCAGAGGGAAACAGTATACATATATACGCTGCCTACAGTATCTGTCTGCTGTCTCAGCTCAGCCTTTAAAAAAATAGAAGCAAAATACTTAAGGCCTACTAGTGGCCTTTGGACACTTGACTGCTTCTGCGCTGTGAATTCCACTAGCTCAGTCATACACACTTACGTCTCACTACAGGCTTGCGCAAAATTCTTTCCTGGCTCTGCTGTGCGTTCCGTAAGCGAAGTCAGCCTCCAACCACAGGCCAATAAGCGGCACATTTAATTACAGCGTTCTGTTTCTGCACTACTGGTAATACACCATGCTGAGGGGTAGGGGTAGGCCTAGAGGACGTTGACGTGGGCGAGGACGCGGACACCCAAGTCAGGGTGTGGGCACAGGCCGAGCTCCTGATCCAGGTGTATCTCAGCCGACTGCTGCGGGATTAGGAGAGAGGCACGTTTCTGGCGTCCCAAGATTAATCTCACAATTAATGGGTCCACGCGGTAGACCTTTATTAGAAAATGAGCAGTGTGAGCAGGTCCTGTCGTGGATGGCAGAAAGTGCATCCAGCAATCTATCGACCACCCAGAGTTCTGCGCCGTCCACTGCTGCAACTCTGAATCCTCTGGCTGCTGCTCCTCCTTCCTCCCAGCCTCCTCACTCCATTACAATGACACATTCTGAGGAGCAGGCAGACTCCCAGGAACTGTTCTCAGGCCCCTGCCCAGAATGGGCAGCAATGGTTCCTCTCCCACCGGAGGAGTTTGTCGTGACCGATGCCCAACCTTTGGAAAGTTCCCGGGGTCCGGGGGATGAGGCTGGGGACTTCCGGCAACTGTCTCAAGAGCTTTCAATGGGTGAGGAGGACGACGACGATGAGACACAGTTGTCTATCACTCAGGTAGTAGTAATTGCAGTAAGTCCGAGGGAGGAGCGCACAGAGGATTCGGAGGAACAGCAGCAGGACGATGAGGTGACTGACCCCACCTGGTTTGCTAAGCCTACTGAGGACAGGTCTTCAGAGGAGGAGGCAAGTGCAGCAGCAGGGCAGGTTGGAAGAGGCAGTGCGGTGGCCAGGGGTAGAGGCAGGGCCAGACCAAATAATCCACCAACTGTTTCCCAAAGCGCCCCCTCGCGCCATGCCACCTGCAGAGGCCGAGGTGCTCAAAGGTCTGGCAGTTTTTCACTGAGAGTGCAGACGACCGACGAACTGTGGTGTGCAACCTTTGTCGCGCCAAGATCAGCCGTGGAGCCACCACCACCAGCTTCACCACCACCAGCATGCGCAGGCATATGATGGCCAAGCACCCCACAAGGTGGGACGAAGGCCGTTCACCGCCTCCGGTTTGCACCACTGCCTCTCCCCCTGTGCCCCAACCTGCCACTGAGATCCAACCCCCCTCTCCTGACACAGGCACTACCGTCTCCCGGCCTGCACCCACACCCTCACCTCCGCTGTCCTCGGCCCCATCCAGCAATGTCTGTCAGCACAACGTCCAGCCGTCGCTAGCGCAAGTGTTTGAGCGCAAGCGCAAGTACGCAGCCACGCACCCGCACGCTCAAGCGTTAAACGTGCACATAGCCAAATTGATCAGCCTGGAGATGCTGCGTATAGGCTTGTGGAAACAGAGGCTTTCAAAAACATGATGGCGGCAGCGGCCCTGCACTACTCGGTTCCCAGTCGCCACTACTTTTCCCGATGTGCCGTCCCCGCCCTGCACGACCATGTCTCCCGCAACATTGTACGCGCCCTCACCAACGCGGTTACTGCCAAGGTCCACTTAACAACGGACACGTGGACAAGCACAGGCGGGCAGGGCCACTATATCTCCCTGACGGCACATTGGGTGAATTTAGTGGAGGCAGATGTGTCAGCAGCAGCACGTCGCCAGCAGTCGGTGTCGCGTGGCAGCACAGCGGTGGCCAAGCGTCAGCAGGCCGTGCTGAAACTACTCAGCTTAGGAGAGAAAAGGCCCACGGCCCACGAACTGCTGCAGGGTCTGACAGAGCAGACCGACCGCTGGCTTGCGCCGCTGAGCCTCCAACCGGGCATGGTCGTGTGTGACAACGGCCGTAACCTGGTGGCGGCTCTGCAGCTCGGCAGCCTCACACACGTGCTATGCCTGGCCCACATCTTTAATTTGGTGGTTCAGTGCTTTCTGAAAAGCTACCCACGCTTGTCAGACCTGCTCGGAAAGGTGCGCCGCCTCAGCGCACATTTCCGCAAGTCCAAGGCGGACGCTGCCACCCTGCGCACCCTGCAACATCGGTTTAATTTGCCAGTGCACCGACTGCTGTGCGACGTGCCCACATGGTGGAACTCTACGCTCCACATGTTGGCCAGGCTCTATGAGCAGCGTAGAGCTATAGTGGAATACCAACTCCAACATGGGCGGCGTAGTGGGAGTCAGCCTCCTCAATTCTTTACAGAAGAGTGGGCCTGGTTGGCAGACATCTGCCAGGTCCTTGGAAACTTTGAAGAGTCTACCCAGATGGTGAGCGGCGATGCTGCAATCATTAGCATTACCATTCCTCTGCTATGCCTCTTGAGAAGTTCCCTGCAAAGCATAAAGGCAGACGCTTTGCGCTTGGAAACGGAGGCGGGGGAAGACAGTATGTCGCTGGATAGTCAGAGCACCCTCATGTCTATATCTCAGCGCGTTGAGGAGGAGGAGGAGGAGGAGGGGGAGGAGCATGAGGGGGAGAGGGAAGAGACAGCTTGGCCCACTGCTGAGGGTACCCATGCTGCTTGCCTGTCATCCTTTCAGCGCGTATGGCCTGAGGAGGAGGAGGAGGATCCTGAAAGTGATCTTCCGAGTGAGGACAGCCATGTTTTGCGTACAGGTACCCTGGCACACATGGCTGACTTCATGTTAGGATGCGTTTCTCTTGACCCTCACGATACACGCATTCTGGCCACTACGGATTACTGGGTGTACACACTGCTCGACCCACGGTATAAGGAGAACCATTCCACTCTTATACCCGAAGAGGAAAGGGGTTCGAGAGTGATGCTATACCACAGGACCCTGGCGGACAAACTGATGGTAAAATTCCCATCCGACAGCACTATCCCATCCGAGGGCCAGGTAGCAGGGGAGGCGCGGAGATCAGGCAGCATGTACAGCACAGGCAGGGGAACACTATCCAAGGCCTTTGACAGCTTTATGGCTCCCCAGCAAGACTGTGTCACCGCTCCCCAGTCAAGGCTGAGTCGGCGGGAGCACTGTAAAAGGATGGTGAGGGAGTACGTAGCCGATCGCACGACCGTCCTCCGTGACGCCTCTGCCCCCTACAACTACTGGGTGTCGAAGCTGGACACGTGGCCTGAACTCACGCTGTATGCCCTGTAGGTGCTTGCTTGTCCTGCGGCTAGCGTCTTGTCAGAGAGGGTGTTTAGTGCGGCTGGGGGAATCATCACGGATAAGCGTACCCGTCTGTCAACCAACAGTGCCGAAAGGCTTACAATCATAAAGATGAACAAAGCCTGGATTTCCCCAGAGTTCTCTTCTCCACCAGCGGACAGCAGCAATACCTAAGCAATACGTAGGCTGCATCCGCGGATGGAAGCATTGTTCTCTATCACTATAAAAAACGGGGACCTTTTAGCTTCATCAATCTGTGTATTATATTCATCCTCCTCCTCCTGCTCCTCCTCCTGAAACCTGACGTAATCACGCAGAACGGGCAATTTTTCTTAGGCCCACAAGGCTCAGTCATATAACTTTTGTAAACAATGTTTATACATTTCAATTCTCAATTCAATAAAGCGTTGAAACTTGCACCTGAACCAATTTTTATTTTAACTGGGCTGCCTACAGGCCTAGTTACAAATTAAGCCACATTAACCAAAGCGATTAATGGGTTTCACCTGCCCTCTTGGTTGGGCATGGCCAATTTTTCTGAAGTACATTTGTACTGTTGGTACACCAATTTTTTTGGGCCCTCGCCTACATTGTAATCCTAGTAATTTTTAGCCCACCTGCATTAAAGCTGACGTTACCTCAGCTGTGCTGGGCACTGCAATGGGATATATTTATGTACCGCCGGTGGCTTCCTGGAGCCACCCATGCTGTCGGTCCACACGGAGTTGTAACTCCATGTGTCCACTTCTAAAGAACCCCAGTCTGACTGGGGCATGCAGTGTGGGCCGAAGCCCACCTGCATTAAACCTGACGTTACCTCAGCTGTGATGGGCACTGCAATGGGATATATTTATGTACCGCCGGTGGGTTCCAGGGAGCCACCCATGCTGTGGGTGCACACGGAATTCCCATTGCGGAGTTGTACCTGCCTGTGACTATTTATAAAAATCCCCGGTCTGACTGGGGCATGCAGACACCTTGACAGAATGAATAGTGTGTGGCACATGGGTTCCCCATTGCTATGCCCACGTTTGCAGCTCCTGATGGAGGTGGCACAGGATTGGATTTCTCATTGCTTCTGTACAGCATTATGGGCTATCGCCCCGCCCCTTTTAAAGAGGGTCGCTGCCTGGTCGTGCCAACCCTCTGCAGTGTGTGCCTGCGGTTCCTTCTCATGGCAGACGCACTTCTAAATAGACATAAGGGTGGTGTGGCTATGAGGCCAGCGTGTGGCATGAGGGCAGCTGAAGGCTGCGCAGGGACACTTTGGTGTGCGCTGTGGACACTGGGTCGTGCGGGGGGGTTGGGCAGCATGTTACCCAGGAGAAGTGGCAGCGGAGTGTCATGCAGGCAGTGATTGTGCTTTGTTGGAGGTAGTGTGGTGCTTAGCTAAGGTATGCCTTGCTAATTAGGGTTTTTTAGAAGTAAAAATTGTTGGGAGGGGGGGGGGCCCACTCTTGCCGCTATTGTGGCTTAATAGTGGGACCTGGGAACTTGATATGCAGCCCAACATGTAGCCCCTCGCCTGCCCTATCCGTTGCTGTGTCGTTCCCATCACTTTCTTGAATTGCCCAGATTTTCACAAATGAAAACCTTAGCGAGCATCGGCGATATACAAAAATGCTCGAGTCGCCCATTGACTTCAATGGGGTTCGTTACTTGAAACGAACCCTCGAGCATCGCAAAAATTTCATCTCGAGTAGTGAGCACCCGAGCATTTTGGTGCTCGCTCATCTCTAATTAAGACACATGACATGGACGTACTTACCTCTTAATCCTCTAAGGCTGTTCTACTCCTGTGTAAGGGCTCAGTTCAGGGTTTCCCTCTCTCTGATCTGTTTTTAGAAGAGAGAAACTGAAATAAAACTGAAAAAAACTGATACATTTTTTTTCCCCATTGATTTCAATGGGGTTTAAAAAAAAGGAGAGAAAACAGAAAGATTCCCGTTAGCTTTCATGTCATCAGGATTCCGTTCTTTTGGACAGACAAAAAGCGCAGTCTACAGTGTTATTTTTCTATATAAAAAAATGAAAACCTGATGGTATGGAAGTAAATGAAAGCCTGTCCGCTTGCTGTTTTTTGTTGGTTTTTTTTAACCCCAATGAAATCAATGGGGAAAAAAAACTGATCCATTTTATTTACGTTTCTCTCCTTCAAAAATGGAAACCCTGAACTGAGCCCTAACACAGGAGTGGAACAGCCTTAGAGGATTAAGAGGTAAGTACGTCCATGTCATGCGTCTTGATGTGTATGGAAAGGAAGTGTTCCAGAACAATGTAGCGAGTGTTTTTAAGTGTGCAAACTTTCTTTTCATTTACTTTAAATTCGTAAGCAAACATTATTTCCTTAGACAAGAGCGCATTCATCATGCTTTTATTTATCGAACAATGATGAAAGACATATGATTTGTTTGCTCACATTATCGGATCGTGCTTTGTCCTTACTGGATTATTATTTTGACTTACATTCATAAACCCCCAAAATTTAATTCAGCTACATATTTGGCCTTCAAACTAGCTATGTATTATTTGCATGTTTCATGTAAGCTCTTATGAAAAAACATTTATATGGTCCACTTTTATTCAGCACTTTTGTTGAAAACATATTTCTCATTTTTCTAATCTGAAGATTACAAGATATTTATAGTTGTTCAATGGAAGCAGCATCTAAAATAATGTTTCAGCATAGACGATATTTGGCATGTTTGTCCAATGCAGTGCATGTCATGCTGTGATCAAGAGCCTAAGTGGCTTGAAATACATATACAGGCACTGCTGTGCTAGGCCAACTTTTAAGTGATGCAAAACAAAGAATAGATCTTTATATCCCAATGTGCCAGATATCTTCAATGCTCATTGTATCTACTGTGTGCCGAAAATGATTTGCGCCTGGGGAGATACAAGCCGGACTGCAGACAATACATGGCACTTGAGTAGTAAGCAGATTGTGTATGTATACTTTGGACTATAAAGCAGTGTATCCCCCACTCCAGTCCTCATGACCCCCCAACAAATCAGGATTTGAGGGTATCTTATAGAGAGAACACATGTGGCAATCTTTGAGGCACAGACAATAAATACATCACTTGTGCAATACTCTGGAAATTCTAAAAACCTGACCTGTTGGGGAAGGGGGGGGGGGGTGAGGACTGTAGTTGGGGAAACTCAAATTTAAAGTAAAGGCCCATTTACACGCAACAATTACCTCTCAAAATTCATTCAAACGAGCAAAAGTGAGCGATAATTGTTACGTGTAAACGAACGGCCATCGCACACTATTCGTTCACTTGTTCTTTATCGCTGACTTTCAGCCTGCATAAAAATAGTCGTTAGTTTGCTCATTTTTCATTTGGTTTAAATGACATTTGTTCAATTATTTAGTCTTTCAAATGACTTGAGGGGAGGCGTGATTGTTTGCTATGCTAGACACAATCACTACTTGTTTACTCATGAGGCAAAAGACAATGGCTTTTCTTCACACTAATTAAAAACCTGATGGCCAGAAATTCCTCACATAAACACACGCCTGCCTGAGCAAACAACATATACAGTATTTACATAGCTAATGAGGGAAATGGAGAGGATTTCAAATGATTATCTTTATGTGTAAACACTCAGCATTTGAAAGCAAAAAAGTTGTCAATTTGTTAATTCAAATGACAATCATTGCATGTAAATGTGCCTTATGAGTTATCAATATCACCTGTAAGGAGCATTCTGTAGGGTTAATTGACACAAGCCAGAAATTTTGCAGTACACCTTTAACCCCTTGAGTGGCAGGTTTCCTACCACCCTGTCGTGCCCACCAGGGCAGGTTTTTTAAAATGGTCTAATCATTGAATTTCAACTAATTTTGCAGTTGCGTCTCAAGAGCCATAACTTTTTCCTTTTTCCATTACATGGCCATATAAGGGCTTGTTTTTGCGGGGCAAGTTGTGATTTTTTAAACATGGGGGAGGAAAAAAAGAAATGGGGAAAAAAGAAAAAAAGGGTCCATGTCATTAAGGGGTTAAATAATGTATTAACTTCCTTCTCTGGGTCATTACGACGCACACGGATACCACATGTGTGATTGTATTTTTGATTTTTTACAAAGTAAAGGGAGACAAGTGTTTTTTTAATTTTTTTAAATAATTTTTTTACTTTTTTTTTTTTGTCCCTTTAGGGGACTTCCACAGGGACC
This sequence comes from Eleutherodactylus coqui, assembly GCF_035609145.1. Classification (NCBI taxonomy): domain Eukaryota; kingdom Metazoa; phylum Chordata; class Amphibia; order Anura; family Eleutherodactylidae; genus Eleutherodactylus; species Eleutherodactylus coqui. The sequence goes on along the minus strand of NC_089838.1, from coordinate 168,575,152 downwards.
CATCAGGACCCCTGATCACATTCCGGGGGTCCGATGGTGACAGCCCTTTACATGCTGCAGTGACAACCCTTTACATGCTGCAGTCACATAGACTGCAGCATGTAAAGGGTTAACACAGCAGAGATCGGAGGTTTTCTCTGATCTCTGCTGTAAGAGCTAGTACCTAGCTGTCCTCTGACAGCTAACAACCAGCTCTCCCTGCCACAGAGACCATCGGCTTGCTTCTGACAAGCCGATGGTCTCTATGGCAACTTGTAAACAAAGCAGGACATTGCCGACATGTCGGCAATATCTTCTGCTGGTTTTTCAAAGGCCTTGCACTGCTCTCTGTGGGTCTGTGCAGGCAGAGCACACTGTCACAGCTTGTGGCATTGTGCTCTGCAGCTCCCATAGTGATACATAGCCCGGAAATCTTCCGGGCTATGTTGCTATGAGCAGTGGAGCTCGTCCCCGGAAATTTTCCAGGCGTGCCACTCAAGGGGTTAATGCAAAGTGACAGAAATACATGCAAATACATGCTGCAACACACATGTGGGCAAATAAGCACAGGGCCCACACGAACATGCCAAAAAGACGGGAATATCACAAACACAGGGACCTATAGGTGGATTTCAGATTGGACGTGCTGACGGAAACACCAACTGGATAGAGAACTGCATACTGCAGACTGGACTGATGGAAAGACATAACATAGGGACTGACAAATGACCACACACACTCGCCATGCATACCTATACACATAAGCAGATGTTAAGCTATAAAAGTATGAGGTATTGGTTCGTATACTGGCCAAAATACTTAAGACCGCAAGTCGTGATCAAGGCTCCCCCTTGTCTTGTGGGTCCCTACACTAGCAAGACAATATGTACCAGAGCCCCCTAAGGCCCACCCAAGCTCAAAAATGGCAAATAACTCAGCAGGACAAAGCAGGGACAAACTGACATAAAATTGACAGAAAATAAATGTAAGAACGGACATGAACCAACAAGACACCAAACACACAGCAAGCTGCAATTGACAAGGATACATGACTGCTTGACCAACACCAAAAAGACACTGACAGGTGCTGGGTATATATGTGAGCAAAGACCCGGGGGATTGGCTAGCAGGAGATCACCACACCCAGGAGTTGGTATACATTATACCACTGAGGTAACATGAAAGCTGCACTGTGATTGGTTGTTATATATTATACAGCTGAGGTAACATGAAATCTGCGCTGTGATTGGTTGTTATATATTATACCGCTGAGGTAACATGAAAGCTGCACTGTGATTGGTTGTTATATATTATACTGCTGAGGTAACATGAAAGCTGCGCTATGATTGGTTGTTATATATTATACCACTGAGGTAACATGAAAGCTGTGCTGTGATTTGTTATTATATATTACAATGCTATGGTAACATGAAAACTGTGTAGTGATTGGTTGTTATATATTATACCGCTGAGGTAACATGAAAGCAGCGCTGTGATTGGTTGTTATATATTATAACGCTGAGGGAATATGAAAGCTGTGCTGTGATTGGTTGTTACATATTATACCGCTGAGGTAACATGAAAGCTGCGCTGTGATTGGTTGTAAAATATTATACCGCTGAAGTCAAAGTAACCTTGACTTCATAAAATTTTCCATGCAAACAACATGTAAACACCTGTATCAAATTAACTCGGGCCAGGCCGGGTATATCAGCTAGTGTTATATATAAATATGGCTGGTAAGACTGTTTCAAATCATCAATGGAAATCAATGAAGATCTAATCCGTGCTTTATACTATTTTAATGCATGCTTTCAGTTTTTAGAAAGAGTCTCATTCTAAAGGCAGTTAAAGGCTTATGCACTTGACTCTATTATCGCTCCATATTATAGCTCTGAGCCAAATCCAATAAAAAAAGGGTGTCATAATCCATTAGGTTCCACATAACAGAGAGTTTTCTACCCTAGAATCACCATACAGCGTACCAAGGAACTCAGTGTGCCTCAACTGAGCCACTTGCATGCTACAACTTAGATCTTAAAGGGGTTCTGTCATTTAAAAAAAAAATTCTCTGGGAAATTTGTTGGAGGAGAGGAGAAAGTCCTGGCTGATTGGAACCTGTATATAAGCGGACGCCCAGGATGGCTGTGGCCCACCTTAGCACTGACTGTTTTTTCCACTCAGATTATTAGAAGTTAAGTTGACTAAGCCTACTTGCAGTCTAGTGACTCCTGATGGTAAAGGTCTATTCTCTGCGAGACTGTCAAACTAATCAATAGACTGTAATGTTAGATCTGCAGGATTCCCTGTTTTGCCCTATCTTCTCGCTACCATTGAAACTGTAATTCTGAGTAATGTTTACAAGTGCTCTTGCTACCCTCACTCTACCCAATTCCCTTAACCTTTGTTAATGTTTTTATATATGTTCTAAAGTGATCAATAAAACTCGTTTTGAATTGAAAAAAAATTTCTATAATCACCTATTCCTCGCCTGTCAGTTTACTTACCAGATCTTCTCCTTGCTGATTTTCTCCTGGCTCCTGCAGTACCGGGGGCATCACCTCACCTCCAGCTGGCTGATTCCTCTGCTTCCTGGGATGTTACGTACATTCACAGACAGTTTACTTCCTGCCCGGCAATGTACGCTACGTCACTAAATCACAGTCTGGCAGGAAGTGCTGAGCTATTGCAGAGACTGCTCATGCGTGCTGTTTCTGCAGTTGATCAGCATTTCTTCCTAGGCAGCGAATGCTATGTCACAGGGACGTGACCTTCACTGACCTGCAGGAAGAGGGATGCGAGGAATGCTGGCTTCATAGCAAGAAGCAGAGGCTTGTTGTGAGCTGACCTGAGGGACTGGTTACGATCAGTGAGAAGAAGATGCCTTAAGGAATTTGCCTGGGGAAGAATGGGTGAGTATAGATTTCTTTTTTAATGACAAAACCCCTTTAATGTTCTATCAATAGATCATATACCATGCAAAAAGAGATTGCATCTTAATATAGTTTAGTGTATACCTATTAAGAAATATCTTCTTGAACTAACTTAGGGGTGTGCCTGGATAACTACTTCAGAGTGCGTATAGTCAGTTATTAGTTAGTAGCAAACAGTTTAATTAAACATGCTAAAATACAAATTACACATTAGTTTAATTCTTCTGAATAGTTTTTAAGATGACAGGGCATTTTATGACATCCTAGCGTGCATGACATCTGAAATTATGGAGAACTACTGTTCTGTCTCTAATGCAACATCCTTGTTGGTAAAGATTAGAGATGAGTGAGCACCAAAATGCTTGGGTGCTCGTTACTCGGGACGAACTTTTCGCGATGCTCGAGGGTTCGTTTCGAGTAACGAACCCCATTGAAGTCAATGGGCGACCCGAGCATTTTTGTATTTCGCCGATGCTCGCTAAGGTTTCCTTGTGTGAAAATCTGGGCAATTCAAGAAAGTGATGGGAACGACACAGCAACGGATAGGGCAGGCGAGGAGCTACATGTTGGGCTGCATCTCAAGTTCACAGGTCCCACTATTAAGCCACAATAGCGGCAAGAGTGGGCCCCCCCCCCCTCCCAACAACTTTTACTTCTGAAAAGCCCTCATTAGCATGGCATACCTTTGCTAAGCACCACACTACCTCCAACAAAGCACAATCACTGCCTGCATGACACTCCACTGCCACTTCTCCTGGGTTACATGCTGCCCAACCGCCCCCCCTCCCCCCCACAGCGCACACCAAAGTGTCCCTGCGCAGCCTTCAGCTGCCCTCATGCCACACCGCCCTCGTGTCTATTTAGAAGTGCGTCTGTCAGAGGAAAAGCAGGCACACACTGCAGAGGGTTGGCACGGCTAGGCAGCGACCCTCTTTAAAAGGGGCGGGGCGATAGCCCACAATGCTGTACAGAAGCAATGAGAAATAGAATCCTGTGCCACCGCCATCAGGAGCTGCACACGTGGGCATAGCAATGGGGAACCTATGTGCCACACACTATTCATTCTGTCAAAGGTGTCTCTGCATGCCCCAGTCAGACCGGGCTTTCTAATTCATAGACACAGGCAGGTACAACTCCCTATTGTGAAGTCCCTGTCGACCGACAGCATGGGTGGCTCCCTGGAACCCACCGGCGATACACAAAAATATCCCATTGCATTGCCCAACACAGCTGAGGTAGTAATGTCGTGCTTAATGCAGGTGGGCTTCGGCCCACACTGCATGCCCCAGTCAGACTGGGGTTCTTTACAAGTGGAAACAGATGCATTTATAATTCCCTGTGGACCCACAGCATGGGTGGGTGCCAGGAAGCCACCGGCGGTACATAGAAATATCCCATTGCATTGCCCAACACAGCTGAGATAGTAATGTCGTGCTTAATGCAGGTGGGCTTCGGCCCACACTGCATGCCCCAGTCAGACTGGGGTTCTTTACAAGTGGACACATGCAGTTACAACTCCGTGTGGACCCACAGCATGGGTGGGTGCCAGGAAGCCACCGGCGGTACATAAATATATCCCATTGCATTGCCCATCACAGCTGAGGTAATGTCATGTTTAATGCAAGTGGGCTTCGGCCCACACTGCATGCCCCAGTCAGACTGGGGCTCTTTAGAAGTGGACACATGTAGTTACAACTCTGTGTGGACCCACGGCATGGGTGGCTCCCTGGAACCCACCGGCGGTACATAAATATATCCCATTGCAGTGCCCAACACAGCTGATGTAACGTCAGCTGTAATGCAGGTGGGCAAAAAATTAATTGGATTACACTGTAGGCGAGGGCCCACAAAAATTGGTGTACCAACAGTACTAATGTACCTCAGAAAAATTGCCCATGCCCAACCAAGAGGGCAGGTGAAACCTATTAATCGCTTTGGTTAATGTGGCTTAAGTGGTAACTAGGCCTGGAGGCAGCCCAGTTTAACGAAAAATTGGTTCAAGTTAAAGTTTCAACGCTTTTAAGAGCATTGAAATGTATAAAAATTGTTTAGAAAAATTATATGAGTGAGCCTTGTGGCCCTAAGAAAAATTGCCCGTTCAGCGTGATTACGTGAGGTTTCAGGAGGAGGAGCAGGAGGAGGAGGAGGAGAAATATTATACACAGATTGATGAAGCAGAAATGTCCCCGTTTTGGATGGTGAGAGAGAACGATGCTTCCATCCGCGGGTGCATAATATGTATTGCTTAGGTATCGCTGCTGTCCGCTGGTGCAGAAGAGAAGTCTGGGGAAATCCAGGCTTTGTTCATCTTGATGAGTGTAAGCCTGTCGGCACTGTCGGTTGACAGGTGGGTACGCTTATCCGTGATGATTCCCCCAGCCACACTAAACACACTCTCTGACAAGACGCTAGCCGCAGGACAAGCAAGCACCTCCAGGGCATACAGCGCGAGTTCAGGCCACGTGTCCAGCTTCGACACCCAGTAGTTGTAGGGGGCAGAGGCGTCACGGAGGACGGTCGTGCGATCGGCTACGTACTCCCTCACCATCCTTTTACAGTGCTCCCGCCGACTCAGCCGTGACTGGGGAGCGGTGACACAGTCTTGCTGGGGAGCCATAAAGCTGGCAAAGGCCTTGGAGAATGTTCCCCTGCCTGCGCTGTACATGCTGCCTGATCTCTGCGCCTCCCCTGCTACCTGGCCCTCGGAACTGCGCCTTCTGCCACTAGCGCTGTCGGATGGGAATTTTACCATCAGTTTGTCCACCAGCGCCCTGTGGTATAGCATCATTCTCGAACCCCTTTCCTCTTCGGGAATGAGAGTGCAAAGGCTCTCCTTATACCGTGGGTCGAGCAGTGTGTACACCCAGTAATCCGTAGTGGCCAGAATGCGTGTAACGCGAGGGTCACGAGAAAGGCATCCTAACATGAAGTCAGCCATGTGTGCCAGGGTACCTGTACGCAACACATGGCTGTCCTCACTAGGAAGATCACTTTCAGGATCCTCCTCCTCCTCCTCCTCCTCCTCCTCAGGCCATACACGCTGAAATGATGACAGGCAAGCAGCATGGGTACCGTCAGCAGTGGGCCAAGCTGTCTCTTCCCCCTCCTCCTCATCCTCCTCATGCTCCTCCTCCTCCTCCTGAACGCGCTGAGATATAGACAGGAGGGTGCTCTGACTATCCAGCGACATACTGTCTTCCCCCGGCTCTGTTTCCAAGCGCAAAGCGTCTGCCTTTATGCTTTGCAGGGAACTTCTCAAGATGCATAGCAGAGGAATGGTGACGCTAATGATTGCAGCATCGCCGCTCACCACCTGGGTAGACTCCTCAAATTTTCCAAGGACCTGGCAGATGTCTGCCAACCAGGGCCACTCTTCTGTAAATAATTGAGGAGGCTGACTCACACTGCGCCGCGCAAGTTGGAGTTGGTATTCCACTATAGCTGTACGCTGCTCATAGAGTCTGGCCAATATGTGGAGCGTAGAGTTCCACTGTGTGGGCACGTCGCACAGCAGTCGGTGCACTGGCAGATTAAACCGATGTTGCAGTGTCCGCAGGGTGGCAGCATGCGTGTGGGATTTGCGGAAATGTGCGCAGAGCTGGCGCACCTTTCCGAGCAGGTATGACAAGTGGGGGTAGCTTTTCAGAAAGCGCTGAACCACCAAATTAAACACATGGGCCAGGCATGGCACGTGCGTGAGGCTGCCGAGCTGCAGAGCCGCCACCAGCTTACGGCCGTTGTCACACACGACCATGCCCGGTTGGAGGCTCAGCGGCGCAAGCCAGCAGTCGGTCTGCTCTGTCAGACCCTGCAGCAGTTCGTGGGCCGTGTGCCTCTTCTCTCCTAAGCTGAGTAGTTTCAGCACGGCCTGCTGACGCTTGCCCACCGCTGTGCTGCCACGCCGCGTTACACCGACTGCTGGCGACGTGCTGCCGACACATCTTGATTGCGAGACAGAGGTTGCGTTGGAGGAGGAGGAGGAGGAAGGTGCTTTAGTGGAGGAAGCATACACCGCCGCAGATACCACCACCGAGCTGTGGCCCGCAATTCTGGGGGTGGGTAGGACGTGAGCGGTCCCAGGCTCTGACTCTGTCCCAGCCTCCACTAAATTCACCCAATGTGCCGTCAGGGAGATATAGTGGCCCTGCCCGCCTGTGCTTGTCCACGTGTCTGTTGTTAAGTGGACCTTGGCAGTAACCGCGTTGGTGAGGGCGCGTACAATGTTGCGGGAGACGTGGTCGTGCAGGCCTGGGACGGCACATCGGGAAAAGTAGTGGCGACTGGGAACTGAGTAGCGCGGGGCCGCCGCCGCCATCATGCTTTTGAAAGCCTCCGTTTCCACAAGCCTATACGGCAGCATCTCTAGGCTGATCAATTTTGCAATGTGCACGTTTAACGCTTGAGCGTGCGGGTGCGTGGCGTCGTACTTGCGCTTGCGCTCAAACTGTGGCGCTAGCGACGTCTGGACGCTACGCTGAGAGACATTGCTGGATGGGGCCGAGGACAGCGGAGGTGAGGGTGTGGGTGCAGGCCAGGAGACGGTAGTGCCTGTGTCCTCAGAGGGGGGTTGGATCTCTGTGGCAGGTTGGGGCACAGGGGGAGAGGCAGTGGTGCAAACCGGAGGCGGTGAACGGGCATCGTCCCACCTTGTGGGGTGCTTGGCCATCATATGCCTGCGCATGCTGTTGGTGGTGCCTCCCCAGCTGATCTTGGCGCGACAAAGGTTGCACACCACTGTTCGTCGGTCGTCAGGCGTCTCTGTGAAAAACTGCCACACCGTAGAGCACCTTGACCTGTGCAGGGTGGCATGGCGCGAGGGGGCGCTTTGGGAAACAGTTGGTGGATTATTCGGTCTGGCCCTGCCTCTACCCCTGGCCACCACACTGGCTCGGCCTGTGCCCACACCCTGACTTGGGCCTCCGCGTCCTCGCCCGCGTCCACGTCCTATAGGCCTACCCCTACCCCTCAGCATGGTGTATTACCAGTGATTTGATTTCCCAGGCAGGAAAGAAAGTGGCGCAAGCCTGCAGCCAAAATACAATTTTTTCCCTTGTTTTTCAAAGGACAAGCCACACTGCGTGTATTCAATGAATACTACTAAGTTTAATAACTGTGTTGCGGCCCTGCAAAAGTGTCACAGAACTTTACTGTTGCAGAGTTATTAACTGTGGCAGAGCAGGTATTTCCCAGGCAGGAAAGAAATTGGCGCAAGGCTGCACTCAACCGTAGCTGGTTGCGTCTGATTTTTTTACGTTCTCCACGCAGCACACATGTACCCAGAGCCCTTAGGACTGACAGAGGCAGGGCAAATATACTTTTTTCCCTTTTGTTTAAAAGGAAAGGCCCACTGTGCCTATTCAATGACTAATATAACTGTGTTGCGGCCCTGCAAAAGTGTCACAGAACTTTACTGTTGCAGAGTTATTAACTGTGGCAGAGCAGGTATTTCCCAGGCAGGAAAGAAATTGGCGCAAGGCTGCACTCAACCGTAGCTGGTTGCGTCTGATTTTTTTACGTTCTCCACGCAGCACACACGTACCCAGAGCCCTTAGGACTGACAGAGGCAGGGCAAATATAATTTTTTCCCTTTTGTTTAAAAGGAAAGGCCCACTGTGCCTATTCAATGACTAATAACTGTGTTGTGGCCCTGCCTACACAATTCTGTGCCTGTAGTATCAATGCAGGGTGCAATGCTCTGCACCGCCGATTTTGAGAGAAAAAAAAAAAAGCAACACAGCTAATAGCAGCCTGCACAGTACTCCACACAGTTAAATGTGGCCCTAGAAAGGACCGTTGAGGTTCTTGAAGGCTACACTCACTCCTAACACTCTCCCTGCCTAAGCACCACTTCTGTCCCTAATGCCGGGTGCAATGCTCTGCACTGCCGATTTTGAGAAGAAAAAAAAATTTCTCCACTGCTAACAGCAGCCTGCACACACGTAGATGTGGCCCTAAGAAGGACTGTTGGGGTTCTTGAAGCCTACACTCACTACAAACACTCTCCCTACAGCAACTCCAATAGAACAGCACTTTCCCTCAGCTAACTCACAAGGCATGTGTGGCGAGCCGCGGGAGGGGTCGACTTTTATACTCGGGTGACATCTGATCGCCCCAGCCACTCACAGCAGGGGGGTGGTATAGGGCTTGAACGTCACAGGGGGAAGTTGTAATGCCTTCCCTGTCTTTCAATTGGCCAGAAAAGCGCGCTAACGTCTCAGAGAGGAAACTGAAAGTAACCGGAACACCGCGTGGTACTCGTTACGAGTAACGAGCATCCCGAACACCCTAATATTCGCACGAATATCAAGCTCGGACGAGTACGTTCGCTCATCTCTAGTAAAGATACATGGGACCTCTCTGAAAGACAAGAAGATCAATTAAAATGATGAATATATATTCCTTGATAAATGCTGCAATTCTTGCATATTTTATGAAGTATGTGTGGCCAAGAATCTGGAAGGTACTTTCTGTTTTCTTGAAGGAATAGAAAATCTATTATGTAGCAATAGATAATGTTTATGACCCAAAGTAATACACTGCTACCAGAAGGGAAAGAATGATGACAGTCTTCTTGGCAGGTACTTAGTGCCAGAAATCAAGCCATGCAAAATAAGGGCATCTCTCTGCATCTTGGACCTTCTTTCTCCTCTGGAAGGTTGAAGCTGATTATCATGCCATCATTAATGCGCTGTCCATACAGCACCATATAATGTCACAAAGCAGAAATATAGCTAGAGAGATAGTTACAATATATTATGTAAAAATCGAAAATATTCTTAAGTGTGTAGCATCAAGGCCAGAATAGATTGTTTGGCTAATGAACACGTTAAGATAACTTAAGACCTTACTATTGGTAATGCAATGGCTGCACCGGTATTTACTTCCTTATTTCTAAGATGTGCCCTTGTGGTCTTAATACTAGAGGAGCATATAAACATGTTGTGAATTAAAATGATATATGTGCCGAATGTGATATGGCCACATTCTATGTTCAGGGGAATCTCAAATCTGCATAAACCAGAGACATTCTGCTTGAAACCACTATATTAAAAGTCAAACGTAAGCTAAATTTCCACCTAAATGTGCGCGTTTAGCTGCTAGACGCCTTTTCTGTAACTTGATAAATAGCCCCCAAAGTGTCATAATATTGTGCATTATGAATTCACAAGCAGCTCCCGCTCAGCTGCTATATATGACTAGAAATCAGGTGGCAGGCAGTCTTGCGGCTGCACAAGGGACTTTCTGCTGAATGCTAAACAACAAGCTCTCTCTAAAAACCTGCACCGCCTCGCAGGAACTAGACAGCACTCAATGATTTTGCTCAGCTTCTTTCAAAATTCTTCTTTCCTCTAAAGAATTTAACATTACACAGCCTTGAATATTTGTGAGAAACAATGTACCATAAATTTGTCTCTTCTAGCAAACTCAGGAATTTATATTACATGCTGTGATAATATTACATCTTCCCAGTTTGTCACTAGAGAAATTAAAGAATTTAAGAAACTGTGACTATCTAAATGTTTTTAAATCCATCTTGCAAAATCTCCTGTGGCTCTATATCCATATTCCAAATACTTCTTTCTTTTAACATGAATTTCGAGCCTAAAGCAAATGTCAACATCTAACAACTTAAGAATCTAATTATTAATATATAAACAGAGCAGGCGAGAAAATGATGAAGGATTAGGAACAGTATTGGGTCGAAAAAAACTTTATGTGGAATAAATATAACAACTGCATTATAAGCTGAGACGGGTTTGACCACCATGTTTCATTTTTGATTGATTTTGCCACCCCATAAAGCTCAAACTGGAAGTTGCTATTTTGGAACACACTGTAGCCTCTGTGAACTACGGTTAAAGCTTCATCTGACAGATGCTTAACTGTATCCTAAGGCTTTGCACACTGTCAGCCAAACTTACTTTCATGTTCTTTTGGACAAAATACTGTACTTCTCAGTAAAATCCTTATTTTTATTCAGCCATGTGAGAAAACAAAGGATAAGAATAAAATTACTTTATATAAAAGAGGTGGCTGCAAGTTCAAATGGAGCCGCATTGGTCAAAAATATCTATTAAGGGCACGCTCACTCTGACTTGTACCTAGTGCTGGGAAGTATGGCATAGTTGCAGATGAAAAGCAAGACTTTTGGGATTTTTTTTATTGCATTCACCATTTAATTCCTTAAAGGGGTTCTGTCAGCAATAAAATAAAAAAATTATACTCACCTGTGCCTTACTGGGCCGTTTACCACGAACCTGCTGCCCTCCTGATGTCCCTCCGGCAGCCTTTCTATTGCAGGGCAGAAGCTAGCAAAGTGCCAGTTTCTGCCACTGCTCTGACCACTGCCAGACGGCAAGTACTGCCGCCCGGGTCAGTAGTCGACGCGTCACAAGTGACGTGTTGGCCACTGATTGGCCTGGCTGCATTTAACCTCTGAAGTCCTCGGAGAGTCGACAGCGAGTGTGCATGCGTCCCCCATCCTGGCGCGCATGCACACTCGCCGTTGAGTCTCCGAGGACGTCATAGGTTAGACGTGGCCAGGGCAGCGTCAGCGCACAGGAGACGCTGGGAGATGACCCCCTTACGCAACAGCTAAACAACAGAGGGAAGAAATACAATGGGTTTAGGTAAGTTTACTTTATTTTTTTAATTATTTTCTTTCCACAGGTTAGACTGTACAGGATGCAGGGCAGGATGTAAGTGAGTATATATTTTTAGTGATTTTACCCATGTGGTGGTTTTACGACCATATTTTTTTGTCAGCTACCCAAAAAATTTTTGCTGTTTTTTTTTTCTTCCATGAAATATAGTGCTATTTTTAAATATATATATATATATTTTTCACAGAATTTTTTTTAGTTTGGTTGTTATATTACAAGTAAAAAGTTTTTAAAAAATTACAGTGCTTGGTAATGCGTTAATTCGTTTCCCTGCCCCTTCCTCTCTGCTTTGTACACACTGAAAAGTGATGGCTGTAAATTCAGTATTCCTGACATTACTTCAAATAGCTGTATCTTCGGTTCTATCCATGCTACAAACAAGCTTGAATTCAAGCTACAAACAAGAACCTTGGCTTTAAAAGGACACCAAAAGCATGTCGGCAGCACTGATAGAACCGGAGCTGCAGCTGTTTGAATTTGACTGAGCTCTGTTCCTCCAAAACTGTAATGTTCTTATCCTGCAGAACAAACAGAGCTGCTCCTAAGCTGTTAAAATGTACCTCATTCATCATAGCAACTCATGCTGAATGATAAATCTGTCGAATTTTAAGATTGTCTAGCTTAAGTTTATACCACTCATTACTGGGCTTAGTTTACGACAAAAATAGTGCCAAAAGTGGTCAAAAGTGTCTAAAAACACATAGTAAATGTAGCACAAAGCATGTAAGACAGTTTTCTGGCACGGTTTGCAAGAGAAAACTGTAACATTTTGAACATTATATCTGCCCATAGATTATGTTTCAAACACATTTATTGTATTTTAATTCAAAAGGTAGCAACACTCTGCCGCGGTGACCCAACACACTGGGATATAGGCATTTTAGGTAAGTGCAGAGTTTCCTAAATTAGCATAACAAAAAGAAGTGTAGTATAAGCAAGGAATACTATAAATAACCTAACATAATATAAGAGGTAATAGTCAGTAGTCTGTCTCTGTTAGATATGCAACTAAAAGTGCATGTGCACTATTTGTTCACTTGTCGTTTACCGCTGGTTTGTAGCCGGCATAAAAACTATCATTTGAACGCTCAAAAGACATTCCATTTGAATGAAATTGTTTCAGTCTTTTGAGCAGCTTGCAGACTTGAATGTACTCATTATGTTTGCCTTGCATATATAATAAGTACATTGTTTACTCATACCAGGAGAAGATAATGGAATCCTGCCAGCCAGATAATCCCTCGCATAAACACACGCGCACATTAGCAAACAACTCATTACTTTAGCTAATGAGGAAATGGGATGATTAAAAGCCATTATCTGTATGTGTAATTCTATGCAAAAATGTGGTGGCTCGTTCAGTTGTGCGGCCGTTTTAGCGATAATCATTGTGTGTGAAAGGGTCTTAAAGGGGTTGTCCCGCGGCAGCAAGTGGGTCTATACACTTCTGTATGGCCATATTAATGCACTTTGTAATGTACATTGTGCATTAATTATGAGCCATACAGAAGTTATAAGAAGTTTTTCACTTACCTGCTCCGTTGCTAGCGTCCTCGTTTCCATGGAGCCGACTAATTTTCGGCGTCTAATGGCCAAATTAGCCGCGCTTGCGCAGTCCCGGTCTTCTTCTTTTTTCAATGGGGCTGCTCGTGCTGGATGCCGGCTCCGTGTAGCTCCGCCCCGTCACGTGCCGATTCCAGCCAATCAGGAGGCTGGAATCGGCAATGGACCGCACAGAAGCCCTGCGGTCCACCGAGTGAGAAGATCCCCGCGGCCATCTTCATCAGGTAAGTAAGAAGTCACCGGAGCGCGGGGATTCAGGTAAGCGCTCTCCGGTGTTCTTTTTTAACCCCTGCATCGGGGTTGTCTCGCGGCGAACGGGGGGGGGGGGGGGGGTTGAAAAAAAAAAAAACCCCGTTTCGGCGCAGGACAACCCCTTTAACTCTAGACTCAGCAATAACTTCACATTAATACTGAATATTGTTGTATTCACAAACAAACACCACACATGAAAAGATCAACAAGAAATCAAATATGTCACCAAAAAAACTTTTAAACTGATGAGTATGTCCATAACTTGGTGATCATGAATAACACAGTTCAATCCATATGTTAGCCACAGGCTTTTGAAGGAGATACTCCCTAACTTGTCTTAGACCAGAATAATCAGGGCCTTGTGAGCTGTACATTCCATCAAGTAATTGTCCCTATTAGTGTGCGCTCACTAGCTAGTTGGAGATCAGTCTTTTATGTGTCTGGAAGCTGTGTCTCAGTTGATGTATAGCTTGAGTGAGTCCTCCGCACAAGCTTCATAGCAGCGGAGGTCTCAACCTGGTTACTACCCTCCTGGATAGCCACCAGGAGTCCCCATCGGTTGTGGGCAAATGGCTCCTGAAGTTGCGTTATCCAGTAGCTTGTTGAACTAGAGGATCTTAGCAGCAGCGGTTCTCAGCAACAGCTCAATCAGCAAAGCAGAACTGTTTCCGCTGAACTCTTCATCAGCAGCAACCACCACTGCTCTGCTCAGCCCCCTTAAATAGTTGTTCAGAACCTTCTTCTGGAACTTTTCAGCACATTTCTATTAAGAATGCTCTGTAAGGTCCATATAATATAATGGCTATATTGATTTCTATTCACTATAGTTACTGCCTGTATTGGCCAACGTAAATATTGCAATCCGCTCATTGGCTTTAATGGTACTGGCTTTACACTACTTGCAGCAGAGGCAGCCTATCACCATGCTACATATCTGTAACATTGCCATTAATGGAAGGATAGTCTGTTCCACAAATGCACATCCACAATCAGTCTCTGGATTTGTCTGCATACTATGTTGGTCTTACATAGTCTGAGGACAGAGCTGCTCTAAAGATGCATGTCTGGTGTTAGCCTCTCTTTACATGGAAAATTTAACTTTGCTGATAAACTACAGGAGATCAGTCAAGTCAAAAAAAGCATTGTAATCTCCACAATGTGCTCAAGAAAGATGATAAAGTAGAAAGTTGTGTTGAGTATACCAAAATAATCAAACTCTGCTATAATTTTGGGTCGGTGGGAACCTCAAGTACTTTGTTTCAGCAGCACCCACTAAGATGGCATCTGCTGCATGGCAGAAAGGAGATAAAGGAAGGATCACATGACAAGGCAGACACCTAACATAATAAGAGAAATTTCATAGATTAAACAAAATACAAATTTTGTATCAGTAATTCTTTAGCAGATACCCTGAGCCCAGTCCCCACAAATTTCTGGGTCAGCAGATTGGAACATTGGCAAAAACTGAACCAGTTTGGCATGGGTATGCTACGTTGTCTATCCTCCAGTGTAGCATCAGAGAGGATATTGAGTACGGCAGGTGGTGTCATCACACCTAAGCAAACAAGATTGTCTACCAAAAGCTTGGAAAAACTCATGTTTCTGAAAATTAATCAGGCATTGATCGGTGAGGATTTTAAATGCCCTGTGTCTGATGCCACAGATTAGGTCTGTCATTGCTTACGTTGACTTGCCGACTAGCTACTCCACCATGACCTTTGATCTGCCACTACACCTGCAGCCAACCAATGCTACCAGGCCTACACAACCACAGATCTTCGGCCCTGTCCATTATTTTAAACTCTGCTGCTGCTAATGCAGCTACTACTACCACCAGCACTGCTGCTACTACTACCAGGCCTAGACAATCTCAGATCAACCGGTGATTTGCAATGAGGAGAGGCGGGACGCGGGGGGCTAATTTGTGGAACTTAGCCCCGCCCCGTCCCGCCTCCTTTCATTGCAAATAGTGCAGAGGGGTGGAGAGGAGGCAGAGAGGGGGCGGGAGCTTAGTTCCTGCTCCTGGCTCTTCCATCCTCCCCCCCCCCCCCGCATATGAGGACGACGTATATCGGCTCGGCGTGAAAACCGAGCCGATATATTATGTTCGTGTGAATCCAGCCTTAATGAGTATTGATGAAGTTAAAGTTTGGTTCAAACTAATTTGGACCAAAGTGAACTTTTTGCCGAAATGCGATGAACCGGCTGAACCAAACTTTTGAAAATTTTGCTCATCACTAGTAGAAAAGATGAAGTCATGAATAATAGTAACATAAGTAGGATGTACACTGCATGAAATTAGAGTTTTCATATTTGAGTCATTGGCATTAGATTAATGTTTGTACTTTTCCTTTCCAGCAAAGTAAATGCAGCTGTGCTGGGTAACATGTTACATGCCACATAGTGCTACAGCTTCTAACTCTCAAGCTTTGATTTGGGCCTTTATTGCATGCTGTCACTAACAACTGGCAGAAGATAATCAACATTGAGAGATTGTTCCATCCCTCATTGTGGTGTAACTAATCTTTACTTACAGTGTATTTGTATTGAAAAATGAGCAATGTAGTTGTCACAGCTCACATGTCCTCTTAGGTCTATAAGCAGCACAATGCTTGCACATTATCAAGAATGCCTGATTCCCGCCTCATTGAGCAGATAAAACAGCAGACTTTCATGGTTTTGTTGAAATGTTCATATATTTATGGCTCATTATAAGAATCTGATGTCCTGCTGTTCTTTTTTTTACTGAAAGCTAAGCGTATTATAAATTATTCCTATTTGCAACACAGTATATCATGTGGAGATGCAAGCACATAGTGCCGGAATAGAAAATGGATCTGTTTAATTAATCTTTCAACTACGTCTAACAATATTCTTTACATAGTGTTTACAATATGCACAGCTGTATGCAAAATGACTTTGGCACAATACTGACAATGGGATGCAAACAAAACAAACGAGTTCTAAATCTATGTACTGGTATATATTTACGGTATATATCATCCTATTCTAGACGTAGCCATATATCACAGCAAGTACAAACGATCTGAGATACATTTCATATGCTGTGAATTATATAAAAGCAGAATATGTATTACATTGTATGCAAGATCTATATCTGGCCTTATTCTTCTCAAATGCTTCTAGCACTTGAAAGGTAAAATAAGTGTACTAATCAAACCCTTATACATGGGCCAATGGTGGGCCAAATTAACATTCATACAAACATTCAATCACAACAAAGCAATTTATGTGACTTTTCTGTTTAAAGTAAATTAGGAAGTATGCACAACAGATTATAGGGGTTTGCCAGCTCTAAATTAAAAAAAAGTTGTCTGGGACTTTTACTATTGATGACCTATCCTGAGGTTAAGTCATTAATAGTTGATCAATTGGAGTCCACCACTAGGGATCCTTATTGCTCAGCTGATCTCCGGGCTTGCTGTCAGTGTAGATAGTGCTGGAGGCAGATAGCGCTGTTCATATTATAGCAGCCCAGTTTGCCTCTGTAGGAACAGCTCCCATCAAATTTAATGAGAGCTGTGCCTGTAGTACCAAAGTGGGCCACTGCAATGTTGACAGCTCCATCCGTTTCCAATGCTGTCCACTCTGACAGAGGGCATGGGGTTCAGCAAGGATCCTAAGTGGCGGACCCATGCAATCAACTGGCAGTGTAAGGTGGGATTCCCACGGGACAGAGATCCCACAGAAATCCTGCGGCTTGGCGGCACTGAAAAACCACGAGATTCCCACGGGATAAGTGCTGCTTAAAAACCTGCGACAGTTTGCTGCAGATTTTGGAGTTGCTTTCTTTCCCCATAGAGAGGGGTGAGGCCGCAATGGAAAAAAAAAGAATTGACATGCAGCAGCTGTCAATTCCACGCCGCAGCACCGGCTCAGCGCGGCTTTGCTGCGACAGATTGGCCGCCCCGTGTGGATGAGATTTTTGCAAAATCTCTCCACATGGCTTTCCGCGTCAAATCCGTCCTGTGTGAACCCAGCCTAAGTTTAGTTAAAAAAACAAAAAATATCTTCTTGTATACTGTAGAGTACCAAAGGGCTTTATAAAGAAAACATGTCTTTTTGTCATATGCCAGAGAAGTTTACTACTGAGATACACTGTACAGTAAACACATAGCAAAAACAGCTGCCAAATTGAAACTTCCAATGAGATTACAACATTATTATTGCCTTTTTTCTATTGATGGCTTATCCTCAGAATAGGTCATCAATATAATATATCGGCGGGGGTCCAATATAAACACATCCAGTGATCAGATGTTTTTCTGAGAGATGTACGTCAGAACTAACCCAGCTCCGTACACGTAGCAGTGGCCTGGAATGGTATTGTAGGCTCTCTCTCTACTTCACTTAAAGGGAACTTTCACCTACCTTAAGTACCATAAACTAGCTTTTGGTGCTGTTAGGTGAGGTGACAGGGAGCCGGGTGCTGTATTTTTTAAACTCACCTGCTTACTGGTTCCCGTGGTGCTTGCTGCTGAAGTCCACACGCTGGATGAAAATCAGACTCTTTTCAGAGTCCAATGCGTATGCTGTCCTATACAAGTCTATGGGAGAGCGCGCACACGGGACTCTGAAAAGGGTCATATTTCTGTCTGGCAGGCTGATTTCAGCGGTGGGCACTGCGGAAACAGTCACCTCACCTAACAGCACCATAAGTTAATTTATGGTTAGTGTATGCAGGTGACAGGTTCCTTTTTACTTGGAGGGAGCCTAAAATCCCTTTCCAGGCCGCTGAACAGTGTGTGGAGCTGTACATAGCATTGGTCACCAATAAAAAAATACCTGGAAAAATACTGTGAAATTCCCCTGTCAAAACCACCATAGCTGTATGTATTAACTAGAAAGTAAGTTATCCTATTTCTATAGATAAGTCATGCTGGAATGATCCACTTGTCTACTTGCGTGTTGCCTGGTAGAACATAAATAGAAATTCAAATCGCTTTCTATTTCATCCCCATTATCCTATCCCCTTTCCATTTCCTGCCTTGTTGAGATTATATACAGTATATGTGCTCCAGAAGAAAGCCACCTTTCAGAGCATTTAAATAATAACTTTGGAACAGTGGTACACAACATACTAAACATTACTTTGTAATGAACCTACAGCTTGGCAACTTTAATCCTCAAATGATTAATTTTGCAGCAGCCCTTCTTGCATTTACATTGCGGTTCCCATGACTGCAGAACAGGAGCCCTTAGAGATGAGGAAAGTGTTATACTCAGAGTTAATGCAAGCTTTGAAAGCAATATTTATTGAGCTAATCAACATGCAAGAATGCCTATTCAGCAAATTAAATTGACAGGTCCCAAAGACGGATAGATATTTACTTACCTGTCAGACTGATGACCTAACAAGCTGCTCGGAATATTAACTACTTCAATATTTGCAGGACATTGCCCCATTTATTCTGCTAGACTGTTTATCAAATTGCTGACTGAAACTGGGGTAAATCATAATGAAGAATTGGCAAACAATATATCAGGAGGAAAATACCATTGCTCACAAACAAATCAATTTTCCATGATTAATCTGATTGTTGTCTATTGCTCTAGTTTTGCAGCTGGGGAGCAGTAAACAAAACTACTGCTATAAAACACATTCAGAGGAGGTATGGGCCATGTTTGTGAATAAATGTACATCAATATCTAGTATTTCTATGCATTTTGCCATCTTACATATGTCATAATTTGAAGATATTTCATTTGTTCGAACATTTTTATATTTTACCTGATATGATATATCTTTATATTATAAGCTTCATACAGCTCTTGAAGAGTAACTGCGCTAGCATAAAGCTTCTGACACATCAAACTGACATGCCAGAAGTTTTGGTAGGGTCCAAGTGCTAAGATCCCCAGTGATTGCTGAAATGGAGGGGCAGAGGTATCCAGCCAAGCACTGTGGTACTTCAAAGTAAATGGTGAAGTGAGAAGCATCCAAATGAAAGATCGTGCACCAAATATAAAATATATTCCTTCATTATGGAATATTTTATATTTCGCACTGGATTTTACATTTGGATGTTTCTCACTTCAACATTTCAACAACAGCCTGGCATTACTCCCTCCCATGCACCACACATTTAATGCAACCAAGTTGACTCTATGTCACTAAATCATCCCATATAGATTTGTCCAACCTTTGTTTGAACACTTCCATTGAAGGAGAACTCACCACCTCCCGTGGTACTCTGTTCCACTCATTGATCACCCTCACGGTAAGAAAGTTTCTCCTAATATCTAATCTGTGTTTCTTCTTTTTCAGTTTCATCCCATTGCTTCTAGTCTTTCCTTTGCAAATAAGAATAGGACTGATCCCTCTGCACTGTGACAGCCCTTCAGATATTTGTAGACCACTATTAAGTCTCCTCTCAGCCTTCTTTTTTACAAGCTAAACATTCCCAGATCCTTTAACTGTTCCTCATAGGACATGATTTGCAGACCGCTCACCATCTTGGTAACTCTTCTCTGAACTTGCTCCAGTTTGTCTATGTCTTATTTAAAGTGGGGTGCCCAGAACTGGACACAGTATTCCAGATGAGGTCTGACTAAGGAAGAGTAGAGGGGAATAATTACCTCACATGATCTAGACACTATGCTTCTCTTAATACATCCCAGAATATTCAGTAGTAATAGTGACCCCAATAGTTGTCCCAGCAGTAACAGTGATCCCCAATAGGTGCCTTAGCAGTAATAGTTACCCCCCAACAGTTGCTCCAGTAGTAATAGTCACCTCCAATAGTTGCTCCAGTAGTAATAGTGACCCCCAATAGTTGCCCCAGTAGTAATAGTGACCCCCAATAGTTGCCCCAGTAGTAATAGTGACCCCCAACAGCTGCCTCAGTAGTAATATAGACCCCCAATAGTAGAATCATAGAATCATAAAGGAGGCAGACAATGCTGAAGCTGCAACCAGGACGTCAATAGACTGCGAATGCACAAGGGATCATATGCAGGTTCACAAGTAGCTGACAAGTGCTACTGCACCTGCGCAACAAAAGAAGAAGAACGCCGGAAGAATTTGTCATATTCAAGGACAACGGACACCCTAAACACAAGGGGGGGGGGGGCACCCATTTAGGTAAGTATATATCTCCTGTATGGCTCATTTACAAAGCACACACTATATTACAAAGTGCTTTGTAATGGCCATACAGAAGTGTATACATGCATTTGTCACAGCTGGATAACCCTTAAGACAAACGGCTCTCCCCATGGAATCTATATAAGATGACTCACATTTAAGAGATATTTTCATGAATCAGTACACTTAAGGCCCTTTTACACACAACGATTATCTCTCAAAATTTGCTCAAAAGCCATCTTTTGACCGATAATCATTGTGTGTAAATGTGCACCCATCGTGCACTTACCGTGCACTTTTCGCCCATCACTGACTTCAGGTCTGCATGAAAATTTCGTCCCTCAGGATGATAAAATAGGATGGACCGCATGCTGTGTTCTCCACGGGCAGTGCTGATAACAGCTAACATTCTTTAAAAGCTATTAACAGCCACTGTCCTGCTGGAGAACAATTGCAATGAAGTACTAAAGGATTGATTGGCCCATTAATACCTCTGCAAAATGATTGCTCAAAACTGTCAGTTTCTGATGGATTTTGAGCGATCATCTGTGTGTGTAAATGCACCTTTACTTCACGCGAATAACTTGCGTTTACACAATTAAAAGATTGTGTTTCTAATAGACAAACAATAGCTCATTGAAATTATTGAATAGATGAAAAACAGCATATATTTTAGTTTTATCCCTCATATCCTGCCCATTCTACGAAATTGGCTTACGAGTTTAATCCGTTCCGTGATGGAGCTCTTAAGCCAAAACAATTGTATGTCAAATCACTTTTCCCCATTGAAATGAACGCCATTAATGTGTTCCAGTTCATTTCAATAAGGAAAATTTTACACTACATGTAAAAAAAAAAAGACATCAATACTCACCTACCACCGATGTTCTGGTCCTCATGCGGGTCTCCGTCGCTGCTGCAGCCTGCCGCGTCCCTCCATGCTTTCAGAGCATTTCTTCCTGGAAGAGGGGCTTGAATACCCGGCCTCCAGCAAACTAATGCTCTGATTGGTCAATCCAGCACCACGTCAGCCAATGAAAGCCCGCGGTGGGTTAACCAATCACAGCCATTCAATGTCATCATTGAATGTCTGTGATTGGTTAATCCAGCACCGACTTTCATTATGAAGTTGTCCGGAACAAGAAGGTTTCCTACAACCTCTGCCAATTCCATCCAGGCCATCAGAATCTTTATCGATGGACTTTATGGTGGACCTGCCCCCCTCGAAAGGAATGACTACCATCTTTGTTGTTCTGGACCAACTTATAAAGATGGCTCACTTTGTCCCCATAGAAAAGATTCCCACCACCAAGCACACCACAGAATTGATGATCCAGGAAGTTTTCAGACTACATGGAATTCTAGACGATATTGTCTTGGACAGAGGGGTTCAGTTCCCCTCGAAGTTCTGGAGACATTTCTGCATGGCCCAGGGAACTACTGTGAGTCTCTGCTCTGCCTTTAATCCACAGTATAACGGTCAGACTGAGAGAACTAGCCAGATGCTGGAGCAGTATCTCCGCTGCTTCATCTTCAGGATTACCGGGTGGATAATCTATCAACAACCGAGTTCACCTATAACAATGCCCAACATAGTTCAACTGCCCAGAGCCCATCCTATGCAAACTATGGGATACATCCTGTCTTTTTTCCGGGCCTTCCTACCAACAATGTTGTCCTGACGGTCGACCACAGACTATCCAAGGTCAGGTGTTCAGCAGCACATACCTTCAACCTGAATTCAGTGAGGTAGAAAAAAGACGAAACGCCCAAAGAACAGTGAACCAGCCATCCTCACAAACTCCAAAATAGAGAGATGAAATCAGCAAACTTTAGTGAAAAATTAAAAACTTCTTTATTCCTCTATGACATTAAAAGCAACCAACAACGTTTCAACCCACTCAGGGTCTTTGTCAAGTTGTCAACCAAAGACTAACAGCATTATCTGAAATCCAGAGAAAATTAAAGGAGACCATGCAAAAAGCCCAGGATGCCTACAAGAGAGTAGCGGACAGACATCACCAAGCAGCCTCCACCTTCCAAGTTGGCAGCAAGCTATGGTTATCAACCGAAATTTAAAGTGTCATGTACCCTCTTCCAAGCTTGGGCGAAGTTTTTTGGGACCCTTCCCAATTATCAACCAGGTGGTTTTCCATTTAAGACTACCGCACAACCTATACATCCATCCTGCATTTCATGTATCTTTGCTCAAACTGTTCCAGGACAACATCTTCTTGGGAAGAAACTAGTCACCTCCTTCACCAGTGAGGGTTCAAGAGGAGGAGTTTGTGGTAGATAAAATTTTGGACTCGAGACTCCATAGAGGGAAATTGCAATACCTAGGGTATGGCCCAGAAGAGACCTTGTGGGAGCCAGCCAACGACGTCCATGCTCCCAGGCTCATGAATGTGTTCCATTGCAGGTACCCAGGAAAGCCAGCCCCTAGGATACTCAGAGGCCATCCTAGAAGGAGGGGGCTACTATCAGGACTCAAACCCAGGAGCTCCTGTTTCTAGACTAGCAGCTCTCTGTTGAGCCATCCAGGCCTTTGGAAAAATTCCCCTGCATACCCTAGCCTTGTTCCTGTTAACTCAGTTTCTGCCTCCCTGTCCTGGCCCCACCCTGCTTCCAATTAGGATTTCCTATAAAAGTCTGGCCCTTCCCCAAGTTCCTTGCGAGATTATTGTGCTTTATTGCCTTGATCAAGCATCATTTCCCAAACGTGCTCCTTTCCTGCAAACCGTGATTCCCTGTTACAGACATCTTGCTTCCCTCCTGATAATATTACATGCCTCATCCTTTGTACTGCAAACCGAGACTTCCTGTTGTTGACTCCTAGCTTTCCACCTGACTACTTTCCTGACCTGCAGCTGCTACACCCGAGGCTCCTATCCAGTGCCAGTAAGATGTTACATGCTGAAAGCCTGATGTCTGTGGGAGACCAGACTGTGGTACGGCCACGAGTCTGACAGGCAAGGATGCCTCCAGACTGACACCTTGTTGGGTAAGTGTAGTGGCGCTAGGCCACTGTTTAAGTAGTGAGGAAACTACTGTTTAGTTCGTGCCAGTTCAATTAATATATGTATCTGCTTTAGATAATCTTTCAGTAACTTTCTACAGATCATGTCTTATAAACCCACCATCTTCTTTCAGGCTCCCAATCTGAGCAAAGACAGAAGCTAAAAAAAATATTGCTTTTAGTCACAGCTAGAAAAATACTGTGTAGAGTAGATTAATTTTGTGTATTATTTTTCATATCCACACCACTAGCTTTTGCTGAAATGGCAAGCATAATAGTAGTATAGGCAGAGGAAGCATGAGCTCCAATATCTCTGTTGACTAATGATGTTAAAATCTTGGCGAAGGTACTTGTGAAGAGATTACTTTTAGTAATGACTTACTTAATGCATTAGTATCAATCTGGCTTTTTGCCAAATGAACTGCTATTAATTTAAGGAGGTCATATCTGAATCTTCAGGCAGATCATTGAGTTTGTGGGAGCATGGCTGTTTTTTCACTCAATGCTGCCAAACTTTTGACAGCAACAAGTGGAATTAGTTGTGGGCTTTTATTCAAAGGGTGGGTTTTGCTGAGACATTTTTGGTATGTGTTAGGCCTTAGTCACACGGGCGTTTTTTCACGCGATTTGCGGATCGCATGACGGACGCGCATCCGCAAATCGCGTGACCGGTGCGCGCAAATCGCCCGAAAATCTGCTCCTAGCTGCGTTTCATTAGAAACGGGCCGGAGCTGTCCAGCGCATTGCATTCAATGGAGCCGGCAATACAGCCGGCTCCATTGAATGCAAGCGCTGCGGGCGAGTGTGGGATGAATTGTCGGGAAGGGGTTAAATATATAACCCCTTCCCTGCAATGCATCCTGAAATGTGAAAAAATAAAAAAAAATGTATACTCACCTTTCCGCTGCAGCCGGAGTTCTGCCGTGGCCGTCGGCAGTTCTCCTGAACTGCTTCTGTATAGTATTCAGCAGCCGGGGGTTTAAAATCCCCGCCTGCTGAATGATCTGCCTCTAATTGGTCACAGCCTGACCAATCATAGGCAGCCATAACTCACACACCCATTCATGAATTCATGAATGGGTGAGTGTCTGCTGCCTCTCATTGGCTCAGCGGGACCAATCAGATTGGTCCCTGCGCTGAGCCAATGAGAGGCAGCAGACACTCACCCATTCATGAATTCATGAATGGGTGTGTGAGTTATGGCTGCCTCTGATTGGTCAGGCTGTGACCAATTAGAGGCAGATCATTCAGCAGGCGGGGATTTTAAACCCCTGGCTGCTGAATATTATACAGAAGCAGTTCAGGAGAACTGCCGACGGCCGCGGCAGAACTCCGGCTGCAGCGGAAAGGTGAGTATACATTTTTTTTTTTTTTTCACATTTCAGGATGCATTGCAGGGAAGGGCTTATATATTTAACCCCTTCCCGACAATTCATCCCGCGCACGCCGGCAGCCCATTGCTTTCAATGGAGTCGGCTGTATTGCCGGCTCCGTTGAATTCAATGGGCAAACATCGCTCTTCTCTGCCACAGCTGTTCCAGCTGTGGCAGAGAAGAATGATTTGTCTTCTGTATGTTCTCAATGGGGTCGGCGCTGCTGCCGCCGGCCCCGTTGAGCGCATATAGAGAAGAGAACAGGAATCGCAGATCGCAGATAGGTGCGATCTGCGATTTCTGTTCTATAATTTATCGGACGAGCGCATAAAAAGCGCTCATGTGTCCGATACCATTGCAAAGCAATGGTTTTTAAAAATCGCCGGACGCATGCGCATGCGCAAATCGCGACAATAAACGCCCGTGTGACTAAGGCCTTAAACTGTTCTATTAATTTCAGGACAGATGGTGTTAGATAGGGGAACAAGGCAAGGGTGCCCCTTGTCCCCTCTTCTCTTTGCCTTGGCAATTGAACCCCTGGCTGGTTTGATAAGGCAAACACCTGCGAATTAAATTGCAGTATGGAAAAATTGAGGAAAATATCTCACAATTTGCAGATGATCTGTTGTATACAGGTAATATGAGTAGATCAATTAGTCCTATTATGTCCATTTTTAATATATTTGGTAAGATATTGGGTCTCACTAATAAATGGGGAAAATCCTCCAATGATTCCTAACTTACTATTTACCCCACAGCCCTGTGATACAATTATGCAGTTCTGATAGTTTCCATGGCAACCCTGGGCCTAGAGAAGGCTCCTTGGGCTGCCAAGTATTTAACCCTATAAAGCTCTGCCTATGCCAGGGCTTAAAGGAAGTCTGTCACCTATGTTTATAATATGAAAGCAATCCTAACACTGTGCTAACTATACATGACAGTAAGCATACCTTTCTTACTTTCCTGTGCGCTTTGGACTTTCTCCACTTCCCGCATGACATGAAAAACAAAGTGGAACCATCCAATAGGCAGTTCCATAGCCAAAGTTGCCCTGATTCATTCCCATTCCATACTTGCAAGCATGCCCCCTACCCTGATGAGTGTAGTTTCTGAGCATTTGTGTGAACAATGCACGTCTAGCTCTGAGACATGTGCAATGATGATTGGTCATCTCTCCACAACTTCCTTGATGTCATGCATTTTTACCAAAACCACAAATGCATGAATATGTCAATCAGCAGAGTAGGAGGTATGCTTGTTAGTATGAAGGGGGAAGAGAGCCATCAGATGATTTCATGGTGGTTTTAATGATTGATAGAACATAGGAAAGTAAGAAAGGTATGATTAATGCTATCTGTAGTTAGAGGATTATAGGGATTAGTATATTGTGATTAGTTTCATATAGAAAATTTAGGTGACAGAATTCCTTTAATAGCTGAACCTTAAAAATACAATATACTTTAATATACATTGTAATAGTAACATAGTATGTAAGCCCTAAAAAAAGACATATCTCCACCCAGTTCCGCCTATTAACCCCAAATGTTGATCCAGAGGAAGGCAAAAAGCACCCAATGGGGTAGAAGCCAATTTTCCCTTTGAATTTCACTGACTAGTCGCCTAAAATAATAAATTTTATTAGATACTAGCTAAAAAAAAATGGGGATAATAGAAAGATCACCCATCCATGGACAAACAAACACAGAAAAGGACAATGCACCTTCGGGGTTGTTGGTTATTTATTTCTTTCATTTCATTTATCTTTTGATTATTTTGGCATCATTTGACATCCTATTTTTTTACAGCCTTGAGAGCAATTATCTTGCTAATGCTAGGTCACTGAGCTTCTGCTTGGGGGAGAAAAAAATAAATAAATAAAAAATCATACTAGAAACACTTGAAAGAGAGTGTGGGCTCTGCTCAGATGGTAGTTAGTCCACTTACTATTTAAGGAATGGGTTCTAATTGATACCACCTTTCCTGATCGTGGGGTAGGATACCCATTTATATCTGGGACATACCACGATCAGGACATAATATTAACACTGTATGAGGGTATTTAGGTCCCTGAAGATTATACCTCTATTGAAGCACGTTGGACCGTTAGTGTTGGGAGCCAAATCGGGGTTTTTCAGCCCATAACATACGGGGCATGAATAGTGGACCTAATTGGCGCAAAAATTGTAGTAAACATCAGTGCTTGGGTCTTCTAGTCCAACACACTGCTGGCTTTAATTTAGACCCTACTAGTACTTCAAAATTTGTTTTAGTTATTAAACTGTAATATAATTTATTCATTTTCTTGTTTTCTCCTAGGTATATTGGCTTCATTGCTGAATTATGCACAGGGACCAGTGTGTATAACACTGGTCTCCTTCTGGTTGTTTTTTGTGTTTGTTTGTCCATGGATTGGTGATTTTTCTATTATCCCCATTTTTTTAGCTAGTATCTAATAAAATCTATTATTTTAGGCGTCTAGTCCGTGAAATTCATATTGACATTACGTCACTTCTGCCTCAGTGACGGGGAAGCCAATTTTATATACCAACCTTTTAAGCGGCACAGTATCAAACGCTTTGGAGACGTCCAGATACACAAGATTCAGTGACTCTCCATGGTCCATTCTAAAACTTACCTCCTCGTAGAAGCTGATCAGGTTGGTTTGACTGGAACAGTCTCTCATAAACCCATGCTGACACAGAGTTATGCAACTATTTACATTGAGGTACTCCAGGATAACATCTCTTAGAAACCCCTCAAACATTTTAACCACAATAGAAGTAAGACTTACCGGCCTGTAATTTCCAAGTTCACTTTTTGACCCCTTTTTGAATATCGGTACCACATTGCCTATGCGCCAATGCAATGGAACAAACCCCGTCACTACAGAGTCCTTAAATGTAAGAAACAAGGGTCTGTTTATCACATTACTTACTTCCCTTAAAACCTGAGGGTGTATACTATCAGAACCTGGCAATTTGCCTATTTTTATCTATTTAATATGGCTATGCACTTCTTCCTGCGTTAAGGCCCATTTACATGCAAAGATAATCTTTCAAACGATTAAAAGATTAGCGATCGGTTTGCATAAAGTACTAATGGGCACTAATGCTTATTAGTACAGTGGAGGATATATATATTCACTATCTGAGCCAGTAGAATAGAACGGAATATGCCTGTACTGCTAACCATTATCAGAATATGCAGCTTGATAGAAACACACGCTCCTAACCTCAGGGCACATTTTTTACCCGCACATAACCCTCAGGCCTCATTTGACTACACATTGCTCATTCCCGCCCCTGCCCCCTCCATGGAACTCAAAAAGATGGCGCTGGCTCTTTATCTGAAAACACGTGATGTCGGACGTCTATGATGACAGCAACTCACGCAGGATTGGATGCAAAAAGACTATATTTGGACCACCCGATCCCATGCTTTGATTTCCAACCACATATTGCTTCCTGCTGCCCATAAAGGCCAATTAACCCTTAATGCTATAAAAGATGCTTTACGCCCACTAATAAACAGAGTCAGGAAGACTTTCTACACTGACAGTCTTGTCTCCATGTGATCTCTTCCAATGTGCGCACAATCTCTGAACATAAATCTGAAAGGGTGCAAACATTCCTATTGATTACGCCGTGGACCCCAAAATAAATCCACGACAGTTGGCGCCATGGTCGATTTGGATCCGGAGGGACCGGTCTTTGAAGGACGTGGATGCACAGGACAATCCTAGAGAAACTGGTGGGCCTAACCAAAAATCTGAATGCGGTAAGATAAATTATCTATACCTGTGTGGCCAGTTCCAGGCTTGTCTGTGCGTCCGTGCACAATCCGGTCAGTCCAGACCTGTCAGACAGGTACCTTATGTCTCGACCATGCTATAGAGAACCTGTCATATTTTAAAAGGAATGGTTTGCATACCTGTTATTTTGAGAGTATGGGTTATTCAGCAGAGTCAACAGACTGGTCACGAGAGGTTTTGTCTGGACAGACTCTTCTCCGGGGAGGAACTGGTGGTTTCTCCAGGGAGATAGAGGGTGCTGACAGACGGCTTGTCCAAACAGACTCTTCTCCAGGGAGATACCAATAGTTTCTCTGGGGAGATAGAGGGTGCTGACGGACACTGTTAGGGTTGAAACGAGTCACCTGGTCACTCCCGGCAGGGCAGTGAGACGACCCCAATTGTACAAGTGCTCCGTCTATGTGTATGTATGTAAGAAGGGATTGTTGATGGCAATAAGTACGCATTGGTTGGGTTATAGCCAAGATTGATGTACCGTACACAGTGGCTTGTTGTGGGTTTGGCCCACTGGAAGAGGACTGTCCTCAGATCAAAGTGTATAGGTTAAATGTGCATTATTGGATCCCTTCTAGAAAAGGCAGATTGCTAAACTGTGTTGCTGCTGAATTGTTTGAAAGTACAGGACGTGATATATTGTGCCTGGCATCGGGGGAGTGTCTACTGAACGTTACATTGATGGTCAGATGGTGAGAAAAATATGGGGAACAAGCATAATGGAGAGAAAGGTTACGAGGCATGCGATTTGATGGCAGATAGAGAGGATCAATATGAAATAATAGATATAGATACAGTGCAATAGATATATAGGAAAAGGCGTATAATACTAGGTAGATAGATATGGATGTATGTGTGCATATATATATATACTGACTGATTCACTGATTCACGGACTGACTCGCCACTAATTCTCCAACTTCCCGATGTTGTAGAAACATGAAATTTGGCAAGAGCATTGATTATGTCAAAAATAGGAAAAGTAAAGGGGTCCCAACTCGATTATTCAATTCTAGCGCAAAAGAATTAGCATCCAAATTTTATGTATGTAATCTAATTCTCTCCCTTCCTGATGTCGTAGAAACATGAAATTTGGCACGAAGATTGATTATGTCATAAATAGGAAAATTTAATGGGTCCCAACTCGATTATTCAATTCTAAGCGCAAATAATTAGCGTCCAAATTTTATGTACGTAATCTAATTCTCTCACTTCCTGATGTGATAAAAACTTGAAATTTTGCACGAGCATTGATTATGTCATAAATAGGAAAAATTAATGGGTCCCAGCTCAATTATTCAATTCTAAGAGCAAAAGAATTAGTGTCAAAATTTTTACGTACGTAATCTAATTCTCTCACTTCCCAATGTCATAGAAATTTGGCACGAGCATTGATTATGTCATATATAGGAAAAGTTAATGGGTCCCAACTAGATTATTCACTTCTAAGCGCAAAAGAATTAGCATCCAAATTTTACGTAAGTAATCTAATTCTCTCATTTCCTAATGTCATAGAAACTTGAAATTTAGCACAAGCATTGATTATGTCATAAATAGGAAAGGTTAATGGGTCCCAACTCGATTATTCAATTCTAAGCGCAAAAGAATTAGCATCCAAATTTTACGTATGTAATCTAATTCTCTTACTTCCTGATGTCATAGAAACTTGAAATTTAGCACGAACATTGATTATGTCATGCATAGGAAAAGTTAATGAGTCCCAACTCGATTATTTAATTCTAAGTGCAAAAGAATTAGCGTCCAAATTTTACATACGTAATCTAATTCTCTCACTTCCCGATGCAACAAATAATTACACAAATTTTTACCGCACAAATGTCAAATTTGCCATGACCATTCTTTGCATACTAAATATTGGAAATTTAAAGGGTTGCAACTTGATTATTCAATCCTATGCATAAAAGTAAGTGACCCCCTATGTAATGTAACTATTAACACACATCTGTACTGCACAAACTTGAAACTTGGCATGACCATTCCTATGTTATGTAACTAATAACATATCTGCACCCTGCAATATATGAGACAGCTTTCTTCGAAGCAAAACAAAACGCATTTAGAAATATGAATATGTACTGACAGGAATAAAACTGACTGTTGTATGTACTGAAAGGCTGCAAAGTACAAAAGGAAGTGGACATGGACTGCTGGGATGGAGTATGCCTTTAAAGGAGATGTCCCGCGCCGAAACGGGTTTTTTTTTTTTTAACCCCCCCCCCCGTTCGGCGCGAGACAACCCCGATGCAGGGGTTAAAAAAACCACCCGCACAGCGCTTACCTGAATCCCGGCGGTCCGGCGTCTTCATACTCACCTGCTGAAGATGGCCGCCGGGATCCTCCGTCTTCGTGGACCGCAGCTCTTCTGTGCGGTCCACTGCCGATTCCAGCCTCCTGATTGGCTGGAATCGGCACGTGACGGGGCGGAGCTACACGGAGCCGCTCTCTGGCACGAGCGGCTCCATAGAAGACCGCTGAAGACCCGGACTGCGCAAGCGCGGCTAATTTGGCCATCGGAGGCCAAAAATTAGTCGGCACCATGGAGACGAGGACGCCAGCAACGGAGCAGGTAAGTAAAAAACTTTTTATAACTTCTGTATGGCTCATAATTAATGCACAATGTACATTACAAAGTGCATTATTATGGCCATACAGAAGTGTATAGACCCACTTGCTGCCTCGGGACATCTCCTTTAAGTATAACAAGGGGCTGCAACCTTCAGTCTGGGTAGGAAATTTGAACAAAAAGGGCGTTACCTTTCAGGGTAAAAATGAGGAGAGTGTGAGGTGGCACATTCTGTGGGGTGACATTTTCACATGCAGTCTGAGATAAATATCTTTCCTATCTGCCTATACACTGAGAAGAATCTATCTGATCTGTGTGTTATGAGCAGCGTGTGCGAGGTGGCACATTCTGTGGGATGACATTTTCAAAAAACTACCTTTTTAGTTTTAACGAGGATGAATTGCTTTTAAAATTAGATTGTTTTCTTATTTGTTTTTCACAAATCTTTTTATTTATTTTTTTATTTTATATACGTTGCATGGTTACCACTACGTGGTGTTTTCTGGGTAACGCAAAGAACCATGCAAAATGGTGAACATATTTTTTTCCTCGGTATCTCTAAAGTAATTACGACTTCATAAGATTTTCTGTTTGAACACCAGATAAACACCAGTACCAAATTAACTCGGGCGATGCCGGGTATATCAGCCAGTATATATATATATATATATATATATATATATATATATATATATATACACACACGAATGGTTAACTGAGCTTGCTTTTAGTGAGAGAAAGATTGTTTACTTGAAGCTGTGGCTGAGACAAGCCCCCCCCCCCTCCCCCTCCTTGCCTCTGTCTTAATCTCAGGGCCATGTGATAAGAATGGAGAGGGGAATGTGATACTAACCTTGGAAAGTAGCTTTGTTTGCTTTATTGGAATAGAAGCTTGTAATGAATTTAATGAATTATACTGTCTTAGAAGAAAGGAAAGATAGGAATTTTAAGGTACATTCTTGCTGGAGTCTGAGGTCACAAATGGACATTCAGTGATGTACTAAATGGTTAGAGCAGTTGCACTGTCAGAAGCTCCTAGCATATGGTTTTCTTTCTGTAAGAGTTTAACTGCAGGGAATAGTTAAACTAAAACAACTTTGTTAAATCTGTGTTTCATATTCTATTCATATACTTCTTGCAATTACTAATGAGCAGTGCTGGGAGTGTGAGAAGACAGAGAAGACCAACTGCATAGGTCACCATTCCCATAGGAAAAGACACAAGCGTTTAATACAGCATATAACAGCTTCAGTAAATAAGAGAGATAGAATAATATCTCAGTCACTCAGCAAACTTTTTCAGCCAATTTGTCAAAAATAGCACTCATTCACAATCTCATCTCAATAGAATCATGTACTTTATAACACTCGTCTCAATGCTTTTCAACTGATGTATGTTGGTTATCACACTTCTTTTCTGTGTATCCATGTCTTGCTCGTACACATTCAAACAGGGGGATGGGGCAGACTTGACTGCATCAATGGAAGAGAGTTATTTACCCATGTTCAGACTGTGATGAATGTAAAATGTGTGATGCAGATATTGACCCCCCCCCCTGCATAAGATTTTACTTGTTTGTGATCAGAATCGAAGGGGTGGAACTAGATGATGTAAAAGTATGTAATGGGTCATCCCTTTCTTGTCCACAAGCGGGGTGAGAATGTTGGGCAGTCAGAAAAAGTTAGCTTTTTTTGTGGGGGGGGGGGTGTCTTTTTTTTTGCTTAAAGCATATCACATTTCAAATGTGGATAGATGTTTGTAGATTATTCTGCCCTGTTGTAACTCATGTCTCTGTTATTGGTGCTGACATCTTACAAGCCTTATCTGCATCCATAAAATTCTCACAGGATGGATCGGTATGGGTTCAGACCTCAGGTGCTGGTTCAGAAGAGTTTTGTAAACTAACTGTTCTCTTGGTAGATCTGGCTTATGTGTTTGTCCTGACAGCTGCTGCAGAAACTCAGCTTTCCGCAGGTCCTGACAAATTGTTGGCCACCTCCAAGACAGACATAGGGAAATTGAATGTACCCCCTATGATGGTATATTTGAAACCAGGATACACATCCCTGGGACAAACAGTATCCTTTAATTTCCCACAAGATATGTGGGAGATACATCCTACAGCAAACACCCCTCTTTTTCAGTCAAGAGAAGACACAAATGAGGTGTTCACATGGACACCGCATGGTCCATGACCTCCGTGAGGGGAACAGGGTTACGGTTCTGGACTACCCCCTAGTGGTCCTCACCCCTCATGACATCCAGGGCATATGCACACAAGTGCAACCCAAGCACTTATCTCTGGCCTGTCAGATCCAGCCCTCTTCGTGCCTCATAGTATCTTTTTCCAATGCTGTACTACCTTGAACCCTGCTACTCTTCTTCCAATCTAGTATCCTGGTTCAAATGGAGGAGGAGAAGGCATAAGTGATCTAGGTATTACAGATCAGCTATTTTTTTTTCTATTATCAGCATGACTGTCTAGCTCTGATGCAACAAGCAAATTCAGGTCTTAAAAATAGTTACTGGAACCTCTGTTGACAATGCATATTTTGAGTTTTTTGTAGATGGTACCAGGGTGAGAATTGATGACTCCACACCAGATATGCAGTGGTCACACAACAAAATGTCCTAAAAGCAGAAGCTCTGTCTCTGCATGTCACAGCACAAGAAGTGGAACTGAAGGCCCTCACTGAGGCGAGTAGAGTGGCAGAAGGTAAGATGGCAACCATTTACACTGATTCCCAGTATGCATTTGGCATAGCTCATGATTACGGCCCAATATGGAAGGCCAGACAGTTTCTTACCTCAGCAGGACAGTCAATTAAGAATGGTGCAGCGGTGCAGAGTCTCATGGAGGCCCTACTCCTACCTGAGAAAGTGGAGAGCTCACACCAATTCCTACACTGCAGAAGCAAGAGGCAACTCGATCATAGAAAGCACAGCAAAGGCAGCGGCCCTCAAGCCATGGAAGAAAAGAAGATATTGACAAACTTTGGACATTGACAAACTTTGGACATTGACAAACTTTGGACATTGACAGAACTTTGCACATTGATATGCTAAGGACTTTACAGTTACAATCCAGCAAGGAAGAAAAGGAAAAATGGACTAAAAATGGTAGCAGCAGAACAGGACGGCGTATGGCGAACAGTCAACAGAACTTGCCCACCACGGTCCCTGTGTCCCATGATGGCCCAGCTGATGCACGGAAAGACGCACCTATTAAAAGCAGCAATGACGTCAACGCTTGAACGAGGATGGGTGGCTCCTGGGTTCTCTGCAGCTGCTGCATCATTTGTCCAATCTTGCATGATCTGTGCCATAGGCACCAGGGCAGAAGTAAATTGGCCACATAACACTTGCTTAGGCGACTCTACCCATTTCAGAGATTGCAAATTGACTACATTCAGCTTCCACTTGTTGGGAAGTATGAATATTTGCTTGTTGTTGTTGATGTCTTTTCAGGTTGGATGCCTACCCTGTTACCAAGGTAAATGAGTAGGTAATTGCACAGAAGCTCATGAATGAGGTAATCTGCAGATACGGGGTACCGTAAGTGATTGAGTCAAAAAAAGGTACCGCCTCAGACGACACTCTCATTGGATTATGACCTGTTGATTCAGTTACAAAGGCGACTAAAGAGGGTTAAAGAGACACCTGGGGATAAATGGATGGTATCCAACAAGACTTGTCTCCCACAGACCCCTATCCCGTCATGGCCATGGCTTCGGCATCCCATGAAAATTCACACCTGTCACAAACAGCTGTGGTCGCTAGTCACTGGTCTGCACCAGGATTTAGCGTCAAGGCAGCCACACACACACACAGGGCTGCCTGATTTGTGTATAGAACAACGTGGGTAAGACTGTATAAGCTCCCATGCAGTGCACCCCTCATCCTGACTACCCGTTCCAGCATCTTCAAGTAGACTACTTCCAACTGCCAAGGGTGGGCAGGTGCAAGTTCGGTCTGGTCTGCCTAGACCTGTTCTTAGTGCAGCCAGTCTGACATACCTGCCCACAAACGCCACCAACAAAAACTGACCTTTGAGGTGGAATACAGGTACAGAGTACCAGAGACAACTGAAAGTGACCGAGGGACTCCCTCCATGGGAGAAGTGATGCAGAAAGTAATGAAAGTGTTGGGGATAGAACTGGCTTTTTATGCTCCATACCATCCACAAAGCAGTGGTAGTGTTACGCCTGTCTGCTCATAGTTAGCCTTTCCAGCACACCTTGTTCTGTCCAGACAAGCCAGGGTTAACATCTCCTGTGCCTTCCAGTCACGTTAATTACCCTGCTAGGTGTCTGAGATGTGTGCTGGTGATTGACAGGTCTATTCACCTATCGGCTCCTCCCGCCTCCCTGTAAGATCCAGCTCATGCTGCTTGGGAGTTGCCGATTATTGTTCTGATTTTCCTGTCTGCTAGCCCTGCTTTTATGTTCTGATATTCTGATTCTCTTGTCCGTTGGACCTTGCTATTGTCTGCATTACTTTCTGTTATCTGCCAGGCCTGTCCGCTAGACCTTGTTTTTATTTTCAGTTTTCAGTGTCTGCTGATAATCTGGCCCTGGTACTTTGTGCCATTCCCTCAGTCTTCTAGCCTGTCTGCCTCGTTTGGTGTCCTGCTTCTGTCAGCTTGTCCGCTAGACCTTGCTGTTATCAGCCAGGGTTTTCCAGTCCGTCTCAAATGGTATCTTGCTCCTGTCAGTTTGTCTGCTAGACCTCGCTGTTATCAGCCAGGCCTTACCATCTGCCTCTGTTCTGTTTGTATTGTTTCGTGTTGGTTCTTGTCATCCGCCTTTCCTGTCAGTGCTAGTGGGTAGTTGTCTCTTGCATAGGTACTGCGGTCCCTGCCTGTCCCTCCTAGTAAGCGTAGGGTCAGAATTGGCAGCCTGGACGTGTCCACCATCAGGGCTATCTCCAGGAAGGCACAGTGGCATGGGGGTAGATCAGGGAACCCGCGCCGTGTGTACCTAAGCACCCCACTAGTACTGTAACAGGTAGAGCAGAAAGTTTAAATGGCACCTTAATAACCACGATCCAGAAGGCGATGGCAGAGCTCAGTAGACCATGGACCGAGTGCCTCCCCTTGGTACTCTTCTCCAGAAGGTACAGACCTGACAGAATAGGCCTCAGCCCATATGAGGTACTTTTGGGTCGACCTCAAGGCTAGGATTGTATTTACTGAAATAATTCCAGATGCAGCATGGTAGCTTGACAAACTGTGTTATTGCTCTCACAAAATACCTAACTAATGTATATTCTCGAGTGTTTACTTCCCTTCCAGATCCAGAGACTGACATGAGGACCCATGACCTGCTCCCCGGAGCTTGGGTCTATGTGAAGAAAATTGTTAGAAAACACCCCTTTGAGCCCAAATACGACTGTCCTTCTTTGTTCTCTCAGCCTCTATACTAACACCACCACCAATAGGACAGGCTGTGAAAAATGGAAAAAAAAAGTGTACCCTATTCTTACTAAAGTACCGCGCCCAGGGTAGGGGATGGTGATATACCCAGGAAACTACACCTGCATTGTCAATTATGGCAATTGTAGATTCCTAGGGAACTTCACAGATGGGTACTGTGCTGTTCAGAAGGATGGCACCCCAGCACAGAGACAAGTCCAGTCCCCAAGAGATGTCTATTGGATGTGTGCTGACGGCAAGATACGCACCAGGCTCGAAGGGGACTGGACTGAAGAATGTGCCCTTGCAAAAGCCTTAATGCCCTTGCACACACTACCTGACAATGCCAGAGAACAAACGCCCACACTGAACAAAAAGAGAAATCAAGACCCCAGAAGGTAGCTTTGACCCCCACATGTACATTGATGCCATAGGGGTGCCTAGGGGTGTACCAGATAAATACAAAGCCAGGGATCAGGTAAAAACAGGATGGGAGTCGGTATTTACCATTTTCATTGTGAGAAAAACGTAGATTGGTTAAACTATATCTATTATAACCAACAGAGACTTGTAAATTACACCAGAGATGCCTTACAGGGAATTGCTGACCAGCTAGGACCCATGGTAGCAGGCCCCAAATAGGGATCTTTATTATGTGTGTATTAATTATCTTTATCGTTGTAGCTTGCTGTGTAATCCCCTGTATCCAGAGGACCAGTGAAACCGCTGGTGCCAGTGCTGCTCCGACCCTGAACCTGCTGAACGTGTCCTCGGAGAATGTGAACAAGCCTCACACCCCCTTGAAGCCTCTGACCCCTGTCTACAACACACTCCAGCCTTAGGGCCAGATCACCCTCCTCGGAACAAGTCAGTGTCTTCGGGGGACTTGGCCTAGCTGTGGTCCAGTCGCAGGGGCAATGAAAAACCCCGTGGTAGACCCAGAAAGCTTGCCTTGGTTGGCTCAAAGGGCCTGCCTCGATCTGGGACATCGAGGAGGGTTAACAGTTGAGG
This sequence comes from Eleutherodactylus coqui, assembly GCF_035609145.1. Classification (NCBI taxonomy): domain Eukaryota; kingdom Metazoa; phylum Chordata; class Amphibia; order Anura; family Eleutherodactylidae; genus Eleutherodactylus; species Eleutherodactylus coqui. The sequence goes on along the minus strand of NC_089838.1, from coordinate 168,537,449 downwards.
ACAGCTTGATAGAAACACACGCTCCTAAACTTGGGGCACATTTTTTACCCACACATAACCCTCAGGCCTCATTTGACTACACATTGCTCATTCCCGCCCCTACCCCCTCCATCGAACTCAGAAAGATGGCGCTGGCTCTTCATCTGAAAACACGTGATGTCGGACATCCATGACGACAGCAACTCACGCAGGATTGGATGCAAAAAGACCATATTTGGACCACCCGATCCTATGCTTTGATTTCCAACCATGTATTGCTTCCTGCTGCCCATAAAGGGCAATTAACGATTAAAGGGGTTGTCCAGCGGCAGCAAGTGGGTCTATACACTTCTGTATGGCCATAATAATGCACTTTGTAATATACATTGTGCATTAATTATGAGCCATACAGAAGTTATAAAAAGTTTTTTACTTACCTGCTCCGTTGCTGGCGTCCTCGTTCCCATGGAGCCGACTAATTTTCGCCCTCCAATGGCCAAATTAGCCGCGCTTGCGCAGTCCGGGTCTTCTGCAGTCTTCTATGGAGCCGCTCGTGCAGAATGCAGGCTCCGTGTAGCTCCGCCCCGTCACGTGCCGATTCCAGCCAATCAGGAGGCTGGAATCGGCAATGGACCGCACAGAAGAGCTGCGGTCCACGGAGACAGAGGATCCCGGCGGCCATCTTCAGCGGTAAGTATTGAAGTCACCGGAGCGCGGGGATTAAGGTAAGCGCTCCGGTAAGCTTTCTTTACCTCCCTGCATCGGGGTTGTCTCGCGCCGACCGGGGGGGGGGGGGGGTTGAAAAAAAAAAAAACCCCGTTTCGGCGCGGGACAACCCCTTTAATGCTATAAAAGATGCTTTACGCCTACTAATAAACAGAGTCAGGAAGACTTTCTATACTGATAGTCTTGTCTCCATGTAATCTCTTCCATTGTGCACAATCTCTGAACATAAATCTGGAAGGGTGAAAACATTCCTATTGATTATGCCATGGACCCCAAAATAAATCCATGACAGTACTTGATCAGCTTAATTTGCAGGCAAATTAGCCTCCAGGAGCTGTTTGCAGATCTCAGCAGGTGGTCTGAGCTCTGCAATTAGCTCCATTATTCAGCCAAGGCCTGCTAAGAGAATACAATGTAATATAAAAGCCGTGGTCTGTTTTCTCGCAGGGGTTGCAAAGATAATAGAATGTTATCTCCTGCTCCCATGGAGAACACAGTGTGCAGTCTGAATGATGGGTTTTAAGCTCACATAAAAATCATCAGTCAGAAGAAAAGTGCACAATGGTAGCATTTACACACAATGATTATTGCTCAAAAGCCATTGTTTTAACGAATTTTGAGCGATGATCATTGCGTGTAAATGGGCCATTAGACTGGTGCCATTCAGTGGAGAGCTTACATTATCGCGATGCATCTCATCTGACATTTCACTTTCCTCTGTTAATACACTGGAGAAAAAACTATTTAATAGTCTGCTTGTTTTCTCCTCATCGGCCTCTAGAATTTTGCACACATTATTTATTAAAGGGTCAATACTTTCAGTGTTAATCCTTTTACTATTTATATAGTTATAGAACAGTTTAGGGTTAGTTTTACCTTCTTTGGCAGTAAGTCTCCCTGTCTCCACCTTTGCTGCTTTTATCTGATTTTTGCATAATTTATTTTTTCCTTATAGGATTTTAGTGCTTCTTAACTGCCTTCTTGTTTTAGTAGTTTAAAAGCTTTATTATCTCCACGTTTACATCTATATTAAGCCACATTGGTTTGCTCCTATTACTAAGTCGAAATAAAGCATGCAGCGATTTTTCCTCTGCTCGCGGAAACCACAATCGGTTTCCGCGAGTGTGCAGGAATAATCGATTTCCCATAGCATGCTGTGGATGGTATTTGCTTCAGATCCATAGTACGGATGCTGACTGCAGATTCCGCAATGCAAATCCATTGGAGTGTAGGCGGCCTTAGTCTTTTATTCCTGTAATGTGTGAAACTTTTACAGAAAGTAATCAGGATATTTTTAAACGTTGACCATTTATTGTTCATATTTAGAGATGAGCGAACACCAAAATGTTCGGGTGTTCGTTATTCGGAACGAACTTCCCGCGATGCTCGAGGGTTCGTTTCGAACAACGAACCCCATTGAAGTCAATGGGCGACCAGAGCATTTTTGTATTTCGCCGATGCTCGCTAAGGTTTTCATGTGTGAAAATCTGGGCAATTCAAGAAAGTGATGGGAATGACACAGTGACGGATAGGGCAGGCGAGGGGCTACATGGTGGGCTGCATCTCAAGTTCACAGGTCCCACTATTAAGCCACAATAGCGGCAAGAGTGCCCCCCCCCCCCCCACTGTCAGCATAAAGATCGTTCTCCTCTGCCACAGCTGTAACAGCTGTAGCAGAGAAGAACGATGTTTGCCCATTGAATTCAATGGAGCGGCAATACAGCAGGTTCCACTGAATGCAATGGGCTGCCCGCGATCGCAGGATGAATGGTCGGAAAGGGGTTAAATATATAACCCCTTTCCTGCAATTCATCCAGAAATGTGTTACACTAAAAATATATACCGGCGTATAAGGCGACCGGGCGTATAAGACGACCCCCCAACTGTCACCTTATACGCCGGTAATACAGTGGAGCAAAGAATAAAAATCATTACTTACGTTTTTAGATGATCTGCGGCGCTCCTGCAGGCTGTCACTCCCTCCTAATCCACGGCAGACAAGCTTTCTCTATGAAAGGCTTTAAATCCCTGCCTCCAGAAAGACACGTGCCTTCAGCCAATCACAGCCCATGACAATGATGTCATTGAATGGCTGTGATTGGCTGTGTTTCTGGGGGCGGGGATTTCAAGCCTTGAAATCCCCGCCTCCAGAAACACAGCCAATCACAGCCATTCAATGACATCATTGTCATTGGCTGTGATTGGCTGAAGGCACGTGTCTTTCTGGAGGCAGGGATTTAAAGCCTTTCATAGAGAAAGCTTGTCTGCCGTGGATTAGGAGGGAGTGACAGCCTGCAGGAGCGCCGCAGATCATCTAAAAACGTAAGTAATGATTTTTATTCTTTGCTCCACTGTATTACCGGCGTATAAGGTGACAGTTGGGGGGTCGTCTTATACGCCCCGTCGCCTTATACGCCGGTATATATTTTTAGTGTAACACATTTCTGGATGAATTGCAGGAAAGGGGTTATATATTTAACCCCTTTCCGACCATTCATCCTGCGATCGCCGGCAGCCCATTGCATTCAGTGGAACATGCTGTATTGCCGCTCCATTGAATTCAATGGGCAAACATCGTTCTTCTCTGCTACAGCTGTTACAGCTGTGCCAGAGAAGAAGGATTTGTCTTCTATATGTTCTCAATGAGGTCAGCGCTGCTGCCGCTGGCCCCATTGAGCGCATATAGAATGCATCCATAGCGAACCGCGGGAGGGGCAGACTTTTATATCAGGCGGACACCTTATCTCCCCAGCCACTCACAGCAGGGGGGTGGTATAGGGCTTAAACGTTGCAGGGGGAAGTTGTAATGCCTTCCCTGTCTTTATATTGGCCAAAAAAAAGCGCTAACGTCTCAGGGAAGAAAGTTAAAGTAACCCAGACACCGCATGGTGTTCGTTACGGATAACGAACATACCGAACACCCTAATATTCGCACGAATATCAAGCTCGGAAGAACACGTTCGCTCATCTCTATTCATATTCTTATTTTTGAGGACATTATCCCAGTCAATAAGGTTAAGGGCATCACTAAGCTGATTGAACTTGGTCTTCCTAAAGTTTAGTGTTTTCGTAGCTTCCGTATAAAACTCTCTCTTGATGGACCAGTTGAAATTTATTATATTATGGTCACTTTTTCCCAGATGCCCCCAATCTGCACCCCTGTAATTCTGTCAGGTCTGTTGGTTAATATTAAGTCCAAAATGGATGTCTCCCTAGTCGGGTCCTGTACAACATAGTAACATAGTTCGTAAGGCCGAATGAAGACAATGTCCATCTAGTCCAGCCTGTCTATCCTCCTGTTTGGTTGATCCAGAGGAAGGCAAAAAACCCCAAGAGCATAAGCCAATTAGCCCTTTTGGGGGAAAAATTCCTTCCCGACTCCCTAATGGCAATCAGACTGTTCCCTGTATCAACCCCTAATAGTTCCTACCTGCCTGTATACCTGAATTAACAATTAACCTAAGATTTATAACCTATAATATCCTTCCTCTCCAGAAAGACATCAAGTCCCCTTTTAAACTCCTCTATGGATTTTGCCATCACCACTTCCTCAGGCAGAGAGTTCCACAGTCTAACTGCTCTTACAGTAAAGAACTCCTTTCTATGTTGGTGATGAAACCTGCTTTCCTCTAAACGTAGCGGATGCCCTCTCGTTACCGTCGCAGTCCTGGGTATAAACAGATCATGGGAGATATCCTTGTATTGTCCCCTCATGTATTTATACATAGTTATTTGATCACCCCTTAGCCGTCTTTTTTCTAGAGTAAATAATCCCAATTTGGATAGCCTCTCTGGGTATTCCAGTCCCGTCATTCCATGTATTAGTTTAGTTGCTCTTCTTTGAACCCCCTCCAGTACTGTAACATCTTTCCTGAGCACCGGTGACTAGAACTGTGCGCAGTATTCCATGTGGGGCCTGACTAGTGCCTTATATAATGGAAGGATAATGTTCTCGTCCTTCGCCCCTATACCTCTTTTAATGCACCCCAAGACTTTATTTGCCTTTGCAGCAGCTGACTGGCATTGGTTACTCCAGTTTAGTCTGCAATCCACTAGTACCCTCAGGCCTTTTTCCATATCACTTTTCCCTAGCGGTACCCCATTAAGTGTATATTGATGACATCCGTTTTTGCTGCCCCTGTGCATAACCTTACATTTTTCAACATTGAACTTCATTTGCCATTTTTCTGCCCAAGCCCCCAGCTTATCTAGGTCCGTTTGTAGCCGTACATTGTCCTCCGTTGCATTAATTATATTGTATAATTTTGAGTCATCTGCAAATATTGATATTTTGCTGTGCAGCCCCTCTATCAGGTCGTTGATAAATATATTGAACAATATGGGGCCTAATACTGAACCCTGTGGCACCCCACTAGCGACTGTGGCCCAATCAGAGTACGAACCATTTATTACCACCCTCTGCTTTCTATCATTGAGCCAATTCTTTACCCAATTTCACACGTTTTCACCCAATCCGAGCTGTCTCATTTTGTATATTAGCCTATTATGTGGCACGGTGTCAAATGCTTTAGAGAAGTCCAGATATACGAGATCAATAGATTCTCCCAGTTCCAGCCTAGAGCTTACTTCATCATAGAAACGGATCAGATTTGTCTGACATGAGCGACCCTTCATGAACCCATGCTGGTGAGGAGTTATTCCCTTGTTCTCCTTGAGGTACTCATCGATGGCGTCTCTCAGAATCCCCTCGAAAATTTTTCCCATTACTGAAGTGAGACTTACTGGCCTGTAGTTACCAGGCTCACTTTTGGTCCCCTTTTTGTAAATTGGAACCACGTTGGCAATGCGCCAATCCAATGGTACAACACCGGTCTTGATAGTGTCTAGAAATATTAGATATAGCGGCCTAGCTATCTCATCACTTAGTTCCCTTAGTATCCTTGGGTGTATTCCATCTGGCCCTGGTGATTTATCGATTTTAATCTTCTTTAATCGGTTCTGCACTTCCTCTTGCGTTAGGTATGACATATTTTGTGAGGGGTTCATTTTATTCTCTGCATCTCGTGTGCCATTTCCTTTTCATTTGTGAATACGCTTGAAAAGAAACAATTTAATAGATTTGCCTTCCCTCCATCATATTCAATGATTTCTCCTGCATTATTTGTTAAAGGGCCAGTGCTCTCCCTGCAAATCCTTTTGCTGTTAATATAGTTGAAAAATAGTTTCGGGTTGTTTTTGCTCTCTTTGGCGATCAGTCTTTCTGCCTCCTCCTTGGCAATTTTGATCCTATCTTTGCATATTTTGTTTTTTTCCCTGTACGATTTTAGCACTTCTTTGCCGCCTTCTTGCTTTAGTAGTTTGAACGCTTTCTTTTTTTCGTTTATTGCCCCTCTTACCGTCTTGTCGAGCCACATTGGTTTCCTTTTAGTTGAGATTCTTTTATTTATTTATTTTTTGTTAAATCAGTTTTTATTCAAATTTTGTATACATACAGGGTATGGGAATGCATAAAAAAAAATAAAAAAATACAACAGTCTTTACACAAGTAACACTGGCCCTGAAGTGACAGCGTTAAATATAGCAAATTTCCAGGAGTCAGGGCACCAAAGAACAATGCGCATACACTGCCCGAGTGGTCCTTATGGGCTCCCGGGAACCAGTGGATCTTATGAACCTGTTTTACAACTCTTAACGGGAGTGGGGGGCGGGAAGGAGGGGAAGGTGAGGAGAGGGTGGGGAGGTTTGTGATAACTGCACCTACTATTGGGAAAAAAACATCTAGGAGCCTCAAATCATGCCATGGATGCCAAATTATAATAAATTTGTCATGTGTGTTGTTCTGCCAGCTCGCCAGCTCTTCAAGATTGTAGATCCGATCTACCTTCTCTTTCCAGCGTGAAAGTAGGGGGGGTGCTTCAGCCCGCCAAAACAGCGGAATCAAGGCTTTAGCCGCATCTATCAGATGGGCCACCAACCTGTCTCTCAGCGGATGAAACGCTTGGGAGGGTCTCCACAAAAAGACCATCTCCGGCGTTAGGACAAAGTTTTGTTTGATTTTGCACAACACAGCGCCCACTCCCCTCCAGAAGGTCGCAAGTCCCTTGCAGGACCACCATATATGCAGGTAGGACCCCACTTCGGCGTCACACCTCCAACATCTGCTATGTGGTGCCAACTTGTATGCAGCCAGCCACTGTGGTGTTTTGTACCAGCGTATGAGTAATTTATAATGAGATTCCTGGGCTAGGATACATGGAGAAAGGCCGCAAGAGGTGGACAATATTAATTTGATGTCTGATGGCGACAACGAAATGCCCAGTTCCCTTTCCCAGGAAATAATAAATGCAGGTTTGATTGTAGCGTGTGGAACAATGAAATGGCAGCGGAGCTGCGAGATTCTTCTTGCCCTGGGGTTGGGATCAATTAAGGAGCGTTCAAATGGGGTTTTGGGCCTGGTGGATCTATAGGTCTCAAGAAAGTCCTCCATAACCTTTGTCACTGTGGCTCTCACCAAAAAGGAGGGGGACCAATCCGACTGGAGTGTTTGGAAAATGTCTGCGGCCGGCAGGTGAGCCAGCACCTGAAGGTCCCCTACTGTGAGGTGATTGAATTTTCTCCAGACAGAGGTGTTGGCGGGATCCTCTGGTAACTTCAGGTAATTGTGTATTAAATTTAGTGGGGCCACCGGGGAGGGCCCTGGTGTCAGAGTCTCCCTCAGTTTATCCCACACTTCACAAGGGCCTTTCAGAAGAAGAGAGAATCCCTTTGCAAGGTATCTTTTCCTCTCTGGAAACCACAGGTCCCTCTGAGAACCACTGTTGGTGTGGGCCAGTGCCAGTTTAGGGAGAATCTTGTCTCCTGCCGGGCACGTCAGGTCCATCCAGTAATTCAAATGGGCTGCTCAGTAATAGTCCAAAATATTTGTAAGACCTATACCTCCCTCCGATCTCCTTTTGATCATTAAGCTATATGCTAATCTGGGTCTTCTTTGCCTCCATACGTAGGCAGCAAAGACCGTGTGGATCGTTTTAAAGAAGCTAGGAGGTATGTAGATCGGCAGCATTCTAATCTTGTAAAGGATGATCGGTAGGATATAGGATTTAAGGATATTACGTCTACCAAACCAAGATATGCAAGGTACATCATAATCCTTTACAAGCTTTTTAACTTGGTCTAGAAGTGGGACGAAATTGGTTGCATAGATATCCTCTATTTTTGGGGGGATTTTGACTCCCAGATAGTCCATGGCTGTCTCCGACCACGCGAACAGTGAGGAGCTAGATAGGTTTTTACTGACTGCATATGGGACGGAGATGTTCAAGACCGTAGACTTGTCGAAGTTAATTTTAAAATTTGATAACTCACCATAGGCATTCAACATTTCGACCAGTCTGCGGAGACCCTCTTCGGGGTTAGTGATGATAAAGACAATGTCGTCCGCAAAAGCCGCGGAAGACAAACAGGTGTTTCCAACAGTTAGACCCGCTATATTTGGATCCTGTCTGATCTGCACTAAGAGGGGCTCCAGAGCCAAGATGAATAGAGAGGGCGAAAGTGGGCACCCTTGACGCGTGCCATTATTAATTTCGAAGGGGGGGGACAGAATGTTGTTAACCATAATTCTGGCATGCGGAGCGGCGTATAGAGAAAAGATAGCTGCAACAAAACTGACCGGGATGTTGTAATTTAGAAGAGTAGTTTTCATATACTGCCAATTAACCCGGTCAAACGCCTTTTCAGCGTCGGTTCCAACAAATACCAGGGGACTATTCTGTGACTGTGCGTAACGGGATGCATGTAGGAGTCTCCGACAATTGTCCTTGCCCTCCCTTCTTTTTACGAAGCCCGCCTGTTCCTCGTTGATGAGGTCGTGTATAATTTGTCGAGTCTCTTGGCCAATAGCTTGGCCCAAAGCTTGACATCTAAATTAATAAGGGAGATAGGTCTATAGTTGCTACAAAGAGCAGGATCTCTTTTTTCTTTGGGAATTAAAGTAATGTGGGCTTCTTGAGCCTGTCTGGGAAGAGGGGCCCCCTCGAGCAAAGAGTTGAATAGATCCGTCAGCTTGGGCACCAGGATATCCTGGAAGGCCTTATAATAAGGCATAGAAAGCCCATCCGGGCCAGGGCTTTTATTAGGGGGAGAGGAGGCTATTAGTTCCTTGACTTCGGATTGTGTGACCGGGATTAACAAGGAATTAGCATTTACTTCGCTCAATCTCGGTATAGGAATCTGACGGAGGAAAGATTCAATCCTATTTTTCGCTATCAGGGCTTCTTCAGGGGAGATTTGTTTGCTCAGATTATAAAGGCCTGAATAATAATGTTGGAACTCTTTAGCTATTTCGTTAGTGTCCATAGATATTTTCCCTGTGTGTGTTTTAATGGCGGTAATTGTATTTCTGGCCTTTGCTTTTTTGATTAGTGAGGACGTGAATTTACTTCCTTTATTGCCCTGTATATAAATTATATGTTTCCAAAACAAATGTTTCTTGTTGAATTTGGAGTTAAGACAAAGCTGAAGATCTTTCCTTAATTCCGTCAATTTTCCCAGAGCAGTTTTCGTTTGGGAGAGTTTTACTTTTTGTTCAAGGATGGCAATTTGGGTTAATTTTTCGTCTATTCTTTGTGTGATATCTTCTTGGCTCTGGAGCCCATAGCAATCAGCAGGCCCCTAACATAGGCCTTGTGGGTTTCCCACACTGTCGGCTCATTCACCCCCCCCCCCCCTCAGAGTTTATATGAAAGAATTCTTCCAATTGAGCGGATAAGGCGGAAACATTTTCCAAAGAGTCTAGCAATGAAGCGTTCAATCTCCAATGCCACTCTCTAGGCGGCTGTCTGAAGGGAAGAAACGCTGCGTGGACCGGTGCGTGGTCGGAGACAGTCACCACATCTATGTGTGCCCCTTGAAGAGCTTTTAACAGCCCCGGGGAGACAAAAATATAATCCAGTCTTTGATGTGTTAGGTGGACCTGTGAAAGGAATGTATAGTCTCTGTCGGCGGGATATAGGAGGCGCCATACATCCACCAGGCCCAGCTCCTGTAAGCTTTTGTTCAATTTTCTTAGTTTCGTTTGAGGTATATGGGAGCGGCCGGTGGAGGAGTCTAAAAGGGGATTAAGGGTTAGATTCAGATCTCCACCAAGAATAATTTGGCCTACAGCAAAATTTTTCAATATGTCCAATTGGGCTATCAACCATGGGACCTGATCTGTGTTAGATGCATACAAGTTGGCAATGGTGATCTGCGTGTTGTCTATCTTCCCTTTCAGGAGCAAAACTCTTCCCTCACTATCCGTGTACTGCGAGTCGCATACAAAATTAACAGATTGGTGGAAGAGAGTTGAGACTCCCCTGGAGGCGGAGATCGCGTGTGTGCTGTGGAAGTGTTGTGGAAATTGCTTACCAGGCAGCGTGAAGCATCTGATCCCCTTGAAGTGGGTTTCTTGTAGGAGTAAAATTTTCGTCCCGTATTTCTTGATCTTACAGGCAATGTTGTGGCGTTTGACTGGCGTGTTGAGGCCACGGACGTTGAATGACGTAACCTTAATATCGTTCATCGTGTCTACTTGAAGCGAAAAGTAAGACAAGAATGAGTACAATATGAGATAGACGTTACCTTGCTTACTCAGTTACCAGAATCAGAGGAATGGGGGTAGGGACAAGGAAGGGGGAGGAAAGACGGGGAAGGGAAGACTTATGGGTAAGGTGTGGAGCACTCCTAGGTGCTTACTGAGAGCACAACAGGAGTTGCCTCTCAGAGATATGGGTCGAAAGGTTTCTAAAGATCTCAATAAATGGAGGATGGACTGCGTCCAGGTGTTGCAACGCAGTACTCAGGAACTATAAGAGAACTAAGTCAGCCTGACCTGACAGGCACGGTCGGGGATCCCCTCTAATAAGGGGAAAGTATTCCAAAAGGAAGCTTAACAAATTGCAGGGGTTTTAGGAGAAAAGAGAGGTCTTAACAATATAGACCATTTTTGGCCTATATAACCGGGGAGGCAGAGAAACTCCTAAGGGGAGGCGGAGAGGGAAGAGACGTCTGTCCCTCCAAAGGCGGCAGAGCCGCCCGCAGAAAGTCCTGCGGCTTCTCCTTCATCTCACTTGCATCAACCAGATAACCTTGAACCGAGATAGACCTCAACCTTAGGTAGGAGGATTGGCGTGTTCCAGGGCACATGCAGCATGAGTGGACTGTCCAGAATCATTCCAGCTAGCCCTTCAAGTGTCCATTGCTTCAGTTTCTTCTCTGGTTTTCTTTTTTTTTCCCTTTTGGGAACTTGTGGTTGACAACCGGCTGCCAGATCCCTGCTGCTGTTAAAGGGGTTGTCCCGCGGCAGCAAGTGGGTCTATACACTTCTGTATGGCCATAATAATGCACTTTGTAATGTACATTGTGCATTAATTATGAGCCATACAGAAGTTATCAAAAGTTTTATACTTACCTGCTCCGTTGCTGGCGTCCTCGTCTCCATGGTGCCGACTAATTTTCGGCCTCTAATGGCCAAATTAGCCGCGCTTGCGCAGACCGGGTCTTCTGCTGTCTTCAATGGGGCCGCTCGTGCAGAATGCCGGCTCCGTGTAGCTCCGCCCCGTCACGTGCCGATTCCAGCCAATCAGGAGGCTGGAATCGGCAATGGACCGCACAGAAGAGCTGCGGTCCACGGAGGGAGCAGACCCCGGCGGCCATCTTCAGCAGGTGAGTATGAAGACGCCGGACCGCGATTCAGGTAAGCACTCTCCGGTTTGTTTTTTTAACCCCTGCATCGGGGTTGTCTCGCGCCGAACGGGGGGGGGGGTTAAAAAAAAAAAAAACCCGTTTTGGCGCGGGACAACCCCTTTAAGGTAGGCAGTCGCACCAGGTCGGGCAGGGGGAGCCAGCTAGGAATATCTAGAGGTTTAATGTCCAGCAGTTGCCAGCAAAGATGCAGATCTTCAGGGGACCGTATATTTAGCTTGCGGCCCTTGTGGGTTATCCCCAGGCCAAAGGGGAATAACCATGCATATTTGATCCTCTTGTTTTTTAGGACATCCAGAAGAGGGCGCATCAGCCTGCGTTTGGCCAGAGTAGATGGGGACAAATCCTGGAAGATGCGTATAGAGGCGTCACCATAACAGATGTCGTTTACTTGCCTTGCAGCTTTCAGAATTTCCAAAGCATCTGGGAATGCTAGAATCTTGCAAATAATGTCTCTCGGTGGATCCGAGGGTGGGGGAGGGGGTCTAAGAGCCATGTGGACTCGCTCAATACAAATGGTCACTGCTCTCTCTCTTCTCCTAGCAGCTGGCTGAAGACCTCCTTGGTGACTTTCTGTAACCACTCCGCCGCCCAGGTCTCAGGGAGCCCTTTAATGCGCACATTATTGCGCCTGTTTCTATTTTCAATGTCCTCTTGCATCAGGAGGGCTTTGTTAATTTGTAGATGGTGCTCTTGCAGGGTTTTTTCCACCTCGAGGGAGTGAGATGTGATCGCAGCAGTAGTGGTCTCCAGCTCTTCTACTCTGTGCCCCAGCTGCTTCAGCTCCTCTTTAATCTCAGTCAAGTCTGTTTTGACTGGGTGCAGGGCTTGTGAGAGGAGCTCTCTCATGAAGCTCCTCGATATGCCTTCTCCCTCCTCACCATCCGAAGAAGCCCCGTCCTCCCCCTCCTTACTGTTGGTGGCAGACATCTCTGCAGCCGGCGCCATTTTGGAGGGAGCGTGGGGAGAGCGGGTGCTCCGTTCTTTGAGGTACCGCTGCATGTCCACTTGTCCCTTGTAAGCTCTGGGGGTGCTCTGGGCTTCTCCCCCCCTCTCTCTGCCGATTTTCCCCATCAAATCTTCTTATAGCAGCTGTATGGGGTCCCCGCGGGTGCCAGTGTGACGGAGCTCCGGGCTCAGCACTCCATCTTCTTCAGCGGTCCGGCTCCGCCCCCAGATTCTTTTATTTTTAAAGGGAATTAACTGCTCACATGAGGTGATTAGGATTAGAGATGAGCGAACGTACTCGTCCGAGCTTGATACTCGTTCGAGTATTAGCGTGTTCGAGATGCTCGTTACTAAAGGCGAGCACCACGCGATGTTCGAGTTACTTTCACTTTCATCTCTGAGACGTTAGCGCGCTTTTCTGGCCAATAGAAAGACAGGGAAGGCATTACAACTTCCCCCTGCGACGTTCAAGCCCTATACCACCCCCCTGCAGTGAGTGGCTGGCGAGATCAGCTGTCACCTGAGTATATAAATCGGCCCCTCCCGTGGCTCGCCACAGATGCATTCTGACAGAGATCAGGGAAAGTGCTGCTGATGCCGGAGCTGCTATACGAAGAGTGTTAGGATTGATTTTAGGTTTCAAGAACCCCATTGGTCCTTCTTAGGGCCACATCTGACCGTGTGCAGTACTGTTGAGGCTGCTTTTTGCAGTGTTGCACTTTTTTTTTTTTTTTTGTATATCGGCCATGCAGAGCATTGCGTCCAGAGCATTGCGTCCTGCAGTAATTTTACATAGTCCAGGGCCAGTAGTGGTGGTCAGGCAGGGACAGTGAAAGACATATACAGTCTATATAGGCAGTGGGCTTTTCCAAAAAAATTTGGGAAAAAAAATCTATTTGGGCTGCCTGTGACCGTCCTGACTGTACTGCATCTCTGCTGGGGGTAGTTGTCCTAATTCATACGCAGCCAGCTAAGTGTTGCAGCAGGCTTGCGCAAAATTCTTTCCTGGCTCTGCGTTGCCTCTTACATCACCGCTGTCATCCTGTCCAGAGTGAAACAGTCTGCAGTAATTTTACATAGTCCAGGGCCAGTAGTGGTGGTGAGGCAGGGACAGTGAAAGACATATACAGTCTATATAGGGAGTGGGCTTTTCCAAAAAAATTTGGGAAAAAAAATCTATTTGGGCTGCCTGTGACCGTCCTGACTGTACTGCGTCTCTGCTGGGGGTAGTTGTCCTAATTCATACGCAGCCAGCTAAGTGTTACAGCAGGCTTGCGCAAAATTCTTTCCTGGCTCTGCGTTGCCTCTTACATCACCGCTGTCATCCTGTCCAGAGTGAAACAGTCTGCAGTAATTTTACATAGTCCAGGGCCAGTAGTGGTGGTCAGGCAGGGACAGTGAAAGACATATACAGTCTATATAGGCAGTGGGCTTTTCCAAAAAAATTTGGGAAAAAAAATCTATTTGGGCTGCCTGTGACCGTCCTGACTGTACTGCGTCTCTGCTGGGGGTAGTTGTCCTAATTCATACGCAGCCAGCTAAGCGTTACAGCAGGCTTGCGCAAAATTCTTTCCTGGCTCTGCGTTGCCTCTTACATCACCGCTGTCATCCTGTCCAGAGTGAAACAGTCTGCAGTAATTTTACATAGTCCAGGGCCAGTAGTGGTGGTCAGGCAGGGACAGTGAAAGACATATACAGTCTATATAGGGAGTGGGCTTTTCCAAAAAAATTTGGGAAAAAAAATCTATTTGGGCTGCCTGTGACCGTCCTGACTGTACTGCGTCTCTGCTGGGGGTAGTTGTCCTAATTCATACGCAGCCAGCTAAGTGTTACAGCAGGCTTGCGCAAAATTCTTTCCTGGCTCTGCATTGCCTCTTACATCACCGCTGTCATCCTGTCCAGAGTGAAACAGTCTGCAGTAATTTTACATAGTCCAGGGCCAGTAGTGGTGGTGAGGCAGGGACAGTGAAAGACATATACAGTCTATATAGGGAGTGGGCTTTTCCAAAAAAATTTGGGAAAAAAAATCTATTTGGGCTGCCTGTGACCGTCCTGACTGTACTGCGTCTCTGCTGGGGGTAGTTGTCCTAATTCATACGCAGCCAGCTAAGTGTTGCAGCAGGCTTGCCCAAAATTCTTTCCTGGCTCTGCTGTGCGTTCCGTAAGCGAAGTCAGCCTCCAACCACAGGCCAATAAGCGGCACATTTAATTACAGCGTTCTGTTTCTGCACTACTGGTAATACAGCATGCTGAGGGGTAGGGGTAGGCCTAGAGGACGTGGACGCGGCCGAGGACGCGGAGGCCCAAGTCAGGGTGTGGGCACAGGCCGAGCTCCTGATCCAGGTGTATCGCAGCCGACTGCTGCGGGATTAGGAGAGAGGCACGTTTCTGGCGTCCCCACATTCATCTCACAATTAATGGGTCCACGCGGTAGACCTTTATTAGAAAATGAGCAGTGTGAGCAGGTCCTGTCGTGGATGGCAGAAAGTGCATCCAACAATCTATCGACCACCCAGAGTTCTGCGCCGTCCACTGCTTCAACTCTGAATCCTCTGGCTGCTGCTCCTCCTTCCTCCCAGCCTCCTCACTCCATTACAATGACACATTCTGAGGAGCAGGCAGACTCCCAGGAACTGTTCTCGGGCCCCTGCCCAGAATGGGCAGCAATGGTTCCGAATCCTCACCCACTGGAGAAGTTTGTCGTGACAGATGCCCAACCTTTGGAAAGTTCCCGGGGTCCGGGGGATGAGGCTGGGGACTTCCGGCAACTGTCTCAAGAGCTTTCAGTGGGTGAGGAGGACAATGACGATGAGACACAGTTGTCTATCACTCAGGTAGTAGTAATTGGAGTAAGTCCGAGGGAGGAGCGCACAGAGGATTCGGAGGAAGAGCAGCAGGACGATGAGGTGACTGACCCCACCTGGTTTGCTAAGCCTACTGAGGACAGGTCTTCAGAGGGGGAGGCAAGTGCAGCAGCAGGGCAGGTTGGAAGAGGCAGTGTGGTGGCCAAAGGTAGAGGCAGGGCCAGACCGAATAATCCACCAACTGTTTCCCAAAGCGCCCCCTCGCGCCATGCCACCCTGCAGAGGCCGAGGTGCTCAAAGGTCTGGCAGTTTTTCACTGAGAGTGCAGACGACCGACGAACAGTGGTGTGCAACCTTTGTCGTGCCAAGATCAGCCGGGGAGCCACCACCACCAGCCTCACCACCACCAGCATGCGCAGACATATGATGGCCAAGCACCCCACAAGGTGGGACGAAGGCCGTTCACCGCCTCCGGTTTGCACCACTGCCTCTCCCCCTGTGCCCCAACCTGCCACTGAGATCCAACCCCTCTCTCAGGACACAGGCACTACCGTCCCCTGGCCTGCACCCACACCCTCACCTCCGCTGTCCTCGGCCCCATCCACCAATGTCTCTCAGCGCACCGTCCAGCCGTCGCTAGCGCAAGTGTTGGAGCGCAAGCGCAAGTACGCCGCCACGCACCCGCACGCTCAAGCGTTAAACGTGCACATAGCCAAATTTATCAGCCTGGAGATGCTGCCGTATAGGGTTGTGGAAACGGAGGCTTTCAAAGGTATGATGGCGGCGGCGGCCCCGCGCTACTCAGTTCCCAGTCGCCACTACTTTTCCCGATGTGCCGTCCCAGCCCTGCACGACCATGTCTCCCGCAACATTGTACGCGCCCTCACCAACGCGGTTACTGCCAAGGTCCACTTAACAATGGACACGTGGACAAGCACAGGCGGGCAGGGCCACTATATCTCCCTGACGGCACATTGGGTGAATTTAGTGGAGGCTGGGACAGAGTCAGAGCCTGGGACGGCTCACGTCCTACCCACCCCCAGAATTGCGGGACCCAGCTCGGTGGTGGTATCTGCGGCGGTGTATGCTTCCTCCACTAAACCACCCTCCTCCTCCTCCGCAACCTCTGTCTCGCAATCAAGATGTGTCAGCAGCACGTCGCCAGCAGTCGGTGTTGCGCGGCACGGCAGCACAGCGGTGGGCAAGCGTCAGCAGGCCGTGCTGAAACTACTCAGCTTAGGAGAGAAGAGGCACACAGCCCACGAACTGCTGCAGGGTCTGACAGAGTAGACCGACCGCTGGCTTGCGCCGCTGAGCCTCCAACCGGGCATAGTCGTGTGTGACAACGGCCGTAACCTGGTGGCGGCTCTGCAGCTCGGCAGCCTCACGCACGTGCCATGCCTGGCCCACATCTTTAATTTGGTGGTTCAACGCTTTCTGAAAAGCTACCCATGCTTGTCAGACCTGCTCGGAAAAGTGCGCCGGCTCTGCGCACATTTCCGCAAGTCCCACATGGACGCTGCCACCCTGCGCACCCTGCAACATCGGTTTCATCTGCCAGTGCACCGACTGCTGTGCGACGTGCCCATACGGTGGAACTCTACGCTCCACATGTTGGCCAGGCTCTATGAGCAGTGTAGAGCTATAGTGGAATACCAACTCCAACATGGGCAGCGCAGTGAGAGTCAGCCTCCTCAGTTCTTTACAGAAGAGTAGGCCTGGTTGGCAGACATCTGCCAGGTCCTTGGAAACTTTGAGGAGTCTACCCAGAAGGTGAGCGGCGATGCTGCAATCATTAGCGTCACCATTCCTCTGCTATGCCTCTTGAGAAGTTCCCTGCAAAGCATAAAGGCAAACGCTTTGCGCTTGGAAACAGAGCCGGGGGAAGACAGTATGTCGCTGGATAGTCAGAGCACCCTCCTGTCTATATCTCAGCGCGTTGAGGAGGAGGAGGAGGAGCATGAGAGGATGAGGAGATGGGGGAAGGGACAGCTTGGCCCACTGCTGAGGGTACCCATGCTGCTTGCCTGTCATCCTTTCAGCGTGTATGGCCTGAGGAGGAGGAGGAGGATCCTGAAAGTGATCTTCCTAGTGAGGATAGCCATGTGTTGCATACAGGTACCCTGGCACACATGGCTGACTTCATGTTAGGATGCCTTTCTCGTGACCCTCGTGTTACACGCATTCTGGCCACTACGGATTACTGGGTGTACACACTGCTTGACCCACGGTATAAGGAGAACCTTTCCACTCTCATACCCGAAGAGGAAAGGGGTTCGAGAGTGATGCTATACCACAGGACCCTGGCGGACAAGCTGATGGTAAAATTCCCATCCGACAGCGCTAGTGGGAGAAGGCGCAGTTCCGAGGGCCAGGTAGCAGGGGAGGCGCGGAGATCAGGCAGCAGGTACAGCACAGGCAGGGGAACACTCTCTAAGGCCTTTGACAGCTTTCTGGCTCCCCAGCAAGACTGTGTCACCGCTCCCCAGTCAAGGCTGAGTCGGCGGGAGCACTGTAAAAGGATGGTGAGGGAGTACGTAGCCGATCGCACGACCGTCCTCCGTGACGCCTCTGCCCCCTACAACTACTGGGTGTCGAAGCTGGACACGTGGCTTGAACTCGCGCTGTATGCCCTGGAGGTGCTTGCTTGTCCTGCGGCTAGCGTCTTGTCAGAGAGGATGTTTAGTGCGGCTGGGGGAATCATCACAGATAAGCGTACCTGCCTGTCAACCGACAGTGCCGACAGGCTAACACTCATCAAGATGAACAAAGCCTGGATTTCCCCAGACTTATCTTCTCCACCAGCGGACAGCAGCGATACCTAAGCAATAGGTAGGCTGCACCCGCGGATGGAAGCATCGTTCTGTATCCCCATCAAAAACGGGGACCTTTTCACTTCATCAATCTGTGTATAATATTCCTCCTCCTCCTCCTGCTCCTCCTCCTGAAACCTCACATAATCACGCCGAACGGGCAATTTTTCTTAGGCCCACAAGGCTCAGTCATATAATTTTTGTAAACAATTTTTATACGTTTCAATGCTCATTAAAGCGTTGAAACTTGCACCTGAACCAATTTTTATTTTAACTAAGCTGCCTCCAGGCCTAGTTACAAATTAAGCCACATTAACCAAAGCAATTAATGGGTTTCACCTGCCCTCTTGGTTGGGCATGGGCAATTTTTCTGACGTACATTAGTACTGTTGGTACACCAATTTTTTGGGGCCCTCGCCTACAGTGTAATCCAATTAATTTTTTGCCCACCTGCATTAAAGCTGACGTTACATCAGCTGTGCTGGGCACTGCAATGGGATATATTTATGTACCGCCGGTGGCTTCCTGGCACCCACCCATGCTGTCGGTCCACAGGGACTTCACAATAGGGGGTTGTACCTGTCTCTGTCTATGAATTAAAAACCCCGGTCAGGTTGGGGCATGCAGTGTGATCCGAAGCCCACCTGCATTTAATCTGACGTTAGCTCTGCTGTCCAGGGCACTGCAATGGGATACATTTATGTACAGCCGGTGGGTTCCAGGGAGCCACCCATGCTGTCGGCCCACACAGAGTTGTAACTGCATGTGTCCACTTCTAAAGAACTCCAGTCTGACTGGGGCATGCAGTGTGGGCCGAAGCCCACCTGCATTAAACATGACATTACCTCAGCTGTGATGGGCAATGCAATGGGATATATTTATGTACCGCCGGTGGCTTCCTGGCACCCACCCATGCTGTCGGTCCACAGGGACTTCACAATAGGGAGTTGTACCTGTCTGTGTCTATGAATTAAAAACCCCGGTCAGGTTGGGGCATGCAGTGTGGGCCGAAGCCCACCTGCATTTAATCTGACGTTAGCTCTGCTGTCCAGGACACTGCAATGGGATACATTTATGTACAGCCGGTGGGTTCCAGGGAGCCACCCATGCTGTCGGTCCACACGGAGTTGTAACTGCATGTGTCCACTTCTAAAGAACTCCAGTCTGACTGGGGCATGCAGTGTGGGCCGAAGCCCACCTGCATTAAACATGACATTACCTCAGCTGTGATGGGCACTGCAATGGGATATATTTATGTACCGCCAGTGGGTTCCAGGGAGCCACCCATGCTGTCGGTCCACAGGGACTTCACAATAGGGAGTTGTACCTGCCTGTGTCTATGAATTAAAAACCCCGGTCAGGTTGGGGCATGCAGTGTGGGCCGAAGCCCACCTGCATTTAATCTGACGTTAGCTCTGCTGTCCAGGGCACTGCAATGGGATACATGTATGTACAGCCGGTGGGTTCCAGGGAGCCACCCATGCTGTGGGTGCGCACGGAATTCCCATTGCGGAGTTGTACCTGCCTGTGACTATTTATAAAAAACCGCGGTCTGACTGGGGCATGCAGACACCTTGACAGAATGAATAGTGTGTGGCACATAGGTTCCCCATTGCTATGCCCACGTGTGCAGCTCCTGATGGTGGTGGCACAGGATTATATTTCTCACTGCTTCTGTACAGCATTGTGGGCTATCCTCCTGCCCCTTTTAAAGAGGGTCGCTGCCTAGCCGTGCCAACCCTCTGCAGTGTGTGCCTGCTGTTCCTCCTCAAGGCAGACGCACTTATAAATAGACATGAGGGTGGTGTGGCATGAGGGCAGCTGAAGGCTGCGCAGGGACACTTTGGTGTGCGCTGTGGACACTGGGTCATGCGTGGGGGGGGGGGTTGGGCAGCATGTAACCCAGGAGGAGTGGCAGTGGAGTGTCATGCAGGCAGTGATTGTGCTTTGTTGGAGGTAGTGTGGTGCTTAGCTAAGGTATGCATTGCTAATGAGGGCTTTTCAGAAGTAAAAATTGTTGGGAGTGGGGGGTTCCCACTCTTGCCGCTATTGTGGCTTAATAGTGGGACCTGGGAACTTGAGATGCAGCCCAACATGTAGCCCCTCGCCTGCCCTATCCGTTGCTGTGTCGTTCCCATCACTTTCTTGAATTGCCCAGATTTTCACAAATGGAAACCTTAGCGAGCATCGGCGATATACAAAAATGCTCGAGTCACCCATTGACTTCAATGGGGTTCGTTACTCGAAACGAACCCTCGAGCATCACGAAAATTTCGTCCCGAGTAACGAGCACCCGAGCATTTTGGTGCTCGCTCATCTCTAATTAGGATCCTTTTAAACTTTTCCCATTTGTCCTCTGTACTGTTATTTTTGAGGATGTTGTCCCATTTAATGTTACAGATAGTAGTTCTAAGCTGATCAAATTTTGCTTTATCAAATTTTAGTTTGTTTGTCACTCCCTGATAAGGCTTCTTATTGAATTACAGCTGGAAGTTGATTATATTGTGGTCACTGTTCCCCAAGTTCCCCTCAACCTGTACCCCCTTTATTCAGTCAGTTAGTACTAGGTCCAGAATGGCCCTCCCTCTTGTTGGTTCCTGCACAAGTTGGTTCAGGTTATTATCTTTAATTACTCTCAAGAACTTATCACCCCTATGAGATTTGCAGGTTTCGTTCTCCCATGTTATATCTGGATAATTAAAGTCTCCCATGATAATTACTTCATTGCGGTTTGAAACCTCTTCTATCTGCCTTAATAGTAAGTTTTCAGTTTCTTCTGTTGCTTTTGGTGGTCTATAGAAAACCCATATCAAGATTTTTTTATTCTTTTCTCCCTTTATTTCTACCCACAGAGATTCCACCTGTTCTTCTCCTACTCCTATATCCTCCCGTAGTCTCAGCTTTAAATACGATTTAACGTACAGACATACCCCTCCCCCTTTCTGGTTCCTTCGGTCTCTTCTGAAGAGATTGTACCCCTGTAAATTCGCCGCCCAATTGCACTTATCATCAAGCCATGTTTCCGTTATTCTGACTATATCATAATTTTCATCGGCCATTCTCGCTTCAAGTTCACCCACTTTACCGATCAGACTTCTTGCATTCGTGGTCATACAATTTATATCATTTTTTTTGTTCTTTAAATTCGTTTTGTTGCTATTCGTACTAATGGGTGATCTAACAGTTCTAACTGTACTAACCCCATCCCCTGCTTGACTCCCATTCCCCTTGCTTAGACCCGGGACGCTAGCTACACTGGCTACCCCACTATTTCTCATTTTGCCCTCCCCCCCAGTCCCTAGTTTAAACACTCCTCCAGCCTTTTAGCCTCTCACCCAGCACAGCTGCACCCACCCCATTAAGATGCAGCCCGTCCCTACGGTAGAGCCTGTAGCCGACAGCAAAGTCAGCCCAGTTCTCCAGGAACCCAAACCCTCTTTCTTACACCAACTTCAAAGCCACTTGTTTACCTCCCTAAGCTCCTGCTGCCTTTTTAGTGTGGCTTTAGGTGCAAGTAGTATTTCCGAGAAAACTACCCTGGAGGTCCTCGCCCTAAGCTTGGACCCTAGGTCCCTAAAATTATTTTTGACGGCCCTCCATTGACCTCTAATTTGTTCATTGGTGCCAACGTGCACCATGACCGCTGGATCCTCACCAGCCCCTCCCAGTAATCTGTCAATCTGATCCACGATGTGTCGAACTCGAGCGCCAGGAAGACAGCACACCGTTCGACGATCCCGGTCTTTATGGCAGATTGCCCTATCTGTCCCCCTTATAAATGAGTCCCCCACCACTAGGACCTGTCTAGCCTGCCCTGCGCTCCCCATCCCTGACTCACTGGAGCAGTCATCTCCCTGGAGTTCAGAGGGCATGTTGTGCTGCAGCAGTGCTGGCTCTGTAATGACATCCCCCTTATCTGCCAACTTAGGTAAGGTAATTATCTTTAGTAATTGACAGGAAGTTGTTACCTTTATGAGATCCGCAGTTTTCGGCTGCCCAGCATATATCCAAATAGTTAAAGTCCCTCATAATAATTACATCATTGTAATTTGCTGCTTCATCTATTTGCTTCAATAATAGATTTCAGGAGCTTTCGTTATATTTGGTGAGCTATAGAAAACCGCTATTAGGATTTTATTATTGTTTTTTTTCCTCTATGTATCTCCACCCATAGAGACTCCACATGTTCATCTTCCTCCCATATACATTCTCGTAATGTGGGCTTTAAACAGGATTTGACATAAAGATAAGTCTCTCCCCTTTTACGGTTTTTACAATCCCTTCTGAACAGACTGTGAGCCTGTAAGTTAACCACCCAGTCACAGTTTTCATTCAATCAGATCTCTATTATTCCCACTATATCATAGTTTTCGTCAGACATTATTACTTCTAGTTTGTTTACTTTATTGGCCAGACTTCTAGCATTAGTCACCGAACACAGTTTAAAAGATTTTGGTTATTTTTTATATTATGTGTATCCCTACTAACTGTTCTGCCAGATCTAACTGTACTAACCCCTCCCACCACTCCACACTCATTTCTATGAGCTAGTCCTACGTCACTGACTACACTGTCTTCCCCCCTTTCTCTCTGGTTTCCTTCCTCCAGTCCCTAGTTGAAACACTCCTCTCACCTTCTAGCCTACTTCTCCTCCAGCACAGCTGCACCCTCTCCATTGAGATGCAACCAATCCCTAAGGTAGAGCCTGTAGCCAACAGCAAAGTCAGCCCAGTTTTCAAGGAACCCAAAAAAGTAAAAATAAGAACAATAAAGTTTTACTAATTATTAAAAAAAAGTAATAGAAGTAAAAAAAAGCCTTTTGCCATATTTGTAATAAACGAATCTAAATCTATATATATAAAATTGAATGTATGTCTGTCTGCGTGCGTGCGTGCGTGTCTGCGTGCGTGTTTGTCCTTTATGCGCTACTACACCATTCATCCGATCGCCATGAAACTTTGGGAAGTTGTTGAGTACACTCCTGGGAAGATTATAGGCATAGTACAAATATCCTACGATAAATGGCGCGCGAGCGTCGTCGAAAGTTACGCCCCCCCCCCACGTAGATCGAATAAGTAAGCCACCTGCTATTGTGATGTCATCACTGATGTCATCAACATCGGACGCCCTTGAACATGCCCCAACATGTTCTATAAAGCTGCATTGTGATGTCATTAAGGCTCTATTATGACACGTACAGCTTGGAACCACTAGAGCACGCCAGCCAATTACCATTGGAGTTGGAAGTGGGTAAACAAGTACTAGGATATCTTCCTAAGAAGCCACAGCAGCCGCATAAATTGTATGTTCCACCCAACGGCTATTTTATTCAGCCCGCAAGGGGGAAGCAGCGGCCTACAAAATCTAATTCTCTCATTTCCTGATGTCATAGATAGATAGATAGATAGATAGATAGATAGATAGATAGATAGATAGATAGATAGATAGATAGATAGACTGTATGCAATAACCCTGATAGATAGATAGATAGATAGATAGATAGATAGATAGATAGATAGATAGATAGATAGACTGTATGCAATGACACGTACAGCTTGAAACCATAAATACTAGAGCACGCCAGCCATTTACAGTCAGTCTCCATTGAAGTTGGAAGTGGGCAAACATGTACTAGGCCAGTGATGGCGAACCTTTTAGGGACCGAGTGCCCAAACTACAACCCAAAACCCACTTATGTATCGCAAAGTGCCAACACGTCAGGGGGCGGGGCTTATCACAACGTATGATTTTACCCCCGTCGTTCTAAAAAGGACAAGGCTGTTTCAGAATAGACCGGGTGCAGATTCTGACTGCTTTTTGGACGCGGAAATACTGCAGAATGTGCTCAGCGGAGATTTCTGTGGAAAATTCTGCAGCATTTCCGCATCTAAAAAGCAGTCAAAATCTGCACCCGGTCTATTCTGAAAGAGCCCTGCCCATTTCTGCCACATGTACACATACCCCAGCGGTAATAGTGACACCTTCACCCCAGCGATAATAGTGACATCCCACAGCAGTAATAATAGTGACACTCCCCCCATTAGTAATAAGAGTGACATACCCCAGCGGTAAACCTCAGTGGTCGCTGCTGCCGTCATCTATATATATAAAATTGAATGTATGTCTGTCTGCGTGCGTGCGTGCGTGTCTGCGTGCGTGTTTGTCCTTTATGCGCTACTACACCATTCATCCGATCGCCATGAAACTTTGGGAAGTTGTTGAGTACACTCCTGGGAAGATTATAGGCATAGTACAAATATCCTACGATAAATGGCGCGCGAGCGTCGTCGAAAGTTACGCCCCCCCCCCCCACGTAGATCGAATAAGTAAGCCACCTGCTATTGTGATGTCATCACTGATGTCATCAACATCGGACGCCCTTGAACATGCCCCAACATGTTCTATAAAGCTGCATTGTGATGTCATTAAGGCTCTATTATGACACGTACAGCTTGGAACCACTAGAGCACGCCAGCCAATTACCATTGGAGTTGGAAGTGGGTAAACAAGTACTAGGATATCTTCCTAAGAAGCCACAGCAGCCGGATAAATTGTATGTTCCACCCAACGGCTATTTTATTCAGCCCGCAAGGGGGAAGCAGCGGCCTACAAAATCTAATTCTCTCATTTCCTGATGTCATAGATAGATAGATAGATAGATAGATAGATAGATAGACTGTATGCAATAACCCAGATAGATAGATAGATAGATAGATAGATAGATAGACTGTATGCAATGACACGTACAGCTTGAAACCATAAATACTAGAGCACGCCAGCCATTTACAGTCAGTCTCCATTGAAGTTGGAAGTGGGCAAACATGTACTAGGCCAGTGATGGCGAACCTTTTAGGGACCGAGTGCCCAAACTACAACCCAAAACCCACTTATGTATCGCAAAGTGCCAACACGTCAGGGGGCGGGGCTTATCACAACGTATGATTTTACCCCCGTCGTTCTAAAAAGGACAAGGCTGTTTCAGAATAGACCGGGTGCAGATTCTGACTGCTTTTTGGACGCGGAAATACTGCAGAATGTGCTCAGCGGAGATTTCTGTGGAAAATTCTGCAGCATTTCCGCATCTAAAAAGCAGTCAAAATCTGCACCCGGTCTATTCTGAAAGAGCCCTGCCCATTTCTGCCACATGTACACATACCCCAGCGGTAATAGTGACACCTTCACCCCAGCGATAATAGTGACATCCCACAGCAATAATAATAGTGACACTCCCCCCATTAGTAATAAGAGTGACATACCCCAGCGGTAAACCTCAGTGGTCGCTGCTGCCGTCATCTAGATATATAAAAACGTAGTATGTATGTATGTCTGTCTTCGCAGCAACGCGCGAACATGCCCCAACATGTTCTCATAAGCTGCATTGTGATGTCATTAAGGCTCTATTATGACACGTACAGCTTGGAACCACTAGAGCACGCCAGCCAATTACCATTGGAGTTGGAAGTGGGTAAACAAGTACTAGGATATCTTCCTAAGAAGCCACAGCAGCCGGATAAATTGTATGTTCCACCCAACGGCTATTTTATTCAGCCCGCAAGGGGGAAGCAGCGGCCTACAAAATCTCATTCAGGTAGGTAGGTTCTGTTCTTGGAGGTTGGGGAATGCTTATGGGCAAGGCCTTATGTCTCATCCCAACTCGATTATTCAATTCTAAGCGCAAAAGAATTAGCGTCCAAATTTTATGTACGGAATTTAATTCTCTCATTTCCCAATGTCATAGAAACTTGAAATTTGGCTCGAGCATTGATTATGTCATAAATAGGAAAAGTTAATGGGTCCCAACTCGATTATTCAATTCAAAGCGCCAAAGAATTAGCGTTCAAATTTTACGTACGGAATCTAATTCTCTCATTTCCTGATGTCATAGATAGATAGATAGATAGATAGATAGATAGACTGTATGCAATAACCCAGATAGATAGATAGATAGATAGATAGATAGATAGATAGATAGATAGATAGATAGATAGATAGATAGATAGACTGTATGCAATGACACGTACAGCTTGAAACCATAAATACTAGAGCACGCCAGCCATTTACAGTCAGTCTCCATTGGAGTTGGAAGTGGGCAAACATGTACTAGGCTATCTTCCCAAGAAGCCACAGCAGCCGGATAAATTGGATGTTCCACACAACGGCTATTTTATTCAGCCTGCAAGGGGGAAGCAGCGGCCTACAAAACCTCAGTGGTCGCTGCTGCCGTCATCTAGATATATAAAAACGAATGTATGTATGTCTGTCTGTCTTCGCAGCAACGCGCGACGGGTACGCTAGTATTAAAATAAAAATACATATTTGGTATGGCTTTGTCCAAAAAAGTCCAATCTATCAAAGTAATGGTATTATTTGCCCCACACGATAAATGTCATCAGAAAAAAAAAAGAACGCCAGAAATGCACCTTGTTTGCAAGAAAAAATGCAATAAAAAACAATCAAAAAGTCATATCTATTTCACAATGGTACCAACACAAACTACAGGACGTGCTGCAAAAAATGAGTCCTCGCACAACTATGTGGATTAAAAAATAAAAAAGCTATTGAGCTTTAAAAAATTAAATATCTTTAAAAAACATACAAGTAGTACAGCAAAAAAAATGTCATCAAATTCCAGTAGAGATGTTGGTGGAAGATAACGTGTTCTCACTCCTGCTTCCAAAATAGGCCAGAGTGGCTTGATGATGTCCAGGTCTGGTGACTGTGCTGGCAAGGGAAGATGTCGAACCACATCTGGGCATAGTGAGCTGCATACATAGGGGCATTATCATCCGGAATTACATTTCAGTCAGCAAGCAATGTTTGCACTATTGGGTGGACCTGATTGGCCATAATGTCAGCATAGGCCTTGGCAATCATTCTCCCTTTGTAGGTGATAGAGGGGCCTGCAGAAAATCAGGAGATGGCTGTCCAAACCATGACAGATGCACCACTATGTTTGACTGTGGGAAGCAAACAGGTGAGATAATCGTCTTTTTTCTTTATTATGCATTATGTATAAACATGTTCTGTGGTGGGGAATAACAGAAAGGAGAATTTGTTGGAGCAAACCACATTTTCATTCATCAGCAGACCAGGATTTGTGTTCGTAGTACAATTGTAGTCATATTGTATGTTTGCTAGTATAACCAATGATTTGCTGTGGATCAGACAGCTTCCATTGACTTCAATAGAAGCTGTCTCAGTGGAATCTGCAGAAAAATAGGGCATGCTGCTATTTGTTTTCCAGACCAAAAGGTCCGCAAATCAAATCCGCATGTTTTTAGTCTATTTGCGGACACCCATGCTTCTCTATGGGCAGCTTCCGTTGTGGATCTCTCACGCTGGTGCCCCGCGCGGATTTTGCAAATCAAATTTGCCCATGGACATTGGGCCTAAAAAGATGAGTTCTTTGGGCAAGCTCAAAGCTGTAGGTATTCGGAATTAACCTGATTTGTCTAGGGTAGGCAGTTCCAAACTAGTGCGGCTCGAGAAAAATCTTGGAGGCGGGAGTTGAAGGTTTGGATTAGAGAGGAATTTATTCTAAGGTCCTTAACAGAGCGGAAAGAATGAATAGGGCAGTAGACAGAGATGAGGGAGAGATATGAAGTGGCACGAATCATAATAATCTTTACTATACAGTTCGTGTTCTACTTTGGATTGTAAACTCTTATAAGCATTCTTTTCTTTATTATTTCTCATTCTATATGTTCACTGCTCCCCAAACTGTAACATGCTGTGGAATATTTTTGTGATGTATATAACAAAATTAATGTTGCACTATTTTTGCAGCAAGGTAAGGAATTCAGGCATTCCTCTGATTAGAAGATGCAATGTTTGGGAGGCTGGGGTAAACTCATGTGGCAGTAAGGCTAGATTTATCCTTAATACTTTCAAGACTCTAAGAAACCATGTGAGTCCTGTATACTCAACTCCCACAGACTGATTGACTGCTTTCCTTCTATATGTGTGCAGGTAAGCTGTCAATTTCCCTGTGTGGGCAGATGGAGCAGAACTTGCAGGATATCTTTCAGTCATGGCAGAATTTAAATAGCTTCTTACATAAAAATACTGAATCAGTAGAAAACTATATATATATCCAAACTACTGTATTATTAGTTTGTTTTTCAATCATATGGCGGATGTCAACTAAAACAACTTCCTATACATATGTACAATTTTTAAGTTACAGCTAGAGATGAGCGAGCACCAAAATGCTCGAGTGCTCGTTACTCGAGTCGAACTTCCCGCGATGCTCGATGGTTCGTTTCGAGTAACGAACCCCATTAAAGTCAATGGGCGACTCGAGCATTTTTGTATATCGCCGATGCTCGCTAAGGTTTCCATTTGTGAAAATCTGGGAAATTCACAAAAGTGATGGGAACGACACAGAAACGGATAGGGCAGGTGAGGGGCTACATGTTGGGCTGCATCTCAAGTTCCCGGGTACCACTATTAAGCCACAATAGCGGCAAGAGCACCACCCCCCCCCTCGCACTGTGAGCATAAAGATCGTTCTCCTCTGCCACAGCTGTAACAGCTGTGGCAGAGAAGAACGATGTTAGCCCATTGAATTCAATGGAGCCGGCAATACAGCCGGCTCCATTGAGAGCAATGCGCTGTGGGTGATCGCGGGATGAATTGTCGGGAAGGGGTTAAATATATAAGCCTGCAATTCATCCAGAAATGTATAAACATTAAAAAAATATATATACTCACCCGGTCCCGGCAGACGGAGTTCAGCGGCGGCCGGCGGCAGTTCTCTGAACTGCTCTCTGTAGTCAGATTGGTCCCTGCGCTGAGCCAATGAGAGGCAGCAGTCACTCACCCATTCATGAATTCATGAATGGGTGTGTGAGTGAGACCTGCCTCTGATTGGTCAGGCTGTGACCAATTAGAGGCAGCTCATTCAGCAGGCGGGGATTTTAAAGCCCCGGCTGCTGAATATTATAGAGAAGCAGTTCAGGAGAACTGCCGGCGGCCGCAGCTGGACTCCGGCTGCAGCGGAAAGGTGAGTATATATATATTTTTTATTTTTACACATTTCAGGATGAATTGCAGGGAAGGGCTTATATATTTAACCCCTTCCCGACAATTCATCCCGCAATCGCCCGCAGCGCATTGCTTTCAATGGAGCCGGCTGTATTGCCGGCTCCATTGAATTCAATGGGCTAACATCGTTCTTCTCTGCCACAGCTGTCACAGCTATGGCAGAGGAGAATGATCTTTATGCTGACATATTTTTATTTCTTTATTTTTACACATTTTAGGAAGATTTTCAGGTAAGGGCTTATATTTTTAAGCCCTTCCCGAAAATTCATCCTGAGATCGCCGGCAGCCCATTGCTTTCAAGGGAGCCGGCTGTATTGCCGGCTCCATTGAATTCAATGGTCAGTGCTCGTTTAATCGAGACGAGTACCGCGTGGTGCTCGTCTCGAGTAACGAGCATCTCGAGCACCCTAATACTCGAACGAGCATCAAGCTCGGACGAGTATGCTCGCTCATCTCTAGTTACAGCACATTGATACCTGAGACCCAACATGTTTTTATGTTTCGATACATGTTTTTATGTTCGCATATTTTTATTTTATAAATGTATTTTTTACATAGTGTTTTGTTTTTCTTTTTTATGCTTTTCAATTATTTTTTATTTAAAGTTTAATAATAGCGTTAAACATGCAAATGTCACAGAGGCAAAGAAAAACATATCCCTTCCAAGCTCTTCAGTGAGGAAAAAAAAAACCAGAGCGGTATCGTTTTTGTACCGGGAATGTCAGAGTAATAGCCTGTCTAGCAACTGCACATCCACAATCAGGCTTGGCAAGCTACTCTCGCTAGCAAGACCTAAGGGACATACGTTTTCAGCCTTTAACCACTGATTAAGGGATCTAGTCTTCACTACTATGAATCTCCAGGATGTGCCAAGAGAATGGTCATTGATTAGTGGAGCAAACACATGACAGAATCGAGCAAGCCAAGGGTCAATACCTGGAAGTCAAAGTATGACAGAGCCAAGGCTTAATCACAGAGTCGAGAGCAGAGCAGAATGAAGACCAGGAGGACTACAAGAACCAGAGTGGCAAGCAAATTGGTGGTCAGACAAATCAAATGTTAAAATTCCAGAGGACAATCAGTATGACTGAGATAGCATACCGGGTTGATTAAACAATAGCTGGTATAGCTGATCCAGAGAGAGGCACTTAAATAGACAATCTAGCACTCTCGGAGGCTATTAGTAACACAAATTGCTCTACTGACTTGTCAATCAAGCTGAGCCAGCAGATCCAAGAAACGCCTAAACTCAAATTAAAAGTGATGATGATGATTATCCATTCAGTTGCCTCCGACCCTCAGTCACTCCATGGATCAATGTTCTCCATGCATTTCTGTCTTTCACGGCTTCTTTCAATTCCATGTTTGACATGTTCGTGGTGGCCTTGATTGTATCTAGCCATCTTGCTCTTTGTCGTCCTGATCTTCTCTCTCCACTAACCTTGTCAAGCATCAGTACTGTTTTCAGTGAGTCCCGTGTCCAAAAAAAGAGAGCTGCTGTGTTAAGATCCAGTTTCTGTCCTCCATCTTGTCTCCTGTCAGCCATCCTATGAACTTTAGCTTGGCTCTTTTAGTAAGCTGAGACAAGGATTTTCTGGGCATACAGCCAAGCCCACCACTGCGTTCTCATGAAATGTAGCTTGTTCAGCAATTTCTAGTCTTGTGTTTTCACCTTGAAACTGTGTATGCAATTAAATGTTATGCGTCAATGCCTGTTATCAACCGTCACCCACAATGCACAAACCAACTTGTATAAGCTTTGTCATAAAGCCATGTATACTCCCTTCTCTTTCCATAAAAGCTCTATGCTTGTAGAATAGAATTCTTTGAATACAGCAAACTGTCTGTGTCTCACTGACTTCTCCAGGTCTAAAATAACTTCTACTAATTTGGAACTCGGCAACATATCATTGGGGTCCCAGGAATATCCCTAACAGCTGTTTGATGATTTTGCCCTCTAGTATTATTTTCGGTTTGACGTGATCAAACACTACCTTGTTCGTTGTCATGGCAGTCCAAGGTATCCGTAGCATTCTCCTCCAGCAGCATAGTTCAAACGCATCAATTTTCCTTTTGTCTGTTTTTCTGAGTGTCCAACTTTCGCAATCATACGTTGTTATGGGAAAGATGATTGCATTGACCAGTCTGGCTTTTGTTGCAATGCTAATACCCTTGCTTTTCCTGATCTTTTCCATTCCTTGCATTGCATTCCTACCACGTGTAACCTGTCTCTTGATCTCAGGTCCAGATTGCCTGTTGAGATCATTTTTGGATCCAAAGAAAATGAAATCTTGGACCATCTTGACTCCTTCGTTGTTAATTTTTATGTTCACTGTACTGTTTCCTACTGTTGTCAGGACTTTTGTTTTCTTGCTGTTGAGGTACAGTCCCATGCATTCACTTTCCTCTTGCACTCGTTGGATAAGGTATTCCAGGCCCCTTTCACTTTTCGCAAGCTGGGTGGTGTCATCTGCATATCGGAGGTTGTTGACATTTCTGCCACCGATTTTGACTCTGACTTCTAATCCGTCCAAATTGCATCATCTCATGATCATTTCTACATACAGATTGAAAAGGACTGGTGATAGAATGCAGCCTTACCATAAGCGTTTCTCAATTCTGAACCAATCCGTGTTTCAATAAACTGTCCTGACTGTTGCTTCTTGGTTGTTGTAAAGCGACCTTATAAGCTTTTCAATATGTTCTGGGATGCCCATTTGTTTTAGACACTTCCAAAGCTTGTCATGTTCGACACAGTCAAAAGCTTTTCTGTAGTCGATGAAACAAATGTACCCATCCTTTTGATACTCTTGGGGATTCTCCATGATCCAGCGCAGGTTCATGATTTGGTCTCTGGTGCCACATCCTTTGCGGAAGCCAGCTTGAACATTCGGCAGTCCCCGTTCTACAATTGTCACAATGCGTTTCTGTATGATCTTTAAAAGAATTTTGCTTGCGTGAGGTAGGAGGGCGATGGTGCAGTAATTGGAACATTCTTGAGCATCACTTTTTGGAAGTGTGATGAAGAAAGATCTTGTCCAGTCTTTGGGCCACGAAAAGCTCCAGAACTTTTGACATAGATCGGTTAGGATCTTGACTGACACTGGTTTGAGCAGTTCGGCTGGTATGTGATCAATGCCCGGAGCTTTCTTGTTTGGTAGTTGTTTCAGGGCCCATGTGACTTCTTCCTCCAGAATACCCGTTTCTTGTTCGTTATTCAATGGTTTGTCTTTTTGATTGTCTGCATATAGCTCTGCTGTATATTATCGCCACCTATGCTTGTTTTGATCTTCTACTTGTAATAATTTGCCATCCCAGTCTTTGATAGTTGCTGCCTTGCATGGTGCGAACAGTGCCCGAGTCTGCTTCACCTGAGCAAAGAGAGCTCAGGTGTGGCCTTGCTGGTTTGCTACTTCCAGTTTTGCACATTGGTCTTTCAAGTAGCGCTTCTTGTCTCGTCTGACTTTTCTTTGAAATTCCGCATTTAGCTGTCTGAATTCAATGATGGTGCCTGCTGCTTTAGGTGCTCGGCACTTGTTGGTGATCATGATAGATTCATCCGATTGTGGTAGTTTTGCAGATTTTTTGAAGGGTATGATTTGTTCAGCTGTATTCAGTGGGATGGATTTGATTTCCTCCCATATTTCTTCAGGGTCTTTTCCAATGGTGCTGATTGTTTCAAATCTGTTATTTACTTTCACAGTGTATCGTGAAGGGATGTTGTCTACAAATTAAAAGTAAACACACACAAATGCCAGAGCATTGTCAAGATGCTTTATACACTATCTAAGAGTGGGCATAGGTCCAGTGTTGCGTTACAGCATCAGCACCAGACCATGTGATGCGCTTGATGGCGCAGGCACAAAATCATTATGTCTGCTACTCTCTGTGGCCATCTGTAGCTGGGATTACATCTTTTTGTCATACCAAATTTAATTTGCAGTTGTTCAAAATAGAACTTTCCCTTTTGTGAAAATCTGTGGAATCTTAAGTCCCCTTTTTCCAATCCTCCAATCTAATAAATATATTTCTCTTCAAAATTACAATATCTCTAATATTAACATTTTTCCATAAGGGTGTGACTTCTAGTTTTAACATTGCATATTTCTTTAACTTAGCCCCATAATTTATGTATTTGAAAAAACTTGGAAAGTTTCTTTTCTTTTGAAAATAAATTCATTCCCTCCTATTTCATTCCTCCTACTTACAGAAAGTAAACATCGCATCCTGCCATATTTTTTTAAATTGATGTAGTGAATTGGAACTGTGTCTGGCCTGGACCACAGAGGAATCACCGTGATAGATTTTTATCTTTTATTTGGTAAACACTGCAGTGTGAGGTGTTTACCGAATAAAAGATATAAATCTATCACAGATGATCCCATTGTGGTTTGCGCCAGAAGCAGCCCTAATTCACTACAGCATTTGCATCGATCCTGCCAATTGTACAGCAAGAGGAGAATATCTGTGGAGCCGGCAGTAGTTCAGGGGATTCAAGTAATGCACTGTTTGTGTTGTTTATTAATACAACCTGTCCAGGTGAGCAGATCAATATTCATATACCCATATGATTTATAAGGGAGTCTGTGCATGAAGCACCTTTAATTGTGATGCCCAATAATAAAACTTTAAGTTTGGAATGGCTAGCTCTCCTTTTTGGGGAGTTCTATGAAGCATATTCTGTGCTATTCTTTTTCTTATTCTTCTCTAAATACTCTTGTTTATTATAGATGTCATATATCTAAAATATTTTTCAACTAGATAGCTAATCTATATTAATCCATGATTTATATTATTTGAGAGAGTACTATCATTTTTATAAGTGCTATTTTGTCTATTCTTCCTAATAGCATTCTGTTCAGGCTTTTGATCTTATCCTTCATTTTCTTTACCTTTAGAGTCATATTCAGTTCCCCAAATTGTAAAATGTCATGGGATATCTGTATCCTTAGGTGCTTAAAGCTTTCTGATTTCATTATTACTGTCATGGCATGCCACTGCTGCCTACCCTACTCACCAGTTGCTGGGGCTGTAATGTTTTTAGTAAGTTTATAGCCTGGAATTAAATCAATAGTACAGTCATACAGCCTGTGTGGTGTTCATTCTCCTGATTCAGTTTTAGAAAAACATCAACAAGTCCTCTAGGTATTCAGGAGTAGGGTCAACATCAACAGCGGTGAGACCTGCAGACATACATTTATTTAAACAGATTCCTCCCCATTAAGATATTTCAATCAATTACCAGCTTATGAAACGTTAGCCACAGCATACCAAGGAGAATTTGTGATGGAAGAGAATCAAAGACATCCAAAGTAATTTTTTCCATATAAAACAACCCAATTTTTAGAGACACTTCTAAAATTGAAAATCTAATGTGGCTCCGAGCTAAAGTGAATGAGTCAATGACTGGCAAGATTTGGCTTGGAAAGTGGTACTAACTGAAATCCTTAATCAGAAGCAAATTTGGAATCAATCAAATTAACACCAATGCTAGAGTCTATAAAAATGGTCATATGGATGTGACAAATATTCGTAATGAATTCAGCTGGATAGATCAACTTGGACAATGCTAATCAATCTACATGTAGACCTGATGGACCAAGTTCAAAATCTATCAGGTCTACTAGTTTTCTGACTGCTTATGATTTGGCACAGAAGGACAATTACAAACCCTCTTGACCACAGTACAAACACGATCCATCATTAAGTCTTTTCTCCCCACACTTCTTCATGCTGACTACTCCTGCTAATTGCATGGGTTCATCTAGAGGTTCAATAACTAATAGAGAAGAGAGGAGGGTCAACTGAGAAAACAATGTTTGACGAGCCCTCTCATGAATACTGCTGTCTATTTTTATTGCTAGAGGCATAACTTCCTCTAAAGTTTTAAGAATAGAATACTGAATCATTAAATCTTTCATTTTGTTAAATAATCCATTACAAAACTGGTTTCTAAGAGCCAGGTCATTCCATTGAGTAATGTTAGCCCAAAGTCGGAGCTCAGTGCAATAATCCTCAGATGGATGCCTACCTTCCTCAGTAGAATTAATTTTGCTCTCAGCTAAAGCAACACTGTCAAGAATGAGGAATGAGAAATGAGGCTTCAATCTAAAATACAGTTTGCATGCCTCTCTGAAAGTGCCAAACTCATATCTGTTGCCGGAAAATCGATCCAGTGAGTCCAATTTAGGTGCTGTCGGTGGAGGCAAGGTTGTTACAGCTAAAGAGAATGGCATGGATACTTGGCTTGGACATTAATACTCTAATTTTTTTAAAGGTACTTTATTTTTGTGAAGTAGTGCAACATTAAAAAAACTATATAACTTTGGTATCACCCTAACTGTGCTGACCTACAGAATAAATATAATGTTTCCATTTTACTCCACTGTAAATGCCATGAAAATAAATTCTTACAAAAAATTGCAATATTGCTTTTTTTCCCTTTTTTACATTAAAAAAGATTCCTATAAATTATATGACACATTAACTCCTTCATGACCAAGGACGTAAGGGTTGCTCCTGGAGCGTATGTATGAAGAGAGGTCATGTTGGGGTCTGTATGTAGAGAGGAAGAAACAAAAATGGAAAAAAAATAGTGCTGCGTCCTTAAGAATTTAATTAAAATCACAGTAAATAATAGGTCACAGAAGGGGAAATATAAAAACATAAAAACAATCACAGAAAATGGCCATATACTTACTGACTAAGGAGGGCAGATATCCCCTCAACATGCAGGTAGCAAACTACCAAATAGGGAAGCTACTTACACCTGTGAGGGACACCGATGAAACAGCCACTCACACAGCCTCTTAATATAGAGGGGGTAGCTGCTTGGTGTATACTCCCACACAGAGTAGATACAAAGTGGCAGACCTTCTGATGCATGTAGTTCACCATGCAGACCAGCAACCTATTAATGATGCCATAATAATTCGGCAGGTTGCTCTGCACCTCAAAAAGTGAACCAGATTGGTACTGCCACCCTGGGCTTCCCCTGGCGTTTTAAAGCCACACTGCATGTGAATAATAGATGATAAATGCAAGGCATTAGTTGGATTTTGGCCAAGATACATCAGCTCACTAACCACGTCGAGGTTCCTTGCTTATAGTGAGTCCGTGTTGCCCAGCAATAGCCCCAAAACATCACTGCTCTTGAGGAGATCTGCATGGAGGAATGGGCCAACATATCAGGAACAGTGTGTGCCAACTTTGTGAGGACTTACAGAAAACATTTGACCTCTGTCATTGCCAATAAGGGATATATAACAAAATATTGAGATGCACTTTTGTTATTGACCAAATACTTATTTTCCACCATAATTTGCAAATAAATTCGTTAAAAATCAGACAATGTGATTTTTTTGGATGTGTTTTCTCATGTTGTCTCTCATAGTTGAGGTCTACCTATGATGTCAATTACAGGCCTCTCATCTTTTTAAGTGGGAGAACTTGTACAATTGGTATCTGACTAAATACTTTATTTCCCCACTGTATTAGGGTAACTACCCACTTGCGTTTTTTTCCGCTGCGAATTCACAGCATTTTTTTTCCAATTGTCAATGGGACTTTCTAATGTTAAAAACGCAACGCAACGCAACTAGCGTTTTTGGTGCATTGCATTTTTAACATTAGAAAGTCCCATTGACAATTGGAAAAAAAGACGCAGCAAATTCACAGCAGAAAAAAAATGCTAGTGGGTAGTCACCCTTATGGTGTCATTAATAGGTTGCTGGTCTGCATGGTGAACTACATGTATCAGAAGGTCGGCCACTTTGTATCTACTCTGTGTGGGAGTATACACCAAGCAGCTACCCCTCTCTTTATTAAGAAGCTGTGTGAGTGGCTGTCTTATCGGTGTCCTGCACAGATGTAATTAGCTCCCTCATTTGGTAGTCTGCTACCTGCATGTTGAGGGGATGCAGTTTATCTGCCCTCCTTAGGCCTCGGTCACACGGGCGATTTTTCGCGCGATTTGCGTATACGCATGCGATCAGCGATTTTATAGAACCACTGCTTTGCAATGGTATCGGACACATGGGCGCTTTTTATGCGCTTGTCCGATAAATTATAGAACAGAAATCGCAGATCGCGCCTATCTGCGATCTGCGATCCTTGTGTTCTGTATATGCGCTCAATGGGGCCGGTGGCAGCAGCGCCGACCCCATTGAGAACATATACTACACAAATCATTCTCCTCTGCCACAGCTGTAACAGCTGTGGCAGAGAAGAATGATGTTTGCCCATTGAATTCAATGGAGCCGACAATACAGCCGGCTCCATTGAAAGCAATGGGCTGCCGGCGAGCGCGGGATGAATTTTCGGGAAGGGCTTAAAAATATAAGCCCTTCCCTGAAAATCATCCAAAAGTGTGTAAAAAAAAAAATATATATTTATACTCACCTTGGGCCCGCAGACGGAGTTCAGCCGCGGCCGACCGGCAGTTCTCCTGAACTGCTCTGAGTAGTATTCAGCAGCCGGGGATTTAAAATCCCCACCTGCTGAATGGGCTGCCTCTGATTGGTCACAGCCCCCACCAATCAGAGGCAGCTCTCACTCACCCATTCATGAATTCATGAATGGGTGAGTGAGTGCTGCCTCTGATTGGCTCAGCGCAGGGACCAATCAGGGGCAGCTCTCAGCTATTGAATGACAGCTGAGAGCTGCCCCTGATTGGTCCCTGCGCTGAGCCAATCAGAGGCAGCACTCACTCACCTATTCATGAATTCATGAATGGGTGAGTGAGAGCTGCCTCTGATTGGCTCAGCGCAGGGACCAATCAGAGGCAGCCCATTCAGCAGGCGGGGATTTTAAATCCCCGGCTGCTGAATACTACTCAGAGCAGTTTAGGAGAACTGCCAGCGGGCCACGGCTGAACTCCGTCTGCGGGGACAAGGTGAGTATATATATATATTTTATTTTTACACATTTTTGGATGATTTTCAGGGAAGGGCTTATATTTTTAAGCCCTTCCCAAAAATTCATCTTGCGCTCGCCGGCAGCCCCTTGCTTTCAATGGAGCCGGCTGTATTGCCGGCTCCATTGAATTCAATGGGCTGGACAGCACTCCTGTGCTCGGGCCCGTTTTAAAGGAAACGCGGCAAGGAGCAGATTTTTCCGGCGATTTTTCGGCCCCGGTCATGCGATTTGCGGATGCGCATCCGTCATGCGATCCGCAAATCGCGGCAAAAAACGCCCGTCTGACCGAGGCCTTAGTCAGTAAGTATATGGCCATTTTCTCTGATTGTTTTTACAGTAAATAATAGTCAGCAGTTTGGGCTCAACTATCCAGATTGTGAACATGAAGGGGTTAATTAATAGACATCTGTATATGATTCAACTTTTAGCATTATTGTTACTGTAACAGGCTATTTTTGAATTCCAAAACTGCTAATTACTTTATTCTGGCATCCATATACGAATCTACTAAATGTAAGATAGTGATAAAGACATTAGGCTTTTTGCCTACAGCATGTTTTCAGATTCCTGCAATCAGTACGCAAGTGAACAATAGAAAAAAGCATCTAATTTGATTCTATTATATTCTGGATATTATGTGCATTTTGTGGTAAACTTCAATAAACAATAACTTTTTGAACCACCTTATTCTGAACTTTGAGGAGGAAATATTATTTTTCTTTAAGAAATTCTTGCCTGGCAGAGAATTTGATATATATCACCGTAATTTGATATTCCAAAGCTCCCCCCCAAATTCTCAGCTTGAGACCTACTAAATCAAAAGTCGCAAACAAGGTTAAGTGTGAGCAAAGATATTTGATAAATTGATACAAACAGAATATTTTGAAGAAATAAAAGAAGAACTTCATTGACAAGTTTAATAAATGAACTTACATTTTCATATGCAAAATAAAGATGGTATCTAAAAAAATCTATTTAGAAAATATGCAAACATAAAAGCAGGTTAGGTCTCATGTATCAAGAGTAAATCAAAATACAATCTTTCGGGTGACTACCCACTACAGTTCTTTTTCACTGCAAATCTCGCAGCGTTTTTTTTCTCCAGGTGTTTATGGGACTTGGTAATGTTAAAATCGCATCGCTCAAAATCGCGATTTCGCAGTAAATTGCGATTTTGCCGCAATGCGTTTTTAATATTAGAAAGTCCCATAGACACCTGGGAAAAAAAACGCAGCAAATTCGCAAACGCTAGTGGGTAGTCACCCTAATTGTCTAATTACAGATTTCAACATTTTCTGAAGGATCTTAGCTATGAGGGTATAAAAGGTAATTGCATCCGTAATATCACAAGATCAAAGTGGTCTCATGCCTGGAAATTCAACCTCAAATAATTTGAAAAGACTGATGTGAATGTATGATGTCCTTAATACAGTTTGGCGCAGTTAAAGCATGCGGTAGTTTCCTTGGGCTGCAATAAAAACATTCAGATTTCTAAAAAGTTTCATTTTGGGGATTAAGTTATTATAACAAAATCCATCTGCAAATATTTTGGTTAATAGTACTCACTCCAGACAGTTTTTAGATAGTTTTTACAGGTTAATTTTAGAGAGATAGACAAATTTGGAAACTATTTTTGTCTTGGCATCAATGCTCTTAACCCCTTAGTGACCACCCCATAGTGCTGATCCTGTAGAAGACAGGATCGTCCCAAGAAATTTGAAATCCCCAGGCTGGAGATGTCAGCCGGACCGTGATTGCCGTTATCAAATGGATAATGGTGAAAAGTGAAAAAAAAAAAAGTGAAATAAAGTTAAAGTTTCAGTTCCCCTCATGGATTGATTCATGAGGAGAGCTGAAAATACTCACCTCCATCCTCCGTGATGTCCCGTGAGGATCTGGACCTGTCGAGTCCCGCAAATTTAAAATTTCTCTGCAACCAGCTGTCAAAGATAGCCAAGTGCAGGGAGATGTATGCGGTTCCCAGTCACATGATTGCCGTTATCCATTGGATTGTAAAGTTTAAAAAAAAGTTGCAGGCCTCCGCAAGCGGATTCCACATATGGCTGTGGGAGCCCGGGATTATTCAGATCACTACCTGTAATACGGAATTTACAAAAGTCCCCAGGAACGCTTGCCTTCCTGCAGTTTCAGGAGCAGCTTGTTGAGCACCTTCTCTTTGAGACCGCCGCACCTTAGCAAGCTTACGAAGCCTCATAGACCACCACTTTTTACACCCTATCCATGCCACTGAGGTGAAGAAATACCCCCCCAAAAAGTGTTGGGTTTGCAGGAAGCATTGGAGGAGGGATAC
Organism: Eleutherodactylus coqui; assembly: GCF_035609145.1. Classification (NCBI taxonomy): domain Eukaryota; kingdom Metazoa; phylum Chordata; class Amphibia; order Anura; family Eleutherodactylidae; genus Eleutherodactylus; species Eleutherodactylus coqui. The sequence goes on along the minus strand of NC_089838.1, from coordinate 168,497,202 downwards.
CTGGTTTTATGGCCCCATATGCCCATCCCAACCGGGCCTGTTTTTAGACATACCAAACAGTTTACATTATTACTTTTATCTAAGATTTAGGGAATGCCAAGGGGGGGGGTTATTTTTAGGGAGTCAATTATTTTTCTGCACAAGTGTGAAATGGGGTCTGGAATTTATTCAGTTGTGTCCTGAAATCCAATAGGTGTTCTCTCCATTATAGGCCTAGCCATGTGTCCTATGAGTAGATAGGGACTACAATGGGTATGTTTTTGAAAACAGGACAAACAGGGGGATCCATTTTGGGGTGAAAGTCTTCATTCATATGTGTGCTGTACGAAAAAATACTGTTTTTAAATTGACCCAATTGCCAAACAAATGAAATCTGTAATTTTTCCCTCTGCTTTGCTTAGATTAATTCAAAAACTGTGGGGTCAAAATACGCAGTACAACCCTAGTTGAATTCATTAAGAGGTTTCGTTTTCAAAACCGGGTCATTTGTGGGGGTTCTCTATAGGTTTGACCACTCAAGGGCTCTACAAGTGTGCAATGGGGCCTAAATCCCCTTCAAGCAAGATGTATATTCTAAAAGCCACATGGATATGCAAAGCCTTTACAGAGATATTCTATGTTAAAGTGACACATATCAGATTTCCAAAGTTTGGCTTGGTCATTAAGGCACAAACAGGCTTGGTCACTAAAGGGTTAAGGTAATTGACAGGCAGGTGGATGTTGATCCACCTTGCTACACACTAATTTGTCTTTGGGTTATCAGAGAAGGCAGCACTTGGAGAACCAGTCAAGAAAGTCAGGAAAACAGGCAGAGGTCCGAACCAGAGAACAAACCAACAGGGGGCTTTATCCCAATGGAAATAGAACCAGGGTGTGGATACCTAATATAGCACGATCCATGGCAAGATGAATGGGGACAGGTATAGAAAGCGTGCACTGCACCTTCAAGAGAACGCACAGTAGCACGCATATGTCCTGTGGGCATACACAAGGGAGCAGGCTAAATGGCCTCTAATGACTACCCTGTTTCCCCAAAAATAAGACCTACCTAAAAAAAAAGCCTAGCCTAATTTTCAAGGAGCCTTTAAATATAGGACTTACCCCAAAAATTAGCCCCAGTTACACTACGTAAAAAAAAAAGAGAATACATTACCTAGCAAGATTGGTCCTGGTCTCTCCTGCTGCTCTCTAGAGGTTCAGCATGTTCGACGTTGCTCCCACAGTACTCAGCCACTCACACAACATCACTTCCTGGTTAAGGGATTCATAAATCCCACCTCCAGCAAGTGAGGGCTGTGACTGGTTTGCTGCTTAACCAATCAATGCAGTGCTGTATGAACCAATCGCAGTCATCGTATTGGTAAACGATGCATTGATTGGCTGAGCAGCAGTTAAAGAACCAATCACAGCCATCGCTTCCTTGAGGCAGGATTTATGAATCACGTAACCAGGAAGTGGCCGAGGACTGCGGGAAGCACATCAGAGCTGTGGAAAGCAGCAGGAGGGTCATTGACTGAGCCTGCTAGGTAAGTATAATAAGACCTCCACCGAAAATAATACCTAGGTAGTGCCTCTTTTGGGACAAAAATTAATATAAGACAGGGTCATATTTTGGGGGAAACACGGTATAATGGGGTTGTGTTCAATTTCCAGGAAGCATTTTGCACAACAGAAATGGAATCTGAAAGGACATTCTGTGCGGAGGACAGAGCCACACTTTCCTAGGTTGACCCTTTGTATGTTATGTAAAGGTATGTTTTGTGTTGTGGTGGTGGAAAAAAACAGAAAATAGAGATAAAGTTCAATAAAAAGATTTAATTAAAAAAAGAAAGCAATTTGCAATTGAGCATTTTTCTTGGCGGAAATCAGCTATGGAGGTTCCAAATGGAACCTGTAACGCTGATGTGAATGAACCATTTAAGGACAGTCTTCTCAAGTTATTTGAGGTTGTATTTCCAGGCATGAAACTACTTTGATCTTGTGATTTTATGGATGCAATCACCTTTTACACCCTTGGAGCTAAGATCCTTCAGAAAATTTTGAAATCTGTGTTAAGTAAACAGTAAACATTGTTTTTTTTTGGTGACTCTTGATATATGAGACCCAACATGTTTTGATGTTTGCATATTTACTAAATAGATTTTTTAGATACCATCTAAAGCTTACATTTTCATCTAAACAGATGAAAATGTAAGCTTCATGTATCAAACCAGAAGTATTGTCAATGAAGTCCTACTTTTATTTCTTCAAAATATTCTGTTTGTATCAATTTATCAAATATCCTTGCTCACACTTAGCCTTGTTTGTCAGTTTTGATTTAGTAGGTCTCAAGCTGAGAATTTGGGGAGGAGTTTTGGAATATCAAATTACGATGATACATATCAAATTCTCTGTCTGTGAAATTAAGAAAAATCTACCAGGGAGGAATTTATTAAAGAAATAAAGTATTTCTTCCTAAAAGTTCAGAATAAGGTGGTTCAGAGAATTATGGCTTATTGAAGTTTACCAAAAAATGCATGTAATATCCAGTATGTAATAGAAACAAATTAGATGCTTTTTCTTTTTTCCATTGTTCACTTGTGTACTGATTGCTGAAATCTGAAAACTTGCTGTAGGCAAAAAGCCTAATGTCATTATCACTATTTTACATTTAGTAGATCTGTATATGGATGCCAGAATAAAGCAATTAGCAATTTTGGAAATCAACAATAGGCTGTAATAGCCCTAAAAGTTAAATCATATGCAGATGTCTATTAATTAACCCCTTCAAGTCCACAAACTGGATATTTAGGTCCAAACTGCTGACAATTAATTACTGTGATTTCATTAAAGAGATTAAAGAAACAATGAGGTTGTGTAAAAGGACCAGTGATCAGCCGAAAAAGAGAGAACACTTGGATGATCATTCGAGTTTCAGGAAATATAAAAATACTCATTGATCACCTGTAAATCTCCCCATATTGAACAGAGAGATGTGCAGCCAGCCTGTTTTCAGGCCATGTGAAAGAAAATTAAACAAGCGCTAATGGACATACATGTCGATCAACGCTCATTACATTGGGTCAAGAAGACAAGCCATATAACAATAACTGGGAATTGTGAGTCAAAGCCAGAATAACCATTCACAAACAGCTGTTTTGGATGGATTGTCCCTCATCAATGTGCAGAAGGTTTCTGGCTTGGCTAGTGAGAGGCCTATAGATGTGGGTCAGGAAGGGTATCGTTTCTCCTTATACCTCCTTCACACAAGCGATGTGCCCTCATGCTGGCTGCATCGTGACAAAAAATTGTGTGAACGAAGAATAGCAGTGATCAAGTCCCGAGCTTTAGCCAGGTTTTCTCATCCATTCACATGGGCAAGCTGCAGTGTATTAGCAAAAAAAAATACGCTGCAGCTCGGAAATCCCTCGGTCGACATAAATCCTCGGAATGAATTCTAATATTTAACTAGAGCCAGTTGTAATCTTTTCCCAGCACTGGGTGCTGCTAAACTCCCTTACCCTCCCTTTTTTTCAGCTACCATTGGAGTCTATGGGAGCTTCCAGCGTATCTCGGCAAAAAGATAGGGCAGAAGCTATCTTTTCCAGCTGCATATAAAAATTGGTCACTGATCTTCTACTATTCCGGGTGCAATGTTTCTATGTGGCTAAAAGTCGCTCATCTGAATGAACACACTGGGAACCAATGCTTCAGATGGTTGCAATTTTTTTATCACAGCTAAATTAGCCACGCAAAAACGCTTGCGTGAATAAGGCCTTAAGGAGAGCTCTTCTGGTAAATATGCAAATGGAAAGATTTAAAACTTGATGCAACAATATGAGCCAGAAATTTGCAAAATAGTGAAGATTAACCTTTTCCCATCATCGCCCGTTTTGTTTTTCTTTTAATTTTTCTATTCCCCACTTTAAAAAAAAAAAACATGACTTTTTTTTTATTTTTCCAGTGACATAGTCATATGAGGGCTTTTTCTGTGGGGCAACTTGTATTTTTTAACATGCCATATAATGTATTGGAAACATTTTTTTAAAGTGACAAATGAAAAAAGGCAATTTCGCCAAAGTTGATTTTTCTGGCATTCACAGTGCAGTAAAATGGAAACATATTTATTCTGTGGGTCAGTACAGTTTAGGTGATACCAAATGTATATAGTTTTTTTTTTATGTTGCACTACTTCACAAAAATAAAGTATTTTAACCCCTTAAGGACATGGCCTATTTTGGCATTGAGGATGCAACGATTTTTGGGGGATACTCATTTCCACTTTTCAAAAGCAATAACTTTTTTATTTTTCCATCAACGTGGCTAAATGAGGGCTTGTTTTTTTGGGTTGTGAAGTGTAGTTTTTATCGGTGCCTTAAGTTCACAAAAATAAAGTATTTTAAAATTTTCATCGGTGCCTTACTTCACAAAAATAAAGTATTTTAACCCCTTAAGGACATGGCCTATTTTAGCATTGAGGATGCAACAATTTTAAAGTATTTTAAACGAAATAAAGTATTTTAAAGTTTTTATCAGTGCCTTACTTCACAAAAATAAAGTATTTTACCCTTTAAGGACATGGCCTATTTTGGCAGTGAGGATGCAACGATTTTTGGGGGATTTTCATCTCCACTTTTCAAAAGCAGTAACTTTTTTTATTTTTCCATCGACGTGGCTGAATGAAGACTTATTTTTTTGGGTTGTAAAGTGTCGTTTTTGTCGGTGCCTTAAGTTTTTCGGTGTATTTTTTGGGTGCATAGATTATATTTAGAGATGAGCGAGCACCAAAATGCTTTTCGCGATGCTCGAGGGTTCATTTCGAGTAATGAACCCCATTGAAGTCAATGGGCGACCCGAACATTTTTGTATATCGACGATGCTCGCTAAGGTTTTCATTTGTGAAAATCTGGGCAATTCAAGAAAGTGATGGGAATGACACAGAAACGGATGGGGCAGGCGAGGGGCTACATGTTGGGCTGCATCTCAAGTTCCCAGGTCCCACTATTAAGCCACAATAGCGGCAAGAGTGGGCCCCCCCCTCCCAACAATTTTAACTTCTGAAAACCCTCATTAGCAAGGCATACCTTAGCTAAGCACCACACTACCTCCAACAAAGCACAATCACTGCCTGCATGACACTCCGCTGCCACTTCTCCTGGGTAACATGCTGCCCAACACCCCCCCCCCCCCCCCCCGCATGACCCAGTGTCCACAGCGCACACCAAAGTGTCCCTGCGCAGCCTTCAGCTGCACTCATGCCACACGCTGGCCTCATAGCCACACCACCCTCATATCTATTTATAAGTGCGTCTGCCATGAGGAGGAACCGCAGGCACACACTGCAGAGGGTTGGCACGGCCAGGCAGCGACCCTCTTTAAAAGGGGCGGGGCGATAGCCCACAATGCTGTACAGAAGCAATGAGAAATCCAATCCTGTGCCACCTCCATCAGGAGCTGCACACGTGGGCATAGCAATGGGGAACCCATGTGCCACACACTATACATTCTGTCAAGGTGTCTGCATGCCCCAGTCAGACCGGGGTTTTTTATAAATAGTCACAGGCAGGTACAACTCCGCAATGGGAATTCCGTGTGCACCCACAGCATGGGTGGCTCCCTGGAACCCACCGGCAGTACATAAATATATCCCATTGCATTGCCCATCACAGCTGAGGTAACGTCAGGTTTAATGCAGGTGGGCTTCAGCCCACACTGCATTCCCCAGTCAGACTGGGGTTCTTTATAAGTAGACACATGCAGTTACAACTCCGTGTGGACCGACAGCATAGGTGGGTCCCAGGAAGCCACCGGCGGTACATAAATATATCCCATTGCAGTGCCCTGGACAGCAAAGCTAACGTCAGATTAAATGCAGGTGGGCTTCGGCCCACACTGCATGCCCCAGTCAGACTGGGGTTTTTTATAAGTAGACACAGGCAGGTACAACTCCCTAATGTGAAGTCCGTGTGGACCGACAGCATGGGTGGGTCCCAGGAAGCCACCGGCGGTACATAAATATATCCCATTGCAGTGCTCTGGACAGCAAAGCTAACGTCAGATTAAATGCAGGTGGGCTTCGGCTGTACATAAATGTATACCATTGCAGTGCCCTGCTCAGCACAGCTAACATCACATACAATACAGGTGTGCTTCGGCCTACAGTGCATGCCCCAGTCAGAGTGGTAATATGTACCTTAACAGTAACCGCGTTGGTGGGAATGTGGTGGCGACTGCGGACCTAGTAGCGCGGTTTTATTTAGTTGGTTTTCGTAATGTGGCCAGGATTAAGTGGGCCGTGGCGGGGGGATGGTGGGGGGGCTCTCTTGTTGTGTCGGTAAAGGTGAACTTCTTGGAATGCCACCAGACGGACCTATGCAAAGGTATTTGCCAAGAATGTTTTCATTGTTGGAGGAGGAGGGGGATGTTTTTTAGGCACTACGTGTCCTCTCCACGTGCCCGTGGTTATATGCACCTTAACAGTAACTGCGTTGGTGGGAAATGGCCTCGCCACCATCATGTCTTTGGGAAGCCTCTGTTTCCACACCCCAGTGACATAGCATTAGCAGCGGTATAGGTAGAGCCCAGAATTAGTAACATTTCAGCGTAGCATTAGGGACAGGCCCCAGTAACATATCACTAGCAGCATTATAGGGGGAGCACAGTATTAGTTCCATTTCAGTAGTAGTAGCAGTCCAGACAGGCCCCAGTAGCAATTCCGAAGCAGCAGTATAGGGGGAGCACAGTATTAGTTCCATTTCAGTAGTAGTAGCAGTCTAGACAGGCCCCAGTAACATATCACTAGCAGCAGTATAGGGGGAGCACAGTATTAGTTCCATTTCAGTAGTAGTAGCAGTCTAGACAGGCCCCAGTAACAATTCCGAAGCAGCAGTATAGGGGGAGCACAGTATTAGTTCCATTTCAGAAGTAGTAGCAGTCTAGATAGGCCCCAGTAACATTCCCGTTGCAGCAGTTTAGGGAGATAACAGTCTCTTGCACATTTCAGTAGTTGCAGTATAGACGGCCCCAGTTACATTTATGTAGCAAAAGTGTAGGCCAACCCCACACACCTTGCTGTACCATGAGTGCAGGCGAAGCCCATAAAAATTACTAGGATAACACTGTAGGCGAGGGCCCAAAAAAATTGGTGTACCAACAGTACTAATGTACCTCAGAAAAATTGCCCATGCCCAACCAAGAGGGCAGGTGAAACCCATTATTCGCTTTGGTTAATGTGGCTTAATTTGTACCTAGGCCTGTAGGCAGCCCAGTTAAAATAAAAATTGGTTCAGGTGCAAGTTTCAACGCTTAAATGAGAATTGAAAAAGAAAAATTGCCCGTTCGGCGTGATTACGTGAGGTTTCAGGAGGAGGAGCAGGAGGAGGAGAATGAATATAATACACATTGATGAAGCTAAAAGGTCCCCATTTTTGATGGTGATAGAAAACGATGCTTCCATCCGCGGGTGCAGCCTAAGTATTGTTTAGGTACCACTGCTGTCCGCTGGTGGAGAAGAGAAGTCTGGGGAAATCCAGGCTTTGTTCATCTTTATGAGTGTAAGCCTGTCGGCACTGTCAGTTGAAAGGCGGGTACGCATACCCTCTCTGAAAAGACGCTAGCCGCAGGACAAGCAAGCACCTCCAGGGCATACAGCGCGAGTTCAGGCCACGTGTCCAGCTTCAACACCCAGTAGTTGTAGGGGGCAGAGGCGTCACGGAGGACGGTCGTGCGATCAGCTACGTACTCCCTCACCATCCTTTTACAGTGCTCCCGCCGACTCAGCCTTGACTGGGGAGCGGTGACACAGTCTTGCTGGGGAGCCATAAAGCTGGCAAAGGCCTTGGAGAGTGTTCCCTGCCTGCGCTGTACATGCTGCCTGCTCTCCGCGCCTCCCCTGCTACCTGGCCCTCGGAACTGCGCCTTCTGCCACTAGCGCTGTCGGATGGGAATTTTACCATCAGTTTGTCCGCCAGGGTCCTGTGGTATAGCATCACTCTCGAACCCCTTTCCTCTTCGGGTATGAGAGTGGAAAGGTTCTCCTTATACCGTGGGTCGAGCAGTGTGTACACCCAGTAATCCGTAGTGGCCAGAATGCGTGTAACGCGAGGGTCACGAGAAAGGCCTCCTAACATGAAGTCCGCCATGTGTGCCAGGGTACCTGTACGCAACACATGGCTGTCCTCACTAGGAAGATCACTTTCAGGATCCTCCTCCTCCTCCTCTTCCTCCTCCTCCTCCTCAGGCCATACACGCTGAAAGGATGACAGGCAAGCAGCATGGGTACCCTCAGCAGTGGGCCAAGCTGACTCTTCCCCCTCCTCCTCATGCTCCTTCCCCTCCTCCTCCTCAACGCGCTGAGATATAGACAGGAGGGTGCTCTGACTATCCAGCGACATACTGTCTTCCCCCGCCTCCGTTTCCGAGCGCAAAGCGTCTGCCTTTATGCTTTGCAGGGAACTTCTCAAGAGGCATAGCAGAGGAATGGTGACGCTAATGATTGCAGCATCGCCGCTCACCATCTGGGTAGACTCCTCAAAGTTTCCAAGGACCTGGCAGATGTCTGCCAACCAGGCCCACTCTTCTGTAAAGAATTGAGGAGGCTGACTCCCACTACGCCGCCCATGTTGGAGTTGGTATTCCACTATAGCTCTACGCTGCTCATAGAGCCTGGCCAACATGTGGAGTGTAGAGTTCCACCGAGTGGGCACCTCGCACAGCAGTCGGTGGACTGGCAGATGAAACCGATGTTGCAGGGTCCACAGGGTGGCAGCGTCCGTCTTGGACTTGCGGAAATGTGCGCTGAGCCGGCGCACCTTTCCGAGCAGGTCTGACAAGCGTGGGTAGCTTTTCAGAAAGCCCTGAACCACCAAATTAAAGACGTGGGCCAGGCATGGCACGTGCGTGAGGCTGCCGAGCTGCAGAGCCGCCACTAGGTTACGGCCGTTGTCACACACGACCATGCCCGGTTGGAGGCTCAGTGGCGAAAGCCAGCAGTCGGTTTGCTCTGTCAGACCCTGCAGCAGTTTGTGGGCCGTGCGCCTCTTCTCTCCGAAGCTGAGTAGTTTCAGCACGGCCTGCTGGCGCTTGCCCACCGCTGTGCTGCCACCCCACGCGACACCGACTGGTGGTGACGTGCTGCTGCTGACACATCTTGATTGCGAGACAGAGGTTGCGTAGGAGGAAGAGGAGGAGGGTGGTTTAGTGGAGGAAGCATACACCGCCGCAGATACCAGCACCGAGCTGGGGCCCGCAATTCTGGTGGTGGGTAGGACGTGAGCAGTCCCAGGCTCTGACTCGGTCCCAGACTCCACTAAATTCACCCAATGTGCCGTCAGGGAGATATAGTGGCCCTGCCCGCCTGTGCTTCTCCACGTGTCCATTGTTAAGTGGACCTTGGCAGTAACCGCGTTGGTGAGGGCGCGTACAATGTTGCGGGAGACGTGGTCGTGCAGGGCTGGGACGGCACATCGGGAAAAGTAATGGCGACTGGGAAACGAGTAGCGCGGGGCCGACGCCGCCATCATGTTTTTGAAAGCCTCCGCTTCCACAAGCCTATACGGCAGCATCTCCAGGCTGATCAATTTGGCTATGTGCACGTTTAACGCTTGAACGTGCGGGTGCGTGGCGGCGTATTTGCGCTTGCGCTCAATCAATTGCGCTAGCGACGGCTGGACGGTGCACTGAGAGACATTGCTGGATGGGGCCGAGGACAGCGGAGGTGAGGGTGTGGGTGCAGGCCGGGAGACGGTCGTGCCTGTGTCCTGAGAGGGGGGTTGGATCTCAGTGGCAGGTTGGGGCACAGGGGGAGAGGCAGTGGTGCAAACCGGAGGCGGTGAACGGCCTTCGTCCCACCTTGTGGGGTGCTTGGCCATCATATGTCTGCGCATGCTGGTGGTGGTGAGGCTGGTAGTGGTGGCTCCCCGGCTGATCTTGGCGCGACAAACCTTGCACACCACAGTTCGTCAGTCGTCTGCACTCTCAGTGAAAAGCACCTCGGCCTTTGAGCACCACTTTGAGCACCTCAGCCTCTGCAGGGTGGCATGGCGCGAGGGGGCGCTTTGGGAAACAGTTGGTGGATCATTCGGTCTGGCCCTGCCTCTACCCCTGGCCACCGCACTGCCTCTTCCAACCTGCCCTGCTGCTGCACTTGCCTCCCCCTCTGAAGACCTGTCCTCAGTAGGCTTAGCAAACCAGGTGGGGTCAGTCACCTCATCGTCCAGCTGCTCTTCCTCCGAATCCTCTGTGCGCTCCTCCCTCGGACTTACTCCAATTACTACTACCTGAGTGATAGACAACTGTGTCTCATCGTCATCGTCATCGTCCTCCTCACCCACTGAAAGCTCTTGAGACAGTTGCCGGAAGTCCCCAGCCTCATCCCCCGGACCCCGGGAACTTTCCAAAGGTTGGGCATCGGTCACGACAAACTCCTCCGGTGGGAGAAGAACCATTGCTGCCCATTCTGGGCAGGGGCCCGAGAACAGTTCCTGGGAGTCTGCCTGCTCCTCAGAATGTGTCATTGTTATGGAGTGAGGAGGCTGGGAGGAAGTAGGAGCAGCAGCCAGAGGATTCAGAGTTGCAGCAGTGGACGGTGTAGAAGTCTGGGTGGTTGATAGATTGCTGGATGCACTTTCTGACATCCACGACAGGACCTGCTCACACTGCTCATTTTCTAATAAAGGTCTACCGCGTGGACCCATTAATTGTGAGATGAATCTGGGGACCCCTGAAACTTGCCTCTCTCCTAATCCCGCAGCAGTCGGCTGCGGTACACCTGGATCAGGAGCTCGGCCTGTGCCCACACCCTGACTTGGGCCTCCGCGCCCTCGCCCGCGTCCACGTCCTCTAGGCCTACCCCTACCCCTCAGCATGGTGTATTACGAGTAGAGCAGAAACAGAACGCTGTAATTAAATGTGCCGCTTATTGGCCTGTGGTTGGAGGCTGACTTTGCTTACGGAACGCACAGCAGAGCCAGGAAACAATTTTGCGCACGTCTGTAGTGAGACCTAGGTGCGTAGGACTGAGCTAGTGGAATTCACAGCGCAGAAGCAGTCAAGTCGCCAAAGGGCAGTGGTACGCTTTAAGTATTTGGCTTCCCTTTTTTAAAATGGTGAGCTGAAACACCAGACAGATACTGTATGCAGCGTATATTATGTTTACTGTTACCCTCTGGCGCTATGACGGCGGTGATGTAACGGAGACAGCAGAGCCAGGAAACAATTTTGCGCACGCCTGTAGTGAGACCTAGGTGCGTTGGACTAAGCTAGTGGAATTCACAGCACAGAAGCAGTCAAGTCGCCAAAGGGCAGTGGTATGCCTTAAGTATTTGGCTTCCCTTTTTTAAAATGGTGAGCTGAAACACCAGACAGATACTGTATGCAGCGTATATTATGTTTACTGTTTCCCTCTGGCGCTATGACGGCGGTGATGTAACGGAGACAGCAGAGCCAGGAAACAATTTTGCGCACGCCTGTAGTGAGACCTAGGTGCGTAGGACTGAGCTAGTGGAATTCACAGCGCAAAAGCAGTCAAGTCGCCAAAGGGCAGTGGTACGCCTTAAGTATTTGGCTTCCCTTTTTTAAAATGGTGAGCTGAAACACCAGACAGATACTGTATGCAGCGTACATATTGTATACTCTTTCCCTCTGGCGCTATGACGGCGGTGATGTAACGGGCACAGCAGAGCCAGGAAACAATTTTGTGCACGCCTGCTGTAACGCTTAGCTGCATATTAATTAGGACTACTACCCCCAGCAGACACGCAGTACACTGAAGACTGTCACAGGCAGCCAAAAGATAGTATTTTTCCCCAATTTTTTTGAAAAAGCCCACTGCCTATATAGACAGTATATCTCTTTCACCTTTCCCTCTTTCCCTGCCTCACCAGTACTGCCCCTATACTCTGTACAATGACTGCAGACTGAGGACGCAATGGTCTGCACGCCCGATATACAAAAAAAAAATTAAATTGTGCAACACAGCTAAAAGCAGCCTCAACAGTACTGCATACGGTCAGATGTGGCCCTAAGAAGGACCATTGGGGTTCTTGAAGACTAATATTACACCTAACACTCTCCCTATAGCAGCTACAGCAAGACAGCACTTTCCCTGATCTCTGTCACCATGCATCTGTGGCGAGCCGCGGGAGGGGCAGATTTTAATACTCGGGTGTCACCTGATCTCCCCAGCCACTCACTGCAGGGGGGTGGTATAGGGCTGGAACGTCACAGGAGGAAGTTGTAATGCCTTCCATGTCTTTCTATTGGCCAGAAAAGCGCGCTAATGTCTCAGAGATGAAAGTGAAAGTAACAAAAACATTGCGTGGTACTCGTCTCGAGTAACGGGTATCTCGAACACCCTAATACTCGAACGAGCATCAAGCTCGGACGAGTACGCTCGCTCATCTCTAATTATATTGTAAAACTTTTATTATTTATTTTATGATCGCAGGGAGAGCAAAGACATCAATTCTGCCATTGTCTTTCGTGTTTTTTTAACAGTGTTAATCATGCAGCATAAATGACACAATACATTTTTTCTGCAGGGTGGTACAATTACAACGATACCAAAATTCTTTTTTTTTAGGTTCTTCCACCTTTCCGCAACAAAAACCCTCTTTTTTGGAAATTATCTGTTTTTCTTAATCGGTGCATTCAAAGTCCTATAACTTTTTTATTTTTCCATTTTTTATTATTTTTATTTTTGTGTAACGAGCTGTAGTTTTTATGGGTACCATTTTAAGGTACATACGACTTCTTTGATCACTTTTATTGCTTTTTTGGGGAGGTAAAATGAAAAAAATAAGTATTTTGCCTCATTTTTTAAGGGTTTTTTTACACAATTTGTTGTGCAAGATGTTACAGATATGACAATACCAAATATGTGGGGTTTTAATTTAAAAAATAAATTTTTTTATAATAAGGGCTCTTTCACATCAGCGTATATCGGCCAGCCGTTTTCACGGTCTGCCGATATACTCTGTGATCTGATGCATTGGATTCCAATGCATCAGATCACATGGCCGTATTCCCGTGATGTAAAAGCGCCCAGCTGGCCCATATGGGTGCCGATGGGAACCTCTTATGGGGTTAACCCACCAAACACCAGGTGAGTAACTATTCACCTTCCAAAAATTGTTTATTTATCCCACAAGGTGCAATTCTAACTTCTTTTATCCATGTTCAGCTGGTGAATATAACACTAGAACTCTTCAGAATACGTTGGCCGCTGCATGGGCTCCTATGGGAGCCAATGACAGTGGCCAGAGAAGGGAGGTGGGAGAGAGTTTAGCAGCATTCCTGCTAAACTCCCTCCCTCTTCTCTCCTCCCCTCCAGCTGATTCCAATGGGAGGGACAGAGCTAAGCACCGCCCCATCCCACCTCCTTCCATTGCTGCTGCGGACATGGGGCTGAATGGGGTCGGAGTTAGCCAGCAATGGGAGAAGGTGGGACAGGGTGGCACTTAGCTCCACCCCCATCCCACCCTCTCCTATTGGAATCAGCCGAAGGGAAGAGGTGAGCAGGTGAGGTGGAGGGAAGGTTCAACGGCATTGCAGCCTCAGCGTATATGCGCCGGGACCCATGCTGTGTGAACGGGCGCACAAATGTTAGATTTGTGCGCCTGTTCACACGCATTTATGCCCCAGATGGTAGCGTATATTTGCCGGCCGTGAAAACAGCGGCCGATATACACTTGTGGGAAAGAGCCCTAATAGGGGAAAAAGCACAAAAAAAGGTTATATTCATTTTTTTATTTTGACACTGCTTTGATCTTTTTTTTACACTATTTGTGTCCCTGTGGGGGATTTGCACCATAACACCCATGATCGCAATGATAAAGCATTGCAGGACTTCTGTCCTCCAATGCCTTATCGCTTGTTAAGGCGATCATAGGCACTGGCAATGCAGGATGCCTATATCTGACGTCCTGTTGCCACGGTAACCCGATAACAACGTGAGAGTCCGATGACATCACAGAGTGAGCACGCTCCCCCTGTGAACCCTTTACATGCCGCAATCTACATAGATTGCAGCATGTAAGGGGTTAACAGCTGGGGTCGCTATCCCAACGCCTGGCTCCCGCTGCTGGATAGCGTGGGATCTCTTCTGATCTCACGCTATGCTCAGGGCGTAACTGTAGATCCTGTTGGACTGCCAGTACTACCCTGCCAGGATGTATAGTTACGCCCTGTAGCACTAACGGGTTAAAAAATAGCTTTCTGTCGCCATCTTCTGTCCCCATAACAGGATAAACAATGTTATATTTTAATAAATTAGTTTTAACGTCCAGGCCAGCATTAACAACTTCCTATCCACCGACAGCAACTAAGTTGGACTGAGTTTGACACTTTCAGAGAGGCATGTAAACTATATTTTAGATTGAAGCCTCATTTATCAGGGGTCAAAGGGCAGGCATTGGGAATTGTAATTTCCTATTTACAGGGGCACCGTCAAGCTCTTTCCTCCAATAATTATTTCACAGTGTTAGGTCTCCTATATGACAATCCTGACAGTGTTGCTTTAGCCGAGAGGAAAATTCATTTAACTGAGCAAGGTAGATGTCCATCTGAGGATTATTACACTGAATTCCGAATTTTGGGCTAACATCAATCAATGTAATGACATGGATCTTAGGAGCCAGTTTTGTAATGGATTATTTGACAAAGTGAAAGATTTAAGGATCCAGTATTCTACGCTTAATACATTAGAGGAACTATGGATCCAGCAATAAAGATAGACAGCAGTATTCGTGAGAGGGCTAGTCAGACATTGTTTTCTCAGTTGACCCCTCTCTCATCTATGCCGGTTGTTGAGCCTCCAGATGAACCCATGCAATTAGCATCAGTAGTCAGCATGAAGAAATGTAGGGAGAAAGGACTTAAAAATGGATTGTGTTTGTACTGTGGTCAAGAGAGTTTGTAATTGTCCTTCTGTGCCAAATCGTAAGCACTCAGAAAACTAGTAGATCTGGTGGATTTTGAAGCTGGTTCATCAGGTCTATAGTTTGCTTGGTTGGCGTTCTCTGAGTTAATCCTCCTGGTTGAATTGAGTACAAGCAATTATCACATCCCTGAGAATGTTTTTATAGACTCTAGCACTGATGTTAATTTGATTGATTTCAAATCTGCTTCTGATTGAGAATCTCAATTAGTGCCACTTTTCAAGCCGATTCCTGTCACTGTCATTGACTCATTCCCTTTAGCCCAGAGCCACATTAGATTTGCATAAGTGTCTCTAAAGTTTGGGTTGTTTTATATGGAAAACATTACTTTAAATGTCTTTGATTCACTACAAATTCTTCTTGGTTTCATAAGGTAGTAATTGATTGAAATACTGGTGAAATCTCTAAATGGGGAAGAATCTGTTTGAATAAATGTATGTCTGTAGACCTAACAGCTGTTGATGTTGACCCTCTTCTTGAATATCTAGAGGACTTGTTGATGTTTTTTCTAAAACTGAATGAGGAAAATTAACACCACACAAACTGTATGACTGTACAAGCCTTGTGTTATGTGTGCTGCTGGGATCTGTAGTTCTAAGCTTCCTAGCAGCACAGACCTCACAGGGTTAATTGATTGAGCTGGCTGGGTGTGGTACTTCCTGCTAGACAATCTCCTGGGTCTGTTCTCACATATAAACCCAGCTCCTGGTCAGTCTCTGTCTGGTGTTCAGAGTGAGCAGTCATGAATCCTTGTTAAAGTTTGCTGTGTGATCTCTGTCTTGCTGGTTCATGTCCATTTGTTTGTTTGTTTATATTCTGTCAGTTTTGTGTTAGCTTGCTGTTTGACCTGCTATCTGTGTCCTGTCCTGTTGCAGGGTGCTGTGTGAACTGTGTCCGGTTCTGCTAGACTCCTGGCTACTGTAGGGACTAGCAGTATAACCAGGAGCAGTGAAGTGGCCTGCTAGCTTTCATGTTTTGTACAAAATGTCAACTAATACCTGGTATTTACATTCAGCTTATCATCTGTTACTAGTGGTTGCATTTTGGCTGCTGTATGCTGTATATTCTGGTTCTATGTGTCCCGTTGTTCAGTCCCTGTCATGTGGCATGTGAATGCATCTTGTTCTGGTGCGTGGCTCCTAGGATCAGCTAGGGCCGAGATCCGAAGACTGCTGGGCTGCCCTTATTGGGGTCAACCTCCCGGTAGCAGAGGGTCAGTTGCATGAAACTCGTGTGAATACCGTGTGCAACCTGTGTGCATACCCAGTCCTTCTTTGGTCACAATTGTGTGGGCCCTGTGCTTAGTTTGCCACACGATCGTAACACCTTGAGGGTATATATCTCTGATAGCCTTAGGAAGGATCATATATTCATCCATCCATCCAATACATCTGTTGGGCCTAGTTTCTTTATTAAATATTATTAAATATCCTTGTTTGAATTTTCACAAATTAAATTAAATAACCATACGCAACCCTTATATACTATTCCTTATCCCTGATCGATTTAGTTATCTATATGTTGTTCAAAGGTTTTCAAAACTTGATTTACACAGTGTTTATAATCTTATTCATATAAGAAAACAGTGTTTAATGGACCATTTACACGGGATGATTATCACTCAAAATATATTCAAACAAATTTCAGCGATAATCGTGCAGTGTAAGTGCAGAAAAATCACTCACTATTCGTTCACAGGTTTTTATGGAACAGTTTCGTGATTGGTCTTATTAAATATTGGTCTTCTCTTCCTCCCAGTCGCTGCTTGTCAGATGCCACAGCGTCATGGCATGGTGGCCGCAACGCAGGGTCAGACCTGTCGCCCTGTTATGCAGGGTAAGAGTTAATGCACATTGTTGCTGTCTCTCTATATGCTGCATGGATGCTTGCTAACTATTAGTCATTCTTGGGAGAGGGTTGGGGGGGTCTCTAGTTGCTCTTCCAATTTAGAGGTGTGGAGGGCTTTATATTCATACCCCTTCCTTTGCATCTTGCTGCTTATTCAGTTCTCTAAAGGAGAGGTCGGTGTTGGAGATCCTATAGCCTGGATGAATTGCTTTCTTATTCAGATAAGTGCTGCTATATTATTTCTGTTTTTGGCTACCTTTATTGTTTTGCCTTGCGGTGTCAGTACATCTCTCCAGGTGTTCCTATAGGGATAGTTACGACCCAGGAAGAAGACAGCGGGGCTGTCCTTATCAGATAATTACTCTGCTTGCAGGCAGGGACTCCTCACCTCCCTGTTAAGGCCCATTTAGACACAACGATTATCGCTCACAATTCGCTCAAAAGCCATCTTTTGAGCGATAATCATTGGGTGTAAATGTGCCCATCTTTCAGTTTTCTGCTGAACGACGGTTTTCAGTTCTGCTTGAAAACCATCTTTCGGCAGAAGAGCTGATAAACAGCACTGCATGCTGTGTTCTGCCTGGGGAGCACTGATACAGCTGATTGCATTCTCTCAGCTGTTAGCCCCACAGCAGAATAAAGGGAATGTAATCAGGAAACAGCAGGTGACTAGTCTTATGTGATTTTACCTTAGACAGGACATGCGTGACTGCAATGCCCGCATCTAAGGTCCGTGCTGTGAGAAAAGATAGGACCTGACCTATATTTGGTGCATGCTGCACAGGAGTTTCCATTGACTCCTATGGGAGCAGGACAAAAAGGGAGGGGGAAGGAGTTTAGCTGGGAACCATGCTCAGAAAAGACAGGTGTCTGTAGTTTAGACATTAGAAAACATTAGGAGGATTTCTGCTGACCGAGGTAATTCCATATGCCGCTTAACCCAGAAGCACATTTTAAATATCCCGCTCTAAACTCCTGTTAGTGCCCGCAGGGAGGAGGGGAAGCTCCATGGGTTCTGTTCATCTCCCCAAGGGTTTCCTTAATCCCCGTGGGGACTAGCAGGAGTTTACAGCAGGACATTTAAAATGTGCTTCCAGGCAGCAAGTTTTATGTTCAAAAGTATTTTATTGAGTTTTTACAACATATAACTTACATTATTGTCTGTTCGTGTTAAACAGAGATGCAAGATTACGTTTCTAATGGTTATTAGAGATGCAATAAAAGCTAATATATATATATATATATATTTTACATTTCTGGTTTTATTATTGTAAACATTAAATATCTCCTAAAGCTTCAATAACATCCTTCTGCCTGATTTGTGACTTTAACAAACATTGCTTCTGAGTTCTAAACTTGTATTTAACAGACAGCAAGTTTTAAATGTCCCGTTGTAAGAAGTGGGGAATTCCTCCAGCCCCATTGCTGGGCAATTTCCCTGCAGCGAGAGGCAGTAGGGGACTCCCTCAACTTATCTCCCCAGCTTTGGGTTCTCTAAGGGATTTCCCCACAGGGGGGAGAGAGAGAGGCGGGGTTAGAGGGCTTCCCTGAGAGTGGTGGCAGGGCTAGAGGGATCCACCCTCTGCCCCTGCCCCTCTAACCCCTCTCAACTTGCAATGGGGAAATCCCAGGGACGAGACCTCTAGCCTACACCTCTCTCTCTAGTCCCACCCCCTCTCTCTCTGTACTTTGGGCCTGTCCCACAGGGAACCCAATAGCAGAGAGAGCGGGGCTATGGATTAATAGCCTTACTCTTTCTCTGTTATGGGGAAATCACAAAGCTCTGTGAGGCTTCTTCTCTCTCCCCTCCGGGAGCAACTGCACTTTTTTAAAGCAACATGCTGCTTCAGTGAATGGTCAATGTTCACGTGCATAAAGCTCGGGTATTGTGTGTGTGAAAAATAGCTCGTTAATGCGATTTTCAGTGCAGTATAGATGCAATTTTTTCATGCACCTCTACTGCGCTAAAATCACGTTCGTGTGAACGAGGCTTCACTTTAATGGTTATGACTAGAGATGAGTGAGCGTACTCGGAAAAGCACTACTCGCTCGAGTAATTTGCTTTATCCGAGTATCGCTGTGCTCGTCCCTGAAGATTCGGGTGCCGGCACGGAGCGGGGAGCTGCAGGGGAGAGCGGGGAGGAACGGAGGGGAGATCTTTCTCTCCCCCTCTCCCGCCCGCTCTCCCCTGCTCCCCGCTGCGACTCACCTGTCAGCCGCAGCGGCACCCGAATCTTCAGGGACGAGCACAGCGATACTCGGATAAAGCAAATTACTCGAGCGAGTAGTGCTTTTCCGAGTACGCTCGCTCATCTCTAGTTATGACCTTGACTAGGCTAGTTAGTCATGATAAGAGCATAAAAAAATGAGTGAACAAAAAAATGTCACTGAAGAAATGCCTCTAAAAATGCATGTACTGGTTAAAAATGTAGCTGGCTTTTTTATGCACCTTTTTTAGGTGCACAAAATGCCAGCAATAAATGTGTGTGGAAAAAGCTTTAAACCATAAATATACTATACTAGGTTTCCTTGCATTTCAATTAAGTGTAGGCTCACTTTAATGGCTCTTCCACACTGGCGATAGATTTTCCAGCGATGCTAGCCCCTCTCTTGGTTAGAGAAGAATCATTATGAGAACCCCTCTAGCCCCGCCCACTGTCTAGCCCTGCCCTCTCGCCCCCACTCTCAGAGAAGCCCTGGGAAAGCCCTGTAGCCCCGCTCCCTATTTCTCCAAATATGGGGAGATATGTAAGAGATCCCCTGTAGCTCTGCCCCTCTCTATCTCCTCACTATGGGGGATTCCAAAGTTCTTTTGCAATCTTCTCCTATTGATTTCAATGGGCGATATTGCATATTTTTTATTGCAACTTGGAGTGAGTGAAAACATCGCAAATGAGAATGAAAGAATTGAAAATCATTGGTTTCAAAATCATGCGTTTTCACTCACTCTCGCATCGCAGGAAGATCTATCACCAGTGTGGAAGAGCCCTAATAATGATGTTTAACCCCTCTCATGCTTGCAATGAGAGGGGTCTTTCAACCCTTGTCAACCACAGGTGGCCAAGATAGCAGAAACAGCTGTATTTTGAGAGACAGTATAAACAAAAAACAGCAATTCTAGTATTGTCTTTTTCTTCTTTTTTATGCTGTTCAATGCAAGGGATTACTATCACATTTATTTTGTAATGTGGGTCATTATAGTTATGCCTATACCAATTATGTGTACATTTTTATTTCTTTATATTTTTTGACATAACGCATTTTTATTTTTTGTTTTATTTAGTTGTTTATTATGCCATTTAACGTTCTTTACTTTTTTTTTAGTGCAACTAAGAAACTTGACCATGTGATTGCTTCATTGCTGATATAATATACTGCAGTTCTTCTGTGCAGTGTATTTTGCCTGTCAGCATAATGCTGACAGGTATTGTATTAAATCCTGCTTCCGGCAGAGCCTAATAGGAGTACGAATATGGCAGAACTGAGCGCATTTATTAGGTGCCCAACTGCAATGGACATCCTTTAGCATCCCATGCCGTGGTTGTTATTGACTACAGTATCTATATAATAGGTTAAGTGGCCACAATCCCTGCCATTGCAACAGATGTTAATATTAGCTACCAAAAAAAACTCACCCTGAACAAAAAATAGTTAATGAATTGTGACAAAAGGTAAGAATAAGACAATTTTTTTTGTGTATTTTTAGAAGTGGTTCCCAGCTGGAGCTTCATAATCACATATTGATTGTGCCCAGTGAAGTATGGAGGCCTCTTAATAAACCCTCTATTAAGAAATTCACAAGTGGTAGAAACATTATGATAACTCCTAAATCAGGGGTGTCAAACTCATTTTCACCTAGGGCCATATCAGCTGTGTGGTTGCCTTCTAAGGGCCGATTGTAATTGTGTAGTAAGGGCTCTTTCACATTAGTGTACTTGCACAGCGTATTATGTGTGCACTTTTTTGCTCGCATAATACACCGCGAATATAACACATTGATTTTACATGGGCCTATTTTTTTACATGATGTGCAATTGCATGAAAAAATATGCGGCATGACCTATTTTGGTGCTTATTACGCATCTCAATAGGCCAAAGAAGTGAATGGGAGGGCGCAAATACACCGTAAATACACAGGTAACATGCATATTTGCGCACCATTTCAATGAGCCTGTCTGTGTTCTTTTTTGTGCGCGCAAATATGCACTGTAATTGTGCACTTAAAAACACACAAGAGCAACTGAAATATGCGGGTGCACGCGATTTTTGGTCGTGCAAATACACAGCGCATTTGCAGAACAAAAATGTGCTTATGCCGTGTGAACAATACCTAATAATGACTCCCATAGTGGTCGCAGTAGTAATAATGACTCCCCATAATGGTCCCAGTTGTAATAGTGACGCCCATAGTGGTTGTAGTAGTAACAGCGCTCCCGTAGTGGCGTCAGCAGTGAAACTGACCCTGATAGTGGTCCCAGTAGTAATAGTAACTCCCCATAGTGGCCCTAGTAGTAATAGTGACCCCGTAGTGGCCCCAGTAGCAACAGTGGCCCCCATAGTGGCCTGAGTAGTAACATTATGCCCTATATTCGCCACAGTAGTAATAGTAACCCCCATAGTGGTGCCAGGGATGCTGTCCAGCCAGAGGACAATAGTTTCCCCTGTGGGCCACTGGCCAGGCAACACCCCTACAGGCTTTACATTCACCCCTCCTCCAGCTCTGGTCCAGTGGCAGCTGCTGAGTCTGTAACTGCTGATCTCTCACCTCTGCGCAGACATCAGTGGTCAGGAGAAGTCAGCAGTCACAGACTCTGTACTGCGCTGCCAGACGGGAGCTGCAGGTGGGGTGAGTAGAATTGCTTTAAAGTGATTATCCAGAGAGCCGGCGTGCTTGATTTCAATGAGAGCTGCTCCTGCAATTACGAGCATTGCCCATTTCACAGGGGTTGGAGCAGCGCTTCCGCTTCGACCCTGGTGTATCCTACTGGGTGCTGCCTGAATAACCCCTTTAAGTTTTAATGCATAACTAGTTGGCCACCTAAAAAGAGGCAGCAGGCCGGATTCGGCCCACTGGCCTTGTGTTCGACATGTGTGTCCTAAATAATAATATTTGGAAAATATGTCAACATTCGAGTTAATGAAAATAGCACAATAAGACTTTTAATTGCACTGTATTTTTACTACAAGAGGAAAGTAGTTTTAATACATTATAAACTGGGAATGTGTTTAAAACTAGGGAAGATTAAATCTTACTTTAATTAGTAGAGGTGAAACCCAGATACCTTTGTACAATGTCTAAAACATATGTTAATTGACTAAAGCAGGAACACAGTCATTCAGCTAAACAAGATTGGTAAACTTCCAGATGCTTAAAAGAAATAGGCTATTAGAAACTGACCTTTTGTTGAAATTTTATATTTTAAACACATTTGAGAATTTTTGGTGATTTATTTTCTTTACATTTTTCCATGTCAATGTCTATAGTAAAAAAAAATCCCAAAATCTTACAGCTTTCAGAGATTTAGTAGACTGACACAAAGAAAGAATTGGGAAATCAAAATTACAAAGTGGCCCCATGTTATATGTAGGCCAAAACCTAGAAGCAAGTGGGATGAACACAAGTAGGCAGGAGTCAGCAAATCGCCTGCTGCAGCCACGGAAGTGGTATAAGAGGAGAGTCCTTTGCAGTGTGCATAGCTCGCAGCGGCTAATTTACTATAAAGCACAGATGTCAGGACTGGAGGCATACATTAAGGTGCCATCTACTTCTAACAAGTTAAGCCTGACGTAAATGAACATCATAGACTGGCTTGTCTTTAGCTCCCATGACAGACATTTTTTTATGTCATGTATCCTGTGCCCACGTGATCCCTGTTTTGACTGACAGTCGAGCCCTCACTGTAACGACAATGATCAGAAAGACTCTGTTCTCTGTTATTTAACTCCATAGATGCCACAGTCAATAGCGAACATGGTATTTATGTGGAGCGTCATTCAGAATGGAAGTTGTGGTGAAGGCAGTTGTTTTGCCGTCCTCCAAACAGGCGGCAACCAAAAGAATATTTGGGTTACGACATTAGTGACTGCTACTCGTGGTTGAGTTGGAAATTATGGTAATTGTTGATACCAGTTCATAGCCAAGCCTGAGCCCACTTGAACAAATAAACATATAGATTCACTTCTGTGTCGGTTTTCTTTCATAGAGCTAGATGATTGAAGAATGTCTTCTCTTTCATAAATTCAATCTCTTTCTCATCTATTAAAACTCTTTCTTCTATAATTCTCTGTCTCTATTCATATATATATATATATATATATATATATATATATACACACACACACACCTTTTCTTATATCTTTCTTTTCTTAATATAATTCTTCTTTCTATATCTTTCTTTCTATTATAATTTTCTTTTGTATTTGCTACACCTTTCCTTCTCACAGCACTGTTTTCCTCTTTCTCCCTTCTGCTCTTATTTGATGTTTGCTCTTTCTTCTCTCACTCCTCACTATCACCCCACTGTCTGCCAGCCAATCCCTAAGCTGTTGCCATGTATTAGAATGGCCAATATGGAGCTAGGCAACTGACAGCCGATGGGGAAATGGAGTAGTTCTCCAACTAACAAAATCCTATATCATAAATGTATAAGAAACAAACTTATATGAAATATTATGTAGTGTATCGCAGCCGACTGCTGCGGGATTAGGAGAGAGGCACGTTTCTGGCGTCCCCACATTCATCTCACAATTAATGGGTCCACGCGGTAGACCTTTATTAGAAAATGAGCAGTGTGAGCAGGTCCTGTCGTGGATGGCAGAAAGTGCATCCAGCAATCTATCGACCACCCAGAGTTCTGCGCCGTCCACTGCTGCAACTCTGAATCCTCTGGCTGCTGCTCCTCCTTCCTCCCAGCCTCCTCACTCCATTACAATGACACATTCTGAGGAGCAGGCAGACTCCCAGGAACTGTTCTCGGGCCCCTGCCCAGGATGGGCAGCAATGGTTCCGAATTCTCTCCCACTGGAGGAGTTTGTCGTGACCGATGCCCAACCTTTGGAAAGTTCCCGGGGTCCCGGGGTCTCAAGAGCTTTCAGTGGGTGAGGAGGACGATGACGATGAGACACAGTTGTCTATCACTCAGGTAGTAGTAATTGGAGTATGTCCGAGGGAGGAGCGCACAGAGGATTCGGAGGAAGAGCAGCAGGACAATGAGGTGACTGAGCCCACCTGGTTTGCTACGCCTACTGAGGACAGGTCTTCAGAGGGGGAGGCAAGTGCAGCAGCAGGGCAGGTTGGAAGAGGCAGTGCGGTGGCCAGGGGGAGAGGCAGGGCCAGACCGAATAATCCACCAACTGTTTCCCAAAGCGCCCCCTCGCGCCATGCCACCCTGCAGAGGCCGAGATGCTCAAAGGTCTGGCAGTTTTTCACTGAGAGTGCAGACGACCGACGAACAGTGGTGTGCAACCTTTGTCGCGCCAAGATCAGCCGGGGAGCCACCACCACCAGCCTCACCACCACCAGCATGCGCAGACATATGATGGCCAAGCACCCCACAAGGTGGGACAAAGGCCGTTCACCGCCTCCGGTTTGCACCCCTGCCTCTCCCCCTGTGCCCCAACCTGCCACTGAAATCCAACCCTCTTCTCAGAACACAGGCACTACCGTCTCCTGGCCTGCACCCATACCCTCACCTCCGCTGTCCTCGGCCCCATCCACCAATGTCTCTCAGCGCACCGTCCAGCCGTCGCTAGCGCAAGTGTTGGAGCGCACGCGCAAGTACACCGCCACGCACCCGCACGCTCAAGCGTTAAACGTGCACATAGCCAAATTTATCAGCCTGGAGATGCTGCCGTATAGGGTTGTGGAAACGGAGGCTTTCAAAGGTATGATGGCGGGGGCGGCCCTGCGCTACTCAGTTCCCAGTTGCCACTACTTTTCCCGATGTGCCGTCCCAGCCCTGCACGACCATGTCTCCCGCAACATTGTACGCGCCCTCACCAACGCGGTTACTGCCAAGGTCCACTTAACAACGGACACGTGGACAAGCACAGGCGGGCAGGGCCACTATATCATCCTGACGGCACATTGGGTAAATTTAGTGGAGGCTGGGACAGAGTCAGAGCCTGGGACCACTCACGTCCTACCCACCCCCAGAATTGCGGGCCCCAGCTCGGTGGTGGTATCTGCGACGGTGTATGCTTCCTCCACTAAACCACCCTCCTCCTCCTCCTACGCAACCTCTGTCTCGCAATCAAGATGTGTCAGCAGCAGCACGTCGCCAGCAGTCGGTGTCGCGCAGCACGGCAGCACAGCGGTGGGCAAGCGTCAGCAGTCCGTGCTGAAACTATTCAGCTTAGGAGAGAAGAGGCACACGGCCCACGAACTGCTGCAGGGTCTGACCGAGCAGACCGACCGCTGGCTTGCGCCGCTGAGCCTCCAACCAGGCATGGTCGTGTGTGACACATTTCCGCAAGTCCCACACGGACGCTGCCACCCTGCGCACCCTGCAACATCGGTTTACTCTGCCAGTTCACCGACTGCTGTGCGACGTGCCCACACGGTGGAACTCTACGCTCCACATGTTGGCCAGGCTCTATGAGCAGCGTAGAGCTATAGTGGAATACCAACTCCAACATGGGCGGCGCAGTGGGAGTCAGCCTCCTCAATTCTTTACAGAAGAGTGGGCCTGGTTGGCAGACATCTGCCAGGTCCTTGGAAACTTTGAGGAGTCTACCCAGATGGTGAGCGGCGATGCTGCAATCATTAGCGTCACCATTCCTCTGCTATGCCTCTTGAGAAGTTCCCTGCAAAGCATAAAGGCAGAGGCTTTGCGCTCGGAAACGAAGGCGGGGGAAGACAGTATGTCGCTGGATGGTCAGAGCACCCTCCTGTCTATATCTCAGCGCGTTGAGGAGGAGGAGGAGTAGCATGAGGAGGATGAGGAGGAGGGGGAAGAGACAGCTTGGCCCACTGCTGAGGGTACCCATGCTGCTTGCCTGTCATCCTTTCAGCATGTATGGCCTGAGGAGGAGGAGGAGGAGGATCCTGAAAGTGATCTTCCTAGTGAGGACAGCCATGTGTTGCATACAGGTACCCTGGCACACATGGCTGACTTCATGTTAGGATGCTTTTCTCGTGACCCTCGCGTTACACGCATTCTGGCCACTACGGATTACTAGGTGTACACACTGCTCGACCCACGGTATAAGGAGAACCTTTCCACTCTCATACCCGAAGAGGAAAGGGGTTCGAGAGTGATGCTATACCACAGGACCCTGGCGGACAAACTGATGGTAAAATTCCCATCCGACAGCGCTAGTGGCCGAAGGCGCAGTTCCGAGGGCCAGGTAGCAGGGGAGGCGCGGAGATCAGGCAGCATGTACAGCACAGGCAGGGGAACACTCTCTAAGGCCTTTGACAGCTTTCTGGCTCCCCAGCAAGACTGTGTCACCGCTCCCCAGTCAAGGCTGAGTCGGCGGGAGCACAGTAAAAGGATGGTGAGGGAGTACGTAGCCGATCGCACGACCATCCTCCGTGACGCCTCTGCCCCCTACAACTACTGGGTGTCGAAGCTGGACACATGGCCTGAACCCGCGCTGTATGCCCTGGAGGTGCTTGCTTGTGCTGCGGCTAGCGTCTTGTCAGAGAGGGTGTTTAGTGCGGCTGGGGGAATCATCACGGATAAGCGTACCCACCTGTCAACCGACAGTGCCGACAGGCTTACACTCATCAAGATGAACCAAGCCCGGATTTCCCCAGACTTCTCTTCTCCACCAGCGGACAGCAGCGATACCTAAACAATACGTAGGCTGCACCCGCGGATGGAAGCATCGTTCTCTATCACCATCAAAAACGGGGACCTTTTAGCTTCATCAATCTGTGTATTCTATTCATCCTCCTCCTCCTGCTCCTCCTCCTGAAACCTCACGTAATCACGCCGAACAGGCAATTTTTCTTAGGCCCACAAGGCTCAGTCATAATTTTTGTAAACAATTTTTATACGTTTCAATGCTCATTAAAGCGTTGAAACTTGCACCTGAACCAATTTTTGTTTTAACTGGGCTGCCTCCAGGCCTAGTTACAAATTAAGCCACATTAACCAAAGCGATTAATGGGTTTCACCTGCCCTCTTGGTTGGGCATGGGCAATTTTTCTGAGGTACATTAGTACTGTTGGTACACCAATTTTTTGGGGCCCTCGCCTACAGTGTAATCCAATTCATTTTTTGCCCACCTGCATTAAAGCTGACGTTACATCAGCTGTGCTGGGCACTGCAATGGGATATATTTATGTACCACCGGTGGCTTCCTGGGAGCCACCCATGCTGTCGGTCCACATGGACTTCCCATTAGGGAGATGTACGTGCCTGTGTCTATGTATTAAAAACCCCGGTCTGACTGGGGCATGCAGTGTGGGCCGAAGCCCACCTGTATTTTATCTGACGTTACCTCAGCTGTGCAGGGCAATGCAATGGGATATATTTATGTACCGCCGGTGGCTTCCTGGCACCCACCCATGCTGTCGGTCCACACGGAGTTGTAACTGCATGTGTCTACTTCTAAAGAACCCCAGTCTGACTGGGGCATGCAGTGTGGGCCGAAGCCCACCTGTATTTTATCTGACGTTACCTCAGCTGTGCAGGGCAATGCAATGGGATATATTTATGTACCGCCGGTGGCTTCCTGGCACCCACCCATGCTGTCGGTCCACACGGAGTTGTAACTGCATGTGTCCACTTCTAAAGAACCCCAGTCTGACTGGGGCATGCAGTGTGGGCCGAAGCCCACCTGCATTAAACATGACATTACCTCAGCTGTGATGGGCACTGCAATGGGATATATTTATGTACCGCCAGTGGGTTCCAGGGAGCCACCCATGCTGTGTGTCCACAGGGACTTCACATTAGGGATTTGTACCTGCCAGTGTCTATGTATTAAAAACCCCGGTCAGACTGGGGCATGCAGTGTGGGCCGAAGCCCACCTGCATTTAACATGACATTACATCAGCTGTTCAGGGCACTGCAATGGGATATATTTATGTACCGCCGGTGGGTTCCAGGGAGCCACCCATGCTGTGGGTGCACACGGAATTCCCATTGCGGAGTTGTACCTGCCTGTGACTATTTATAAAAAAACGCGGTATGACTGGGGCATGCAGACACCTTGACAGAATGAATAGTGTGTGGCACATAGGTTCCCCATTGCTATGCCCACGTGTGCAGCTCCTGATGGAGGTGGCACAGGATTGGATTTCTCATTGCTTCTGTACAGCATTGTGGGCTATCGCCCCGCCCCTTTTAAAAAGGGTCGCTGCCTAGCCGTGCCAACCCTCTGCAGTGTGTGCCTGTGGTTCCTCCTCATGGCAGATGCACTTATAATTAGACATGAGGGTGGTGTGGCATGACGGCAGCTGAAGGCTGCGCAGGGACACTTTGGTGTGTGCTGTGGACACTGGGTCGTGCGGGGGGGGGGGTTGGGCAGCATGTAACCCAGGAGAAGTGGCAGCGGAGTGTCATGCAGGCAGTGATTGTGCTTTGTTGGAGGTAGTGTGGTGCTTAGCTAAGGTATGCATTGCTAATGAGGGCTTTTCAGAAGTAAAAATTGTTGGGAGGGGGGGCCCACTCTTGCCGCTATTGTGGCTTAATAGTGGGACCTGGGAACTTGAGATGCAGCCCAACATGTAGCCCCTCGCCTGCCCTATCCGTTGCTGTGTCCTTCCCATCACTTTCTTGAATTGCCCAGATTTTCACAAATGGAAACCTTAGCGAGCATCGGCGACATACAAAAATGCTTGGGTTGCCCATTGACTTCAATGGGGTTCGTTACTCGAAACGAACCCTCGAGCATCGCAAAATTTTCGGCCCGAGTAACGAGCACCCAAGCATTTTGGTGCTCGCTCATCTCTAGTAGGAGCACAAGGAACTTCACAGATTTACACCTCTCCCTATCTACTACTAGGTTTAGTGACACTGACCTACCTAAGTGGGAACATCGCCCTGATAAAGGTCGGCCCAGCGGTCTTGGGATCTGGCCCTCGCTGCTTCTAGGAACCACACACCCAGGACAGGACACATAAACATGCCACCATGACAGGGACAACTGGACAGAGAAAGCTGACACACAGAGCCAGAATCACACCATACAGCAGCAAACACTAATAGCGGACGATAAGCTATAAATACCAAGTATTAGTTGACATTTTGATCAAAATACGGAAGCTCGTGGGCCACGTCACAGCTCCTGGCTATACCGCTAGTCCCTTCACTAACCAGGAGTCCAGAGGCACCAGGCACAGTTCACACCGCAAGCTGCAACAGCACAGACAACAGGACACAAGTCACACAGCAAGTTGTACAGGACAGACAACAAGACACAAGTCCCACAGCAAGCTGAAGTAACATGACTGCTAACCCTGAACACCAGACAAACACTGACAGGAGCTGGGTTTATATGTGCTGCAGACTAAAGGAGATTGGCTGCTGGAGAATACCACACCCAGCCAGCTCAATCACTCACCACCTGTGGAGATGTGCTGCTAGAAACCTTAGTACTACAAATCCCAGTAGCACAACGTAACACATATAAAATATAACAGTGATCACAGTAGACGTCCTCTTCAACTGGAATTGTTCACTTTCACTTTTTCGTCATTTGGCCAAGACTATCATGATGAATTCTCCTGGTCACATCTCTCTGCAAAATTTGACACAGATATTTTGGCTTTTCAATTTTCCAGGAATCTAGCTTCATTTTTCAAAATTCTATATAATCTCTCCATCCATAGTGCCCCAGATAGTAGTAATGCCACTTGAGGTAATCCACACATTAAAAGTACCCCTGGATTGAGCTCTCCATCAATTATTCATTACTATAGAGCAACTATTTTGATCAACTTAGACCTCTATGGCTGGATGACCTATCCAAATGTTGGGTCCCAATCGAAAAGTATAGATTAGGTAAATGCCCACTAAAACTTAATTTATTAACCCAGCTCTTTTTTAAAACCAATCACCGGTTACTCGCTAAGGCAAACTACTCGAGCGAGTAGTGTCTTATTCAAGTACCTGTCCGCTCGTCTCTAAAGATTCGGCTAAAGAGATGAGCGGGCAGGTACTCGAATAAGGCACTACACGCTCGAGTAGTTTGCTTTAGTGAGTATGCTTGCTTATCTCTACTGCAGGTCTATCGCAGATTCACCAACTATGGGATGGAGAATCCTTTATATCTTTTGCTGACCTGACTCTCAAATTCAACATTCCTCAATCAGATCTTATTAAATATTTTCAAGTCACCCACTTGCTAAAATCTTTTCCTCCTCCTCGGAGAATTAATGTACCTTTAAAACTGGGCAACTTGTTGACTTCCCTCCAAGGTTCCAATAAAGGCCTCTCTATCTGTTACCAAATTCTAAATTTCCCCTCAGTTGACCCCATGTGTCACCTAAAAAGAAAATGGGAATGTGATCTAAAAACTACATTCTCATATAACCAATGGTGCAAGGCCTATTCATCAGTTTTCTTGGTCTTTGAAAATTCCCGCAAGGTCCTATATAGGTGGTATCTCACGCCCCATATTCTTAATAAACTCTTACCCCGCTTCTCTAATCGCTGTTTGAGGTGTGACTTAATAGACAGTACTTTGCTACACTCTTGGTGAGACTGCTGTTATGTTCTGAGCTTCTGGAAGCAGGCCTTTCAACTGATGTCAACCTTTAGCGGTATTCATCTGCATCCTAACCCTGCTATGGCTTTATTAAATGTAGATACGGATCAGCTGCCCAGTCCACTTCGTACTCCCTTGCTTCACATTCTAATTGCTTCTAGGGTAATTATTGCTCGCCATTGGAAAAACAACTCTATTCCTTTCACATCTGAAATAACCAGATTAGTAAATAATAACTGTTGGTTTGAATAGATGAGTGCAAGTGCCTTTAATAAAAAAGAAAAATTTAGAAGGGATTGGGCAGCCTGGCTCCAAAATACTCTGTGATATATGCCTTGACTTTTAAATCATTGACAGTCTGCTAGTCTTTTCACCTTAAAAGTCTGTCAACATTGACCATAATTGAGCTCAGTCTTATTTGTTTTGTTTTAGTTATTTTCTTTAACTTTGCTATCCAAAGTATTATTGTGTTTCACAAATTTATACGTATATTTTCGGAAATATACACACATGTAAATCATATGTAACTTGTTACCCTTAAATTTTTTTCAATAAAAATGTAATGTTCAAAAAAAAAAGTGCCCCTACTCAACAATAATGCTCCTCATGCCCCCACTCAGTAATAATGCCCCAAATAGCCATCACTCAATAATAATGCCCCATATAGGCACCCACTCAGTACTAATGCGCCAAATAAGCTTTCACTCAGCAATAATGCCCCTTACAGGTCCCCATTCAGTAATAATACCACATAGAGGCCCCACTCAGTAATAATACCTCTGATTGAACTCCAGACAGACCTGCATTTACAGATAAAGCATATCTCTGAATGCTGTTAATTGCAAATCTGATAAAATGGCAGCCCCATGTACAGAAAATTGAATAAGAACTCTTCAAACACAAAATAAAAACATTTTTAAGAAAAAAATATATTTCATTATTTGGTTGTATTAGTAAGACATATAGATGATACATTCCCTTTAACCCTTTCCAGTCCAATTTGTATCCTTGTTTTCCTAGGGGGCTAACTCTTTTTCAGCCGTTATACAATGGCGCTATATGCTGGCTAAAGCAAGTACTGCATGAGGTGACACACTGGATAGAATCCAACAGCAGAGAGGCTGGCAATATACAGTAAGAGAACCCTGACGGATGTCTTCCAACATCAGAGCTGTACAGCCTTGAATCATAATGTCTTTAGACGTCAGACAGTTTATTGGAAAGGGTTAAAGGCCAGAAAGAATATTATGGTCAGTAAGGCTGGGCATACATGCTCACATTTTTGGGATCTAACTTGTTTCAACTTGTTTTTATTAAACATTTTTGCATTAAACAGGGTTTCCATACTTTTACAAAACATATATATATATATATATATATATATATATATATACGTATATCAAGCATGTTTATCAAAACATGTATTTGTGTAGAATGCTGAATATCCTTAACTTGTAGGAAAACATTTCCTCTATCCTTGTCAATAAAATTTAAACATTAATGCTGGTATATGCTTTTCCAGCATTCTCACTTTGTATGAAGGGCAGAGGGGAGAGGGAAAGGAGAAAGAAAAAAAAAAGATCGGGAAACATGGGGTCACATTATGGTTAAAAAAAAAAACAAAAAAAAAATAAACCTTCAACATATTTCAACAACCTAACCAACCATGGATCAAGTTGACACCATTATTATTATAACTTTTTTAAAATTTGTCTTCTGCATCTCTCCTCCTCCATATAATTCCGAACAGAAACATATTCTCCGCCCTGGATACGAATAAGCACTCCGGCACATGCGGACCCTCAGCGCACCCCCCATGTCAGTTACACTCCACCAATTGGGGGGTCTTCAGTCATAGACCTCGTCATGTACCATGTAGTCGTTCTGAAAGACTCGTGTATTGCTCTTTTTACTCTGTGTGGTAGGATAGCAATAAAACTTTCCCATATCTCGAAAAATCCCTCTACCCGCGTCTTCTTTTGGAAAGAGGCTTTCACCCAGTCTATACACATGATAAAGGAGAGCTTCTCCAAGAAGAGTTTGTAGGGAGGGGGGCCTCACGTCAATCTATGTCTGTAAGACCGTTTTCACCCCTGCCATGGCTACCATGAACAAAATTTTACGGCTTGCTGGGGTACATCTTTGTTTATCTGGGTTTATATACCTGAAGATTGCCCAGACCGGGTCCAGTGGGGCTGCAGAAGTCAGGTTAGTTATAGTGAAGCGGTGTACTCTGTTCCAGAAACTTTGGACCACCACACAGGGGATCTAACTTGTGATCCAGCAATTTTTTTAATAGAAGTTAAACAATTGATTGGAGCCTGATATTAGCAGATCAGTCATTGCTATATGGACAACTTTTAGAAAAGAGAATATAATTCCTCATGTGACAATCATCATAATAGAGCCTTTTGGAATGCAATGAAATGTAGTAAGGCTGCCTGTCCACGGGCGATGTGTCACTGCGTTATCCACGGCGATAATCCGGCTGCAGGTAACACAGTGAAAGCTTTCCATAGGCTAACTATGGAAAGTGCAGCCCAACATCCATGAGTGGAGAATCATAGCGATTCTCCGCTCGTGGGATCAAAATCGTGGCATGCTGCTATTTGCCACGATTCTCTGCGGTAGCCTACAGGCTACCACAGAGACCTGTCAGTGCTCCCCCCTCCTCCCCCGTGGCGGAATATCACTAGCAATATACTGTCATGGCCGTGGACAGGCAGCCTTACACAGATTCGTTTCAATTATAACACAAATTTTAATTAATTTAAAACATTTTTGGGTCATTTGCAGGCAGTGATTACCACTAGATATCAAAATCAATTATATCGCACATAAAACCTTGCCACGTCTATAAGCTTTATATGTAAGGAATAGAATAGTGTGTTAGATTACCTGCCAATCTCATTACTTTTCACAAGGAGATAAATGTTTGCTTTTCATATTTCTCATTTTCCTACTATAGACAGTTTGCTTGAATACTGCTGGTGCAACCCAAACTCAAACTATCTACTATATCTGTGTACTTTTTTAAAAACTTGAGTCAGATGGATGCTCTAACTACTAGCTTCAAGACCTGCATCTCATAGGGCATGTAAGCACCTTCAGGCTGGACTAATTTGCTGCACAGATGGAGATATGTCCCACACCTTGATATAGGCAAAACCAAAAGTACAGAAGCTGCTCCAAGCAAGTCATTAGTTTTCTTTTCCACAGCAGGAGAAATTCAAGATGGTGACATGACACCATTGCATATACCTCTGGACTACAAGTGCAGCATGAAGCACTGCAGTAGCCTTAAATCCCTCACCAGCTTCCACAACCCAGCTTCAGACAAGCATCTCATCCTGGACTCCTGACCACCTCCTGCTAGCAGAGAAAAGTGATGAAGGCTCACTAAGTGTAGCAGCAGGCTTAAAGAGTTTGTCTCACCAGGTTCATGAAGTTTGACTCGGAGCCATTACTCTGCATGCTGCAGGTGGGAAAAGACCTTAATGGTCTGCCTCTTTCACTTGGAGCTCAGTTCAAAGTCAAACTTCATAGAATCATAGAAAAGTAGAGTTGGAAGGGACCTCTAGGGTCATCTGGTCCAACCTCCTGTTCAGTGTAGGATTCACTAAATCATCCCAGACAGATATTTGTCCAGCCTTTGTTTGAACACTTCCATTGAAGGAGAACTTGCTACCTCCTGTGGCAACCTGTTCCACTCATTGAGCACCCTCACTGTCAGAAAGTTTTTCTAATATCTAATTAGTGTTTCCTCCTTTTTAGTTTCATCCCATTGCTTCTAGTCTTTCCTTGTGCAAATGAGAATATTGCTGATCTCTCTGCACCGTGACAGCCTTTCAGATATTTGTAGACAGCTAATAAGTCTCCTCTCAGACTTCTTTTTTGCAAGCTAAACATTCCCAGATCCTTTAACTGTTCCTCATAGAACATGATTTGCAGACCGCTCACCATCTAGGTAACTATTCTCTGAACTTGCTCCAGTTTGTCTATGTCTTTTTTAAAGTGGGGTGCCCAGATCTGGACATAGTATTCCAGATGATGTCTGACTAAGGAAGAATAGAGGGGGATAATTACCTCACGTGATCTAGACTCTATGCTTCTCTTAATACATCCCAGAATTGTGTTTGCCTTTTTGGCTGCTGCATCACATTGTTGACTCATCTTCAGTCTATGATCTATTAGCATACCCAAGTCTTTTTCACATGTGCTGTTCCTTAGCCCAATTCCTCCCATTCTGTATGTGCTTTTTTCATTTTTCCTCCCCAGATGTAAAGCTTTGCATTTCTCCTTGTTAAATACCATTATGTTAGTCGACACCCACTGTTTAAGCTTTTCTGGATTCTTTTGAATACTCTCTCTTTCTTACCTAGTGTTAGCTATCCCTCCTAGATTTTGTGTCATTGGCAAATTTGATCTGCTTCCCATCAATTCCCTCCTCCAGATCATTTATAAAAATGTTGAACAACACTGGGTCTAGGACAGAGCCTTGTGGTGCCCCACTTGATACATTCTTCCACTTGGATGTGCAACCATTTATGACTACTCTTTGAGTATGATCACTAAGCCAGTTGTGAATCCACCTAACAGTTGCCTTGTCAATCACATATTTGGTGATTTTTTAAATTAGTATGATATGAGATACTTTATCAAATGCTTTACTAAAGTCAAGATATACTATATCCACCACCTTTCCCTAATCAACCCAGTCAATGATTCTGTCATAGAAGGAAATTAGATTAGTCTGGAATGACTTCTTTGTTACAAGCCCATGCTGGCTCTGGTTAATTACTCAATTTTTATCCAAGTACTTGCATACATGCCGTGTAATAATTTGTTCAAAGATCTTTCCTGCTATAGAAGTTAGGCTCCCAGGTCTGTAGTTTTCTGGATCCACCTTTTTCCCTTTTTTGAAGATAGGGACATTTGCCTTTTTCCAATTTTCTGGGACTTTTCCTGTTCTCCAGGAATTTTAAAAGATTATGTTGAGTGATTCAGCAATTACCTCCGCTGCTTCCTTTAGTATCCTAGGATGCAATTCATCTGGACCTTGAGACTTGAATTCATTTAAGATAGCTGAGTGTTCCCTCACCATCTCTCTGCTTATAGATAGCCTGCATTCTTTTATTCCCCCAATAGTACAGGGAAGATCAGTTGATGTTCCATCTACTTTCTGAGAGAAAAGAGATACAAAACAGGAATTTAAAAGTTTGGCCTTCTCAACATCAATCTTAACTAGAGATGAGAGAACGTACTTGTTTCGAGTAATTACTCGATCGAGCAACGCGATTTTCAAGTACTTCAGTACTCAGGTGAAAAGATTTGGGGGGCGCCGGGGATCGGGGGGAGGCGTGGCGGTGTGGGGGTAGCAGCGGGGAACAGGGGGGAACCCTCTCTCTCTCCTTCTCCCCCCCACTTCCCGCTGCAACCCCCCACTCACTCACGGCGCCCCCCGAATCTTTTCGCCCGAGTACGGAAGTACTGAAAAATCACGGTACTCGGTCGAAAAAGGGGCGTGGCCGAGTAGGTTTGCTCATCTCTAATCTTAACCAATTCACCATTTTCATCCTGTAAACATCCATTAGCATCTTTGACTTTTGTTTTGCTTTTGACATACCCCTAAAATTCTTTTTTATTGCTTTTAGCCTCTGTTGCAAGCCGCAATTCATTATTAGCTTTAGCTTTTCTGACACTTGCCCTACAGTTTTTGCATACCGCATTATATTCTTCTTTAGATACTCCCCCTCTTTCCTTTTGATAAACATGTTTTTCTTTGTTTTTAACTTGTGTACAAGTTCTGTGTTCATCCATCCTGGTCACTTTAAATGCTTGCCATTCTTCCTTCTTTTAGGGATTGTTAACGATTGTGCTGTGAGAATCTCATTTCGCAATATTTCCCAACCTTCTTGGACATTTCTGTTCTCAAGAACATCCAGCCATTGGATTCTTCCTACCCTCTTTTAAAGTTCATTAAAATCTGCCTTTCTGAAATCCAACCCTGAGGTTTGAGTTTTCTCAGGTCTTCCTCTTCTTTTTATCCAACATTCAAGGATAGAATGATCACTGCCTCCTAAGGTCCCAGCCACCCTTACTTCCTCAACCATTCCCTCCCTGTTGGTAAGAATTAGGTCCAAGATAGCAGATACTCTTGTTTTCTCTTCTACCTTTTGGAAGATAAAGTTGTCAGCAAAAGTGGATAAGAATTTGTTGGATCCATTACTTTTACCTCAGAGAGATTCCCAACAAATGTCTGGATAGTTAAAATCTCCCATGATCACAATGCCATGCTTTTTTGAGAGCTTGGCCATCTGATGTAGAAAGAGTTCATCAATATCTTTAGCTTGTCCAGGCGGCCTATAGTGAACGCCTACAATAGAGTCCTTTCTGTTGTTCTCTCCTTGTATTCTTAGCCAAACAGTTTCTACAGAGCTACCATGCTCTGAAGCTTGAATCTCTGTGGAGACGAATGTTTTTCTAACATATAACGTAATACCTCCTCACCTTTTTTTCATCTGTTTCTTTTAAATACGTTGTATCCTTCAAGCCTTGTATTCCAATCATGTGTATCATTCCACTAAGTTTTTGTGATGCCTATGACATCAGATTTCTCTTCCTGTGTTAGGAGCTCCAATTTTCCTTTTTTGTTTCCCATGCTCTGTGCATTTGTGTAAAAACATTTTAGTTTGTGATCGGTGTCTCTTGCTGCTCTACTTTTCTTCAGAATTTTTTGTCTGTGTTCTTTCTTTCCAGTTCCAATAGCAAGGTTTGCAAATGTATTAATTATGATCTTCCTGCAGCTACAATCTCTGGAGCAACATTTTTATGGGGCAAACTTCATGATCCTGGTAACAAAATCCCTTTAAGCCACAAGGTAACACCTTCAAATAAAGGCACAGGCACTGTCCCTGTTCCAGAGAGCAGGTTCCTAAAAATTTTTATTTTGTACATAGACAGGACCAGATGTCCCCTCTGTTCTCTGTTGCAATATATCTCAGGAATGCAAAGGAGCATCAAATCAATTTCCAACTACCTATAAAAACTGCAATGTATTAGCTACTATGAGGCTTGAAAAGGGTTCATAGTAACAAAAAAGTTACAATTTTTATATGTACAGTGGTACTTTGGGATGCAAGCGCCTCAGCTTGTGAGTTTTTTGACTTGCATGCAGGCTCTCTCCTGAATTTTTGCTCTGATTTACGAGCAAAAACTCGGGGTATGAGCCTGCTTGCAAGGCAAAAAATTTACAAGCCGAGGCTCAGGGTGGGTCTATACTGACCTATCGCTAGTGTTTCGTCCTCGTGATGGTCTGTGGCGCTGCTGCAGGCTTTTGCTCCCTCCTCCACGCCAACAGAGCATTGCTGGTTCTCTTGCCCAACTGAAAGCAGAAAGATCTCCTTACTGATAGGGCACTTCAAAGGCTTAGTAGCTAGAGTAGCCTGCAATGCAAAAGACCATCCAGAGAACTTTCAGGCTATTGCAGACTAGTCACTGAAGATTCTCAACAAAAGGAGGGAATGCACCAATGCCATTAAAATAATAATAATCATAAACAAAGTTTCTCACATGCTTAATTTAACTGATGAAATGTTGCCTTTTGTTACGTTCATACAGGCTGTGGAAATAACAACCTACATGAATGCAATGAATTTTACAACAGGAAAGGAGAAATGGGAGTAGGGGGATGGAATGTGCTTCTGACTACTGTTTTTTTTTCTCTTCCTCTGGATCAATAAGGAAGGGGGGGGCAGGCTTAATTCGATAGACATTTGTCTCTTTTTAGCCTAGCATACTATGTTACCAACATCAAACATAAACTAAACATGCATACAAGCACCCACATGGAGAACAGGTACATCAGACCCAACAGCACACCAGATAGCCTCATACTTACCAATGTACTAAACTTACAGACAAATGGAAATATCTTAAAGTATGAGGTATCGGTTTGTATTTTGGCCAAAACACATAAGCTCACAAGCTCACGTCAAGGGTGCTTGTCTTGTAGGTCCCTACAAGACAACAAAGGAAAGTGGGACCCTGCCTAGAAGTGGGGCAAATGTCTTGATAGGGACGGCCCCATGCAGCAACCTAGGGGCTAACTGTAACCCTCTAGATGGTAATGAGCAGGAGCATCAGACAAGGGAAATACAACATATTATACACTGAACAGGAAAGTTCACACCTAACGTAGTCAACACCTACAGACATACACAGAACGTGAACCTATTCCCACACAAAATGACTGCTACATAAAGGGAACACCACACAGAACAGGATCTTGTTAACACCAAGTGTAGTCTACACCTTTAGATATACACTGAAAAAGACCTTGTTCACACCAAGTGTAGTCTACACCTTCAGACATACACAGAACAGGACCTTGTTCACACCTAATGTAGTCCATACCTTCAGACATACACAGAACAGGACCTTGTTCACATCTAATATAGTCCATACCTTCAGATATATACTGAACAGGGCCTTATTCACACCTAATGTAGTCCACACCTTCAGACATACACTGAACAAGACATTGATCATACCAAGTGTAGTCCACACCTTCAGACATACACTGAACAGGACCTTGTTCACACCTAATGTAGTCCGCACCTTCAGACATACACTGAACAAGACATTGTTCATACCAAGTGTAGTCCACACCTTCAGACAAACACTGAACACAACCTTGCTCACACCAAGTTTAGTCCACACCTTCAAACATGCACTGAACAAGTCATTGTTTGCACCTAAAGTCTGATCCCCTCACAGACAGAAAGAAACCCCACTTAGGATAACATGCATGCATAGATAAACAGGAGCTAGTTTAAGTGTCCACACACCCAGCCAACTCAATCATCCCATACCTGTGGAAGTGTGCAACTGGTAAACCATAGAACTACAGGTTCCAGGGGCAACATGTAACAGCCCTCTCCAAAAGTCACATAGGATTTTTATTTGCCACTTACATTTAAAAAGTTACCTTAAATAAAGAATGAACGACTGGAGCCTCTAAATTCTGACTATGATTTGCATGGCAGCTTATTTCCTCCCACATCTCTCTGCTCCAATGGGACATTTTCTTGAACATGGATACTTTTGAATTGCATATGAGAACTTGTGCACTTCCTTAAAGGGGTTGTCCCGCGAAAGCAAGTGGGGGTATACACTTCTGTATGGCCATATTAATGCACTTTGTAATATACATCGTGCATTAAATATGAGCCATACAGAAGTTATTCACTTACCTGTTCCGTTGCTAGCGTTCTCGTCTCCATGGTGCCGTCTAATTTCAGCGTCTAATCTCCCGATTAGACGCGCTTGCGCAGTCTGGTCTTCTCCCTTCTGAATGGGGCCGCTCGTGCTGGAGAGCTGCTCCTCGTAGCTCCGCCCCGTCATGTGTGCCGATTCCAGCCAATCAGGAGGCTGGAATCGGCAATGGAACGCACAGAGCTCACGGTGCACCATGGGAGAAGACCTGCGGTCCACCGTGGGTGAAGATCCCGGCGGCCATCTTCGCAAGGTAAGTAAGAAGTCACCGGAGCGCGGGGTTTCGGGTAAGTACTATGCGTTTTTTTTTTTTTTAAACCCCTGCATCGGGTTTGTCTCGCGCCGAACGGGGGGGCTATTGAAAAAAAAACAAACCGTTTCGGCGCGGGACAACCCCTTTAACACATATCGATCTATACCAGTTGTACATCGTCCCTGTCTTGAATCACAACCACTACTTTCCCAAATTCTATTAGAATTTGCAGCTATTTCTCAAATAGCTTTAAAATTACATTTAAAACAATTAAATGTACTTTTTTTGATATATTGTGCCCACAGGTTCCATATAGTCTTTTTACACATGCACGCATGTCTTGTTTTTGTGAACCTAATGCTTTGAATTAAGAAAACAGCCAAATGGTTGCCCTCTCGTTTGTGATGCTCTCATGCATCAAACACTTTCCATTTATTACAGTCAAGATTTGTATTGCAAAACTGGAGCAAGCAACTAAATCTAAGAGGACTAATAATATACTATGTCCAGCAAGAGAAATAATATCTTGGTCTACTAAGACAAAAGAAGATAAAGAGATGATGTGTTTAAGCCTGATGCTTCATAATACAATTTCATACCCAAAGGGAGTCTTGAAAACTTACATAAGGGAATGTATTTCATAAGAGAGACAAGTCGTGTGTAGCAGAACTTTCCCCTTGGGAATGATCTGCTATGAAAAAGTCTTTCGTCTTTGACATTGGCATTTCTGCACTACAATGAAACACATTTTTTTCAATCCCCCAAGCTGGTTGCCAGGATACCTTGCTCTTTTGTGAGATTTTAGCTGAAAGAACTACTGCAGCAACTTAGCAACTTGCTTTTAACTAATTAGATATTGCTCCAGTAAGTTATAACTCTCCTTCTGTCCACTAAAATGTATCTTTTTGAGCTCATAAAAGGTGACATATTAAATTATATCCCAGCAATCTGTCACTCTCCTCTTGTGCCTTAGGCTTATTCTGAAGCTGCTCAGCTGCTTTGTGCCAAATTAGAAGACTATACTTTAACAATGTCTAAAGCATACTGAAAAGACAAATGTGTACGTATTCTTCAGCTTTTATGTCGGCTCTCTGCAATTGAAGACACATATAGCAAGAGCTTTGGCTTCACTACTGCAAAGTCTTTAATGCTAGAAAATCCCACTTATTGATCCACTCTGCATATGCATCGAGTCTGCTAACTTTAAGTTATGTGTAAGGCCAAATCTGTGCTCCTGGGATGCACTATAACTCTCATGAATATGCGCTAAGAGGTTTTACTTTTTTCTCCTGAAAGTCTGGTTGTTTTAATAATATATTTTTACATAAGGAAACCTAGCAAGTGCATGTTCGATATACTTGGTTGAATGGCAAGTCAGACTGCAATTAATCTATGTCAGAAAGATGTGGCGTGATTCTGTTGACAGGGGTAGTCAACAGTACATTATGTTACCATGTCCTTAAATTAACCCTTTCACTGAACCAATTTTCTTTTTTTCACTGTCATTTTTTCATCCCTGCCTTCCAGGAGCTATAACTTTTAAATGTTTTTGTTGACTAATCCAAATGAGGGTTTTTTGAGTTTTTTTTGCATGGCAAGTTATATGTTCTAATTATACCATTTAATATACCATGTAATGTAAGTGCACTATTGTTCTTCAGGTTTTGATTCTACGGTGCTCATGGTGCAATAGAATATTTATTAATTTTAATACCATTAGGGCAATACCAAATTCATATATTTTTATATGTTTTATTACTTTTAAAACTGACATTTGGCATAGCTGGATGCTGAAGCACGGGGTTGCAGGCTTTAAGAATTGTATATCTATATTTAAAGTGACCCTTCATGCCTGGAGAAACAAAGATGGCCACACGAGTTCTCTGACTAACTAATTTACATTGTGCATTAGTATATAGCACCACATGCTGCTCTGACTAGTCAGTACTGCTCATGCGGGCAGCACTGGTTAAACAAAGCAGGTTTAGGGATCCTGCCCACAGATATTTGCTGCAGAACTAACAGTGAGCGTCCGCACTGCGGATCTGCAGCAAATGGCACCCATAGCATGCTATGTGAAATAGATTCTTCCTGCACACTTGAGGAAACCAATTGCAGTTTCCGCAAGCAGAGGAAAAATCGCAGCATGCTCTATTTTTTCTTTTATTCTGCATGGATGGCTTCCATTGAAGTCAATGGAAGACACCCAATCTACAGCCCTTCCACAATCACATTGCACAAAAAACGTGGAAGAAAAGAAGTCGTTTTTTAAAAAAAATCTGTACTGTGTATGTCCAATGGTGAGCCGTGTGGACCATCCGCAGTACAAAGGAAAAATAAACTACCAGGTATGCGCGAACGCCACTGCTGGCAGAGCCGGATTCTGCTGCAGGATTCTGCATGCAGAATCCATCTCTGCAGTGTGAAGAGGACATTAGTGTCTTAGACTAATGATGCATACTAATGCACAGTGTACATTAGGCATTCAGAGAAGTGACGTGGCCATCTTCGTTTCTCCAGGCCCAGAGGGTTGCTTTAGGATTGTCCATATTTGTCAAATTTCTTGGTAATGGCAGTTGCTTTCTACTGATTTTTTTCAGCTATGAATAACCACTTTATGACTGCCCATTGGTTGTAAACTTCCAGGCAACCCGTATCTATACTTGCAGAAACGTTTTACAACATCCCTGCAGAGAGTTCCCCTAGAGGCCCCTCGTGGAGCACCATGATCTTAAAGTCTAATGACAGCTCAGATCGCAAGGCTGCCTGGAGACTAATCAGCAAGGTCTCCAGGCATGTGATGGCTGTGATAGCTAATCACCGCAA
The DNA here is from genome assembly GCF_035609145.1 of Eleutherodactylus coqui. Taxonomy (NCBI): domain Eukaryota; kingdom Metazoa; phylum Chordata; class Amphibia; order Anura; family Eleutherodactylidae; genus Eleutherodactylus; species Eleutherodactylus coqui. Next base: position 168,454,421 of record NC_089838.1, on the reverse strand, counting down.
TCACTGTGGGAAAGCACTTCTGTGCACATCTGCCAGCTTCCCTGCATGTAACTCTGTGACCCAGCTGTCCCAAAACAGCTGAAGACACAGCTTTGCCCAGAAATTCATCGGTGTGGTCTCTGGGCATGTTATTGCAGTGACAGCTAGTCACGGCGATCATGGTAAAGTTATTTGTAAATTGAAAACTTTTGAAATAGTTTTCACTGTCAGGGAGGGAGAGAGGTATGGATAGTCATTATAAACACATAGTAAAGGTATTTCCATGGTGGAATCTACAGAGATTTTTCCACATGGATTACACATCTATCTCAAAAACAGGGGTCCTGACTGTCCCTACATAAAAGGCGCAGAGGCCACACATGTTGTCATTTAAGTTTAATCATTTATACAATCACCTGTCATGATTGCTGGCCATGACTTTGGACAAAAAACCCCAAACAGTTTTTCTGTACATCGCTATCTTTTTCTTCTGAAGAAGACTTTGGTTTTGAGCTATATTCCCAGTTATGTTACAAGATCAGATATTGACTTCTAGGAAGGCTAATTTCTAATAGGCGGCGTTGCTGAGGCATTGTAACATTTACCATTTGCATACATAAACCTAATGCAGAGTATTAATTAAGGCCACTTTCAGAAGGCCATAAAACTGATGCTTTTTTGCTCTCTTATTTTGGATGTAACACCTGATTCTACTGCAGTTCTTCAGAACTGGAGTTAGAACACCATAACTCTGGTTCTAATGAAACATAAAAGGTTCAGGTGTAATTTCTGTAATATCGGTGCAGAAAACAATCCTTATAACAAATCTCTGAAATCAGCCACATACTGACTTTTTTGTGGAACTAATTGAAAACAATCTTTTATGGTGACAGTTAGTGGGTGAAAATGTCTTTTTCTAACAAAATCTTTTCTTCCTGTCAGAAATGTATTGCACATTTCTCTCTAGACATAATGGTTATCACTGGGACTGTAGTGTGTAACAGGTGTTGGTAAAGAAGCAATGTCTATATCTCTTCTGCTACCGAAAGAGTATAAACAGGATAGGGGGTCTTTACAAAACTTGATCTGCAGGGTGTGAACAATCTTATCCACATCTGTGGAAGTAATGAATGGGTAACATCCACAGATTCCTCTCATAGTGGCTCAAGCTTCAAAGGTGCCAGCAGCCAATACCAGGAATGTCTTATGAACTGTCAGCAGGCCAAGAAGGCATTGCCATTCAGTTGAAGCCAAGTGCTAAGAAGAGATGGAGATATCCTCTTTCCTTCTCTTCGGGAGACCAAATTGTATGTATTCTAAGAACATCCACCTGAAGATGCCCTTTTTGTACTCAGGTATCTGGGCCTATTGCAGGTACTGAAGCAGTTGGATCAGGTTACTTACAAGTTTCATCTAACTTTCCTTCTGGAGTATTCCTAGCTTCTTCCATGACTCCTGCTTAAAACCATAATTCTTAATCATTTCTCCAGGACCCCAGTCCCAACTCCTGCATTCTGAGGCCCAGAATAGGAATTTGAGATTAAAAGGATCCCGAATGCTAAAAAGATAAGAGGGAGAATTAATTATTAGGTTGACTGGTAAGGTTACAGTCCTGAAGAGCAGTCTTGGGAATCTGGTGTTTGGTCACAGTCAATGGCAATGCCATATCCCCTGGTTTCTGTGTGGCAAACACCACACCAGCTGTCACTTTCCTGCCACCAACAGAATGTGCACACGACCTGCCTCTTAAAGGATCAGCATGTACAGACAGCTTTTCCATCCCTGGTGATCTGGAGAAGCATCTGGCTATTTACAGCACCTTCCCCCACTGGAGGAAATTAGTTTTGTTTGGAATGAAAAGGTGCTTTCTGATTCTGACTGATTCGTGGTTTGTCACATACCTGTTCTGTTCAGCTTTCTCATCTTCATCATTCCTGAACTCAGATTATTTCTAGACCTTGCCTGGACCAACTGAATATGCTAATAATGTAGCTATATTTTAATATAAAAATGACTTCATATATTGCTAACTGTACTGAACAAATCATATGTAATTTATCAAATGCATCAGGCGCACTTTTACTTTAGAAGTACACTAGCCCTAAATGAGAAAAAATATGAAAAGATCCATCTATCTTTCTTCAAATTCAGGTGGGTCACAGTGTAAATGAATTAAATGACCCCTTTTATCCCAATATATTTATGATATCATTCTAAAATGAGTTGTTTAAACAACTAGTAAAGGAACATTGGGTAATTATATTCTGTGATGCTTACTGATGTGTAATATAAATCCCATTTTTACAAGGTGTCACCTTTGTAGATTTCAGTGACAGAAATATGTCTATTGCCTGTTTTACCCCCACAAAATTGACTTGCACTGACAGTAAAGCGTAAGGAAGATGATGGATATGGACAACATTATGCTACAAACTGTTATAAATGAGGTCAGAAATCTTCCAGAAACACACATTTGGTCAACAGAATGGAATGACAGCCCTAACAAAGTCAGTGAAAAAAACCTACCAGTATTTATGAGTAAAATATCAAGATAAATGGATGTTATAAAGAAGCCCGTTCAACGAAAGAATTCATGTATTTTCTCAGCATAGGTATTTGATATGGTGGTTTACTTTTACTCATTGCTACTCAGAATAATCCGGAGATTTTGTTCACACTGTGTTCCAGTTTTGCCTGAATGTTCCATAACTTTCCACACTGTTCTGTACTTTCTTTAGAATAAATCTTCCCTATGAGAGATTATGAATGCTGAATATATCAATCATATCAACAGAAAAGTATAGAGTTTTAATGTGCCATAGTCTCTTCCAAAGAATTTGTAATGAAAAAGAACTTACAAAAATCAAAAAGGTATGTAATTAGCTTTTACACTATATTTCAGGAAAAAAATCTTTAAAAAAAATAATTTTGGAAAAGAACATTGGTTTGCTTAGAGGACAGCAAGAAAATTAACCCCTCTGGCTGCTTTCACATGTGTTGGAATATTCTGCAGTGTGCTGTGGAACATTTTGCCATGCAGAAAAACATTTCTAACATCCAGATTTTGAGGAGCATTTGAAAATGACTTCAGTCTATTTACACGGGACAAATGTTGGACAAACGATACCCAACACTCGTCCCTGTGAGTCCGCGCTCCTGTCCTGTCACATGGAAGCTAGTAGTGCTGGCTCGCTCACGGAGCGGCCAGCAAGGGGACGGGGAGGCTGCAGGAGATTTCTCTCCTCTCGCTCCCCGCCCCTCTCTATTAACATAACACAGCGGCCGTTCACTACTGAATGGCCACTATTTAAACTGAGCAATGAGCAATCAGCTGATCGTCCATCGTTTATACAGCAATAAAGATGAGCGATGAGCTCCTTGCTCATCGTTCAGTTTAAATAGCGGCTGTTCAGTAGTGAACAGCTGCTGTGTTATGTCAAAGGAGAGGAGCGGGGGAGCAAAAGGAGAGAAATCTCCTGCACTGTCCCGTACCCCTGCTGGTCGCGCCGTGAGCAAGGCAGCACTACCAGCTCCAGTGTGACAGCAAGGGAGCGCGGACACACAGGGACAAGTGTCGAGCATCGTTTGCCCAACATTCGTCCTGTGTAAATGGACCCTTAAAATCTGCTGGTAATTCTGCATCAAAAATTTGCATTCAGGGAAATACCCTGAAGGACCAAGCCACTTTTGGCATTAAAAACCAAAATAATAATTTTTGTGTTTTTGTTTCCTTACATTCTGCTAGCTGAAATATTTTTTATTTTAAGTCTACTTAGTTATCTGGGGTCTTGTTTTTTTGGAGGATGAATCATTTATTTTTTAGGATAGGCAAATGCAGAACTGGTTTTAGACAAAGTGTGACTCTGGGCAAAATGAAAAATGGGGCCCCCATTAAATACACAAGCAATTATACAGTCACAGTCAGTCAATTCAGGTGGCGGTGTAAACAGCTGAGCTCCACTGCTTTCCGAGGTATTGCTAGGGTTATAGAACAAGTCCCAATGCATACTGTATATTCTCGTCCAATCACAAATAAAAGAATACATTCATAATAATGCCACCATACAAGACCCAAATAATACTACTATACAAGACTGAAATGATGCCACTACAAGGCCCAAATAATGCCATCATATACCATGACCACTATATAGTGAATACTATCAGAATATAAGGGGGACAGATGAAAGGGAAAAGCAGCTTGCTGGATTAAAATGAAAGCTTAACCGTTATTGGAGCAGAAATAGATATTATAATATATTATATATACGAGTGGATATAAAAACTACACGCCCCTGTTAAAATGCCATGCTTTTATCATGATAAAAAATTAGACAAAGATGAATCATTTGGGATTTATTTCCACCTTCAGTGGGACCCGTTTTGTGTACATTTCCATTAAAAGACAAACGGAACTCTTTCAGGGTATAAAAATAAATAAAAATAAATAATGTGGTTGCATAAAATATGCACACCCAAAAACTAATAATTTGTACCCTTTGACTTTACAACAGTATTCAGTCTTCTTGGGTAGGCGTCTATCAGCATGGCACATCTTGACTTGGCAATCTTTGCCTACTCTTCCTTGCAAAAGCGCTCCAAATCTGTCAAATTGTGAGGGCATTTTGCATGTACTGACCTCTTCAGGTCAACCCATAGATTTTCAGTAGAATTTAGTTCTGGGCTCTAGTTGGACTATGCAAAAACTTTGATGTTCTCCTGGCAAAGCCATTCTTTGGAGATATGCTTTCGGTCATTGTCATGCAGAAAGGTGAAATTCCTCTTCATCTTCAGCTTTTTAGCAGAGGCCTGAAGGTTTTGTGCCAAAATAGACTGATATTTGGAACTGTTCATAATTCCCTCCACCTTGACTAAAGCCTCAGTTCCAACAGCAGAAAGACAGCCGCAAAGCATAATGCTGCCTCCACCATCTTCACTGCGGATAGGGTGTTTTCTTGGTGATGCGCAGTGTTGGTTTTGCTCTAAACATACCTTTTAGAATTATAGCCAAAAAGTTCACCCTTGGTCTCATCAGACCAGAACACGTTCTCCCACATACTTCTGGCAGACATCCCAGGCATATAAATAATATGGGAGATTGTTGTCACATACACTACACAACCAGTACTTGCCAGAAATTCCTGCAGATCCTTTTAGGTTGCTGTCAGCCTCTTGGCAGCATCCTTGACCTATTTTCTTCTTGTCTTTTCATCAATTTTTGAGGGACAGCCAGTTCTTGGTAATGTCACTGTTGTGTCAAGTTTAATCCACTTCTTGATTACTGTCTTCACTGTGTTCCATGGTACATGCAATGCCTTGGAAATTTTTTGGTATCCTTCTCTTGACTGATAGCTTTCAACAATGTATTTGCTCAGTCTTTCAGAGGTGTAAATGATGGATTTTAAGCGAACTAAAATCCATCGTTCAAACGAAAAGTGCACAATGCCCACGTTAGCATGTAGCTATTATTGCTGATTTTCAGTCGTTTGGACAAATTTTGAGCAATAATTGTTGTGTGTAAAAGGGCCTTTACCAAAGGCCTAATTCAATACAAACTCGTAACCACCATTAATGCAATATTACCCCATAACATTTCAGGAACCCAAAGATATACATAGCCATGTCCTACATAAATGCCACTCTAACTATGCTGGGTACACAGGAACCTCTTGTTCTTGTAATTGGTGGGGATACCGGCAGCTGAACCCCACTGATCAGACACTGATATCCTATTCTGTGGATGGGGATAACTTTAAAACATAATAAACAACTTGAAGCACTGTAGGGATAGCTACCGCTCTCTACCATCATATTCTTTGTATCTTATTAGAGCAGTTTTAGCTTGGCAAGGCTGTACCTTTGTTAGTTCTGGAGTGATAGGATTGAGGGACTCACAGATAAAAAGAAGACGCCACTATTGAATAGCACTTTCAAAAATTGAAGACACTATATGGCATACTCCAGACAAGACTTGGTTTTGTACCAGGACCAAGTCATTGCAATTTTTCTGGGAATTGGCATCTCTCAGGATATAATTGCACTGGACGGCTTACATTTAACATCCAGTATAGAATTGCGCTCGATCCAAATGCCGATGTAGCTAACTATACCTGCTATCAATAGCCATATTGAATAGGGGTCGCCGTTAGATATACATCATTTAGCTCTCAATAACGGTCAAACTGGGTGCTTCTAATCTGAAGATCATGTCACTATCTAAGCTTTACAGCTGCGGTGGGTGCTTATGATCGGGCTCACTAATTGAGTACGGTCACTTTCTATTCCACCACATCTGTAATTACTATCATGCTGCTTTTGTCTCAGTGAAAGACTGTGATAGTATTTCCTGTGCATCAAGGCAGTCTTTAGTTGGTTCCTGATGAACTGCATTATTAACAGGGAAACACATTGAACCGTGTCAGAAATTAGGATTGCATCAAGTCTTAAATTGAATAAAGTCAGAAATTTCTACTGCATCAAATCTCAAATGAGAAATATGAAGCAAATTCACTAACAGTAGGGGTATTAGTATATGCACCAAGAACTAGCGAGCTCCCTCTAACACCAATCTATATGCTGGTGAATACACCAACTAAACTTAAGTTACAGGGAGTTATTTTGAGGAGGTTATTAACACATACCCTACTACTGAATAAAGCCTATCATACATTTCGGATCAATATTTTTGGGTCTTTGAAATCACCAATGAAGATTTAGAAATATTTGATTCAATATTTTTTTCTGGGGTCCCCACGATTGGAGTCCGCAAGATTTATTTGTACTGTGCTCTATATGTTCATTTCAATACTCACGGGTCCATGCTCTTCTAGTTGGGTACATGTGGGAATTATTTGCGTCTGTCTGGCCCTGGTTTTTAAGAGTGATTAATAAAGGCTTATGCTTTAGTTTTAAACATCTATTCTGTGATTAACTTGAAAACATGGCACAATGCCTTTAAGCAAAGAAAGAGTAAAGCCTTACAAGTTCCATAATATGTAATAACACAGTAGCACACTATTGCTGCTATACATTGTGTTCTATCATACATACTGATAATATTGACAAGTACAGAAATGTTAACAGAACCTAATGCAATTGAGTCTACAGTTAATAAAATGTGACTACTGCATCATACGCATGGAATTATGGTTATAAGTGTATTTAATTATACCCCAATAACAACATGAAAATATTAATGCTGAATTTCTTAAAAATAAGAAAGAGAATATAAATGTGTCAGAAAAATAGACATAGTAGACAACAATAGAGAAAAAGTAATAAAAGAGCAAACATCAAAATGAATGACAGAAAAAAAATGCATGAAAGTATCACAATGAAAATATGGAAATTATAAGAGCAGGCAACAAAAGGCAGTTTAATCATAAACAACATGAGATTCTCTTTCAAGCTAATGAGCTATGTGTGGACAGAAAGCATTATCTTCAAATACATATATCTGAGTATATAAATGAATTTCTGTTGTGTGCTCTTTATGCATGGCCAACAACTGGACCAATCTGCATGCAATCTGCCATAAAGATAAATCAGGCGCTTCAGAAGGTTTTAGACCAGTTTGAAGCTCTCTACGACCTACTGTTCTTGACATATTCGCAAAAAAACAGATTCTGAAACTCACCAGCAGACTGAAGCATGATTGCAGTCTCAGCTGGTGGTTGCTCGGTACCTGCTCAGACCCTGCTGCCCTCCTCCTAACCATGACCAGCACAGGGACTCTGTGTAATGCAGTAGAGTAACATATCTAACTATATACCTCACACATATATGTATTTATATTTAGAATATGCTTCACATATATGTGTGTATACTGAGGAACATATATCTCGCGGATATGTGTATATACTGGGGCCTGTATCCACATAGGTAAGTCAGGCACTTCAGAAGATTTTACCTTTCTCGACATATTTAAAAAAATAGAATACAAAAGCAAATATTAATTACAATCTCTTTGGGACAGTACTGGTGAGATGTTAGATTTCTGAGCATAACAACCCAGCTATTTTTCTTTACTTACAGTACAGTGGGTCTTACATTTAGGTAGGAACTATCAAAGGTTGATCCAGGGATTATTCTGATTGCCATTATGGAGTCGGGAGGGATTTTTATCCCAAATGGGCTAATTGGCTTCTGCCTCTTGGGGTTTTTGCCTTCCTCTGGATCAACAAGGGGGTTGAAACAGGCTGAACTAGATAGACATTGTCTTCATTCAGCCTAACATACTATGTGAATGGATTATACCTATTATACAGTGAATGGATTATACCTATTCAGAATTTGAGCATTCTCTTAAATTAAAACCCTTTCAGATCAGTCATGCCTTCAAAAAGGAACCCTACGTTTGGACAAAAGACTCCTGCAGCAAAGCGCATGGCTGCTGTCAAAGCTAACAAAACCTCTTAGGAGCCCCAAGCCCATATCACGCTGCTAAACTCCCTCCCACCTCCCTTCTTCGGCCGCTGTCATTGGCTCCCATAGGAGCCCATGCAGTGGCCGAAATATTCCGGCCGAAAACATAGTTCTAGGACTATCTTTTAGGACTGACGCATAAACGCTCGGCGCTATATCGGCCGGCCGGGCGCTTTATGTCGCGGGAATGTGGCCATGTGATCTGATGCATTGGAATCCAATGCATCAGATTAGCATATATCGCCCGACCGTGAATAATGAAGATTTAAAAAATCAAGAAAATTCACAACAAATATCTTTAACATAAAAACCTGATTTAAACAATAGGTCATTTTTTTACTTATTCATTCTAATTAGCATTGCGGCTCCTTGTTGCTAGGGGTTATGAATATAGTAGCTATATCTTACTATAGTAGAAAAGCCTCATTAACCCCTTAGTGACCGGGCTTTTTTGCTTTTTTTCATTTTTTTTTTCCTACTCCCTTTTAAAAAATCGTAGCTCCTTTATTTATCCATCAACGTCGCTGTATGAGGGCTTCTTTTTTGCGGGACGAGTTGTATTTTTTAATGGCACTATTTATTGTACCATATAATGTACTGAAAAACTTTTTAAAAATTCTTAGCGGAGAGAAATGGGAAAAAAAACGACATTCCACCATCTTTCGGTGCGTCCTGTTTCTACGACGCACAAACTGCAACAAAAACGACCTGATATTTTTATTCTATGGGTAAGTACGATTACTACGATACCAAACTTATATAGTATTGTTTTTGCTGTAGCACTTGTATTTTTTTTTTAAGATATTACATTTTTTTCAATTATTTTCTGCGGTCATTTTGTGCGCGCGATAACTTTTTTATTTTTCCATCGACGTAGTTGAGCAAGGGCTCATTTTTTGAGGGATGTCCTATAGTTTCCGAAAGTATCAATTTGGAATACATACGACTTTTTGATTGCTTTTTATTGCGTTTTTTCTGGGAGACAGGGTAACTAAAAAAATGCATTTCTGGCGTTCTTTATTTTTTTTTCCGACGACGTTCACCGTGCAGAAAAAATAATGCACTACTTTGATAGATCGGACTTTTATGGACGCGGCGATATCAAATACATATTTTTATTTTATGATTTAGATTTTTTAATAATAGATATGGCAAAAGGGGGGTGATTTAAACTTTTATAACTTTTTTTTTTTTTTACAATTTAAAAAACTTTATTGATCTTTTTTTTTACTTTACTTTGAAGTCCCCCTGGGGGACTTTAACATGCAATGCTTTGATCGCTCCTGCAGTATGACGTAATGCTATAGCATTACGTCATACTGCTTTTTTACAGGCAGTCTTTCAAGCCACCCTGTGTGGATGGCTTGATAGGCAGTCTGCTAAGGCAGCCCTGGGGCCATTCATTAGGCCCCCGGCTGCCATGACACCTGCACGGATCCCCCGATCTCACCGCGGGGGGGCCGTGCGGGACCCCCAAACAGCGTTCGGGGGATTTAAATGCCGCTGTCAGAATTGACAGCGGCATTTAAAGGGTTAATAGCTGCGGTCGGCCGAACGGCCGAGCGCGGCTATTGCCTGCGGGTGTCAGCTGCAATAAACAGCTGACGCCCGTGCTGTATGGAGGGAGATAGCGGCGCTATCTCCCTCCATACACGTCCTGCAGCTGCAGGACGTAAAAACACTATGGCCCAGTCGTTAAGGGGTTAAGAAAAAGTATAATCAGACATTAGACAATTCAGAAAGTCATATAACTAAACACTTATTAGTAGTGAAAAACTATAATATGATGTTGAATTTAAGAAAACCAGAAACAAGAAGACCGATAAGGTAAGATAAACAAATCGGAAATTCTTAAAGGGGTTGTCTCGCGAAAGCAAGTGGGGTTAAGCACTTCTGTATGGCCATATTAATGCACTTTGTAATATACATCGTGCATTAAATATGAGCCATACAGAAGTTATTCACTTACCTTCCCTGCGCTGGCGTCCCCGTCTCCATGGCTCCGTCTAACTTCAGCGTCTAATCGCCCAATTAGACGCACTTGCGCAGAAGGGTCTTCTGCCTTCGGGTCTGTCCGGCAGCAGCGGCATTATGGCTTCGCCCCCTTCTACGCGTCATCGCGTAGCTCCGCCCCATCACGTGTGCCGATTCCAGCCAATCAGGAGGCTGGAATCAGCAGATGTGACGGGGCGGGGCTACGCGTTGTCGTGTAGAAGGGGGTGGAGCCAGAACGCCGCTGCTGCCGCACAGACCCGAAGGCAGAAGACCCTTCTGCGCATGCGCGTCTAATTGGGCGATTAGACGCTGAAGTTAGACGGAGCCATGGAGACGGGGACGCCAGCGCAGGGAAGGTAAGTGAATAACGTCTGTATGGCTCATATTTAATGCACGATGTATATTACAAAGTGCATTAATATGGCCATACAGAAGTGCTTAACCCCACTTGCTTTCGCGAGACAACCCCTTTAATTAAAAAATGAAATTCTAATAGTTTATTTTGTGTTACCATCTAATTTATCACCTGATAAGCCAGTATATTTGCTAACTGGCACCTACCAGGTCCCATATTCCCTGAATAAAGGAATTTTTCTGTCTAACTATGAAATCAAAATTAGACAGTTCTTTCTTAAAAGGCATAAAGTTTGGTTTGACATTTGACTATTAAAGCATATTTTCCCTTACGTTTAGGAGACACATAAATCCATTCTATGATGTCTATTGTGTTCACACGACATATAGTATTTCTATTCACTTACTACATAAATTATGCTTAACAGCTACTTTTTGTCAGTTTTTGTGCTCATAACAAGTATTTCAGATTATAATTCCTTTATTTACATTTTTTTCCACTTAAATATGGTTTGGAACTTCCCTTAGTAAAAAATATGTGGCTGCAGAAAAAAAGTCTCATTGAAATGAAGCATGCCAGGCTCATTTCATGCTATGCTATATAGGCAGTGAAATGAAAATTGTTTTTTTTATGAGGCACTAGTTCTCAATTTCTGTTGATGAAACTTGAAAATTGAAACTTCAGAGTATTGCAAAATAATATTATTTTCTTTATACTATGGTGCTCTGTCCATCAAAATAGCGAGGATATCAGATGCAGGTAAACACCATTCTCTGAACAAACAAGCTGACAATTTTATTTAATAGGTAGGGACAGCAGATTGCTGATAATCAGCCTAACCAACCAACAGAAATTGTTTCATCAACTTATTAAACCACTTATGTTATAACATTAAATATATCCACAATGGAATATATTATCATGACCTTATGACTAATATATTTAACATTATCTTTTAAAACCTGCACAATAGCAATCCCATAACCCAATCATTTTAACAACCTTCATATTTTTAGTTTGCTGACATTTAATAAAAAAGGACAGTCATGTGAACAATATTTCATAATTAAGGATCACAGCTTTGACTCCTTTAAATATGCCAATTTGGTATGTTTAAAAGAGTCATTCCAAACACATTTAGGGCATATGGATGTATAAAATGAGGACTTGTTCAAGAGAGTCTCTAGAAGCATCAAACCCTAATAGAACAAAGCACCCAAGCCCTTCACAGCCTTGGCACTAAGGGTCTAGGCATGTGGCAATGCAGGACATAATATCCTGGCAATAAAGTACAGGTATGTGTTAGAACACTTTTTTGGTCTGTGACAAACAATCCTTGCTGTGCCTCCATATAAAATCAGAGGAACATGGAGCTTCACCATGGATCCAAAATATGGCCGTGTGTAGAGTTGTCCCATATTGGAGCTTTTAGACATCATAGTGGGGTCTCCTGCTTAGGGCCACCTTTTTATGCTCCAGAACAGAAGGTCATTTTGAAGAGCAGCATCTGCTTTGGTGGACCTAGCTGATCCATGCATTATATGGTCAACCAGAAAACTGAATAGCTGGCTTGTAATGCTACATTTTGTGAACGTCTGAGACCTTCTTTCAATACAATTCAGCTATTCTTACAAAAATACTCATCTAGAGTTGCTGTACGAGTTGTTTGCATTTTGTTCAGTCAACAAATAGTTTTAATGCATCAAAGGTCATTTCTTAGATGTTAATTAAATTAAACAAATCTAAGTTTAAATATACTCACAAGAAGGAAAATTGAGGTTAGGTTACTAAGCACTTTTAAATTATCAGGCCTGCAAGCATTAAATAGCTGATCTCTGCTGAAAACCCTACAGAGCAAGTGGAATGCATTATGCAGAAAATGCATCTAGCACAGTGCTGTTAATTACTTATTAAAAAAGGATAAGCTATTGCATTTACCATGTTGTGAATGTAAGTAATAGATTTCATGAACTCATAAAGTCCACACTGCGGAAAAACATAAATAAGCAAGTGAAATGCAAGCCAAAAAGACGACCTTAAAATGTAAAATTGTAGTGTTGACATTCTGCTCGTTGACTAAATTTGAATATTTCTCCTAGTTTGGCATTCAAATGAACTCTGCAACATAAATTAGCAGGAAGTGCCAAGATTTTAGAAATAAAACAGAAAATCTACTGCACAGAACAAAATAGGTAAGTAAACTGTAGCCTGTAGCTTTTCATTAAACCTTGCAGAAAAAAAAATTAGATTCAGACCATTAACATTGTATATTGCCATAAATCAGTATATCTAATTAACTGTCTTATTGCCTTTCACTTCAGCATTCATTAACCTGGTATAAAATCAAGATCATGCTCACATTCTGCAATAGTAAACCCATTCACTGCTGTATCTTCTGTTGAAAGAAAAACAATGAACATTCTGTTGTGACTGATGAATTAGCAGGTCACTTGTAAATGATAATTACTTTTTATACCATTGATTGCAACATTAAAACTACATGCCTAATATTGTGCAAGTCCCTCTCTTGCTGCCAAAAGAGCTCTGACATTTGAGGTATGGACTCATAAGATCTCTGATGGTACATTGTGGTTTCTGGCACCAAGACATTATCAGCAGATGCTTTAGGTTAGAGCTATATGGCAACTTGGGTGGTCAAAGATTGAAGTGTCATGCTGCCACATCACAAGTAATGAAAGTGTAAACGGTTGTGATGTGACCCGCATGTTACCGCAACTACCACAAGATAGTCAACAGAAATTCCAACTTGCTGAATGACCACATTCACATTCATTAGTTACAAAACTAGCCAGCACAACACCGCTATCAAAATTGCTGTGTAGCCCTAGGATAAAGTCTTGTAAGTTGTGAGGTGGATTAAACTGCCTTTTCTGGCAAATCTCACAGATGCTTGATTGGATTGAGATCAGGAAAATCTGGAAGTCAAGTCAACACTATGAACTCTTTGTCATGTTCCTCCAACCATTTCTGAACATTTTTTGCAGATTAGCAAGGCACATTATCTGGCTGAAAGAGGCCACTGCCATTAAGGAATACCATTGTCATAAAGAGGTGCAATTAGTCTGCACCAATGTTTAGGTAAGTTTTACATGTCAAAATAACATCCACATGAAAGCCAAGACCCAAGGTTTCTCAGTAGAACATTGCCAAGAGTATGATACTTTCTTTGCTGGCTGGTCTTCTCTCCATGGTGCATCCTGGCGCCATCAATTCCTTAGCAAAGCAATACCAATGCCTGGCCATCCATATGTTAAGAGAATGGGATGCATCAGACCAGGCCACTTTCTTGCATCGGTTCATGATCCACTTCTAATGCCCAGGTTCTAATTGTAGGTGCTTTCTGCAGTGAATTGGGGTCAGCATGGGCATTCTTACCTGTCTGCAGTTATGTAGCCCCATACATAGCAAGCTGTGATTCATTAGCTATTCTGACAAATTTCTATCATACTATCCAGCACTAGGTTTTTCACCAATTTGTGCTACAATACTTGTTCTGTGGGATACGAAGAGACAGGCTAGTCTTTGCTCCTCAGATGCATCAATCACTGAGTCTTAGGCACCCATCACTCTGTTGCTTGTTCAGTAGTTGTCTTGTCTTGGACCATTTTTAGTTGGTACTAACTACTGCACACCTAGAATATCCTACAATACTTATCATTTTGGAGATGCTCTGACCAAGCTGTCCAACCATCAGAATTTGGTACTTATGAAAGTCACTAAGATCCATACACTTGCCCATTTTTCCTGCTTATAACAGATTTACTTTAACAGCTGATTGTTCATTGGCTGCATAATAATTCACAATTCTTCGCCACAGAATAATCATAATGTTGGTGGTTTTAATGCTATGGCTTATCAGGGTACAGTATATATAGAGACAGTTTGTGAATATTTAATCTTAAACATTTGCTAGCTACATTTTTTCGCCTACAAACAAATGTAGAGTATGCTTCTCTTTCTTATACTCCAGGCTTTGGGACTGGTAAACAACAAAACCTGAAAGTATTACCAAATAAACAAAAAGCTCCATAAACTCCATTGTTAGTCCACTGCTATACTTTGTTTTTAATGAATAGCTACTGCTCATTCAAACTCCACTCTGGGGTTTTCTACCTTTCTGCTGGGGGATTTGATTAATGGTTTCGAATTCCTGCTTTTTCTTTAGTTCTGCTCCTGGATTTATCCTTCAACTTCAATGCATAGCTTTACTTTTTGCTAATTGTATATATATTTAAAGTGTTTTTTTTAAACATGAGCATGCAATAAAGGATATGAAAAATTATGCATACACTGAACTTTGAACACAATTACAGGTCCACTCTATCAGTGCACCCCCTGATTGGTTGCTAATCATGAACATCTCCTATATACATTCCAATCACTTCTATGCAGAGTAGCCTTCTATTTGATACTTATCAGACACCTTCTCGATTTTCTTTTGTTTCCCACTGCTTTCTCTTCCTCTATGCTCTGCTAGCAATGCTATAATGCATCAGCACAGTATCACATGACCTGCTAGAGACTGTGCCATCTCTGCCTGCTGGGAGGACACTGTAATAATCATTACCTTCTACATACACCCAAATAAGCTAAAAACCATATACAAACATGGAGGCTTAACGGTCATCTTCTTCATTGTAACTGTGTGACAGGAGCCTCTAATCATCATCAATAACTGGGATAGGGCTTTTTGCTGACTGCCTGTGAAGAACCTGTGTGTTATACTCCATGCAGTTACATCATACAGGAATTATGCTGACTGAAAAAGTGACTTCTTAACAGAGCACAGAGGCAAATAAATCCTAGATGGTCACAATGAGATTGCATAACCCATCTTAACGGAAGGACTCCAGGAAAAACTAAACAAGGTAGTACTAGCTAACTTATATATAAAGTTCTATGAAGGACCAAAACACATACACACACAAAAGAAGAAAAACAAAACTATATATTATAGATTAGATAAATATTTTTGAAGTTGATATGACCTTATTGAAGTGACCCAAGTAAAAAAAACTCATACTTTTGATTAACTTATGGGGAAATTCAGACTATTATAATAAGGACCAAAAGAAACAGAGGTAAATATAGAAAGTGTATAATTGTGGAGTGGGGATTAAAGACAGATTCTTATTTGTAGCTCCAATTTTTGGCTACATCTCAGGAATTCAATAATATTTGATCCTGTTTCAGGATGTGGCCCTGGCTAGAATTCTGGATCTGACTCTATCAACACTGAGAGGACTATGATAAAGGCCGTGTATATAATTGGCAGACATCTAAGGCCGCCTGCACACGGGCGGAAATCCCGCGGCGGGATTTCCGCCACTGAAAGTTTGCATAGGAGTGCATTACAATACGCACTCCTATGCAGACGGTCGCGGTTTGGCCGCGCGAAATCTCGTCTGCAGGCGGCCTTAGGCAAGATATAAAAAAGAGGTACCAGACGCAATAAAAGAGTGTCAAGGAAATGATACGACAAAGAACCTGTAAAATTTAGATTTACGTCTGCAGGATCCGAATCAACGGATGATACCAGTCGGAATTCCAACAGATCGATGAATTTTTTAGGCCATGGCACAGCAGATCGGTAAAAGAAAAAAACAACGGGAGAGTTGGGCCCCTCTGAAGGGGTGGCATCAAACTTCATAGGACCCGGAAAAGAATTATCGAGCAGGACTATTCGGGCCGGGAAGAGGATTCCAGTAGTGGTGAAATGAACCTAGTGGTAAATATCTCTTCCAGACCACTCACTGAGGTAGAGACCAAGATGTTATCTAAGGGATTATCTTATTGTCCAACCTCTCGTATCGATTGGTTCAATATTGATATGGACCTTCAAAGCTTCTATAGACGTTTGAGATTAAGGTTTTATTTCTCCTAACAGGTGTCGGGTGATGTCTCTACGCCTGCCTCTGATGCACAGATCACCCACGATGAGGTGTTTACCCTCAGTGGTGTGGGTCTGCGGAACAAAAGCAGATTTCAACCACCGATGACTGACCATGGGATTGAAACATATATTGAGTTGGTCAATCGTGACATTAATAGATTACGTGCCCATGTTGATTCGTGCTCCCATTACATAATTTGAATTACAGTGAATGCCAGGCTCTGCGTGTTCTGACACGGGATGGATCCATCACCATCAAGCCAGCCGATAAAGGCGGGGCAGTGGTGGTGATGGATTCATCTAAATATGAGGCAGAAATCTTGCGACAGCTTAGTGACACCCAGGTGTATGAGCTGCTGCCAAGTAACTCCACGGCACAATAACAGGCATCTCTACGATCAATCTTGGTTGATGCTCTGGCTGAGGGCAATATTGATCAGGCCCTTCATGATTTTCTCTATGTTGATGTACCTATTGTATCAACTATATATGTGCTGCCCAAGATACATAAATCTTTAGAAAATCCACCCAGACGACTGATCGTGTCTGGTTGTGGGTCTATTTTCGCGAATTTTTCAATACTCTTGGATAAAGTTTTGAACAAATTTTCCATCATGGGAGCTCATATATTAGGGACACATGAGACTTCTTGTCCAAGCTTAAAGAGATAAAAATCTCTGGTGATATCATTCTTGCATCTCTTGACGTGACCTCCCTATACACTTCCATTACCCATAAAAGGGGTTTGGAAGCGGTTAGACAAAAAATGTTTGCATCTGACTTTTCTGTTCAACCTGAATATGTTATTCTAACTTTGTTGAAATTCGTCTTGTCCAAAAACTATTTTGTCTTCTCAGGCAAATATTACAGACAGTGCCACGGGACCGCCATGGGTTCGGATGTGGCGCCTACATATGCTAATATTTATATGCGCATTTTTGAGGAACATCATGTGGACACTTTGACCCATTGGCTACAGGTGGTCTCCTGGCACCATTATATTGATGATATCTTCCTGATCTGGAGAGGTACGGAAAGGGAACTGATGTGCTTCCATGATGAATTGAATAATGTGCGACCAGAGCTTAAGTTCACAATAAAACATTCACGTGATAGCGTGGAATTTCTGGATGTGCTGGTGACAAGATGTGGTGATGGCTTTATGACGGATTAATATGTGAAACAAACAGACCGCAATAGCCTTCTAGAATATGCCAGTTTCCATCTACGCGCAACTATAAACTTTCTACCATAGAGCCAATTCTTGCGGGTGAGACGGGTCACAGATGACAGCACACTGGATATTCAACTTACACAAATGTGTGACAAGTTCTTAAATAGAGGTTATCCACATGATTTGATTGTTGATGCGGCGGAGAAGGCTAGATTAGTAGACAGAAACACTCTCCTGTCTACTAATGTGAGAAAGGATAAACCCAAACGGATACCATTTGTATCCATGTATAACCCTAAGAGCCTCCCGGTGTCACTGATGTATACTAATGGCTTCTATGAGCATGGAACGCATAATGGATCGCATGCATATGTGCATGCGCTGATGATGATTCAAGCCATAGTATCACGATGGTTTGTGGTGACCACGTGATGACGCAGTGCACCATGGGATACAGCACATGCGCAGTAAGGATGTTAGGACGCAAGGAGCCAACACCATGACCATACCCAGTCCAGGAGCAACCTATGATGACTGGTGACACCTACATGAATGGTATGCTTTGATTTGTGTGCACACTATGTCTAATTTGTATATATATGTGCATGTGTAATTGTTTTATACTTGAAAAAAACTCCTTGGAGTCGAAACGTTGTATGTGGACTGTGGAGGAATAAAGATCACGTTTTATACTGCACCTCTTATGCTGTCAACGCTGCCTTAATCTTACTGATGAAGTGGGTCCTAACTGGATCAGACCTATTGGTGACTTTGCATGAAACGCCCATCCACCATATTTTGGGGAGAAGTGTGCTGCTGATGCAAAAACTGCATCTCCCTAAAAGCATGTTCACCTATAGCATATTTGCAAATGAAGTACTGAAGAGCCACAATATTGCAATACAATGCATATTGCACAGATTTTGTGGAATCCTATGACTTTTCAACTCCTTAGTATGCTTAGATGAGTTCAAAAGTTCCTAGTCCTTGCAGCTGACTAATGATTTAAGTTCAACTCAGTCTTAATTGTTAATCGCCACTAACAATGAACATGGGGTCGCCACTAAAGTTGTTATTGAGCCACAGCGACTGGTAGCTTTTGGACACATCGTGGCTGCCGCTCAGTAAATGCTATGTAGGATAGTGCCATAATGCCATATATACTGTTATAGGGCTGTTAAATAATACTGGGGACACTTAGTCGGTTTTTACTTGGATCATTTTGTAATAATACCCTAAATTCTGCTGGTTATATATCAACAGCAACTAAAAATGTATTTTAAAGCATACTAAGGCTCTGTACACATGGTGTCCGAGCCTACTATAAGGTGTTTACGTTCAGGACCTATTTGTCTAATAGAAATTAGTGATGGTTACCATATAGTGGCATTGGTCACACATAAGGATCCATTGTGTAAAAAAATAAATACAATAGTACATGTTATAAATGTTTTTTTGTGGTGAGTCTTAGAATAGGAAAGCACAATTTGGTAGGCATTCGTATACAGTAGAAAATTTGATATGCCAATGTATACTGCCCATGCTGAGGCTAAAGGAGCATGCTTTTGGTCTCTGCCTGGTCAACGACGGCCTCTAAAAACATTAGCATATATGTGGGCATATTTTCTCAGCATATACAATAGGATAAGTGCATATATCCAGTGTATCTTTCACCTTATAAAAGTTTAATTTTATTTAAATCATTTCTTGCTCTGTAGACTATTTTTTTTCCTTAGGATCCTTTTATACCAAACGATTATCATTTGAATGAGTGAGTGACATAATCGTTAACTAGTTTGTGTGTGCAACTTGTTTAGACAGGCAGATACAAACGAGAATCGGTCAGACTTTCACATTCGCTGTATAAGCGAATGAGAAGGACCGAACAAGTACTGTTTAAAGTTAACGAGTCACCAATGATTTTTATGCCGGTGTGAGAGCATTAAAAATGTATCCATTTTGTATCTTCTATCCATCTTATATGCTTCAGTCTGACATATTATAAAACTTTTAAATTTCCATAACTAGAGCACTCCAGACATAATATTTTAGGCTTGCTGAAGTGGTACAAGAAATCCAGACTGGCAAGCTTGACGTTATCAGCACCAGTTTTCCAAGAATGTTTTGTTTTACTTAACACTATGAATTGAAACGCAGCACTAATAAAGGAAAGAACTATCTCAATTACGACAAGCAGAGTGTAATGTGTCTTAGCTTCTGTGAAGTACACGTCATTCTTTTTATATAACTTGAAACGCTAAAATATACCTGGAGCATATATTGTGCAAAAACCTTCAAAAAATGAACAACAAATAAAAAGTGAACAATTATCGTTCGGCATTCGGTCATTAGCGTGCAATTAGACTGGACGATTATTGTTCACTTTTGTAACATACATAGTAACATAGTATGCGAGGCTGAAAAAAGACTAATGTCCATGCAGTTCAGCCTGTTTCCACCCCTCTTTGTTAATCCAGAGGAAGGCAGAAAAAACCCAAATGAGGCAGATGCCAATTTTACCTTATTTGGTGGGAAAAAATTCTTCCCAACTCCATAATGGCAGTAAGAATAATCCCTGGATCAATATTTGAAAGCTTCTAACTGACTCCAGGACCCGAATCAACAACCCCTCTGGTTATTTAATGTCCATATCCTGCAATGTCATAGCGCTCCAAAAAGACATATAGTCCCCTCTTAAACTCCTCTATTGGTTTTGCCATCAGCACGTCCTCAGGCAGAGAGTCCCATAATCTCACTACTCTTACAGTAAAGAACCCCCTTCTGTGTTGGTGATGAAACCTTCTCTCCTCTAAACGCAGAGGATGACCTCTTCTTACTGTCGCAGTCTTGGGTATCATAGAAATGATTTTTTGATTTAGGAATGATTTTTTGAACGATAATCATTCTATCTAAAAGGGCCTTTAGGCTGGGTTCACATCTGTTAGGATTAGAGATGAGCGAGCACCAAAATGCTCGGGTGCTCGCTACTCGAGACGAATTTTTCGCAATACTCGAGGGTTCGTTTCGAGTAACGAACCCCATTGAAGTCAATGGGCGACTCGAGCACTTTTGTATATCGCCGATGCTCGCTAAGGTTTTCATTTGTGAAAATCGGGGGAATTCAAGAAAGTGATGGGAACAACACAGCAACGGATAGGGCAGGCGAGGGGCTACATGTTGGGCTGCATCTCAAGTTCCCAGGTCCCACTATTAAGCCACAATAGCAGCAAGAGTGCCCCCCCGCTCCCAACAACTTTTACATCTGAAAAGCCCCCATTAGCAATGCATACCTTAGCTAAGCACCACACTACCTCCAACAAAGCATAATCACTGCCTGCATGACACTCCGCTGCCACTTCTCCTGGGTTACATGCTGCCCAACCCCCCCCCCCCCCCCCCGCACAACCCAGTGTCCACAGCGCACAACAAAGTGTTCCTGTGCAGCCTTCAGCTGCCCTCATGCCACGCCACCCTCATGTCTATTTATAAGTGCATCTGCCACAGGAAAAGCAGGCATACACCGCAGAGAGTTGGCACAGCTAGGCAGCGACCATCTTTAAAAGGGGCGGGGCGATAGCCCACAATGCTGTACAGAAGCAATGAGAAATCCAATCCTGTGCCACCTCCATCTGGAGCTGCACATGTGGGCATAGCAATGGGGAACCTATGTGCCACACACTATTCATTCTGTCAAGGTGTCTGCATGCCCCAGTCAGACCGCGGTTTTTTATATATAGTCACAGGCAGGTACAACTCCGCAATGGGAATTCCGTGTGCACCCACAGCATGGGTGGCTCCCTGGAACCCACCTGCGGTACATAAATATATCCCATTGCATTGCCCATCACAGCTGATGTTATGTCAGCTGTAATGCAGGTGGGCCAAAAATTTATTGGATTACACTGTAGGCGAGGGCCCACAAAAATTGGTGTACCAACAGTACTAATGTACCTGAGAAAAATTGCCCATGCCCAACCGAGAGGGCAGGTGAAACCCATTAATGGCTTTGGTTAATGTGGCTTAATTGGTAACTAGGCCAGGAGGCAGCCCAATTAAAATAAAAATTGGTTGAGGTGAAAGTTTCAACGCTTTAATGAGCATTGAAACGTATAAAAATTGTTTAGAAAAATTATATGACTGAGCCTTGTGGGCCTAAGAAAAATTGCACGTTCGGCGTGATTACGTCAGGTTTCAGCAGGAGGAGCAGGAGGAGGAGGATGAATATTATACACAGATTGATGAAGCAAAAAGGTCCCCGTTTTGGATGGTGATAGAGAACGATGCTTCCATCCGCGGGTGCAGCCTATGTATTGCTTAGGTATCGCTGCTGTCCGCTGGTGGAGAAGAGAAGTCTGGGGAAATCCAGGCTTTGTTCATCTTGATGAGTGTAAGCCTGTCGGCACTGTCGGTTGACAGGTGGGTACGCTTATCCGTGATGATTCCCCCAGCCACACTAAACACACTCTCTGACAAGACGCTAGCCGCAGGACAAGCAAGCACCTCCAGGGCATACAGCGCGAGTTCAGGCCACGTGTCCAGCTTCAACACCCAGTAGTTGTAGGGGGCAAAGGCGTCACCGAGGATGGTGCTGCAATCGGCTACGTACTCCTTCACCATCCTTTTACAGTGCTCCCGCCAACTCAGCCTTGACTGGGGACCGGTGACACAGTCTTGCTGGGGAGCCATAAAGCTGTCAAAGGCCTTAGAGAGTGTTCCCCTGCCTGCGCTGTACATGCTGCCTGATCTCTGCGCCTCCCCTGCTACCTGGGCCGCGGAAATGCGCCTTCGGCCACTAGCGCTGCCGGATGGGAAGTTTACCATCAGTTTGTCCACCAGCGCCCTGTGGTATAGCATCATTCTCGAACCCCTTTCCTCTTCGGGAATGAGAGTGCAAAGGCTCTCCTTATACCGTGGATCGAGCAGTGTGTACACCCAGTAATCCGTAGTGGCCAGAATGCGTGTAACGCGAGGGTCACGAGAAAGGCATCCTAACATGAAGTCAGCCATGTGTGCCAGGGTACCTGTACGCAACACATGGCTGTCCTCACTCGGAAGATCACTTTCAGGATCCTCCTCCTCCTCCTCCGGCCATACACGCTGAAAGGATGACAGGCAAGCTGCATCTGTACCCTCAGCAGTGGGCCAAGCTGTCTCTTCCCCCTCCTCCTCATGCTCCTCCCCCTCCTCCTCCTCCTCCTCCTCTGGCCATACACGCTGAAAGGATGACAGGCAAGCAGCATCTGCCCCTCAGCAGTGGGCCAAGCTGTCTCTTCCCCCTCCTCCTCATGCTCCTCCCCCTCCTCCTCAACGCGCTGAGATATAGACATGAGGTTGCTCTGACTATCCAGCGACATACTGTCTTCCCCCGCCTCCGTTTCTGATTCCAAAGCGTCTGCCTTTATGCTTTGCAGGGAACTTCTCAAGAGGCATAGCAGAGGAATGGTGACGCTAATGATTGCAGCATCCCCGCTCACCATCTGGGTAGACTCCTCAAATTTTCCAAGGACCTGGCAGATGGCTGCCAACCAGGCCCACTCTTCTGTAAATAATTGAGGAGGCTGACTCCCACTGCAGCGCGCACGTTGGAGTTGGTATTCCACTATAGCTCTACGCTGCTCATAGAGTCTGGCCAACATGTGGAGCGTAGAGTTCCACTGTGTGGGCACGTCGCACAGCAGTCGGTGCACTGGCAGATTAAACCGATGTTGCAGGGTCCGCAGGGTGGCAGCGTGCGTGTGGGATTTGCAGAAATGTGCGCAGAGCTGGCGCACCTTTCCGAGCAGGTATGACAAGTGGGGGTAGCTTTTCAGAAAGCGCTGAACCACCAAATTAAAGACATGGGCCAGGCATGGCACGTGCGTGAGGCTTCCGAGCTGCAGAGCCGCCACCAGGTTACGGCCGTTGACACACACGACCATGCCCGGTTGGAGGCTCAGCGGCGCAAGCCAGCGGTCGGTCTGCTCTGTCAGACCCTGCAGCAGTTCGTGGGCCGTGTGGCTCTTCTCTCCTAAGCTGAGTAGTTTCAGCAAGGCCTGCTGACGCTTGCCCACCGCTGTGCTGCCACACCGCGTGACACCGACTGCTGGCGACGTGCTGCTGCTGCTGACACATCTTGATTGCGAGACAGAGGTTGCGTAGGAGGAGGGTGGTTTAGTGGAGGAAGCATACACCCCAGCAGATACCACCACCGAGCTGGGGCACGCAATTCGGGGGGTGGGTAGGACGTGAGCGGTCCCAGGCTCTGACTCTGTCCCAGCCTCCACTAAATTCACCCAATGTGCTGTCAGGGAGATATAGTGGCCCTGCCTGCCTGTGCTTGTCCACGTGTCTGTTGTTAAGTGGACCTTGGCAGTAACCGCGTTGGTGAGGGCGCGTACAATGTTGCGGGAGACGTGGTCGTGCAGGCCTGGGACGGCACATCGGGAAAAGTAGTGGCGACTGGGAACCGAGTAGCGCGGGGCCACCACCGCCATCATGCTTTTGAAAGCCTCCGTTTCCACAAGCCTATACGGCAGCATCTCTAGGGTGATCAATTTTGCAATGTGCACGTTTAACGTTTGAGCGTGCGGGTGCGTGGCGTCGTACTTGCGCTTGCGCTCAAACTGTGGCGCTAGCGACGTCTGGACGCTACGCTGAGAGACATTGCTGGATGGGGCCGAGGACAGCGGAGGTGAGGGTGTGGGTGCAGGCCAGGAGACAGTACTGCCTGTGTTCTCAGAGGGGGGTTGGATCTCAGTGGCAGGTTGGGGCACAGGGGGAGAGGCAGTGGTGCAAACGGGAGGCAGTAAACGGGCTTCGTCCCACCTTGTGGGGTGCTTGGCCATCATATGCCTGCGCATGCTGGTGGTGGTGCCTCCCCAGCTGATCTTGGCGCGACAAAGGTTGCACACCACTGTTCGTCGGTCGTCAGGCGTCTCTGTGAAAAACTGCCACACCGTAGAGCACCTTGACCTCTGCAGGGTGGCATGGCGCGAGGGGGCGCTTTGGGAACCAGTTGGTGGATTATTCGGTCTGGCCCTGCCTCTACCCCTGGCCACCGCACTGGCTCGGCCTGTGCCCACACCCTGACTTGGGCCTCCGCGTCTTCGCCCGCGTCCACGTCCTATAGGCCTACCCCTACCCCTCAACATGGTGTATTAGCAGTAGTGCAGAAACAGAACGCTGTAATTAAATGTGCCGCTTATTGGCCTGTGGTTGGAGGCTGACTTCGTTTACGGAACCCCAGTAAATAATTTGGCGCACGCCTGCTGTAACACTTAGCTGGCTGCGTATTTATTTGGAGAACTACTACCCCCAGCAGACACGGACCCAGAACACTGAGCACAGTGACAGGCAGGCCAAATAGATTTTTTTCAAATATTTTTTTCAAAAGGACCTCTGCGTATATTCAATCTATAATATATGTCTTCTGGCCCTGCCTACACAATTCTGTCCCTGATGTGTGTGTCACAGAACTGCAGTGTTGCACTGTTATTAACTGCAACAGACCAGTGATTTCAGAGCCAGGAAATAATTTGGCGCAAGCCTGCTGTAACACTTAGCTGGCTGCGTATTTATTTGGAGAAATACTACCCCCAGCAGACACGGACCCAGAACACTGAGCACAGTGACAGGCAGGCCAAATAGATTTTTTTCAAATATTTTTTTGAAAAGGACCACTGCGTATATTCAATCTATAATATGTCTTCTGGCCCTGCCTACACAATTCTGTCCCTGATGTGTGTGTCACGGAACTGCAGTGTTGCACTGTTATTAACTGCAACAGACCGGTGATTTCAGAGCCAGGAAATAATTTGGCGCAAGCCTGCTGTAACACTTAGCTGGCTGCGTATTTATTTGGAGAAATACTACCCCCAGCAGACACGGACCCAGAACACTGAGCACAGTGACAGGCAGGCCAAATAGATTTTTTTCAAATATTTTTTTCAAAAGCACCACTGCGTATATTCAATCTATAATATATGTCTTCTGGCCCTGCCTACACAATTCTGTCCCTGATGTGTGTGTCACAGAACTGCAGTGTTGCACTGTTATTAACTGCAACAGACCGGTGATTTCAGAGCCAGGAAATAATTTGGCGCAAGCCTGCTGTAACACTTAGCTGGCTGCGTATTTATTTGGAGAACTACTACCCCCAGCAGACACGGACCCAGAACACTGAGCACAGTGACAGGCAGGCCGAATAGATTTTTTTTCAATATTTTTTTCAAAAGGACCACTGCGTATATTCAATCTATAATATATGTCTTCTGGCCCTGCCTACACAATTCTATCCCTGGAGTATTACTGCAGGGCGCAATGCTCTGCACGGCCGATATACCAAAAAAAAAAAATGTGCAACACTGCTAAAAGCAGCCTCCACAGTACTGCACACGGTTAGATGTGGCCCTAAGAAGGACCGTTGGGGTTCTTGAAGCCTACAATAACTCCTAACGCTCTCCCTGCCTCCACACTTCTGTCCCTGGACTATTACTGCAGGGCGCAATGCTCTGCACGGCCGATATACCAAAAAAAAAAAAATGTGCAACACTGCTAAAAGCAGCCTCCACAGTACTGCACACAGTTAGATGTGGCCCTAAGAAGGACCGTGGGGTTCTTAAAGCCTACACTAACTCCTAACACTCTCCCTATAGCAGCTCCGGCACCAACAACACTGTCCCTCAGCTATCTCACAACGCATCTGAGGCGCGGGAGGGGCCGATTTTTATACTCGGGTGACACCTGATCTCCCCAGCCACTCACTGCAGGGGGGTGGTATAGGGCTTGAACGTCGCAGGGGGAAGTTGTAATACCTTCCCTGTCTTTCAATTGGCCAGAAAAGCGCGCTAACGTCTCAGAGATGAAAGTGAAAGTAACCCGAACATCGCGTGGTACTCGTTACGAGTAACGAGCATCTCGAACACGCTAATACTCGAACGAGTATCAAGCTCGGACGAGTACGTTCGCTCATCTCTAGTTAGGATCCTTTGCTACACATTCCACTTTATAAAAAATACAAAAATTGCACAGCATGCTGAACTATTTGTTCTAGTAAATTTATGAACATGTTAGTGAAATAAATTTGAATCCATGTTCTATCCTATATGTAGCCATTTTGTGAGCAAGAAGCCATCTTCTGTGTCAAGTATTTTGTACTTTTCCTTTAACAAGATTTGCTAAAATGTATTGAAGAATAAAAAGGGACCTTGATAATTCGAATATTCCAAGGCCCTAGATTGATTGTCTCAGGTCATTGCACCCTGTTCTTTTGTCTCTTTCTAAACAATTATTGTTTAAAATTAAATTACCTTTGCATTCTGAGAAGTTAATCATGTAGGATTCTACTGCATCTGCGCTGCTTTTCCTTCAGCAATTTAGATTATCTTGCATGCTTATGTTTTTTTGATCAATGGTAATAAATGAATTATAATAGATTTGAATTATTGTAAATAGATCATGTGCCTCTATAAAAGCTGCGGTCTGTCAACCAATTAAACAGGTTACTTTGGATCACATCCCATGCTGTGTGGTTTTAATGTTAATCTCCTGAGCTCAGCTTACCTCTAACATTGAAGTTGGACTCCAATAGCATATTGTATAGTAAATATTGGTTTGCACTAACAACATGAGGCACTGGATCGACTCCAGACCCCAGCGAACAATTTTGTTGTTACGGTATCCTACCCAATGATACGCCAGCCTGGGTTGCCCTAGAACTTACCCACAACCCCTGTCCCTGCCTACTTGCCTCCACTCCTGGCTAACCCCAGGCAGGCACTTGGGCGGCGGTCCCTGCTCTCACTAGGGACCGAGTGGGGGGACTGGCGTACCAAGATGGAACAGGGTAGAATACCGACAGGAAGGGCAGATGAAAAAAACCAACAGGAAATACATGCAGACCGAGGCAGATGGGATAACCTGGCAGATATAGCAAAAGCTGACAAACAGAAGACTGACAGAAGCAGGATGCTAGCACACTGAACAGAAACCAATAACTGGCAGTGAATGGACCTCACTGCCAGCCTTATAAACAGAAGCCTCCGCCCAGGGGTGGAGAGAGGGAGGCGACTACCTCCCAGCAGAAACCCATAAACAGGGGCTCATGCATGGAGCTGCACTCACAGGCGCGCGCACGTCGCCGCCCGGACTCATGAGCGCGCGCACCGCTCCAAACCAGCCACCCGTGCCCCCGGCAGCCGGACAACCGACCGCGGGACCCAACGCCCTGCCGCGACGGGAGGAACTGCAGCCGCCGCATGGTAACATTTGTGACTTTCACTCCCCCGGAAAAAATCAGAAAGAGCACTCTACAAAAATGTAAGATGAACGTCTGTTTTTCCTGAGGCTGTGATTGGCCATCTGCGCTGGAGGACGGAGGGCACACTTGCCATGTTTTGATCCATGCAAGAACCAGCAAACAGAGCAGTATGTTTTAGAATCTTGAATACTGTCCGGACAATTTGTGAAGTGAGTGCTAGAAAGTACATGATTTTATTGCCCTGAGATGAGATTTCGAATGAATGTTACAGTAACAAATTGAGTAAAAACGTTTGCTGGGTGAAAAAGTTTGGTGTGTGAGTACTGAAGCTATGTTATATGCTGGTGTCTTTGGAATGCGTCGGTCTTGGTGACTTCTCACTCCCTCTTCTCCTTCTTCTTTAACCTCTGACTGACATTTTTAATAAGACAGTGAATTTCTAACATCTAATATGTAGTTATTATGTTGTATATTTACGGACAACTGTGATTTAACACTGTAGATGATAGCAATTGAATTAGGCAAATATAAATGTACTTTAAATATTGTATCTGACTATCTTGTTGTTTAGATAGACAGAAAACATCTTAAATTGACATAACCACATTAGGGTGAAATGTTTGCTTTTCCTGCCCTCCTCTTGGGTCTGTTTCCTTTTGACTACTGAATGGGCGGAGATTAGTATCATCTTGTGCTACCTGGTGTGAAGCACGTGCTGAAGTGATCAGCTGTTTATTGCTTAGTTATATTATCAGGATAGAATTATATAGCACACACTGCCTGCTGAGTAATGTGTTGTTTCCTGTAGGTGTACTGCCAGGATAGAGTAGTATTACCTTGGCTACCAGGCTAGAGTGGTCAGGCTGGCCAGCAAATCCTTGTTCTGGGTATTCTGGTAAAATACCACAGGTAACAGGAAATTATGGGGAACATGCATGAAGTAATGGTGCTGACCAGGATAGTGTCCAAAAAGACTGCCAAACAAATTGTGTTGGAGAGAGAGAGGAAAAAGGTGGCAGAGCAAGTGACAAAATGTGTTTTAAATGACAACTGTGACAGAGATAATCCCCACTATATGCTGACAATACCTTTTTGCAATACTTGGACAGGCAAGCCTCATTTACAGATTGTTCAGTCTCCTTATCAGAGTGTATGTATCCAGGACACATTTTGACTGACAGGACACAGAAAGGGGAGAGAACTTCTTTGTCAGACTACTGATGGGGTATGGCCAACATAATCTTTCAGATCAGCGTCTGCTTGCTTCAGTTTATGGGCTTGAGGAGCTATTGAGGAAGGAGCCTATAATGGGACATCCAACATGTCATATGACAGTTCCCTCTAGATTGGGAAGTATGACTAAAATAGCAAAGCAAAAGCACAGTGGCAAAAGTAGTAGGACTTTGATTTGTTACAATTGCGGAGTAGAGGGGAATATTAGAAAAGCTTGTTGTACCCCACTCACAGGATGCTCTTTTCTGCGGCGAAGAGTGGGAAAGAAAAAAAGTTAAAAATGCAAAGAAGGTGAGGCTGTTATAAGATGTGTTAACCATTTCATGCAATTACCCTGTTAATAACTTTTTGTGTAATGTGTGTTTTCTCATATTGTATTCATATTACTACTTAGTAATTAAGAGGTATATCCCTCTGAATGTCTAATGACTAATATTTGAAATTGTTTAAAGACTGTCTGCTTTCTAATATCTTTTGCAATCTTTGAAGTATGTAGCAGTGCTGAAATAGCTATTATGCTTCTTTACAAAGTGAGATAACAGTCAGAGTTATTCTAAAAGGTGGGGGCCATAATTTATCAGACTTCAGTGAAGAAGCTGTGCTCAAGGCCACAGAGAATGGGGAGAGAAGGAGGGGGCCTAGTGTGAGTGTGTCGCTGTGGAAACTAAACAACTGCTTGCTTGCAATGAATAAAATATTGTGTGGCGTGTTTGATGAATTGCAGGTTTTGAATTGATTGTGGTTTTAGAACTATGCAGTACTTTGATTGTGTGCACAAAAACAGAGCTGTTTGTATAATGTATATGATGAGACTGTCATTGCCATGTAAAAGACGTAATTTAATGCAGTATCAGCATGCAGGGAGATATTGCAGTATTTGGAAGAAAAAGGCATGTTACATGGGTGAATTGCGAAAGTGAAATGTTGGAAAAAGGAAAAGAAAATTAAAGATGTGAATTAAATGGTTTTAGTAAGTATGTGTGTGTGTAAAAGGCAAAAGCAAAGTTGAATAGGAAAGATACAAGAAAGTGATTATTAAAGACTTGTCTGTGATATGAACGCGGAGATGGCAAATTTCAAATGAGAGCATGCAGAAGCAGACAACTGCACAGAATCAAAGGGATGGAGCTAGATGATGTAAAGGTATGAAATGGGTCACCTCACTCCTCAGCAAAGAAGGGGGGTGAAAATCTTGGGCTGTCAGGAAAAGCTGGGAGGGAATAACAGTATTTCAGGAAAAGCTGGGTAGATAAAGAAATTTTTGCGCTTGACAAATCTGATTAGGTATTTCATACAGAATCAGATTAATAATTTTTTGGCTTTAAAGGATATCACATTTCAAATGGGGATAGATTTTTGTGGATTACCTTGCCCTATTAAAAATCATATTTGTATAGCGCTAACTTATTCCGTAGCGCTTTCAGGTAATTTATTACCCCCTACCAAGCTGGGTACTCATTTTTAATTGACCTTGGAAGGATAGAAGGCTGAGTTGACCTTGAGCCAGCTACCTGAACCACGCGGAGATTGAACTTGCAACCTTCAGGCCGTGAGCGAGAGTTTACCCTCTGCGCCACATGAAGCTCTTTATGAAACCCGCACCACTAAAATATTTCCATATTTCCAAATTCAGCTACATTCTTTCCGCTAAAATTTGGAAAGGGGGAAAGAATATGTACTAATTAAGCTTATCAATGAACCCTTATGGCTTTGTGATTATACACTCTGTGCTGTCATATGGTACAGTATCTCTCTCATTGCTTCTGGATATACTTGATAGAGTGTTGGTTGGGGTATGGTAATATTATCTTCTGATGTATTTAAGGGGACTTTGTATTTCTTCTTGTTAAAGCTTTTCTAAATCTGTTTGAATACCTTCTCTCTCTTCTCTGGGAATGTTTAGCTTGCAAAAAAGAAGGCTGAGAGGAGACTTAATAGCTGTCTACAAATATCTGAAGGGCTGTCATAGTGCAGATAGATCAGTCCTATTCTCATTTGCACAAGGAAAGACTAGAAGCAATGGGATGAAACAGAAAGGGAGGAGACACAAATTAGATATTCAAAAAAAACTTTCTGACAGTGAGGGTGATCAATGAGTGGAACAGGTTACCATGAGAGGGGGCGAGTTCTTCTTCAATGGAAGTGTTCAAACAAAGGCTGGACAAATATCTGTCTGGGATGATTTAGTAAATCCTGCACTGAGCAGGGGGTTGGACCAGCAGATGACCTTGGAGGTCCCTTCCAGCTCTACCATTCTATGATTCTATGTACAGGATACTTAGGAAGCTATCCTACAGAACAGAGCTATAATTGATGTTATTTGATCATAGATGTAAGAAATTTTGTTGTATTTGCTATTTAATCCTAACTGATAGTTTGATTGACTTCTGGGTTCTTGGTTCAATGTATTTTTGGGTTTTTGCTTATTTTCTGCGTACTTTGTAGCATAGTGGTAAACTTGTATAATCCTTAGTAGAGATGAGCGAATATACTCGGTTCGGGTGTTTTTGGACTCGAGCACTGCTTTTTCCGAGTAACTGACTACTCGGACGAGAAAATTCGGGGGGCGCCAGGGGGCGTCGTAGTGGAGCGGGGGGTAGCAGTGGGGAACAGGGGGAGCTCTCTCCCCCCCCCCCCCACTCCCCTCTGCAAGCCCCCGCGCACCTCTGGCGCCCCCCGAATCTTTTCGTCCGAGTAGTCAGTTACTCGGAAAAAGCGGTGCTCGAGTCCAAAAACACCCGAACCGAGTACGTTCGCTCATCTCTAATTAGTTGTTGCATTCAGTGCATACCTATTCTAGTATGTATACAATAATTGGCTCACAGGTCCATTAATACACAGATTTGTAACTTGTTTTGTTAAAAAGGAAAAATATGGTTATATTGTTAAGGTGACATCCAATTCAGATGCGACTTAATGGTTGTGTCATGCTTCATCATCTATCCCAGTATGTGGCATAGATGAATCCTCTGCTTTCAGACCTAGGGTTAGAATACAGGCCTTAGGGCTTCTATCCACTAGTGTTTTTTTTTAATGCTGCGATATCGCTGCATTTTTTCAATGGGACTTTCTAATGTTAAAATCGCATCACACAAAAATCGCAAACGCACAAACTAGTGATTTTTGTGCAATGCGATTTTAACATTAGGAAGTCCCAATGAAAAAACTGCAGCGATATTGCGTGAAAAAAAATGCTAGTGGGTAGAAGCCCTTAGGGACAAGCTGTGACCACCCTACGTGGGTGTAATCAGAGGACCATCGATGGTTCCTAGGAACCTCCATCTTCCTGGTTAGTTAAGGCAACACATTCCATAGTGGTTAGCTTAAGTTTTTAGGATGAGTGAGGAGGTCATTTCATTGATGGTATGGGGAGGATCTGTGTAGCATTATGAATCAGCCGCAAAAGGGGGGACTGTTAGTGAAATGAATTTGACTCCATGTTCTATCCTATATGTAGCCATTTTGTGAGCAAGTAGCCATCTTCTGTGTCAAGTATTTTGTACATTTCCTTTAACAAGATTTGCTAAAATGTATTGAAGAATAAGAAGGGACCTTGATGATGAGAACATTCCAAGGCCCTAGTGTTACCATGTAGGGCAGTGCGGGGTCCCGCGGTCGGCGCGCGTCGCTCCGGCGTCCTGGCGCTCTGGAGTCCTGGCTCTCCCGGGGGCGTGGGGCGGCCGATGTGCGGCGGCGTGGGCGTGTCCGCCCGTAGGGTGCCGCCCACACTCCTCCATCCTTCTTATGCAGCAGTGGGAGGAGTTGCCTCCTCCCACTCTCCGCCCCTGGGCGGAGTCTGGTAGTTAAAAGACTGGCAGTGATCTGAGCTCACTGCCAGTTATTGGTTCTGTCAGCCGCTAGTCAGTCCTGTCTGCAGTTCTGCTCAGTCAGTTCCCTAGCTTGCTTGTCAGTTTTCCTTTCCCAGCTTTACCTTGCTCTGTATTTCCTGTTTGGTCATTCCATCTGCCTTTCCTTGTCGGCACTCTGTCCCCCGGTAGTTAGTTCCATCTAGGTAGTCGCCAGGTCCCTAGCTAAAGTAGGGACCGCCGCCCTGTTGTCCGCCTGGGGTTAGCCAGGTCGAGGCAAGTAGGCAGGGACAGTGGGGTGCGGTAAGTTCAGGGCACCCCATCTGGTGCTCGGGGGGTCAGAGTGCCGTAACACCTAGATTGAATGTCTGGGGTCATTGTGCCCTGTTCTCCTGTCTCTCTGTAAACAATTATTGTTTAAAATTAAAGCATCTTTGTATTCTGAGAAGTCAATCATGTAGGATTCTGCTGCATCTGCGCTGCTTTTCCTTCAAAAATTTAGTTGTTAAATTCCTTATCTTGAATGTTTATGTTTCTTTGATTAATGGTAATAAATGAATTATAATAGATTTGACTTATTGTAATTAGATCATGTACCTCTATAAAAGCTGCGGTATGTCAACCAATAAACAGATTACTTTGGATGACATCCCATGCTGTGTGGTTTAATTGTTAATCTCCTGAGTTTATTTTACCTCTAAAGTTGAATTTGGACCTCTATAGCATATCGTATAGCAAATATTGGTTTCCACTAAAAACACCATGACAAAAACCTGATAGTCTTTATTATACTCAATAGAGTCCATCAGATGCTGTTGGTGACTGTCATGTGACGGATTTTAATTTTTCTGTTCATATAATGAAAAAAAAAAACAGGAAGTACCAGCACAAATGTGAACCAAACCATACATGTTATATATTGAAATATACAATAGAAATACTGTATATATGCTGTAAATACTGCTATAAGCTGGACATATATAACCTTGCTATTCTATATGAAATTAATACAATTTTAGAATCCTGCATACATAAAAACATACACTTGTTGTGTAGATTACACATATATACAATTACACACAGACTGCTTATACACAGATATACATACTTCTCAGTATTATGTATCTGTATTTTAAGGCAGCACTGGAATGTTAATTCAATCTCTCTGAGAAGACTTCCAAAGGGGAGGACACAGGACCAAGCTCAGCTCTCAGCCCTGCAGTATGTCTGCATCCATCCCCCTTCCTTCTCCTCCTGACTACTACACTCAGTGTATTTAGTGTCACAGCAGAAGGAAGCTTGTAACCTTCACAGAGGAGGTAGAGGGGACAAGCAGGTACCGTAGTATACTAGGTCCTACTTGTGAACAGCAAGAGTGCACTGCAACTAGCTGTCCTTCTAGTGAATGTTCCCAGGCTGCCCACCTGCTCCTATTGGCTGCTAATGTGAAACACATAAACAAAAAACAGAAAGGTGGGCATTGCTTCTGGTGTGAAAGAGATGTGGAAGTTTGCAAACAAAGATTGCTGTTATGTTAGTTACAATACAGACTATTGACGGGCTATATTGATGTCAAGCGCATGAAGGAAAAGTTCAGTAAAAAGACTAGGATCTTGACGTAAACCACAAAAGGCATAGCCGACTTGGAAGTGAAGAATAGGTATAGAATTTTATTAAATGCCAGCCGAGCACATGACATGTTTCGAGACAAAATAGCCCCTTTCTCGGACAGCTGGACTATATAGTGTATAGTAAAACAATTGGATCAAAGTGAATGGTGAATACAGTAAAACAACAGTTATTGGACAAAACATATAAAATAAATAAAATGAAAATTGGGATCCAGAATAATCATACACAACATTTATAAATTCCTATCTCAGAGGTAACAATTTTTGCTTAAAGGGTTCTGTCATTAGAAGAAAAAAAATCTATACTTACCTATTCCTACCCAGGTACTAGGCCAGCTTCTCAAACTTGCCTTCCATCTGCTGTTTCTGGCAGACTTGGGTGTCGCCCTACTTTCTCCATAACATTAATTGCTGCACATTTCTCATTAGTACATGAAGAGTTACCTTCTCCAGTACTCCCAGCTAAGCTGTGTGGCATGGCCAATCACCTCCTTATTTAGCTGAGCTGGGAATCCTCCCTAATTGTCTCAGTGTTGGTGTGTGTTTGTCTCAGACACCCAGCATAGGTCCTATCTCTCACTACTTTGTCTGCGCTTACTCTGGATTCTTATCTGTATTTGTTTGTTTGCTGCCTCCTGGTCTTTATTCTAATACTGTCTTTATCCTCATTGTCTGTCTCTTGCCCTTGCCTGTGTGCGCTTGTTTATTCCCTTCACGTCTCTGTGGTTTGCATCACCCTATCCTGTGTCAATTTAGGGATACTCAGCTCAAAGAGGAGGAACATGGGGCCATCCTTGTTAGGGCATCTACCTTGCTCTTAGGCAGGGGTACCCCCACTTTCCCGACTAGCAAAGGGCAAGATTTCCCTTCTGACTGCTGAGGGTCAGCTGCCAAGCCTATCCGGTAGGTTGGCACAGTGGGTCCACACTCACAGTCCATAACACCAGACAGTCTTTTTACCGCATCTTGTCCTCTCCGATCTTCTCCTGGCTCCTGCAGTCCCTCGGGTCACATCACCTCCAGCCATCTGCATCCTCTTCTTCCTGTTATGAAATGTACATTTGCAGGTATTCTGCTTCCTTCAGGTCAGAGGAAGTAGGTGCTCAGCTGTCGAATGGCAGCCTGTTACTTGCTCTAACAGCGGAGGCCCAATAAACTTTTGATCCCCGTTGTTAAACCCTTTACATGAAACTTTCACATCTATGTTTGTATTTCAGTTGTAGCATTCTTTTAAGTGCAAATTAATCACATCCATGTCTGTGCCTTGTCATGGGTATGTGTGTATAGATATGCATGCCTCTTCAAATCCATTTCATTATGCCTTGATGAAGGACTCTGCGTAGGTCTGAAAGCTCGCATTAACATCATGTATTTTTGTAAGCCTTTAACAGGTATCATATCTACAAGATTACTTGATTTCTCTTGCTGGGAACAATCACATTTTGCTCTACTGGTTAATACGGTACCAAACGTTTTTCATTAGACTATATCATTGAATGAGCACTGTTTAGCACAACTGCCTACCCCAGGAGATGGTTGTTCTACTAAACTTGGTCTTGCTAAGTTTCAAAAGGCCTTAAAAACGGAATTCAATCAATTAGTTTAACTGAAACGTTATGTAGAACATGTCTCTGATCTCCAGGTAGTATGTTATAGACAGGAAGGAGATAAACAGACTGATACATAGTTTTGTGAGAGAAGATTCGGTATAACTTTCTTTTCATTCATTTTAATCCCGCTCTTTCTACATATCGAAGTCTAGTGGGTAGTCCTTATCAATACCTGACATCAATCATTTTATGCACACTCATGTAGGGAATTCTGTAGATCATTAAAGGGGTTGTCTCGCGAAAGCAAGTGGGGTTCAGCACTTCTGTATGGCCATATTAATGCACTTTGTAATATACATCGTGCATTAAATATGAGCCATACAGAAGTTATTCACTTACCTTCCCTGCGCTGGCGTCCCCGTCTCCATGGCTCCGTCTAACTTCAGCGTCTAATCGCCCGATTAGACGCGCTTGCGCAGAAGGGTCTTCTGCCTTCGGGTCTGTCCGGCAGCAGCGGCGTTCTGGCTCCGCCCCTTCTACGCGTCATCCCGTAGCTCCGCCCCATCACGTGTGCCGATTCCAGCCTCCTGATTGGCTGGAATCGGCACACGTGACGGGGCTGAGCTACGCGATGACGCGTAGAAGGGGCGGAGCCAGAACGCCGCTGCTGCCGGACAGACCCGAAGGCAGAAGACTCTTCTGCGCAAGCGCGTCTAATCGGGTGATTAGACGCTGAAGTTAGACGGAGCCATGGAGACGGGGACGCCAGCGCAGGGAAGGTAAGTGAATAACTTCTGTATGGCTCATATTTAATGCACGATGTATATTACAAAGTGCATTAATATGGCCATACAGAAGTGCTTAACCCCACTTGCTTTCGCGAGACATCCCCTTTAAGTGAGACCGGCCAGTGAAATCCGTAGCTTAGAAAGTGCAGGAATTTCAATTGATAGGTTACAAGTTATGCTGACTCTTTTCCAACAAAACTGTATATCAATCTGCTCAGCTCATTCTGTTCTGTAACATGATGCTGGCAGATTGGTGTGCATTTTCATGGTGACAAGTTTCCTGTAGAGATACATAACATGTCTCAGTAAAAGAAAGTTAAAGGTAAATGTGAAATTCCAAATTACATGTGTTTCTAATGAGTGGCTGCATGCGTATATGGTGCAGATACCTGCTGCACCATGTTTTACAGTTATTGCATACACTACATGACTATGATTTCAGCTAATATGATTTTCTTTCCATAACAGTTTGTTTGACATATTATAGCATCTTTGTTTTCTTTAGGACAAGCTGTTTTGGACTCTCAAGAAGCTGTGTTCTCTGAATTATTTATGACAAAATCCTGGTTTATGTCTTGTAATGTTTTGAAAAATTCAGCTGGCTGTGTTGGTTCAGGAGAAAAGTGGATTACAAACAGCTGTTTTCCATTCTTTATAGCAACCAGACTCATTTTAATATATGCCACAATTTCTGGTTGTTGTTTCAGTTCTGTTTACTTCAAAGGCGCACACTTATTAAAGATCAAATACATGGCACTACCATACTTCACTGAAGAAACTGAGGCTATAATAACATATTTAGTGCATTGTCTGTGTTGCTAGAGAGTTTTATTTCACCAGGGTCTTTAAAAAAATTATTGGATGGGCTTAGTTGCATGGACTTTGAAGTCTATACTGTATCTGTCAGACCAGGATCCCTCTGGCGCAGGATTAGTTGATAAACAGCACTATGTGGATAGATGCATCTAAAAAGGTTTTAAGGCAGGGTCCCGCATTGCAGGCAAGATGTGGGCATAAGACGTAGGTCAGTGCGGTTTGCAAATAAATTAAATAGTAACTGACTACTGATGGCTTTTGGTCACGTGGTTTGTCTAAATCCAGGCAGCCATTAACAATCAATAGTCAGTTTCCGACGATTTAATTCCTGAGTCACAGCAATCTGGAGCTTTTGGCAACACTATGACCACATCTTGGATGCATGGAGGTTGCACAGCGACTACAGTGTGCAAATGTACTTCAAGGCCACCTTCTCACATGGCAGAATCACTACAGACATTCTACAATGGAATGCCAATAGCAATTCTGCAAGATTTCAGCAGTGGCCAAATCCACATCTAAATGGTACAGAATTGGCCATATTTTTACTTGCAGAACAGCTAAGGAATTTAAACCTTCTATTTCAAGGTTTGAATTCTGCTGTACTATTCCACAGGATAAATAGGCATGATGTGGATTCATCACGGAAAATATCTGCACCATGTTAAGGAGATTTTTTAAATTCCTTCCAAATAGCTTGCACCGTAAGTGCTGTGGCATTTTTACAGAATTTCTGCCATGTGAAAAGATGGCTGTGATTTTAAAATCCATACCGCAAGTTAAATCTCTGTGTGGATTATTTATGCAATGTGTGGATGACATTTGTTGAAAATAGATTTTGAACACCAGTTCAGATAGTTATACTACACAAACAACATTCATTGTCAAAAAAATCAAGCACCTAAAAGAAGTTGTAAGAATAGAATGAAAGCTTATATGTGTGATTATAACATTGATATAAGTAAGGAATTAAGATATCAGAGCAAAAGGATAATTTATAGTGGAAAACTGAAACATACTCTCACGCATCTACTGGTCCTAATGCCTCCTAACAGACTGGTCAGAACAGGCCAGGTGGCAGGTAATTCGTCAATACGACCATCGAGCTTTTCGCATTCCAATAAACCACCCCATTTCAAACTCTGTTAACTGGACAAAACCTCTTTGATTGCGTATGAAGTCACAAGTGTAAAGGTGTAGCCATTAGAGATGAGCGAACGTACTCGTCCGAGCTTGATACTCGTTCGAGTATTAGCGTGTTCGAGATGCTCGTTACTCGTAACGAGTACCACGCGATGTTCGGGTTACTTTCACTTTCATCTCTGAGACGTTAGCGCGCTTTTCTGGCCAATTGAAAGACAGGAAAGGCATTACAACTTCCCCCTGTGACGTTCAAGCCCTATACCACCCCCCTGCAGTGAGTGGCTGGCGAGATCAGGTGTCACCCGAGTATATAAATCGGCCCCTCCCGCGGCTCGCCACAGATGCGTTCTGACATAGCTGAGGGAAAGTGCTGCTGATGGTGAAGCTGCTATAGGGAGAGTGTTAGGAGTTATTATAGGCTTCAAGAACCCCAACGGTCCTTCTTAGGGCCACATCTAACCGCGTGCAGTACTGTGGAGGCTGCTTTTTGCAGTGTTGCACTTTTTTTTTTTTTTTCTGGTATATCGGCCGTGCAGAGCATTGCGCCCTGCAGTAATACTACAGGGACAGAAGTGCTTAGGCAGGGAGAGCGTTAGGAGTATTTTAGGCTTCAAGAACCCCACTGGTCCTTCTTAGGGCCACATCTAACCGTGTGCAGTACTGTGGAGGCTGCTTTTTGCAGTGTTGCACTTTTTTTTTTTTTTTCTGGTATATCGGCCGTGCAGAGCATTGCGCCCTGCAGTAATACTACAGGGACAGAAGTGCTTAGGCAGGGAGAGCGTTAGGAGTATTTTAGGCTTCAAGAACCCCGCTGGTCCTTCTTAGGACCACATCTAACCGTGTGCAGTACTGTGGAGGCTGCTTTTTGCAGTGTTGCACTTTTTTTTTTTTTGGTATATCGGCCGTGCAGAGCATTGCGCCCTGCAGTAATACTCCAGGGACAGAAGTGGTGGTTAGGCAGGGACAGAAGACATATTAATTATTGATTGAATATAGGCAGTGGGCCTTTTCTAAAAAATATTGGGCAAAAAATCTATTTGGCCTGCCTGTCACTGTGCTCAGTGTTCTGGGTCTGTGTGTGCTGGGTGTAGTAGTTCTACAACAAAATCATACGCAGCCAGCTAAGTGTTACAGCAGGCTTGCGCCAAATAATTTCCTGGCTCTGTCTGGGCTCTGAAATCACCGCTGTGTTGCAGTTAACAGTGCAACACTCTGCAGTTCTGTCACATACCCTAGGGACAGAAGTGGTGGTTAGGCAGGGACAGAAGACATATTAATTATTGATTGAATATAGGCAGTGGGCCTTTTCTAAAAAATATTGGGCAAAAAATCTATTTGGCCTGCCTGTCACTGTGCTCAGTGTTCTGGGTCTGTGTGTGCTGGTGTTAAGGACCGTTACACATGACCGGTCACATTAACCTTTCAAGCCTTGGGTTCCAAATTAGTTCATACCTGGATGCATCAGAGAGGCCAAAAACTATATGATTTATAGTAATTAGCTCTCACAGATATGTAGAGATGAGCCGCGGCAAGTATTCAGCCCACTCTGCTTAAGGCGCGTACACTGAATCTTTATTGACTGAGTATAGTTCTAATACAGGAAAAGAATACGTCATTAGTCACGAGGTTAATCTTATTGGGTTAGAAAAACATCAAGAATTGTGCTTTGTTGAACAATCAGCGCAGTGAGAATAAATATGTGAAATGTCCTTCAAATGATTATTCTCTCTTGTGAGTTTGGATGATCGCAGCGTCTTATCAGCACGATTTGCTCTTTTCCCAAAGCTCAGGACATGGGGGAGTCTTTTCTGATAGTGGCTGTACCAGGCAAATGTTCTCGGATGAATAGAAAGAAAAAAAAACAAAAAACAAATCATTAGACATTGCACCGAATACCCTGCTGTAAAGTTATTTCTGCTTTAATTATTGTTTCACTACGCACAAGCTTATTTACTTCTTATAATGCTCCATTTTGTATCTAGCGGCCATTTTGAGACAGATTCTTCCATTTTATGGACCTGTACTTTCTCAAATCCCCCTAGAAACTGTCTCAAAATAAACAATACCTTATAACTTCTACTGGGCGGGGTAAGGTTTGCTTTCCCTATCTCTAGTTTATTATCTATGCCCTACCTATCATTGTTGGTCAGCTGTCCAAGGGCTAATCCCTTCCCCGACAACTAATCCTAACTAACTAAACAGGAAGACCTAGTAGACACAGAAGGGATCTACAACACACATGCTACTCTAGTCTAATAGCTGGGAGACTAGAGTGGTCACCCCTGCTTCTGCTGAGACAGATCCATAAGGGGACAAATCGCTCTGTTGTATTATAGGCATATAGCCATCGCCTGGGGTTTCCGCATCAACATACACGGGAGCAACAGGCACCATCTGATCTGTAAGCTTAGCACAAGAGCATCTCATGCAGGGCACAATACAGACAGAAAGTAGCAGGAGTATGATAAGAGTAACCAGAATCCCTATTCCTATCTGCATTAAGAATTGTTTCCATTGCCCGGTCCATACAAACCACTCATCCCAGGGGTTAGTTATCCCAGAATTACGCTTCAGCTCTTCTGACAATGTGGCCAATTTCTTTATTGCGATAGTCACTTTACCTGTGGGGCCTGTATTATCTGGAATATTCGTACAGCAAATTTCACCAATCATTTTACAAACACCACCTTTCTCGGCTAGCATCATATCCAGAGCCACTCAGTTCCGGAAAGCCATGGTGGCCGTGGGGCCCAACTGATCAGCAAGCCCCTAAAGTGCATCTCTTGTATAGCTCACGAACCCCTGCTGGTTGTAATATATATACAAACATTCTTATTGATGGTTACTATTCCAAACAGGGACTCAAATCCGGCCTTAACTTGATCCCTGGCTTTAAACTCATCTGGCACCCCCCTTGGCACTCTGATTGCATCTATATATATACACACATGTGGATCAAACCTGCCACCTAGTTTCAGATTGTGACGCTCGTCTGTAGGACCTGAGAGAGAAACAGAGACCACAGAATGCGTTATTGGCAATTCCTTGGAGAGACCTATGACAAAATTAACAAGAGAATCATTTCCCAAACTTGGCTACTGTGGCATGTATCCTCCGGAGAAAAAGAAAAACTAATGGAAGACACTCAATTCAAGATTTACCCGTTTCCTTCATTGCCCATGGATCTACTTTCCCTCTACTCCGTGGACGGTAGGGTGTGTGAAAAGCCTGGAATATACCCAAAGCAGACATGATGTACTGCATTATTTCACCTGTGACATTTGTACCTTTGTTAGACTCAATTACTTCCGGTACCCCATATCTGCAGATTACCTCATTCATGCACCTCTGTACGGTTACCTGCTTATTTACTTTGGTAACAGGGTAGGTCTCCAACCTGAAAAGAAATCAACAACAAGCACATATTCATACTTCCCAACAAGTGGGAGCTGAATGTAGCCAATTTGCA
This sequence comes from Eleutherodactylus coqui, assembly GCF_035609145.1. Taxonomy (NCBI): domain Eukaryota; kingdom Metazoa; phylum Chordata; class Amphibia; order Anura; family Eleutherodactylidae; genus Eleutherodactylus; species Eleutherodactylus coqui. Next base: position 168,411,907 of record NC_089838.1, on the reverse strand, counting down.
ATCCCTGAAATGGGTAGAGTGGTCTAGGCAAGCGTTATGTGGCAAATTTACTTCTGCCCTGTTGCTTACGGAAAAGATCATGCAAAATTGGACAAATGATGCAGCAGCTACAGAAAACCCAGGAGCCACCCGTCCTTGTTCAAGCGCCGAAATCATTGCTGCTTTGAACGGGGTGCTGGATGAGGCAAGCATTGCCACCATGCTGAAGGAGGTGCTAGAAGGCCTGGAGTACCTGCATAAGAACAGCCAGATCCACAGGGATGTTAAGGCTGGAAACATCCCCCTGGGTGAAGAAGGGTCAGTGCAGATCGCAGATTTTGGCGTCAGCGCGTTTCTAGCCACAGGAGGCGACATCACCAGGAATAAAGTCAGAAAGACCTTTGTGGGCACGCCATGTCGGACGGCACCGGAGGCGACGGAGCAGGCCAGAGGACACGACCTCAAGGCGGACATCTAGACCCCCGGTAGGTGTGTCTTTCCGTGCATCAGCTGGGCCATCATGCGGCACAGGGACCGTGGTAGGCAAGTTCTGTTGACTGTCCGCCATACGCCATCCCATTTCTGCTGCTCCCATATTTAGTCCATTTGTCTTTTTCTTGCTTGCTGGCTTGTAACTGTAAAGTCTTTAGCATATCAAAGTCCAAAGTTTGTATCAAAGTCCAAGTTCATATCAAAGTAGTCAAAGTCCAAGGTTTATATCAAAGTCCAAAGTTATTGTCAAAGTCCAAAGTTATTGTCAAATTCTTCTTTTCTTCCACGGCTTCAGGGCCACTGCCTTCGCTGTGTGGTTTGTGATGGCGTTGCCTCTTGCTTCTCTGGTGTAGGAATTGGTGTGAGCTTTCCACTTTGTCAGGTAGCAGTAGGGCTTCCATGAGACTTTGCACCGCTGCACCATTCTTAATTGGCTGTTCTGCTGAGGTAACAAGCTGTCTGGCCTTCCATGTTGGGCCGTAATCATGAGCTATGCCAAATGCATACCGGGAGTCAGTGTAAATGGTTGCCATCTTACCTTCTACCACTCTACACGCCCCAGTGAGGGCTTTCAGTACCGCTTCTTGTCCTGAAACATGCGGAGGCAGAGCTTCTGCTTTTTAGGACATCTTGTTGTGTGACCACTGCATATCCAGTGTGGAGTCGTCCATCACCTTGGTACCATCTATAAAAAACAACTCAAAATATGCATTGTTAACAGGGGCTTCAGTAACCTCTTAAAACTTACATTTTCTTGTTGCATCACTGCTAGACAATCATGCTGATATTCTATTTCAAATAGATCAGAACCTTGTTGCAAGAAGGAAAAGAAAAAATTTAAAAATAGCTGACCTGCAATACCTAGATCACCTATGCCTTCTCCTCCCCCCCCCCCTGTGAACCAGGATACTCAATTAAAAGAAGAGTAGCCAGGTTCAAAAGAGCACGTTGTAGCCAGATCTGATAGACCAGAGATAAGTGCTTGGGTTGCACTTGCGTGAGTATGCTCCGAATGACATGAGGGGAGAGGACCACTAAGGAATGGGGGGGGGGCGGGGGGGGTGTAGTCTAATACCAACTCAGAAGGTTTGTCAACCATTGCCTGTACTGCTGCCACCGCACAAACACATGAGGGAGCTCCTCGAGCCACTGGATCCACCCTCATTGAGTAGTATCCAAGTGGCCGTGGTTGTCCTCCGTGCTTTTGTGTCAACACTGCCGTCACATGGCTAGAAAGTTCAGTACAGAAAAGAGTAAAGGGTAAAGAGTAGTTGGGAATACCCAAGACTAGAGAGCTGCTGCAGAGGCGAGAGAGAAAAGAATAATTGAAAGACAGTCATAGAGTAGCTGCATGAGAGAGGAAACCGAGTGAATTCATGGGCGGCAGTATGAAACAAGGCCCAGAAAGGTGCGGAGTTTGGCAACACATATAGGTACAGGTATGGCCTGGAGAACAGCCTTTTGTTCCTATGTCAGATGTCCAGTTCCTAGGCCTAAACAATGACCGAAGAGATTTTGCAGGACTGGAGTTTGTCTTTAGAGGCTTTACAGCCATTTTCTGCAAGAAAAATTAACAGTGAAATTGTGGCCTGTTGGCAGGCTTTCAAATTATCAGCACACAGCACCTACATGTGGTAGGCGCCTGGCTGACCCTTCAGCGTCTTTTCTGGACTGGAAAAAGAGGGGTGTTTGTTGGAGCAGTTAGTTTACAAGACTCTTCTGAACTGTCACCTGAGGTCTCAACCTGTACTGATCTATCCGGTGGGAATTTGATGGATGCAGATAAGGCCTGTAAGATATCAGTGCCAATAACAGAGACATGAGTTACATCAGGGCAGAATATTCTACAAACATCTATCCACATTGAAAATTTACAGTCTGCATATGCAGAAGGGGGGGAGAAAAACTTGTATCCCCAGTCAATATCTGCATCACACATCCTACATTCATCATAGTCTGAACATGGGTCATTAACTCTCATCCATCCATGCGGTCAAGTCTGTCTCTCTCATTCAAATGTTAGTAAGAGTTCACACAGGACGTAACGCGTATGATGCAACTGTCCTTATCTTGCAAACAAATGTATTCAATCACTACCACCTCTCCCTGAAATCAGTCAAACTTTAACTGTCTGTAATACTAGAGATGTACAACAGATTCCACAACACTAATATTTCCCATAAAAGGAACACACATTTAGCAATTATGCACACGTCCAACCAATTACAGAACTGACATTTACACAAAGAACTGCAAAAATAGTAAGATTCACTGGATTCATTACGGGTTCTATTCTAGTCAAGCAAACTTCTCTAATCTTTGGCCTTGAGAGTTAGATGAAGAAAACCAAAGGGAAGGGGGGGAGATTGGAGACAAGGGGGAGGACCTGCTCCGGACTAGCTGCGGCTTCTAATAGATCAAGCATTAACCCTCTATGTACTCCTATATATATATATATATAATCACATATTGACCCTCCCCTTCCGACCTTTCTTCTCAGCAGTATCTGACTTATGAGGAATGGACAACACGTACAGCAATGACACAATGTTATGACATTAAAACATACAGGACAGACAGCACGGTGGTTAATTGTCACATAATTGTCTGCAGACTCTGCATGAACTTGCTTCATGTCATAGGGGGACACAGACTAGAGGATTCCCTTTCTCCTCCATTTTTCCCCCTTGCAAAGTGGAAAAGATTTTTCCAGCAACAACTACATTCATGGGAAATTTTAAGCACAGACCTACTTGGGATGGGGGTGCTAAACACAGACTGCAGAACAGATAATCGGGAGAAGGCTATTTGCAGGCGGGATGAGGGGACTTGAATGTTTCTATGCAAAATTCAGAAAAGGCACTCGTCATTGCAGTTCAAAGAATTGGTATGCCAGGTAAAAACATACATAGATGGGAGGTCAGAGGCCAGCTCATTTCTGCTGCGGAGCTAAGATGACGTCTGAGCGGCAGCTGAAGGTATTGTTACAACAGATGCTAAAATGGCCGCTGGGCTATGGCTGGCACTGAAATGGCCACCGAAGGCTGGCCTAATTGCACGATGGTGACGGGAGGGTCCAGGAATACTACATACTAGACACGTATCAAGATATACCGACTGGTATCGGCCCCAATAACAACACGGCCATCTAGGGGCAGGACAAAAGGGAGAAAAACATCGTCCATGACACGGCCGGGGCGGTGTCCTCAGATGGTGAAGAAGGACTGCCTTCCTTTGTCTTCAACTCAAAGCATATGAATAATCGCCATCTTGAATCTGCAACTTTCTTACTTCAACTTTACGTTACTTACTGAAACATCTTTCTCTGCAAACTTGAGCAATCGTCTATTAACTACAATTCCTTCATTATCAGCTAACACACTTTTCAAGCCTTCTCCGACAGCCCCCACCTTTGTAAAACGGCTGTCAGCTCTCTGTGAATATGAACTATTCCCTGCATTTAGACTCATAGATAAACACATATGCTGGGTTTTGAATTCCACACCTTGTGCACATCCAATGTGGAACATCATCAGTCTTATCAGAGCCCTCGTATGGAGGCGGTCTGACAGGCTTACGGTACTTGTAAGACTTTACATGTTCTTCAATCCATTCAACTTCCTCATAACCTTCAGCTTTCAACTGTACAGAAACCTTATGCCACATTTCAGCGTCTTTCAATAAACCAGCATCATTCAGTGACCCTCTACACTTAATCAACATTTCTGACCACAATCCAGGTTGTAGCCTGCCACCAGACGGCATACCCACTATCTCACATAACTTCTTAACCTTCTTCACATACTCCTTCCCTCCTCTACATGACACCAAGTGGACAGGATCCAGGAGACCAGTAACACTGGACTTCTTCTTAAAGAACTTCAACATGTTTCTAATATCCGAGCCCTTTTTCCACTGGAGGTCTGACGCTCTATGCTCAATCACGTGATGTTCAAAGACTTTCACGTCTGATGCCCTATGCTCAATCACCCCCTGGAACCTATACTCATGGATATCTTTAAATACACAATAAATTTGCAACAACAACTTAGGTACCTATATCTATCGATTCTGTCCCTTGGTGTCACTTAAGATTACCCAAGACCTGAGGTAACAATGTCTATTGATGACAGCTTAACAATTGTACATTGAAATAACGACTGACCGCAGGACAGACTACAATCAAACGTGCCAAAACAGACCACGATAGACATCATATATATGTATATATGTGACTTACCGCGCTGTATGGGGTTGATCAGTACCCGGACTTTGGCACGGCTGATATCATCAATCCAGGTCTGTGTCGCAGTCCAATGGTTATCATCAGCGTCAATCAATAATCCTGCCGACTACGCCAGTTGTTAAGGACCGTTACACATGACCGGTCACATTAACCTTTCAAGCCTTGGGTTCCAAATTAGTTCATACCTGGATGCATCAGAGAGGCCAAAAACTATATGATTTATAGTAATTAGCTCTCACAGATATGTAGAGATGAGCCGCGGCAAGTATTCAGCCCACTCTGCTTAAGGCGCGTACACTGAATCTTTATTGACTGAGTATAGTTCTAATACAGGAAAAGAATACGTCATTAGTCACGAGGTTAATCTTATTGGGTTAGAAAAACATCAAGAATTGTGCTTTGTTGAACAATCAGCGCAGTGAGAATAAATATGTGAAATGTCCTTCAAATGATTATTCTCTCTTGTGAGTTTGGATGATCGCAGCGTCTTATCAGCACGATTTGCTCTTTTCCCAAAGCTCAGGACGTGGGGGAGTCTCTTCTGATAGCGACTGTACCAGGCAAATGTTCTCGGATGAATAGAAAGGAAAAAAAACAAATCATTAGACATTGCACTGAATACCCTGCTGTAAAGTTATTTCTGCTTTAATTATTGTTTCACTACGCACAAGCTTATTTACATCTTATAATGCTCCATTTTGTATCTAGCGGCCATTTTGAGACAGATTCTTCCATTTTATGGACCTGTACTTTCTCACTGGGTGTAGTAGTTCTACAACAAAATCATACGCAGCCAGCTAAGTGTTACAGCAGGCTTGTGCCAAATAATTTCCTGGCTCTGTCTGGGCTCTGAAATCAACGCTGTGTTGCAGTTAACAGTGCAACACTCTGCAGTTCTGTCACATACCCTAGGGACAGAAGTGGTGGTTAGGCAGGGACAGAAGACATATTAATTATTGATTGAATATAGGCAGTGGGCCTTTTCTAAAAAAATATTGGGCAAAAAAATCTATTTGGCCTGCCTGTCACTGTGCTCAGTGTTCTGGGTCTCTGCTGGGTGTAGTAGTTCTACAACAAAATCATACGCAGCCAGCTAAGTGTTACAGCAGGCTTGCGCCAAATTATTTCGTGGCTCTGTCTGGGCTCTGAAATCACCGCTGTGTAGCAGTTAACAGTGCAACACTCTGCAGTTCTGTGACATACCCTAGGGACAGAAGTGTGGAGGCAGGGACAGAAGACATATTATTGATTGAATATAGGCAGTGGGCCTTTTCTAAAAAATATTGGGCAAAAACTCTATTTGGCCTGCCTGTCACTGTGCTCAGTGTTCTGGGTCTCTGCTGGGTGTAGTAGTTCTACAACAAAATCATACGCAGCCAGCTAAGTGTTACAGCAGGCTTGCGCCAAATTATTTCCTGGCGTTCCGTAAGCGAAGTCAGCCTCCAACCACAGGCCAATAAGCGGCACATTTAATTACAGCGTTCTGTTTCTGCACTACTGGTAATACAGCATGCTGAGAGGTAGGGGTAGGCCTAAAGGACGTGGACGCGGGCGAGGACGCGGAGGCCCAAGTCAGGGTGTGGGCACAGGCCGAGCCAGTGCGGTGGCCAGGGGTAGAGGCAGGGCCAGACCGAATAATCCACCAACTGTTTCACAAAGCGCCCCCTCGCGCCATGCCACCCTGCAGAGGTCAAGGTGCTCTACAGTGTGGCAGTTTTTCACAGAGACGCCTGACGACCGACGAACAGTGGTGTGCAACCTTTGTCGCGCCAAGATCAGCTGGGGAGGCACCACCACCAGCATGCGCAGGCATATGATGGCCAAGCACCCCACATGGTGGGACGAAGGCCGTTCACCGCCTCCGGTTTGCACCACTGCCTCTCCCCCTGTGCCCCAACCTGCCACTGACATCCAACCCCCCTCTCAGGGCACAGGCACTACCGTCTCCTGGCCTGCACCCACACCCTCACCTCCGCTGTCCTCGGCCCCATCCAGCAATGTCTCTCAGCGCACCGTCCAGACGTCGCTAGCGCCACTGTTTGAGCGCGAGCGCAAGTACGCCGCCACGCACCCGCACACTCAAGCTTTAAACGTGCACATTGCCAAATTGATCAGCCTGGAGGCTTGTGGAAACGGAGGCTTTCAAAAGCATGATGGCGGCGGTGGCCCCGCGCTACTCGGTTCCCAGTCGCCACTACTTTTCCCGATGTGCCGTCCCAGGCCTGCACGACCACGTCTCCCGCAACATTGTACGCGCCCTCACCAACGCGGTTATTGCCAAGGTCCACTTAACCACCGACACGTGGACAAGCACAGGCGGGCAGGGCCACTATATCTCCCTGACGGCACATTGGGTGAATTTAGTGGAGGCTGGGACAGAGTCAGAGCCTGGGACCGCTCACGTCCTACCCACCCCCAGAATTGCGGGCCCCAGCTCGGTGCTCGTATCTGCGGCGGTCTATGCTTCCTCCACTAAACCACCCTCCTCTCCTGCAACGCAACCTCTGTTTCGCAATCAAGATGTGTCAGCAGCAGCACGTCGCCAGCAGTCGGTGTCACGCGGCGTGGCAGCACAGCGGTGGGCAAGCGTCAGCAGGCCGTGCTGAAACTACTCAGCTTAGGAGAGAAGAGTCAGATGGCCCACGAACTGCTGCAGGGTCTGATAGAGCAGACCGACCGCTGGCTTGCGCCGCTGAGCCTCCAACCGGGCATGGTCGTGTGTGACAACGGCCGTAACCTGGTGGCGGCTCTGCAGCTCGGCAGACTCACGCACGTGCCATGCCTGGCCCATGTCTTTAATTTGGTGGTTCAGCGCTTTCTGAAAAGCTACCCCCACTTGTCATACCTGCTCGGAAAGGTGCGCCGGCTCTGCGCACATTTCCGCAAGTCCCACACGCACGCTGCCACCCTGCGGACACTGCAACATCGGTTTCATCTGCCACTGCACCGATTGCTGTGCGACGTGCCCACACAGTGGAACTCTACGCTCCACATGTTGGCCAGGCTCTATGAGCAGCGTAGAGCTATTGTGGAATACCAACTCCAACATGGGCAGCGTAGTGGGAGTCAGCCTCCTCAATTATTTACAGAAGAGTGGGCCTGGTTGGCAGACATCTGCCAAGTCCTTGGAAACTTTGAGGAGTCTACCCAGATGGTGAGCGGGGATGCTGCTATCATTAGCGTCACCATTCCTCTGCTATGCCTCTTGAGAAGTTCCCTGCAAAGCATAAAGGCAGACGCTTTGCGCTTGGAAACGGAGGCGGGGGAAGACAGTATGTCGCTGGATAGTCAGAGCACCCTCATGTCTATATCTCAGCGCGTTGAGGAGGAGGGGGAGGAGCATGAGGAGGAGGGGGAAGAGACAGCTTGGCCCACTGCTGAGGGGACAGATGCTGCTTGCCTGTCATCCTTTCAGCGTGTATGGCCAGAGGAGGAGGAGGAGGAGGAGGAGGGGTAGGAGCATGAGGAGGAGGGGGAAGAGACAGCTTGGCCCACTGCTGAGGGTACAGATGCAGCTTGCCTGTCATCCTTTCAGCGTGTATGGCCAGAGGAGGAGGAGGAGGAGGATCCTGAAAGTGATCTTCCGAGTGAGGACAGCCATGTGTTGCGTACAGGTACCCTGGCACACACGGCTGACTTCATGTTAGGATGCCTTTCTCGTGACCCTCGCGTTACACGCATTCTGTCCACTCTGGATTACTGGGTGTACACACTGCTCGACCCACGGTATAAGGAGAGCCTTTCCACTCTCATTCCCGAAGAGGAAAGGGGTTCGAGAACGATGCTATACCACAGGGCGCTGGTGGACAAACTGATGGTAAACTTCCCATCCGACAGCGCTAGTGGCCGAAGGTGCATTTCCGCGGCCCAGGTAGCAGGGGAGGCGCAGAGATCAGGCAGCATGTACAGCGCAGGCAGGGGAACACTCTCTAAGGCCTTTGACAGCTTTATGGCTCCCCAGCAAGACTGTGTCACTGGTCCCCAGTCAAGGCTGAGTTGGCGGGAGCACTGTAAAAGGATGGTGAGGGAGTACGTAGCCGATCGCACGACCGTCCTCCGTGACGCCTCTGCCCCCTACAACTACTTGGTGTCGAAGCTGGACACGTGGCCTGAACTCGCGCTGTATGCCCTGGAGGTGCTTGCTTGTCCTGTGGCTAGCGTCTTGTCAGAGAGTGTGTTTAGTGTGGCTGGGGGAATCATCACGGATAAGCGAACACACCTGTCAACCGACAGTGCTGACAGGCTTACACTCATCAAGATGAACAAAGCCTGGATTTCCCCAGACTTCTCTTCTCCACCAGCAGACAGCAGCGATACCTAAGCAATACGTAGGCTGCACCCGGGGATGGAAGCATCGTTCTCTATCACCATCCAAAACGGTGACCTTTTTGCTTCATCTATCTGTGTATTCTATTCATCCTCCTCCTCCTGCTCCTCCTCCTGAAACCTCACGTAATCACGCCGAACGTGCAATTTTTCTTAGGCCCACAAGGCTTAGTCATATAATTTTTATAAACAATTTTTATACGTTTCAATGCTTATTAAAGCGTTGAAACTTTCACCTCAACCAATTTTTATTTTTACTGGGCTGCCTCCAAGCCTAGTTACCAATTAAGCCACATTAACCAAAGCGATTAATGGGTTTCACCTGCCCTCTTGGTTGGGCATGGGCAATTTTTCTCAGGTACATTAGTACTGTTGGTACACCAATTTTTGGGGGCCCTCACCTACAGTGTAATCAAATTAATTTTTTGCCCACCTGCATTACAGCTCACCTAACATCAGCTGTGTTGGGCACTGCAATGGGATATATTTATGTACCGCCGGTGGGTTCCAGGGACCACCCATGCTGTGGGTCCACAGGGAGTTGTAACTACATGTGTCCACTTCTAAAGAACCCCAGTCTGACTGGGGCATGCAGTGTGGGCCGAAGACCAGCTGCATTAAACATGAATTTATTACCTCAGCTGTGATGGGCAATGCAATGGGATATATTTATCTACCGCCGGTGGCTTCCTGGCACCCACCCATGCTGTGGGTCCACAGGGAGTTGTAACTACATGTGTCCACTTCTAAAGAACCCCAGTCTGGCTGGGGCATGCAGTGTGGGCCGAAGCCCACCTGCATTAAACATGAATTTATTACCTCAGCTGTGATGGGCACTGCAATGGGATATATTTATGTACCGCCGGTGGGTTCCAGGGAGCCACCCATGCTGTGGGTCCACAGGGAGTTGTAACTACATGTGTCCACTTCTAAAGAACCCCAGTCTGACTGGGGCATGCAGTGTGGGCCGAAGCCCACCTGCATTAAACATGAATTTATTACCTCAGCTGTGATGGGCACTGCAATGGGATATATTTATGTACCGCCGGTGGGTTCCAGGGAGCCACCCATGCTGTGGGTCCACAGGGAGTTGTAACTACATGTGTCCACTTCTAAAGAACCCCAGTCTGACTGGGGCATGCAGTGTGGGCCGAAGCCCACCTGCATTAAACATGAATTTATTACCTCAGCTGTGATGGGCACTGCAATGGGATATATTTATGTACCGCCGGTGGGTTCCAGGGAGCCACCCATGCTGTGGGTCCACAGGGAGTTGTAACTACATGTGTCCACTTCTAAAGAACCCCAGTCTGACTGGGGCATGCAGTGTGGGCCGAAGACCACCTGCATTAAACATGAATTTATTACCTCAGCTGTGATGGGCACTGCAATGGGATATATTTATGTACCGCCGGTGGGTTCCAGGGAGCCACCCATGCTGTGGGTCCACAGGGAGTTGTAACTACATGTGTCCACTTCTAAAGAACCCCAGTCTGACTGGGGCATGCAGTGTGGGCCGAAGACCAGCTGCATTAAACATGAATTTATTACCTCAGCTGTGATGGGCAATGCAATGGGATATATTTATCTACTGCCGGTGGGTTCCAGGGAGCCACCCATGCTGTGGGTGCACACGGAATTCCCATTGCGTTGTGCCTGCCTGTGACTATTTATAAAAAAACGCGGTCTGACTGGGGCATGCAGACACCTTGACAGAATGAATAGTGTGTGGCACATAGGTTCCCCATTGCTATGCCCACGTGTGCAGCTCTAGATGGAGGTGGCACAGGATTGCATTTCTCATTGCTTCTGTACAGCATTGTGGACTATCGCCCCGTCCCTTTTAAAGAGGGTCGCTGCGCGGAGCTAGCTTATGGCAGAGGAAGTTGTGCCCTGAGTGAGCTCCCGCGGCAACGGCCCTAAAAGCTATCTACCGGCACTAAAAACAAGGCCAAACAGGCAATATGGGACATAAAAGAGCCCAGAGCACCTCTGGACACCTGCTGGGACGAGAAAGAGGAGGACTGAAGCATTTTCTACGGCCGCAAGGAGAGGCTCCCGACTGCGGCGCTGAATCCAAGATGGCGCCGGCGGGGGAGGTGAGCGCGCGGAGCGGCCGCGCGGAGCGGCGGCGCGGAGCGGCGGCGCGGCCGCCAAAGGATGGGCTCGGACGGAGGCGCATAAGGAAAAGAGCCCAGAGATGGAGGGAGGCGAGCGGCAGGCAGCGGGGGCGGAAGCGGTGCAGCACTTTCCACGGCCGCAGAGAGAGGCTCCCGACCGCGGCGCTGAACTTAAGATGGCGCCGGCGGGGGAGGGAAGCGCGCGGAGCGGCTGTGCGGCCACTGAAGGAAGGGCTCGGGCAGAAGCTCATAAGAAGAACCCAGAGATGGAGGGAGGCGAGCGGCAGGCAGCGGAGGCTGAAGCAGCGCAGCACTCCTCACCACAGACGCCCCACTCCAAGAGGCAGAAGGAGACCAACGGCCAGCTACAGGAGCAGCAGCAGCATACAGGTCAGACTACCATTACTCATCCTGCAACCCACAGACACCCAGAGCAGTACCCAGCGAGGGGGGGGGGATGAGCAGGAGACAGCAGACCCTGACCCTGCAAGACACTCACCTCCATCAGTGCCCCTTGACAAGAGACTGCCACGAACACAACAGCAAACAGGGCAGTTCAGGCCCATACACCCCGCAGCCCACAGCCACGCTGAGCAAGAGAGCGGCCGGAGGGGAGACAGCAGCGAGCCCAACAGCCCCTCAGAATCCCCCTACAGAAGTATACATGTATCCAGACAAAAATGCAGTCCCCAGCACAGCGCTGCAGACAATAGCGACACAGGAGAGGGATGGGACTGGAGGGCCCATTTAAGATCCCTACCCACTAAAGGAGACTTGGATGGTGCCTTACATAAGTTAGAGGCGTCCCACAAGAGAGACATTGCAGCATTACAAAAAGACATAGTCCACGTGGGCCAACGCCTGACCGAGGTGGAAGATCTCCAAGACAAAATTCTAGAAACCACCGAATCCCATGGAAAAGTTATCCAGAAGCAGGCAGCGCAAATTGAAGAGTTGTTCGTGCATCTGGATGATTTAGAGAACCGGCATAGGAGGAACAACCTGCGTATCAGAGGCCTAAGCGAAAAGGTGGAAAATCATCAGCTGGAAGCTTGGGCCCAAAAATTTTTCAATGACATTCTACAGAGACCGGCCGACAAATTTATCGAAATAGATAGGATTCATCGCACGCTGGGCCCGAGAGCCTTAGATCCGGCGAGACCTCGCGACGTTCTGTGCAGGATTCACTTTTTCCAGGAAAAGGAAATGATAATGCGCAAAGCTAGAGAGGCCGGGGAGCTGATTTTTCAGGGCACCCCCATCCTCCTCCTTCAGGACTTGTCACGACGTACACTGCAGTTAAGAAAAGCGCTGAAACCACTGCTGTTAGTCCTGAGAGAGAAAGAAATACAATATCAGTGGGGATAACCGTTCCAACTGACGGCAAGAAAAGGAAACAAGAGGGTCTCCTTCAGAGCTCTGGGGGACTTGCCGGGCTTTTTGGGCTCCTTGGAACTTCCGATGATAGCCCTCCCGGACTGGCCCCCCCAAGAGGGGATATTAGCCCCCGCCCTTCACTCCCCCTGGCAGAAAGTGGGAGCCAAGGACAAACGCTGATACCAAAAGTCTGAGTCTAATGTGATGTAATGCTTGCCTGTTTGGCGGGTTCTTGTTTGCTTTATGTTCTAGGTTCCAAGATGGCAAGAACCCCTCGTTAAACGTCATTTTCCCATGCCGGTAATGTGCTAATATCTCAATGCATAATGTATGTCATTTGGCCGAAGCCGCTAGGGATGGCGGCCCTGCTGTCGGTTATCACCCCCCTCCCCCCCCCATAGGGGCTATAGCCTATGTGCTATATTGAAATGGTATTTCGTACTGCTTTGTTGTTTAGTTTGAGAGGCCCTAAGCCTCATGTTTCTCTGTTTTTTTCCTTCTCTCCCCCCCTTCCCCTCCTTCCTTCCCAACACCCCAAAGGGATGTGGATGCCGGGATTCCATAAGCATCTAATCGCCACCCCCCCGATGGCTAATGTATCTATGTGTACTTTCAATGTCAAGGGGCTCAATACCCCAGAAAAAAGAAATCAGATTCTTTATCACTTGCATAGAAAGAAGATTAAGGTTGCCATGCTGCAGGAGACCCATTTTAAGGTAGACAGCGTCCCACGCTTCTCTTCCAGATACTACCCAATATGGTTTCATGGCCCCCATCCTGAGAAAAAGGCAGGAGGTGTCTCAATAGGGTTACATAAATCTCTGCAGCACACTGTGGTGGACCATGAGACAGACCCGATGGGACGCTATGTTTTTATCAAACTGGAAGTTACAGGGGTAATATTAACATTTGCTAACATCTACTTCCCCAACCAGGGCCAGGTTCCTTTCGGGATAACCACGTTGAGAAAGTTGGAATCATTCGCAGCCGGATCCCAGGTGATACTTGGAGGGGACCTTAACCTGGTAATGGACCCGGAGCTGGATACATCGGTGGGTAAGTCCCCCATCTCACACACAGCATGAAAAGCACTGAAAAGGGAGCTAGAAAGAATGCACCTAACGGACATGTGGAGGATCTTACACCCGGGTGTCAGGGACTACAGCTTCCACTCGGCAGCCCACAATAGCTATAGTCGCATAGACCACATTCTAATATCCCATAGCCTCCTGGACCAGAACCCGACATGTTCGGTGGGGCCCTTCCTCTGGTCCGACCACGCCCCAATATATGGGGGGTTGTCGGACCTGGGGGGACGGCCTCGCTCGAACCTATGGAGACTTAACGAAAACCTCCTTAATGACCCACTTTGTGTCGATGACATTAAAAAAACAATAGCGGACTTCGAGGCTACCCATAGTAATGACACCACAGACCCCCCGGTTAAGTGGGAAGCGCTCAAGTGCGTATTGAGGGGAATGTTCATCTCGCATGGGGCTCGTCTGAAGAAAATTAGATCAGCCAAGCTACAGGGGTTAATGGGAGAGCTGACCACAAAGGAATCCCGTAATAAAAGCTGCCCCTCGGACGTAACAAAGGCAGAAATCTCAGTGATTCGCCATCAAATCCTGCAAATCCTAGATCAAAGATCCCTCGGGGCCAGAGAAAGACTACGCAGATGCGCATTTGAATACGGGGATAAAAGCGGAACGTGGCTATCGAGAGCATTGCACCCGAAAGCCCCCATAAACCACATTCCCAAAATCCAGAAACCAGGGGGCGTAGCCCACGCGACCTCCGAGATACTGGAGGTGTTCCGAACTTATTACAAAGACCTATATAACCTCAAATCAGATTCAGAGAGAACCAAGGAGGCGGAAGAGGAGGATACCAGGGATTACTTAAATAATTTTGCCCCAAAATTAGCTAATGTAGTCGAGCTGGGAGACTTGGAGGAGGACTTCTCGACCCCTGAATTAAATAGTTTAATAAAAGAGCTCAAAACGGGTAAGAGTCCGGGCCCAGATGGGTTCTCCTCCAAGTTCTACAAAATGTTCAAGAATGAAATCACCCCATGGTTGCTGGGAGCGTTTAACTAGGTGAATGGGGGGGGTGCCTTTCCAGCTCAGGCTATGCAGGCGCATATAGTGGTTTTACCAAAACCGGGAAGAGACCCTGCAGCCTGTAGTAACTATAGGCCCATATCACTCCTGAATATAGACATCAAGCTCTTTGCCAAGCTGATTGCGACCCGTCTGCAACCCTTCATCCCGAAATTGATACATAGGGATCAGGTGGGGTTTGTCCCAGGAAGGGAGGAGGGTAGGGATAATGTGATTAAATCCATATCCTTGATCTCGAGGGCACGGGAGTCAGGGACCCCACTCTGCCTCATGGCTGTCGATGCCGAAAAGGCCTTTGACAGGGTGAGATGGAGCTTTCTAGAGGCATCCCTGCGGAGCACGGGACTGGGACCCCGCATGATAGAGAGAATCAAGGCCTTGTACACGAACCCCACAGCTAGGGTGAGGGTCAACGGGGTTCTGTCGGAATCCTTCTCTATCCACAACGGAACTAGACAGGGTTGCCCACTATCACCCACCCTCTACATCTTAACGATGGAATCGCTAGCTAACGCGATCAGAGGAAACGAATCCATCAGAGGCGTCAGAGCAGGTCAGGCAGAGTACAAACTATCCCTATTCGCTGACGACCTCCTGGTCTACCTGTCCTGCCCAAGCGTCGGCATCCCGGTATTGTTACAAGAATTCAACAGATTCAGTAAAATTAGCAATTTTAAAATTAATCTCCAAAAGACAGAGATTCTGAATGTCACGGTCCCTAGGGCAGAAGAACAAAGGCTGAAAAGGCAATTCCCATTTAGGTGGCAAAACAGCGCTATAAAATACCTAGGTGTCCAGCTCCCTGCCAACCCCTCACACATATTCAATCTAAATTATAAACCATTTCTAGAGAACCTTGACAAAGACTTGAAAAATTGGAACCCCTTATTCCTGTCTTGGAGTGGCAGAATCAACACGGTAAAGATGGTCTCGCTTCCAAGGTTCCTTTACCTTTGCCAGGCCTTCCCCATACGACTTCATAGACAATACCTGATGCACATACGCTCCCTAATCACTAAATTCGTGTGGCGAGGACGCAGGCCCAGATTAAAGCACAGTACGCTAATTAGAACCAAAATTAGGGGAGGACTGGGTCTCCCAGACTTCGCCCTATACTATAAGGCTAATATAACTAGGTGTGTACTCGATCTCCTTAAGTTTAGCAAGTCCAAAATCTGGGTTGAGATGGAGTTGGATCTGGAGCCGAACCGGGCCCAAGGGATGTTCTGGATCCCAGGAGGCCTAATTAGAGACTTGCCTAGAGTATCCCCGCTGCTGAGATTACTGTCTGAGGCATGGTCGAGCTTCGCAAGGCGAGATGGGTTGGTCTCGATCCCGGGCCCCCTCACCCCACTTCTGGCGAACCCTCAATTCACAGCTTTCGAGCATAATAGAACCCTGTTACTAACTCCTATGATCCAGGTACCTCGAATAAAGGACGTAGTGGGTCACTCAGGGATCAAAACCTTAACGGAGTTCTTCAATGAGACTAGGGCCCCGCCGGGAGCCTGGATGGTCTACTTACAGCTGAGGGGTTCACTGGACGCCCTGGCACCCGGGTCAGGTCTACATAAGGTCCTCACTCCCTTCGAGGAGTTGTGCATGTCTACTGAAGCCCCGAGACACTTAATCTCCCGGCTATATAAGCTAATGCTGGATCGTGAGATGGGGGACGAACTCCCGAGGTTCACGAGAGCGTGGGAGGATGAGCTGGGGAGGGGCTTTTCCGCTGACCTCTGGCAGAAGTCCTTCACTCTAACACACAAGGCCACAGTTCACTCAAAACTACATGACCTCAACTACAAGGTCCTATTTCAGTGGTACACAACCCCGGAAAGAATGCATAAAATGTTCCCTCAATCCTCCACCCAGTGCTGGAGGTGCGCAAGTAGAAGGGGAAATATGATACACATTTGGTGGAAATGCCCTCCATAGCGACATTATGGGGTGACGTAGAGACCCTATACAACAGATTGAGCGGAACGAGTGTTGTGTTCACACCCGAGATGGCCCTACTATCCATATATCAGGAACCCACGACCCACGTTAAAAAAGGGCTCCTGAGATTCTTCATACTGGCTGTGCGGCAGATCATTCCAAGATTCTGGCGAGCCACTTCGGGACCCGCAAGGAACCACTGGGTAGAAGCTGTCAATACCTTGGCCAGATTCGAGGAAATGAGGGCGGAGGAGGAGACAACGGTAGAAAGGTTTTACGCAACATGGCGACCGTGGCTGGACTTTAGACAGTCACCAGGATTGGGAGACTGGGCCTCCCGGTAGGCAAATTTGACGCAGCCACGCGGCAATTCATTAGCGCCGCACTTGGTGGTTTGGGAACTCAGGCCCATCTTGGGGGCTGAGGCCGGTGAGGTGTTCTGAGCTCAGGCCCGCCCTCCCTGAGGAGATACAAATCTGAGTTTGCTAAATTAATCTCCGGATTTTCAGAAGGAGGGCCACTAATGCTCCCTAAGGCATCCACTCCCCCCCCCCACCTATACCCCACCCCCCTGCTCGCCAGAGCCATCCTATTGTTTACCCCCTCTTTCACTTTTTCTTTTCTCTTGGTTTCTCTCTTTAATTTCTTTTATCCACACCTCCTGGTCCCCTACCCGGAGGTGGGGAAAGAATATATCTGTTAAAGAAAAGTTTAAAAAATGTTTGGAATGAAGACTGATAAGCTGCAGTCTCCACAGAGATGTAGGAGTGGAGCAAGCAGGGGATGTAACTCAAATATGCATATGTTTTAAAAGTTTCAAAGCCTGATATACACCGTATGCTGATATGATTGATGTATGTCTTTACATTCCAATAAAAACCTATTGAACTAAAGAGGGTCGCTGCCTAGCCGTGCCAACCCTCTGCAGTGTGTGCCTGCTTTTCCTCTGGCAGACGCACTTATAATTAGACATGAGGGTGGCGTGGCATGAGGGCAGCTGAAGGCTGGGCAGGGACAGTTTGGTGTGCGCTGTGGACACTGGGTCGTGGGGGGGGGTTTGGTCAGCATGTAACCCAGGAGAAGTGGCAGCGGAGTGTCATGCAGGCAGTGATTGTGCTTTGTTGGAGGTAGTGTGGTGCTTAGCTAAGGTATGCATTGCTAATGAGGGCTTTTCAGAAGTCAAAGTTGTTGGGAGGGGGGGGGCCCACTCTTGCCGCTATTGTGGCTTAATAGTGTGACCTGGGAACTTGAGATGCAGCCCAACATGTAGCCCCTCGCCTGCCCTATCCGTTGCTGTGTCGTTCCCATCACTTTCTTGAATTGCCCAGATTTTCACAAACGAAAACCTTAGCGAGCATCGGCGATATACAAAAATGCTCGGGTAGCCCATTGACTTCAATGGGGTTCGTTACTCGAAACGAACCCTCGAGCATCGCGAAAAGTTCGTCTCGAGTAACGAGCACCCGAGCATTTTGGTGCTCGCTCATCTCTAGTAGCCATACATATTTTCTGCAGCAGGTTGTATGCAATTCTGTGCAAAATCTTCATTTGCTACATGTGGATTTATCGCAGACTGTGGAGTTAAAATGTGCTTTTTAAGTGATTTAAAAGTGCTTTACTGTCCTCCACACTTATATGCCACTGCCATCCCTGAGCGCTGTGAAGGGAAGCTGTTCTATTCTCAAGGCAGCTTCTTCCCTTTACATCGCCCTTGCCGCCAGACCCAATGTAGTGACAGGGGCTCTCAGTGCATCAGGTGTACTCTACTGTATGTTACAACCCAATATACTGATAACCCCTGTTAGTAGATCCGGTCTGGCGGCGAGCTAGTGCACTGTGAAGCGTAGAAGGCATCTGGAGCATAGAACAGCTTCCCTTCACGGCACCTGGGGATGGCAGCGGCATATGAGAGGAGAGAACAGTAAAGCACAGAGGGGTGGAGGTGGGACAGAGTGGGAGCACAGCGTTAGAGAAAATAAAGTATATCTAATAGAGTCATCTCCACAAACTGGTATACACCACAGAACACTTGTGTCTGCATCTGTTCTATAGAGAACAGGTGCAGACACATCTGGATGCAGAGTCCTCTACTGTTAGCAGAAGAGCAATTTTTTTTAAAAAAAAGGTACAGAGTAGGTTTGAAAAAATGCTTTGAATCGCCTATTCTGTGCATTTAAAAAAAGTTCAGGAACTCTTTAAGTAGTGTCTTGTAGGGGACATTAGTTTTAATATTTTTACGGTTTATTTGTTCCGACTCCTATGAAAGGCTATGTTTACTGAGACACAGAAAAAATAATTTTATCTGTGATTTTATATGGCAACTGACTGTGTACTTTATAACATCTTAGTTATTATCAGTGCTCTGATTACTTACTGTGCATATATTTCTTTTTCTATATGTTCTATATGTTCAATTATAAAATCAATAAAAGTTTTCAAATGCATAAGCAAATTTAGATAGTTTGTTGATTTTTTTTGCCTGTTAATTATCTATACATTTTTTGGGATACCAATCAGATTACCTGAACATGAATTTAGATAGTGACGCATAATTTGGGTATTGAAATTAAGAATAATGCTTTTATGGCATATTTCTTGGTAAAATATGAATTCATTACGGTACATTTATTTTTAATTTATTTTATTGTTTAGTTGGGACTAATGCACTATGAATTACTGATATACTGTTCCAGTAATACATCATTTTTTGAGTATTTGCAGCTTTCTGTTATTGATTAGTTTGGACTGATGCACTGTGAATTCTGAAGAAATGTCTTTTCAATTTTTTATTTTCATTGATCTGATCTTTTTCTTCTTTGTTCTTAAAGATTTTAATGAGGGATGTATATCCCATGTATAGGTTATTGTGAATTTATTTTGTGAATTTTTCAATTAGTGAATTGTATAGTATGACTCAATTACGTCAGATGCCACTGGGATTTTTGTGCTGTTTTATTTTTAAATGCCTGTCATATAAATTGTCTGCAACAAACCCGATGAAGGAGTCAATCTGAGACACTGAAAAGTGTTGTTGACTAAAACATTTCCCTTCTATCAAGCATGGTACCTCAGCTTTTCCTCCATCCCTGAATGCAGCACAATTAATTCTCAGTTTAGTCCTTTTAGGGAAGGCTGCAGCAGTTATAATGTTCTTCAGTGTATTTTGTCACCAGCAAAACCCGATCAAGTAAACGCTTACTGTAATGCCTCTTTATGAAGTCCTCTGAACTATGGAGCATGTTTTAAAATTTTATTTCAGCTAAGACTAGAGATGAGCGAAAGCGTTCGTCCGAGCTTGATATTCGTGCGAATATTAGGGTGTTCGGGATGTTCGTTATTCGTAACGAACACCATGCGGTGTTCTGGTTACTTTCACTTCCTTCCCTGAGACGTTAGCGCGCTTTTCTGGCCAATTGAAAGACAGGGAAGGCATTACAACTTCCCCTGCAACGTTTAAGCCCTATACCACCCCCCTGCTGTGAGTGGCTGGCGAGATCAGGTATTCGCCTAATATAAAAGTCGGCCCCTCCCGCGGCTCGCCTCAGATGCGGTGTGAGTTAGATGAGGGACAGTGCTGTTTATACCGGAGCTGCTGTAGGGAAAGAATTGGTAGTTAGTGTAGGCTTCAAGACCCCCCAAAGGTCCTTATTA
Source organism: Eleutherodactylus coqui (assembly GCF_035609145.1). Taxonomy (NCBI): domain Eukaryota; kingdom Metazoa; phylum Chordata; class Amphibia; order Anura; family Eleutherodactylidae; genus Eleutherodactylus; species Eleutherodactylus coqui. Next base: position 168,391,655 of record NC_089838.1, on the reverse strand, counting down.
GGGCCACTGATAGCTGTGTGTTGGCTGCTGTTAGCAGTGGGATTTTTTTTTTTCTCAAAATCGCCTCTGCAGACCGTTGCACCTGGCATTAGGGACAGAAGTGCTGCATAGGCAGGGAGAGTGTTAGGAGTGAGTGTAGCCTTCAAGAACCTCAACGGTCCTTTCTAGGGCCATATTTATCCGTGTGCAGTACTGTCCAGGCTGCTGTTAGCTGTGCTGCATTTTTTTTGGGCTTCTCAAAATCGCCTCTGCAGAGCATTCCACCCTCCATTGATACTGCAGGGAAAGAATTGTATAGGCAGGGCCACAACACAGTTATTATTCATAGAATATACGCAGTGCTGCCTTTTGGTGGGAAAAAACTGAAAACAAATCTATTTGTCCAGCCTCTGTCCGTCCTTACGGGCGGTGGAGACGTGTGAGCTGCGTGAAGAACAGTGCTAAATCATACGCACCCAGCTACGCTTTACTGCTGGCTTCGCCATTTGCTTTCCTTAATTGGGAAAAAAAATACCTGCTCTGCCAGAGTTATAATAACTCTGCTACCCTCACGTTCTGTGACACATAAGCAGGGACACAGCACAGTTATTAAACTTCTCATGTTCATAGAATATACGCAGTGCTGCCTTTTGGTGGGAAAAAACTGAAAACAAATCTATTTGTCCAGCCTCTGTCCGTCCTTACGGGCGGTGGAGACGTGTGAGCTGCGTGAAGAACAGTGCTAAATCATACGCACCCAGCTACGCTTTACTGCTGGCTTCGCCATTTGCTTTCCTTAATTGGGAAAAAAAATACCTGCTCTGCCAGAGTTATAATAACTCTGCTACCCTCACGTTCTGTGACACATAAGCAGGGACACAGCACAGTTATTAAACTTAGATAATTCATTCACTAGAGGCAGTGGGGCCTTTCGTTTTCCAAAAAGGGCAAAAATTATATTTGGCCTGCAGTCTTGCGCCAATTTATTTCCTGCCTGTGAAATCAAATCACTGGTAATACAGCATGCTGAGGGGTAGGGGTAGGCCTAGAGGACGTGGACGCGGCCGAGGACGCGGAGGGCCAAGTCAGGGTGTGGGCACAGGCCAAGCTCCTGATCCAGGTGTGTCGCAGCCGACTGCTGCGCGATTAGGAGAGAGGCACGTTTCTGGCGTCCCCACATTCATCGCCCAATTAATGGGTCCACGCGGGAGACGGTTATTAGAAAATGAGCAGTGTGAGCAGGTCCTGTCCTGGATGGCAGAAAGTGCTTCGAGCAACCTATCGTCTACCCGCAGTTCTGCGCCGTCCACTGCTGCCAATCCGAATCCTCTGTCTGCTGCTCCTCCTTCCTCCCAGCCTCCTCACTCCACTACAATAACACCTGCTCAGGAGCGGGAGCACTCCCAGGAACTGTTCTCGGGCCCCTGCTTAGATTGGGCAGCAGCGGTTCCTCTCCCACCAGAGGAGTTTATCGTCACTGATGCCCAACCATTCGAAAGTTCCCGGGGTCCGGGGGAAGAGGCTGGGGACTTCCGCCAACTGTCTCAACAACTTTCTGTGGGTGAGGAGGACGATGACGATCAGACACAGTTGTCTTGCAGTGAGGTAGTAGTAAGGGCAGTAAGTCCCAGGGAGCAGCGCACAGAGGATTCGGAGGAAGAGCAGCAGGACGATGAGGTGACTGACCCCACCTGGTGTGCAACGCTTACTCAGGAGGACAGGTCTTCAGAGGGGGAGTCAAGGGCATCAGCAGGGCAGGTTGCAAGAGGCAGTGCAGTGGCCAGGGGTAGAGGCAGGGCCAGACCGAATAATCCACCAAGTGTTTCCCAAAGCGCCCCCTCGCGCCATGCCACCCTGCGGAGGCCGAGGTGCTCTAAGGTCTGGCAGTTTTTCACAGAGACGCCTGACGACCGACGAACAGTGGTGTGCAACCGTTGTCGCGCAAAGCTCAGCCGGGGAGCCAACACCAACAGCCTCACCACCACCACCATGCGCAGACATATGATGGCCAAGCACCCCGCAAGGTGGGACAAAGGCCGTTCACCGCCTCCGGTTTGCACCCCTGCCTCTCCCCCTGTGCCCCAACCTGCCACTGAGATGCAACCCCCCTCTCAGGACACAGGCACTACCGCCTCATGGCCTGCACCCACACCCTCATCTCCGCTGTCCTCGGCCCCATCCAGCAGTGTAGTTCAGCGCACCGTTCAGCCGTCGCTTGCGCAAGTGTTCGAGCGCAAGCGCAAGTACGCCGCCACGCACCCGCACGCTCAAACGTTAACCGTCCGCATCGCAAAATTCATCAGCCTTGAGATGCTGCCGTATAGGGTTGTGGAAACGGAGTCCTTCAAAAGTATCATGGAGGCGGCGGCCCCGCGCTACTCAGTTCCCAGTCGCCACTACTTTTCCCGATGTGCCGTCCCAGCCCTGCACGACCACGTCTCCCGCAACATTGTGCGCGCCCTCACCAACGCGGTTACTGCCACGGTCCACTTAACTACGGACACGTGGACAAGCACAGGCGGGCAGGGCCACTACATCTCCCTGACGGCACATTGGGTGAATTTAGTGGAGGCTGGGACAGAGTCAGAGCCTGGGACCGCTCACGTCCTACCCACCCCCAGAATTGCGGGCCCCAGCTCGGTGCTGGTATCTGCGGAGGTGTATGCTTCCTCCACTAAAGCACCCTCCTCCTCCTCCTCCTCCTCTGTCTCACAATCAAGATGTGCTAGCAGCAGCATGTCGCCAGCAGTCGGTGTCGCGCGGTGTGGCAGCACAGCGGTGGGCAAGCGTCAGCAGGCCGTGCTGAAACTACTCAGCTTAGGCGATAAGAGGCACACGGCCCACGAACTGCTGCAGGGTCTGACACAGCAGACCGACCGCTGGCTTGCGCCGCTGAGCCTCCAACCGGGCATGGTCGTGTGTGACAACGGCCGTAACCTGGTGGCGGCTCTGCAGCTCGGCAGCCTCACGCACGTGCCATGACTGGCCCACGTCTTTAATTTGGTGGTTCAGCGCTTTCTGAAAAGCTACCCACGCTTGTCAGACCTGCTCGTAAAGGCGCGCCGGCTCTGCGCACATTTCCGCAAGTCCCACACGGACGCTGCCACCCTGCGCACCCTGCAACATCACTTTAAGCTGCCAGTGCACCGACTGCTGTGCGACGTGCCCACACGGTGGAACTCTACGCTCCACATGTTGGCCAGGCTCTATGAACAACGGAGAGCTATAGTCGAATACCAACTCCAACATGGGCGGCGCAGTGGGAGTCAGCCTCCTCAATTCCTTTCAGAAGAGTGGGCCTGGTTGGCAGACATCTGCCATGTCCTTGGTAATTTTGAGGAGTCTACCCAGGTGGTGAGCGGCGATGCTACAATCATTAGCGTCACCATTCCTCTGCTATGCATCTTGAGAAATTCCCTGCAAACCATAAAGGCAGCTGCTTTGCGCTCGGAAATGGGAGCGGGGGAAGACAGTATGCCGCTGGATAGTCAGGGCACCCTCCTGTCTATTTCTCAGCGCGTACAGGAGGAGGAGGAGGAGCATGAGGAGGATGAGGAGGAGGGGGAAGAGACAGCTTGGGCCGCTGCTGACGGTACACCGGCTGATTGCCTGTCATCCTTTCAGCGTGTATGGCCTGAGGAGGAGGAGGAGGAGGAGGAGGATCCTGAAAGTGATCTTCCTAGTGAGGACAGCCATGTGTTGCGTACTGGTACCCTGGCACACATGGCTGACTTCATGTTAGGATGCCTTTCTCGTGACCCTCGCGTTGCACGCATTCTGGCCACGACGGATTACTGGGTGTACACACTGCTCGATCCATGGTATAAGGAGAACCTGCCCACTCTGATTCCCGAAGAGGAAAGGGGTTCGAGAGTGTTGCTATACCACAGGACCCTTGCGGACAAGCTGATGGTAAAATTCCCAGCCGACAGCGCTAGTGGCAGAAGGCGCAGTACCGAGGGCAAGGTAGCAGGGGATGTGCGTAGATCGAGCAGCATGTACATCCCAGGCAGTGCAACAGTCTTTAAGGGCCTGGCCAGCTTTATGGCTCCCCACCAAGACTGTGTCACCGCTCCCCAGTCACGGCTGAGTCGGCGGGAGCACTGTAAAAGGATGGTGAGGGAGTAGGTAGCGGATCGCACGACCATCCTTGGTGACGCCTCTGCCCCCTACAACTACTGGGTGTCGAAGCTGGACACGTGGCCTGAACTCGCGCTGTATGCCCTGGAGGTGCTTGCTTGTCCTGCGGCTAGCGTCTTGTCGGAAAGGGTGTTTAGTGCGGCTGGGGGAATCATCACAGATAAGCGTAGCCGCTTGTCAACCGACAGTGCCGACAGGCTAACACTCATCAAGATGAACAAAGGCTGGATTTCCCCAGACTTCTGTTCTCCACCAGCGGACAGCAGCGATACGTAAGCAATACGTAGGCTGCACCCGCGGATGGAAGCTACGTTCTCTCTCACCATCCAAAACGGGGACATTTCTGCTTCATCAATCTGTGTCTAATATTCCTCCTCCTCCTCCTCCTGCTCCTCCTCCTGAAACCTCACGTAATCACGCTGAACGGGCAATTTTTCTTAGGGCCACAAGGCTCAGTCAAATAATTTTTCAGAACAATTTTTAAAAGTTTCAATGCGCTTAAAAGCATTGGAACTTTAACTTGAACCAATTTTTCGTTACACTGGGCTGCCTCCAGGCCTAGTTACCACTTAAGCCACATTAACCAAAGCGATTAATGTGTTTCACCTGCCCTCTTGGCTGGCCATGGCCAATTTTTGGGATGTACATTAGTACTGTTGATACAGCAATTTTTGTGGGCCCTCGCCTACAGTGTAATCAAATTAATTTTTAGCCCACCTGCATTACAGCTGACGTAACCTCAGCTGTGTTGGGCAATGCAATGGGATATTTTTGTGTACCGCCGGTGGGTTCCAGGGAGCCACCCATGCTGTAGGTGCACACGGAGTTTTTAATACATCTGTACACTTCTAAAGAACCCCAGTCTGACTGGGGCATGCAGTGTGGGCCGAAGCCCACCTGTATTACGCACAACATTACTACCTCAGCTGTGTTGGGCAATGCAATGGGATATTTCTATGTACCGCCGGTGGCTTCCTGGCACCCACCCAGGCAGTGGGTCCACAGGGAGTTTAACCTACATGTGTCCACTTGTAAAGAACCCCAGTCTGACTGGGGCATGCAGTGTGGGCCGAAGCCCACCTGCATTAAGCACGACATTACTACCTCAGCTGTGTTGGGCAATGCAATGGGATATTTTTGTGTACCGCCGGTGGGTTCCAGGGAGCCACCCATGCTGTAGGTGCACACGGAGTTTTTAATACATCTGTACACTTCTAAAGAACCCCAGTCTGACTGGGGCATGCAGTGTGGGCCGAAGCCCACCTGTATTACGCACAACATTACTACCTCAGCTGTGTTGGGCAATGCAATGGGATATTTCTATGTACCGCCGGTGGCTTTCTGGCACCCACCCAGGCAGTGGGTCCACAGGGAGTTTAACCTACGTGTCCACTTGTAAAGAACCCCAGTCTGACTGGGGCATGCAGTGTGGGCCGAAGCCCACCTGCATTAAGCACGACATTACTACCTCAGCTGTGTTGGGCAATGCAATGGGATATTTTTGTGTACCGCCGGTGGGTTCCAGGGAGCCACCCATGCTGTAGGTGCACACGGAGTTTTTAATACATCTGTACACTTCTAAAGAACCCCAGTCTGACTGGGGCATGCAGTGTGGGCCGAAGCCCACCTGTATTACGCACAACATTACTACCTCAGCTGTGTTGGGCAATGCAATGGGATATTTCTATGTACCGCCGGTGGCTTCCTGGCACCCACCCAGGCAGTGGGTCCACAGGGAATTATAAATGCATCTGTTTCCACTTATAAAGAAACCCAGTCTGACTGGGGCATGCAGTGTGGGCCGAAACCCACCTGCATTAACCCTTTCCAGTCCACTGTGTGACCTGTGAAGACATTAGGGTTTAAGGCTGTACAGCTCCGTTGTTGGTAGACGTCCGTCGGGGTTCTCTTACTGTATATTGCCAGCCTCTCTGCTGTCGGAGCCTATCCTACGTGTCAGCTCATGCAGTACTGGCTTTAGCCAGCATATAGCGCCGTTGTATAACGGCAGAAAAAGAGTAAGCCCCCTAGGAAAACCATATACAAATTGGATTGGAAAGGGTTAAGCACAACATTACTACCTCAGCTGTGTTGGGCAATGCAATGGGATATTTCTATGTACCGCCGGTGGCTTCCTGGCACCCACCCATGCTGTAGGTGCACACGGAGTTTTTACTACATCTGTACACTTATAAAGAACCCCAGTCAGACTGGGGCATGCAGTGTGGGCCGAAGCCCACCTGCATTAAGCACGACATTACTACCTCAGCTGTGTTGGGCAATGCAATGGGATATTTCTGTGTACCACCGGTGGGTTCCAGGGAGCCACCCATGCTGTGGGTCGACAGGGACTTCACAATAGGGAGTTGTACCTGCCTGTGTCTATGAATTAAAAAGCCCGGTCTGACTGGGGCATGCAGACACCTTGACAGAATGAATAGTGTGTGGCACATAGGTTCCCCATTGCTATGCCCACGTGTGCAGCTCCTGATGGCGGTGGCACAGGATTCTATTTCTCATTGCTTCTGTACAGCATTGTGGGCTATCGCTCCGCCACTTTTAAAGAGGGTCGCTGCCTAGCCGTGCCAACCTCTGCAGTGTGTGCCTGCGGTCCCTCGTCATGGCAGACGCAATTCTAAATAGACATGAGCGTGGTGTGGCATGAGGGCAGCTGAAGGCTGCCCAGGGACACTTTGGTGTGCGCTGTGGGGGGGAGGGGGGGCGGTTGGTCAGCATGTAACCCAGGAGAAGTGTCAGTGGAGTGTCATGCAGGCAGTGATTGTGCTTTGTTGGAGGTAGTGTGGTGCTTAGCAAAGGTATGCCATGCTAATGAGCGCTTTTCAGAAGTAAAAGTTGTTGGGAGGGGGGGGGGCCCACTCTTGCCGCTATTGTGGCTTAATAGTGGGACCTGTGTGACTTAGGATGCAGCCCAACATGTAGCCCCTCGCCTGCCCTATCCGTCACTGTGTCATTCCCATCACTTTCCTGAATTGCCCAGATTTTCACACATGAAAACCTTAGCGAGCATCGGCGAAATACAAAAATGTTCTGGTCGCCCATTGACTTCAATGGGGTTCGTTGTTTGAAACGAACCCTCGAGCATCACGGGAAGTTCGTTACAAATAACGAACACCCGAACATTTTGGTGTTCGCTCATCTCTAGCTAAGACTCATCAGCATAGGATCAAAGTTAATCTTCATGCAAGTATTGCTCAGGAGTGGCTACCCCTCAATCCCTTTTATGCCACATTTGAATCCACTAATGGTGGTTTCATATGTGGCATAAAAATACAACAAAAACAAAGCAAGGTCTGTATGTCTTACATGTAGATTTACAGCAGAAATGTAACAATTTCCGATCTTTACATTGCAGATCTTCAGCAAATCTACACCTAAACCCAAATGGAAATCCATGTTGACTTCATTCTGTGGGTCAGTATGATTAGGACGATACCAGTTTTAGTTTTTGCTATGTTTTACTAATTTACTTTCTTTCACCAAATTTGAGCCCTATAAGTTTTTTTTAATCTTTCTATTGATACAGCTATGTGGAGTTTTTAGTGCGAATTGAACTCTATTTTCTATTGATAGCATATTGGTCACTTTTAATTCCATTTTTTGGGGATGGTGAGGTGACCAAAAAATAGCTATTCAAATAGCTATTCCTGATTTTCGGGGTTTTTTTCTAAGCCATTCAATCATGTAGGATAAAAAGTGTTATATTCTATTAGTTTAGAGTCTTTTAATGTGGCAATGTTAATTAAGTTTTATTGTTTATAATTTTTATATAATAAAATTGGAAAAGGGGAGCTGAACTTTTATTTTTTATATATATATATTTTTAATTTTCTTTTTTTTTTGGGAAATCAATTTTTATTGAGTTTTTTTTTTATTTTTAACAACATTAAACCTAGAGGGTCGAAGCATATTAGTGCATTTTCGTGACATAGATAAGTAATAGAGGAAACATCAAGCTGTCACAAAAGTCCTCAGCTGTTATGACGTCCAGGTCATGTAAGGCCTTGCTTAATTTGTTCAAGTGCCCCTGAGAGACCTGGGATTTGCCTTTTGATGAGTCTAATAGGGCGTTCAATGTTACATTCCAGTCTCCGCCAACCACAATGTAGCCCACATTCCTTCAGGATTTTGATCTGCTTAACTAACCACTCGGTTTGGTTAATATTTGGGGCATACATATTGGCAATTGTTATTTTTACGTTATTAATTGTACCTTTTAGAAAAAGGACCCTCCCCATCTCATCAGAGTATTCAGCTAAAGGTATGAAGTTGATGGATCTGTGAAAAAGGATGGAGACTCCCTTGGAAGCGGAGCAGGGGTGTGAATTGTGGAAGGACTGAGGGAATAGTTTTTCCGGCATGGCAATGCATTTTCCTCCCTTAAAGTGTGTCTCTTGTAAGAGTAGGATTTTAGTATTGTACCTTTTCACAAGTTGGGAGATGTTATATCTCTTCTGTGGCGAGTTGAGGCCCCGGACATTGAAAGATGTAAAGCGAAGCGCTTCTGTGGACATTGCAATGAGAACTGGATGAAGCAGCCGGAGGAAGTCTGAATTCCTGTATTGAGGAACACAAAAGGTACAGCAGGAAATTATGTTAGGAGTACGAATTATATATACAGTTTGTAGGCACTTCTCACTTCCCACTATTTGGATCCAATTTGGGTAATAAGTATGGAGTAGTTGTTACAGAGAGGGGGGGAAATGAGATGGGGAGGAGGCTAGGAGAAGAGGTAGGTAGGGAAGAGAGGGGGGAATGGGGGAGTACAGGAAAAAAGGGTATAAATGAAATTAATACAGTAGATAATGCAATAAACTTCCTCTAGAGAGGGAACGGACGTAAGCAATATATTCTTGATCGCGTCCGTAAAACTTGAGGTGGCACTTCTGTTACAAAATTCAACAATTAACTTCTCTATGCCTGATCAGGTTGAGGCACCCAAACACGCTATACCATAAGGGGAAAAAAATTAAACTTTTTTTTCTTCAAAAAATGATATAGAAAGGAGTCCATCCATAGACCTAAACTGTATCGATCTCAATGTTATCTTGCATGAAGAACTTTTTATAAGACAGGAAACTTGTGGCGTAATCCTAGAAAAAAAATTTCGGACTGGCTGTCAGCTTAACCGAGCATTTAAGTCCACAATATAGTACAAACCAGTAAGTCATGTGTCGCCGGTTTCGCCATCTTCTTTGGTTCTTTTCTTTTGTTTGTTCTTTGGGGATTTTGTTTGTCCCGCCAAGCACCAAGCATCAGGAGCCGACAGTCTAGGCAGGATGGGAAATTCTAGGAGGGGCAACCAGTTGGGGGGATCCATGGGTTCGAGGTCTAGGTGTTGCCAGCACTTTTGAAGATCCTCAGGTGTGCGAATATTGTGTCTCTTTCCTTTGTAGGTTATTCCTAATCCAAAAGGAAACAGACAGGCGTACCTTATATTTTTAGATTTCAAGAAGTCCAGCAGAGGTCGTAGCAACCGGCGCTTGGCTAGTGTTGTGGGGGACAAATCTTGGTAAATCTGGATTTCTGCTCCAGCGTACTGAAGATCTCTGTTATTTCTAGCTGCTTCTAAGATGGCGGCAGCGTCTGGAAAGGTGAGAAATTTACATATAATGTCTCTCGGTGGATCAGAGGCTGCAGGCTGTGGTCTCAGTGCTCTGTGCACTCTTTCAATTGCCATAGAGACCGCTCTATCTGCGCCCACCAGGGAAGAGAAAATCTCCAACAACACTTTTGGGATCGCCTCTGCCGCCCAGGATTCTGAAATACATTTTATGCAAACATTGCTGCGGCAGCTGCAGTTCTTCAGTTCCTCTTGCATGAGGAGCGTTTTGTTTAGATGTGTGTGCTGCTCCTTTAGTACTTGCACCATCTCAAGGGAGTGTGTGGTAATGGCCGCAGATGAGCCCTCCAGATCCTCCACTCGTCTCCCTAAGTGCCTTATGTCCTCTTTGATCTTTGCTAGATCAGCTCGCACTGGTCTCATGGGTTTAGCCATGAGAGGTTTCATAAAGCTCCTGGATATCTGTTCCCTGTCTTCTCCCTCCGAGGAGGACTCACCCTCCCGCTCGGCCTCAGAAGTAGCAGCAGTTGCCGGCGCCATCTTGCCAGGAGTGCGGGGAGAACGAGCGCTCTGTTCCCTGAGGTATTTTTGTAGATCTGTTTGCCCTCGAGCCTGGTGAGGGGTCCCCTGTTGTTCTCCTCCCTTTTCCCTGTTTAGTTTACCCATTTTGGGGTAGAGAAGCTTCTGCAGGGTGCCTGTATCGGTGCCTCTGTGATGGAGCTTTCACTCTAAGTGGCCATCACCCTCCGCGGTCAGGCTCCGCCCCCCCTATTTTTAATTTTCTTAAACATTATTTTTAGGTGTGGCCTCCAGCTGCCATGACAATTATTCAGCATCCCACAATTATGTTGTTGTGTATGTGTGTCGTTGGTGGTGGGGGCAATCAGGTGCCAAAAGGAGCCCCCTACTTCTCTCCTCTTAAATGCTGCGGTTAGCAGTGAGTACTTCTAAAACTGGAAAAGGCAAATGTAAATTATAATTTATTTTTCTACTTTTAATATAAATGTACATGAATAACTAACTGTGTTATGCAAATAATGAAATGTTCAGCAAGATATTTTCCATCGTGCTTTTGCAACTAACAACAACTTTTTTTTAACAGATTCAATTTAACAGACTTAGCACATTTAAATTGTCTAGCTGGGCAGTGGTCAAATCTGGTAGTTCTCACTTCAAAACCATTTACAGCTGAAAAGTTATACACATAAGGAAATAGGGAGTTTTAACAGAAACAACCCATCTGCACTTAGCAATGTCTGCATAATGTGCAGGCATAATGAAATTACTAATGGGTTTTCATATCCAATGTGCCTAGTTTCAAAAAAGCCTTAACTTTCTCAATTTAAAAAATAAGGCTGAAATGACTGCCTTAGGGTGTCTCATTATGACTCCTGCTCCCGAATTCTAATGAATTTCTCATATGTAATGAATATTTAATCTTAATTTAGATACTAATTGTAAGGAGAGCCACTGAGGTAAAAAACTTTAGCAACGTAATAAACATTGTAGGAAGATGATTCGTTATCTACTTGCATAATGTTTAAAACAATTCATCAAATGAATAAAATCAATTATATTTGCAAATTATTGATTGCAAATTACTTATCCAAAAAAGTCATTCTTTGAGGATATGAAAGCATTGATGCAAAATTTACAGGATTGTATACACTTCCTGCACCAAAGTAACCTAGAATCAGTCACACTAGCTATATGTAATTACAAAAAATGACAAACTGAGAGGTACACCATGCTGCATTCCAATAAAATATGCAGCACTTCTGGGATCACATGCATTTTAAACCCTGCCAATCTGTAACAGTCCATGGCTGCATGATATTTCTAGCATTATCTGCAAGATCATATGGCATTTGGCTGCTGTAGGTTTTGATGCATGCAGTTACTGCAGTGTGGAAACCCAGCATTAGGCTTTCGGCACAGTAGCATATTTGGGGTTGTGTGCTTTCCGTGTTAATTCACAGGCCACACAGGACTCTATTATCACCTATTGGGCTATGCAAATTGATGTTTTTTCATGTGGACTTATGGTCTATGTGAAAAAACTCATCAAATTTGCTATTTCTATCTGTATCACAAACTAATGCATATCTTTGCACTCTGTCCATGTAAATCAGACAGCAGATGGACAAGTGTCCAATGCAAGTTGCGCCTCAGGTGCGAGTCTCTCGGGTGCAACAATAAGTGTGCGTTTGGCCTTAGTGTGTCTAGGTGTTATATTGTTTGATATTTTTGAATTGATCCAGACTGTTTTCTGAGTTTGTTTTCTGATTCCTGAACCATAACTATGTATAAAACAGAAGATTAGGCCCTTGAGGATCAAAATAATTTTACCTCTTTGCATTATAACAAACATATTTTTATGTTCAAATTAGCTGTATGAGGATTTTTTTTGTGGGTGCAATATTTACATACAGATACATTTGTGTTTAATTTATATTAATTTGTATTGTGCAAAAATGCAGAAAAAAGCAAAACTGATACAGGTTTTACTCATTTTTTATGGCATAGACTTTAAATGATCTTTTATGGCACTAGATTTTAAATGATGTTTTACATTTATTGTATGGGTTGTTACATACATAACAATACCAAATAAGTGTATATTATTTTATATGGTTAGATGTTTAGACTTAAATTTAATGAAATTTATTATAAAAACACAGATTTATTTGAAGCATATTTTTTTGTTATAGCAGCATAACCTCAAGTCTCTTAACCCCTTAACGACCAGCCCATAGTGTTTTTACGTCCTCCCGAAGTGGGCTTTATTCTCTGAGGACGTAAAAACATGTGTCCTGCAGAGAATAATGCCCCTCGGGCTGTGGACGTGACAGCTCCATGCTGTCGGTGTCCGCAGGTAGCTGACAGCATGGAGCTGTCATCCCGGGCTGTTCGGAGCCCCCCCCCCCCCCCCCGGCATTGCGATCAGCGCTATGCAATGGATAGCGCCGATCGCAAAAAAGTAAATAAAAGTGCAATAAAAGTTAAAGATTCAGCTGCTCTGATGGATCGGATCCATCGGAGCAGCTGAAATTACTCACCGAGGTCCATGGCACGACTCCCAGCTGTCCCGATGCTCCGGGCGCCGTAGCCGTCCTTCTGCGCATGCGCGCCAGGCGGCATTACGTCAGCCGCATGCGCAGAAGGCTCGGCGGTGCGGGAGACTTAAAATCTCCTGGCTCCCGGCTCCTGTAGGTAGCCGGGAGGCAGGAGATGTCAGCGGGGACTGCGGTGAGCGGTCCCCGGTACCGCGATCGCCGTTATACAATGGATAACGACGATTGCGGAAAAGTGAAAAAAAGTGTAAAAAAAAGAAAAGTTTCACCTCCCCTCCGGCCGGTGTCGGGACCCCCCCGCTGGCTTCTGCGATGTGCTGATGCGGCGCGCATACGCAGAAGCCGGCGAGCCCGGCAAATTCAAAATCTCCCTGCACCCGGCTGTCACAGTTAGCCGAGTGCAGGGAGATATGACTGGGGACCGCTGTAAGTTTAAAAAGTTAAAGTTTCATCTCCCCTTATGGATCATATCCGTAAGGGGGGATGAAATTACGTACCCAAGGTCCCGGATTTGTTCCCTGGTGGGAAGTTGATCCGCGGATCTTACCCCAGCTTCGGCGCATGCGCCCGTCAGCATGATGGCGGACGCATGCGCAAAAGTGAAATATTGCCCAAGAAATATAAAATCTCCCTGCTGCTGGCTACAAAAGGTAGCCAAGAGCCTGGAGATGTCACGGAGAGCCGCGGTATGCGGTTACTGGTCACGTGATCCCCGTTATCCAATGCATAATGGCGATCACGTAAAAGTTCTTTAAAAAGTGGCAGTTTCATCTCCCCTCACCGATGCGATCGGTGGGGGGAGATGAAACATCTTCTCGGAGGCTTCCGCTTTTGAATCCAGATGCGATTATCCTCCATGGATCCTGCCAGCTTCTGGGTATGCGCCCGCCGGCAAAATGCCGGACACATTCGCAGGAGCCGGGAAGCCCAAGAAATTTTAAATCTGCTTGCTCCCAGCGACCAACGGTCGCTGAGTGCTTGGAGCAGTGACCGGAGGCCTCGCTGAGCGGTCCCCGGTCACGTGATAAAGTAGCGATCTAACATTAGGCCGGTCACACATGACCGGAGAGGAATTACGGGTTCTGCATGCGCTTGATCAGCGGTAATCCACGGATCAATCGCATGCATTGGATTACACAATTCCCCCCAATTAGCGTGTCGGAATTACGTAATCCACTCGCCGAAACAGAACACAGCATGCTATATTTTACCACGAATATCTGCGACCTAGAGCCCTTTGTGCTCTATGACCGCGGATATACTCGCACCCCATATGCAAACACATTGTGTACGGGCTGCGGGTACCCGGGTCATCTCTAAGCGACGGCGCGGGAAATGCAAACAAAAAACCGCCTGTGTGAGTAGGCAGTTATGCGCAGTACATTACGCAACCGTACGCAGGGTCACAGCCGGGCTCACAGCTGGAATCCGCTGCAGGCCTCGGCAAGCGGATTCCGCCTACGGCTACGTGAGCCCGGCGTTATTCAGACCGCTACCTGTAATACGTATTTTACAAGAAGCCCCGGGAACGTTCGTCTTCCTGCAGTTCCAGGAGCAGCTTGTTGAGCGCCTTCTCTGTGAGACCGCTGCACCGCAGCAAGATTACAAAGCCTCACAGCGCCACTTTCTACACCCCATCCCCGCCGCTGAGGTTACGAAATACCCCCCAAAATACATGAGAGGAGGGGGGGGGATACCCGGTTTTCTTGCCCCATGTGCCCAACCCAACCAGCCTCCGTAATTACCCCTGTCTTCGGACATAAAACGCAGTTTATATTATTACCTTTATCTAATATTTAGGGAATGCCAAAAAATGGGGATGTCGGGGGGGGGGGGGATTATTTTTAGGAAGTCAAATTTTTTTCCGTATAAGTGGGCAATGGGGCCTGGAATTTATTCAGTTCTGCCCTGAAATCCAGCGGGCATTCCCTCCATTATGGGCCTAGCCATGTGTCTTGTAAGTAGATTAGGGCCACAAGGGGTATGTTTCTGAACACAGGACAAACAGGGGTATCCATTTTGGGGTGAACGTCTTCATTCCTATGTACACTGTACAAAAAAAACTGTTTTTAAATTGACGAAATTGCCAAACAAATGAAAATCGTAATTTTTTCCTTTTGCTTTGCTTAGATTCATTCAAATACTTTGGGGTCAAAATATGCAGTGCACCCCTAGATGAATTTGTTAAGGGGTCTAGTTTTTAAAATGGGGTCATTTGTGGGGGTTCTCTATAGTTTTGGACGCTCAATGGCTCTACATGTGGGCAATGGGGACTCGAATTTATTCCGTTGTACCCTGAAATCCAACGGGTGCTCCTTCCATTATGGGCCTAGCTATGTTTCCTTTAAGTAGATTAGGGCCACAATGGGTATGTTTCTGAACACGGGACAAATGGGGGTATCCATTTTGGGGTGAAAGTCTTCATTCCTATGTACACTTTCCAAAAAAAACAGTTTTTAAATTGACACAATTGCCAAAAAAATGAAAATCATAATTTTTTCCTTCTGCTTGGCTTAGATTCATTTAAAAACTGTGAAGTCAAAAAAGTCATCATACCCCTAGATAAATTCGTTAGTGGGTCTACTTTTCAAAATAGGGTCACTTGTGGGGGCTCTCCATCGTTTTGGTCACTCAATGGCTCTACAAGTGGGCAATGGGGACTAAATCTCCTTCAAGCAAAATTTCTGTTCTGAAAGCCACCGGTTGCTCCTTTCATTTTGGGCCCCATTGTGCATATAGATGTAATACTAGGGCCACAATGGGTATGTTTCTGAGCACAGGACAAACAGGGGTATCCATTTTGGGGTGCAAGTCTTCATTCATATATGTGCGGTACAAAAAAAACTGCTTTTGAAATGACAGAATTACCAAAAAAATGAAAATCGTATTTTTTTTCCTTCGGCTTGGCTTAGATTCATTCAAAAACTGTGAAGTCAAAAAAGTCATTGTACCCCTAGATAAATTCGTTAAGGGGTCTACTTTTCAAAATGGGGTAACTTGTGGGGGTTCTCCATCGTTTTGGTCACTCAAGGGCTCTACAAGTGGGCAATGGGGACTAAATCTCCTTCAAGCAAAATTTCTGTTCCGAAAGCCACCGCTTGCTCCTTTCATTTTGGGCCCCATTGTGCATCCAGACATATGATTAGGGCCACAATGGGTATGTTTCTTAGCACGGGAGAAACAGGGGTATCCATTTTGGGGTGCAAGTCTTCATTCATATATGTGCTGTACAAAAAAACTGCTTTTAAAATGACAGAATTACCAAAAAAATGAAAATCATAATTTTTTTCCTTCGGCTGGGCTTAGATTCATTCAAAAACTGTGAAGTCAAAAAAGTCATCGTACCCCTAGATAAATTCTTTAAGGGGTCTACTTTTCAAAATGGGGTCACTTGTGGGCGTTCTCCATCGTTTTGGTCACTCAAGGGCTCTACAAGTGGGCAATGGGGCCTAAATCTCCTTCAAGCAAAATTTCTGTTCCGAAAGCCACCAATTGCTCCTTTCATTTTGGGCCCCATTGTGCATCCAAACGTAAGATTAGGGCCACAATGGGTATGTTTCTGAGCACGGGACAAACAGGGGTATCCATTCTGGGGTGTAAATCCTAATTTTCATGTGTACTATAGAAAAAAGTCCTGTCTTTAAAATGACATATTTGCAAAAATATGAAATTTTTGTTTTTCTCTTCTAAATTGCATTGACTCCTGAAAAAAAACAGTGGGGTTAAAATACTCATGACACCCCTCAGTGAATACGTTAAAGGGTGTAGTTTTTAAAATGGGGTCACTTGTGGGGGTATCTATCATTTTGACTCCTATGAGCCTTTCCAATCTTGGATTGGTGTAGGAAAACAAAGTGTTCCTCAAAATGCTGAAAAGTAATGTTACATTTGTACGTCTCCTAAATGGTTAAAAAAAAAACGAAAGTTTTTCCAATGTGCGCCCAAAATAAAGTAAACGGATGGAAATATAAATCTTAGCAAAAATTTCTATATTATGTTTGCACATATTTGAGATATTGCAGTTGGAAATGTGAAAAAATGACGATTTTTTCAAAATTTTCCCAATTTTGGCGCTTTTAATAAATAAACACAAATTCTATCAGTCTTTTTTTTCCACCTAAATGAAGTACTATATGTTGCGAAAAAACAATGTCAGAATCGCTTGGATATGCAAAACCTTTCTGGTCTTTTTCCATGCTAAAGTGACACGTGTCAGATTTGCAAAATTTGGCCTGGTCATTAAGGCGTAAACAGGCTTGGTCACTAAGGGGTTAAACTTCAAGGATATCATTTTTTCACATAAGAGAAAATAGATGAACAGGACAATGCCTCAGAAAGATTTTTACGCTAATGCGAAGCAATTTGAAAAAACGGAAAGGGACTTACCTGGTGTAAACAGCTGGACCCAAAGGGTAATGAGCCAGCTGTCACACCTGCAGTCCTGGTGACCTTAATAATGTATTGCCTCTTATGCCAGGTGGAGCATGCAAGGAGGTCAAAAACACCGAATTGGGGTTTGGTAAGGAAAGAAACAAGTAGTAAATAAAAAACCTTCTGCACTCATAGGAAGGAGAATGGACAGCAAAGTTATTCCACTTACTTGGGAGGACAGGGGGATGGTGGCAACACAAACCCTTTCCTATTGACAATGTCCAGAAGACCAAACAAATAGACACCTGGATGTAAGCTATTTTTTAGACATGAAGCAGAATAAACATGAAGCAGGATACAAAATGATGATAGTGCAATGCGTTTCAGTGCTCTGACAGCACTTTTTTCAAGCATACATATGTAATACTGAGTGCAAGATACTCCAATCTTACCTCAGTCTGAAGCGCTGGCTTTCGGGATTGGAACAGTCCTCCCTGCGCCTCTTTTGTAATGCAGGCTTCCATTCCAGTAGTCAAGGAGTGGGAGAGACTGAGATTGTGGAATTACAGGAAGAAGCATATTAAGAACAAATAGCATATAAATACAAATACGCAGTGTTAAAATTAGAGGTTAAAAGGAATGTGCATTAGAGAATGGAGAAGAAATCTATAATTATGAACAATATTATTAATAAATATAAAATCTGTGGAGTTCTTTCTGCACGCAATTGGAATAGCGTAAAATATGAACACCTAGGGAGTGTATTGCATTCCCTATGACGTTTTTTTATTGGGAGAATAATGAAAAATAACTAAGATAAAAAACTAAAAGGAAAATAGTAGATAAAAGACATGACTTTATCATTTTTCTAGTACCTTGTTTAGACCATTTGGGAATAGGGTATTTAACATAAATATCCAAAACATCTCCTTACTTCTCAAATGGGGGAAATGTCCTGATTAGAGATGAGCGAGCACGCTCTTGAGCTTGATACTCGTTCGAGTATTAGGGTACTCGAGATGCTCGTTACTCGAGACGAACACCACACGGTACTCGAATCAATTTCATTTCCCTTCCCCGCATGTTTAGCGCCATTTTCTAGCCAATAAACAAGCGGGGAAGGAATTACTACTTCCTGCTGTGACGTGCCAGCCCTCTACACGTCTACAGCAGTGAATGGCTGGCGGGATCAGGTGACCGCCGAGCACTTAAACTGGTCCCGCCTGTGACTCACCTCAGACGCATGCTGGCAGAGGTTAGGAAAAGTGCTGCTGCTGATAAAGGGAAACTGTTAGAGTAGGGATCCTCTATTCAAGAACCCCAATGGTCCTTCTTAGGGCTACTCCTCATTGTGTGCATTACTGTTGTGTCTGGCTGGGAGCAGTAGTGCACCAATTTTTTTTTTTAAGCATCTAGGCCTGTGTAGAGTATTTCAGCTATACCATTCTCCCTGTGCAGTGCATTAGGCAGATTTTTTAATCGTTAAACAGTACGCTAATATTTCCGGGGCCACTGCAGAGCCTTTCAGCTATACCGTTCCTTGTGTGCAGTGCATTAGGCAGAGGTCTCATCGCTAAACAGTACACTAATATTTCCTGGGCCACTGCAGAGCATTTCAGGCTTGTTTAAAGTCGAAGCGCGTTGCACTTATCCGAATAAACTTCTACCAGGCACCCCTACAAAGTAAGTTATTTCCTTTTTGTATCCAGACCACTGGAGCGTTGGGGGTTGTTTTTTCTCTGTCCACTATACCGTTCTATGTGTGCAGTGCATTAGGCAGAGGTCTCATCACTAAACAGTAAGCCAATATTTCCTGGGCCACTGCAGAGCATTTCAGCTATACTGTTCTATGTGTGGAGTGTATTAGGCAGAAATCTTGTCGTTAAATAGTATGCTAATATCTCCTAGGCCACTGCAGAGCATTTCAGCTATACCTTTCTATGTGTGCAGTGCATTAGGCAGAGGTCTCATGGCTAAATAGTACACTAATATTTCCTGGGCCACTGCAGAGCATTTCACGATGCCATTCTCTGTGTTGGGTGAAGTAGCCGCAGTTATCAGCACTATCCACTGGCTTTAGAGTTTTCTGCCCCTGTGCAGAATGTCTTACAATACCCTTTCCTTGGGTGCGGTGAAGTAGCCGCAGGTATTAGCACTATCCACTGGCTTTAGAGGTTTCCGCCCCTGTGCAGAGCGTCTCACAATATCCTTTCCATAGGTGCGGTGAAGTAGCCGCAGTTATTAGCGCTATCCACTGGCTTTACAGTTTTCTGCCCTGTGCAGAGTGTCTCACAATACCCTTTCCTTGGGTTCGGTGAGGTAGCTGCAGTTATTAGCACTATCCACTGGCTTTAAAGTTTTCTTACCCTGTGCAGAGCGTCTCACAATACACATATCACAATTTGCGGGTCCGCATGGTAGACCTTTATTATAAGCAGAGAAGTGCGAGCAGGTCCTGTTATGGATGGCAGATAACGCGTCCAGCAATGTATCGACCACCCAGTCTTCTACGCAGTCCACTACTCCCGGCCTAGGGACTGCACCTCTGAATCCTCTGGCTTCTCCTCCTTCCTCCCAGCCTCGTCACTCCATGAAAATGACAGATTCTGAGCAAGCAGACTTCCAGGAACTGTTCTCGGGTCCCTGTCCTGAGTGGGAAAAAACAGTTCCTTTCTCACCTGAGGAGTTTGTCGTGACCGATGCCCAACCTTTGGAAAGTTCCCGGGGTCCTGGTGATAAGGCTGGGGACTTCTGGCAACTGTCTCAAGAGCTTTCAGTGGGTGAGGAGGATGATGATGATGAGACACAATTGTCTATCAGTGAGGTAGTAGTAAGGGCAGTAAGTCCGAGGGAGGAGCGCCCAGAGGATTCGGAGGAAGAGCTGCTGGACGATGAGGTGACTAACACCACCTGGCTTGCTAAGCCTACTGAAGACAGGGCTTCAGAGGGGGAGGCAAGTGCAGCAGCAGGACAGGCTGGAAGAGGCAGTGGGGTGGCCAGGGGGAGAGGCAGGGCCAGAGCAAAGAATCCCCCAACTGTTTCCCAAAGCACCCCCTCGCAGCAAGGCTCCGTGCAGAGGGCTAGGTGTTCAAAGGTGTGGATGTTTTTTAGTGAGAGCGTGGACGACCGATGAACAGTGGTGTGCAACCTGTGTCGCACCAAGATCAGCCAGGGAGCCACCACTACCAGCCTCACCACCACCAGCATGTGCAGGCATATGAAGGCCAAGCACCCCACAAGGTGGGATGTAGGCCATTCACCACCTCCGGGTCACACCACTGCCTCTTCCCCTGTGCCACAACCTGGCACACAGATCCAATCCCCCTCCCAGGACACAGGCACGAGTGCCTCCTGGCCTGCACCTACACCATCACCTCCACGGTCCTCCACGGCCTCTAGCAATGACTCCCAGCGCAACGTTCAGCTGTCGCTAACACAAGCTTTGGAGCAAAAGCGGAAATACGCCCCCACCCACATGCACAAGCTTTAAATGTGTACATTGCCAAATTAATCAGCCTGGAGATGCTGCTGTACAGGCTTGTGGAAACGGAGGCTTTCAAATCGTGATGGCGGCGGGGGTCCCACGCTATTCGGTCCCCAGTTGCCACTATTTTTCCCGGTTGTGCCGTCGCAGCCCTACATCAGCACCTCTATCATAATATTAACCGTGCTCTCACCAACACAGTTACTGGGAAGGTCTACTTAATGATGGACACGTGGTCAAGTACTGGCAGTCAGGGACACTATATCTCCCTGACGGCACATTGGGTGAACTTGGTGGAGGCTGGGATCGAGTCAGAGCCTGGGACGGCTCACGTGCTACCCACACCAAGAATAGCGGGTCCTACCTCGATGCTGGTATCTGCGGCGTATTATGCTTCCTCCTCCACCCCCCCATCCTCCTCCTCCGCCACCTTCACCTCTTAATTAAGAAGTGTGAGCACGTTGCCAGCAGTCGGTAGCGCGCGGCAGCACAGGGGTGGGCAAGCATCAGCAAGCCATGCTGAAAATAATCAGTTTAGGTGACAAGAGGCACATGGCCCCCAAGCTGTGACAGAGCAGACCTACCTCTGGCTTTCACCGCTGAGCCTCCAACCGGGCATGGTCGTGTGTGACAACGGCTGTAACGTGGTGGCGGCTCTGCAGCTTGGCAGCCTCACACATGTGCCATGCCTGGCCCACGTCTTCAATCTGGTGGTTGAGCGTTTTCTGAAAAACTACCCCTACTTGTCTGTCAGCAAGGTGCGCTGTGTCTGCGCTCATTTCCGCAAGTCCACCATGGATGCTGCCACCCTCAGGACATTGCAACGTCGGTTTCAGCTGCCAGAGTACCGACTGCTGTGCGACGTGCCCACGCACTGGAATTCTACGCTGCACATGTTGGCAGCGTAGAGCAATTGTGGACTACCAGCTGCAACATGGGCGGCGGAGTGGTAGTCAGCCTCCGCAGTTCTTTACAGAGGAGTGGGCATGAATGGCAGACATCTGCTAGGTCCTCAAAAAACTTTGAGGAGTCTACCCAAATAGTGAGCGGCAATACAGCCATCATTAGTGTTACCATCCCGCTGCTTTGCCTGCTGAGAACTTTGCTGCTAAGCATAAAGACCGACGCTTTGCGGTTAAAACAGGAGACAGGGGATGACAGTATGTCGCTTGATAGCCAGACTACTCTTACGTCTATATCTCAGCGTGTTTTGGAGGGGGAAGGGGCGGAGGGGGAGGAGGGGGAAGAGACTGCTGGTCACAATGCAGAGGGTACCCATGCTGCTTGCCTCTCATCTGTTCAGCGTGTATGAGCTGAAGAGGAGGAGCAGGAAGAGGAGGAGCATCTTCCTAGTGAGGACAGCGATGTGTTGCGCACTGGGACTCTGGCACATATGGCTGACTTCATGTTAGGCTGCCTTTCCCGTGACCCTCGCGTTAGACGTATTCTGGCCAACACAGATTACTGGGTGTACACCCTTCTCGACCCACGGTATAAGGAGAATCTTTCCACTTTCATTCCCGAAGAGGAAAGGGGTATGAGAGTGATGCAATACCACAGGGCCCTGGTGGAAAAAGTGATGCTAAAGTTCCCATCTGGCAGCGCTATCGGTAGAAGACGCAGTTCAGAGGGCCTACTAGCAGGGAAGGTGCGGAGATCAGGCAGCATGTCCAGCGCAGGCAGGGGAACACTCTCCAAGGCCTTTGCCAGTTTTATGGCTCCCCAGCAAGGCTGTTTCACCACTCCCCAGTCAACAACGAGCTATATCTTTAAAAAATGTTTAGGGGTTTCACCTGCCCTCGGGGTTGAACAATTTTTCAGGGGTCCACTTGTACTCTTGGTACACCAATTTTTCAGGCCCTCGCCTATACTGTTATCAAACTAATTTTTCTGGGCTTCGCCTATACTCTTGGTAACCAAATTTTTCAGGGGTTCACCTATACTCTTGCTACAGAAATGTTTCTGGGGTTCGCCTATACTCTTGCTACAGAAATGTTTCAGGGGTCTGCCTATACTGTGGGTGCACAAAGGTTTCCCATAGCTGTGTTCAGCTGTCTGGCACAAATACACAGAATGACTTGGGCAGAAGTGTGGGCTGAGGCCGAGGTCCTGGGCGGGGTGAAACTCTGCTATGTTTGAGCACTCTCATTTCTTCATGTGTAATACTGTCTTTGGATTTCATGGGTTCACCTATACTCTTGCTACACAAATGTTTCTGGGGTCCGCCTATACACTTACTACAGGAAGGTTTGAGGGGTCCGCCTATACTCTTGCTAAAGAAATGTTACAGGGGTTCACCTATACTCTTGCTACAGAAATGTTACAGGGGTCCACCTATACAGTTTCTACTGAAAGGTTTGAGGGGTTCGCCTATACTCTTGCTACAGAAATGTTTCTGGGGTCCGCCTATGCTCTTGCTACTGAAAGGTTTGAGGGTTTGCCTATACTGTTTCTACAGAAATGTTTCAGGGGTCCAGCCATACTCTTGCTACAGAAATGTTTCTGGGGTCCACCTATACACTTACTACAGGAAGGTTTGAGGGGTCCGCCTATACTCTTGCTACAGAAATGTTACAGGGGTCCGCCTATACACTTAATACAGGAAGGTTTGAGGGGTTTGCCTATACTCTTTCTACAGAAATGTTTCAGGGGTCTGCCTATACTGTGGGTGCACAAAGGTTTCCCATAGCGGTTTTCAGCTGTCTGGCACAAATACACAAAATGACTTGGGCAGAAGTGTGGGCTGAGGCCGAGGTCCTGGGCCTGGTGAAACTCTGCCATGTTTGAGCACTCTCATTTCTTTATGTGTAATACTGTCTTTGAGTTTCATGGGCTTGCCTATGCTGTGGTCCGCCAATACTCTTGCTACAGAAATGTTTCTGGGGTCCCCCTATACACTTTCTACAGGAAGGTTTGAGGGGTCCACCTATACTCTTGCTAAAGAAATGTTACAGGGGTCCACCTATACTCTTGCTACAGAAATGTTACAGGGGTCCACCTATACACTTTCTACTGAAAGGTTTGAGGGGTTCGCCTATACTCTTGCTACACAAATGTTTCTGGGGTCCGCCTATGCTCTTGCTACTGAAAGGTTTGAGGGTTTGCCTATACTGTTGCTACAGAAATGTTTCAGGGGTCCACCTATACTCTTGCTACAGAAATGTTTCAGGGGTCCGCCTATACTCTTGCTACAGAAATGTTTCTGGGGTCTACCTATACACTTGCTACTGAAAGGTTTGAGGGTTTGCCTATACTGTTGCTACAGAAATGTTTCAGGGGTCCACCTATACTCTTGCTCCAGAAATGTTTCAGGGGTCTACCTATACTGTGGGTGCACAAAGGTTTCCCATAATGGTGTTCAGCTGTCTGGCACAAATACACAGAATGACTTGGGCAGAAGTGTGGGCCAAGACCGAGGTCCTGGGCGGGGTGAAACTCTGCCATGTTTTAGCACTCTCATTTCTTTATGTGTAATACTGTCTTTGGGTTTCATGGGCTCGCCTATGCTGTGGTCCGCCTATACTCTTGCTACAGAAATGTTTCTGGGGTCCACCTATACACTTACTACAGGAAGGTTTGAGGGGTTTGCCTATACTGTGGCTACAGAAATGTATCAGCGTTCCGCCTATTCTCTTGCTACAGAAATGTTTCAGGAGTCTGCCTATACATTTACTACAGGAAGGTTTGAGGGGTTTGCCTATACTCTTGCTACAGAAATGTTTCAGGGGTCTGCCTATACTGTGGGTGCACAAAGGTTTCCCATAGCGGTGTTCAGCTGTCTGGCACAAATACACAGAATAACTTGGGCAGAAATGTGGGCCAAGGCCGAGGTCCTGGGCGCGGTGAAAATCTGCCATGTTTGGGCACTCTCATTTATCATGTGTAATACTGTCTTTGGGTTTCATGGGCTCGCCTATGCTGTGGGTGCACAAAGGTTTCCCAGCGCAGGGTTCAGCTATCTAACACATACACTGAATCAATTGTGTAGGGACACATGGATTTCCCATAGCTATGTAACTCATGGCACATTGGGTCAACCAGGTGGAGTCTGGGACCAAGCCTGACCCTGGACCTGCTCACATGCTTCCCACACTGAGTATTGGTTTTTCGGGCTTATTATGCCACCCCCTCCTCCTGCTTGGGGTCTGGGGATCAGCGCTGGTCGACATGTATTTGCTCTCGTCTTACCACAGTTATCTGAGACACTGGTTGAACCAATCAAAAGAAGCGTAACTGATTTAAGGAGACATTCACAGCTGTACTAGCATCTGAGTCCGCTTCATGCCCACGATTGCTGAGGGTGTGGGCAGAGGCCAAGGTACTGGGCGGGGTGAAACTCTGCCATGTGTGGGCACTTTGATTTCTTCATATTTCATACTGCAGGGGCTCACCTATTCTGTGGGTGAACAAGGATTTCCCATTGCTGTGTTTTAGCTATCTGGCACAAATACACTGAATGACTTGGGTAGCGCGCAGAGTGCAGATGGCTTTCCCATTGCGTTGTTCAGCTATCTAATACATACACCTAATGAATTGTGTGGGGACACATGGATTTCCCATAGCTACAGTTAGGGCCAGAAATATTTGGACAGTAACACAATTTTCGCGAGTTGGGCTCTGCATGCCACCGCATTGGATTTGAAATGAAGCCTCTACAACAGAATTCAAGTGCAGATTGTAACGTTTAATTTAAAGGGTTGAACAAAAATATCTGATAGAAAATGTAGGAATTGTACACATTTCTTTACAAACACTCCACGTTTTAGGAGCTCAAAAGTAATTGGACAAATAAACATAACCCAAACAAAATATTTTTTTTTCAATATTTTGTTGCGAATCCTTTGGAGGCAATCACTGCCTTAAGTCTGGAACCCATGGACATCACCAAACGCTGGGTTTCCTCCTTCTTAATGCTTTGCCAGGCCTTTACAGCCGCAGCCTTCAGGTCTTGCTTGTTTGTGGGTCTTTCCGTCTGAAGTCTGGATTTGAGCAAGTGAAATGCATGCTCAATTGGGTTAAGATCTGGTGATTGACTTGGCCATTGCAGAATGTTCCACTTTTTTGCACTCATGAACTCCTGGGTAGCTTTGGCTGTATGCTTGGGGTCATTGTCCATCTATACTGTGAAGCGCCGTCCGATCAACTTTGCAGCATTTGGCTGAATCTGGGCTGAAAGTATATCCCGGTACACTTCAGAATTCATCCGGCTACTCTTGTCTGCTGTTATGTCATCAATAAACACAAGTGACCCAGTGCCATTGAAAGCCATGCATGCCCATGCCATCACGTTGCCTCCACCATGTTTTACAGAGGATGTGGTGTGCCTTGGATCATGTGCCGTTCCCTTTCTTCTCCAAACTTTTTTCTTCCCATCATTCTGGTACAGGTTGATCTTTGTCTCATCTGTCCATAGAATACTTTTCCAGAACTGGGCTGGCTTCTTGAGGTGTTTTTCGGCAAATTTAACTCTGGCCTGTCTATTTTTGGAATTGATGAATGGTTTGCATCTAGATGTGAACCCTTTGTATTTACTTTCATGGAGTCTTCTCTTTACTGTTGACTTAGAGACAGATACACCTACTTCCCTGAGAGTGTTCTGGACTTCAGTTGATGTTGTGAACGGGTTCTTCTTTACCAAAGAAAGTATGCGGCGATCATCCACCACCGTTGTCTTCCGTGGACGCCCAGGCCTTTTTGAGTTCCCAAGCTCACCAGTGAATTCCTTTTTTCTCAGAATGTACCCGACTGTTGATTTTGCTACTCCAAGCATGTCTGCTATCTCTCTGATGAATTTTTTCTTTTTTTTCAGCCTCAGGATGTTCTGCTTCACCTCAATTGAGAGTTCCTTTGACCGCATGTTGTCTGGTCACAGCAACAGCTTCCAAATCCAAAACCACACACCTGGAATCAACCCCAGACCTTTTAACTACTTAATTGATTACAGGTTAACGAGGGAGACGCCTTCTGAGTTAATTGCAGCCCTTAGAGTCCATTGTCCAATTACTTTTTGTCCCTTGAAAAAGAGGAGGCTATGCATTACAGAGCTATGATTCCTAAACCCTTTCTCCAATTTGGATGTGGAAACTCTCATATTGCAGCTGGGAGTGTGCACTTTCAGCCCATATTATATATATAATTGTATTTCTGAACATGTTTTTGTAAACAGCTAAAATAACAAAACTTGTGTCACTGTCCAAATATTTCTGGCCCTAACTGTATGTAATTCACGGCACATTGGGTCAACCAGGTGGAGACTGGGACCGAGCCTGACCCTGGGCCCGCTCACATGCTTCCCACACGGAGTATTGCGGGTCCTACCTCGGGCACGGTTTCTCGGGCTTATTATGCAACCTCCTCCTGCTTGGGATCTGGGGATCAGCGTTGGTCGGCATGTATTATCTCTCGTGCTACAAATTACCACAGTTATCCGAGATACTGGATTTGAGTGTTCACAGAAAGCAAAACGGATTTCATGAGACTTTCACAGGGTCACTGTATACCTGTGGTGGCTACGTTTGCGACACCTCCTGCTTCAAACCAATCTTTAGTATTAGTATGCGCTACTGCATTGTGGAGATGTGTAGAAGTGCTGGCACCTGAGTCCCCTTTATGCCCACATTTGCGGCTCCTGACAATTTTGTGACGGAGGTGGCAGAGGGATTGGAATTATGATCTGACGTCAATTTATCATCAATTCTCATCAGCATTGTGGGCTATCGTCCACACTTTCAAAGAGGGTCGCTGCCTGGCCCTGCCAACCCTCTGCAGTGTGTGTGTCTCCGGTTATTTCTCATCGAAGACGCACTTATAAATAGACATGAGGGTGGTGTGGTTGTCAAACGAGCGTGTGGCATGAGGGCAGCTGAACGCTGCACAGAGAAAAAATTGAGTACGCTGTGGACACAGGCTCATGCAGATTATTGGACAGCAATGCCAGCATGTAACACAGGAGAAGAGGCAGATGTGTCACCCGCAGGCAGTGATTGGCCTTGGTTGCATCCAGTGTTGTGCTTAGCTAAGATGTGCCAGCTCGTGTGCCTTGCTGCTTATGGTCTGTCCCAAGTAAATTGTTAGGGGGGTGACCGCCAGGCTCTTGCCCCCAATTTGGCTTAATAGTGGGACCTGGGAGCCTCAGATGCACCCATGCCTGCTGCTCTTGCCATTCCCTATCCGTTTCTGTAGTGTTTCCAAGACTTTCTCATGTTTTCAGTTGTTTCACATAACCTGCCCCATGCGGAGCATCTGTCAGCATGAAAAATGCTCGAGTCGCCCATTGACTTCAATGGGGTTCGTTACTTGAAACGAGCTCTCAAGCATTTCGAAAAGTTCGACTCGAGAAACGAGCACCCGAGCATTTTGGTGCTCGCTCATCTCTAGTTCTGATCCAATGGCTTCTAGTAGGGTGACCTTGAGTTTGGATGCATCTTTATAGAGACAATTTGCAAAATGTCTGGAATTGCTGTGTTTTGAGTATCCATTCCTAATATAAGAATGATGCTTACTAATCCTTGTTCTGAGGACATTAATGGTTCTACCCACATACCTAAGGCCACAGGGACATTCAAGCATACAAATTACATATGATGTGCCACAGTTCAGGAATTGTTTAAGTTTAAAAGGGGCCTGATACACTATCATGATAATTTATTTTCTTTGCATGTTGGATATTGCCTTCACAGGTAAGATTCTAAAATATAACTTTTATTTAACAAAACTAAAATAGGGAAGGCTTAAAGACAAATAAACAAAAAGAATAGTCAAATGTGACCAATAACCACCCCAAAGTCGCTAGAAACGGTGTAGTATCAACACTGCCTGATATTTGGCTCAGAGAGTCTAGATATATGGTGGAACTAGGCGATTTCTGAGAGAAAGAATAATATATAATGGTCTTTAACTCTCAGATAAAGCACCGTATTCAAGGGGGTGGATTCAGTCCCAGTATAATAACGGGTTGCTGCCCAAAAGAAACTCTAGTGTAAAGAGTATAGGAACAGAAAAATCTTTTTAAAGTAATGAAGACTTTTCGGTTCTATGGTTTGCTCAAGGGGGAACTCTGATGTATAAAAAATGTGTATAAATAAGAAAAAATCTTCCTCAAAATAATGAAGATTTTGATTCCGTGGTTCGGTTTGTGGTTCGACACGTTTCAGCCGTTCGATCAGCTCATCAGGAACCTATTGTGAACCAAATGTAGTATACAAAAAAGTACTATACAACTATACTCAAAAAGGGCAATGCTCGTGAGATAGATGTACCAATATCAAAAATCACGGCAAATCACCGTACCCATGTCAAAATAGCCCGGAGACCTTACAATAAAGGTAACTCCGCTACCTGACCCTAAAGAAAAGCCTTGGTATCCCTAGGATAAGTCCCTAATGAGGTTTCCCTAGGATAAATCCCTAATGAGGCAGAGTCTTGTCCTTAGCTAATAGCAGCTAATACGGCAAAGATCTATCTAGTAAGAGAAGCCTGAATTATAATGCACAAAACAAAAAAAAAAAAAAGAAAACAAATAAAGAAACAAAAAGTCAGGTAGCATGACCCACAGCCTTAGTCATATGTTGGATATTGAGGCAACATTCATATCTCTTCATACCACATTGATAAGAACCATTTGAAAATACATTATTCCTGGTAATATTTATATGTGATGTAATATGTGGGTAAGGGTACACTATAATATTTTCAGTGCTTTGTTTTTTGTGAAAATTTTCTTGGGCTTTTCTGGGATCTCTTTAATTAAAAAGGGACCCCCCTTCAGAATGTTCCAGTGTCTCTTTAGAATTTTCTTTATAGACGCATGTTGTGAATTATGCTGTATGAATTATACAGTCAAATGACTGTAAATAAAGTCTTTTGACTGAAGATGTCTTTATTTTAAACCTTTTCTTTCTTAAAGTTACTGTCTTCTTTCGGAATTTTTCTGTAAGCGGACTCAATGAGGTTAGATGGATAGTCTTTTTCTATAAAGCAAATTTAGAGGGTCTTGGCATGTTCCTTATATGTTAGAGATGAGGAACAGTTTCTTTTAACTTTTAAACTGACCATAGGTTATGTTCATTTTCCAGGCTTTAGCATGACAACTAGAAAAAACAAGGTTACTATTGGAGTAGGTTGCCTTGAAATGAGTCTGGTTTGTATATGTCCATCTTGAATGAATAATTCCAAGTCTAAAAATATAGCCCTAACAGGATCAAAGGTGCCAGTAAATTTGAGGCCCCATTCATTATCATTAGGGTTCTTAAGAAAAATGTCACTAAGATTCCTGTCCGATATAAATAAAATATTGTCAATGTACCTCTTACAAAATATAATGAGGGGGGTTCTCTCACCTTATTCTCAAATGCTGCCATGAACAGGTTGGCATAGGCAGGTGTGAATTAGGTGCCCATAGCTGTACCGTAAGTCTAAAGATAAAATTGATTTTTAAAAGTAAAATAATTGTCGCGTAAAATGAATTGTAGTCTAAAATAAAGGATCTCTGCTGACACAGCATTAAGGGGTTTCCATCTATAAAGTACTCTACAGCCTCTGTACCTCTTGACTGAGGAATATTGGAATACCATATATAGGTCTTCTGCCACTTCACCTAATTTATTAATGTAAGGAGGTGCCTGTATCTTTGAGGTAAGCTGGAAGGTTTATGATATACCCTTGCAAGTGTCGATCAATATATTTGGATAATGTGCAGGTAATAGAACCTACCCCTGAAATAATTGGCCGCCCTTGAGGGTTAAAAATATCCTTGTGGATTTTAGGTAAAACATAGAAAAGGGTATTTCAGGATGTGCCACCAAAATAAAATTCCTTTCCTTTTTTGATAGACAATTATGCTGTAATGTATGATCTATTAGGGACCACAAAGATAGGGCAATCCTATTTGTGCGGTTAATCCTATTTGTGCGGTTACTATTTTCCATTGTATTTTCTATCACTTAGGATCTTCAAAGATTCCTTTTCATAATACGTTTGGTCCATGATAACTGTGGCCCCTCCTACATCAGCCCTCTTAATGACTATCTCTTGATTCTTGGCTAACTGGATTAGGATTAATCGCTGATTCTTATTCAAATTAGATATCAGGGCTTGAACCCACAACCTCTTGTATTCCAGTCGGCAGCCCTCTTTGCTAGACTATTTAGGACTTGGACAGTTCCCTTGCTTAAACCTTGCCTTGTTCAGTATTTCTCAGTTACCTAGTTCCTGCCTCCTGGTCCTGACCCATGTTCCTGATTGCACTTCCTATACAAGCTTAGCCCTGCCAATCTTTTGGTGCGTGATTATTGTGTTCCACCACCATATAGCGTTTTTGATTTTTTTGGAAAAGTGTTTTCCCTCTTTCTTCCCTCTTCTTCTCTGACAGAACATTTTTTTGCTGCTGGGAACAATGCAAAGTGGTGGGTAGAACTGAACGATCTTTGACCGTGAGACTGGAAGTGGGGTCTTTGAGTTGGAAATGGTGATTTGGGTTTTTTGGAGTCCTAGATGTGGGAGGGAAGATAGGTGGAACGATTGGGATGGAGTGGAGGCTACTGTATGTTCAGGAGGGAGGATTCTGACCCTAAAAAAGATGGTGGTGAATGACCAGTGGGAGAACTGAGGAGTAAAGATTCAATAGGGTGGGGACTGGAAGTGGGAGCAAGGGTGGGAACTGGATTGGAGGGTTGTGAATCCAACAGTAATACTAAGTGAGCAGTAGAGGTAATAGTCTTGGATATGCCTGTTGGAATTGCAGATGTATTACTAGAGGTGGAGATTGAAACAGGTGAGGAAGGGCAAATAGCAAATCACAGCACTGGGGTTGCCACTGTGTGAATTCAAATCTTTTCTATTTTGAATGCTCTGTCGTGTATATCGTCATCTTCCATAATGAGTTTCAACATAGCTATTCTCTCCTGTAGATGTTGCAGCTTTTCCTCAAATAGAGACACAAGCTTGCATTTCTGGCATGTGATGCGCGACATTTCCTCTGGTAGGTCTGTAAGTATATATATATATATATATACATATATATACATATATATATATACATACCATATACATATACACATATACACGTGTTTCCCAAATTTAGTCTTCAAGGTACTCCGACAGGTCATGTTTTCAGAATATCCTATAGTAAGAACACCTGTGGCAATGTCTGAGGCATTGACAATAATTACATCACCTATAACATACTGAGGAGATCCTGAAAACATGACCTGTTGGGATGTCTTGAGGACTGCTGTTGAGAAACACTGGTAGATACACTGAATGCCACTTCATTAGAGACACCCATCCAGAAGCACATTGGACCTCCTTTGGGCTACACAGCCGCAGTAATTTGCCATGGCTCAGATCTAACTGTTAAGATCATTCTGCAACAATATTGACCCATGTGGATAGGAGAACTTATTGTAGTTGCATATAATTATAGAGGTACTGGCAAGCTCTGAACAACTGACAAGAAAGGTTCATCAATTCATGCTGCAGCAAATTCTGCCTCTTCTATCAGCATGGTGTACTAGATACCAGGATTCATCTAATCAAGTAATGTTTTTCCACTGCTCAGTGATCCAATTTGTATGCTCTTTTGCTCACTGAAGTCTTGCCTTTCTGTTTTACTGAGACAGCGATGGCACTTAAAACTGGTCTTCTGCTGTTATATCACATCTGTACTGATGAACAATCAGTTCTGTGTTCAGAAAAATTAATTGGAGCACCATTTTGTATTTGAATGCAATTTGCTTGACTCAGCACTGATTGTTCATCAGAATGATTTTTGACATAATCTTCCGACACCTTTCATGGACTAGTTGTTTACGTCACCTTTCATTGGGTGTTTTTTTCTCCATCACAGCATTCTCAGTATACTCTCAACATTGTTATGTGAGAAACCCTCACAAGATTGACTGATTTTACTGGCCCTGGCTTATCTAGCATCTCAGATTGCTTGATTTTCCCATTCTAATGTAGATTCACACTAAAACTGATCCATAGAAAACTTGCTCACTTGATTCTATGCTGTCCCCCGGGGTCATGTGCCTAGTATCTATATAGGGAAGCTCCAATCATGACAGGTCAGATATCTCTAAAAAAGTGAATACACATATATACATTAGTTTGGTTTGTATTATTGTAAATACTTATGCTGGGCTCACACAAACGTATGATAAAACGCAGCATTTTACTGGTGTGTGGAGCTGTGTATCACCACAATTGTGATTGTATATGCCTGCACATGACAGCGTATCTCATGCATGCTATCATGTACTGGTTTCTTTTTTTTCTTTTAACTTTCCTTGTATTGTTTTCTAGCAACATGCGTATAAAACGTCGCACATGCGCAATGTAATTGGGTATGCACAGTGCTTTTATACGCACCCAAAGAGAACAATAGGGCTCTATCATGCATAACACGCTGTAAAATAGAACATGCTGCATTCATTTTTACCGGCTTACTATACACAATGAATATACACAATTGTGAGGGGTTCAATTAGAATCAATGTACTTTCATTGATTCCATTCCTCACTTATTATGCGCGTTTAATACACAATGAAATTATGCTCGTATTGCATTTCTCTCCTTGTCGTTTTGTTTTCTTCTGCTTTTTTCACACACTGTACTGTATGTTTTATCAGCCTCTTTCAAATCGTGAAGGGGAACTCTAAAAGTCAGTGAGATCAATGATGCTGAAAAGGCAACTGACAGTGTGGATGGTGCTCCCAATGAGTACAAGTACATTACATTTTCATCCACCTTCTAGATGATTTTTGTTGCACACAGCATGGTATATAGGTTTGTTCAGGTGCCAATTTGTGATCGCTGACTGAACGTACAGTATGCATGGAAATGAAAAATAAAATGATTTCAGATATGCCTGTACTTTTGAGGTCTGTGAAGTTAGTTGCAGAAGATAACAAGAAATATCTAAAATACTTCAATGGAATACTGAAATTTAGCAGAAGCAGAAACTTTCCATTTCGAATACAGGAGACATTATATTCAGAGAAGAGTTATACATCAGGTGTGTTTACTGTACTGCATTTGGTCATTCAATAGGGAAAATTTACTTAGGAAAAAGTGTCAGGATTTGGACTCAGATTGTGTAAAAAACGAGTACATGACATTGTATGAGCCATTAAGTGCCAGATATATTAAAAATGTTGCTTTTTGGGGGCAAAATTTTCTGCACATTTATGTCAGTCGCGTGTATATACACATATATACACACATATATATATATGTGTGTGTATATATGTATATATATATATATATATATATATATTCTTGATGCATACACAACCCAATACAATGGTGTATTCAAAGTATTACATTCTACTTATTTTGAATGCTATTGAATTATCATGTTAAAATAAGATTATTATGTACTTGACAAGCCTGATTGGTACATTACAAACTGAATTAAATTAGTACCAAGGGTTTACTTAAAATGTGTCATATTTAAAATTTTAGAATTTCAAAAATCTACCTATTTAAAATGGGTAGATTTTTGATGTCAGCGACCTGTTCAGTGGATATATTAGGGGCAGACATCCTTACAGCGATACAAGCAGCAATTGAATATACCCCAAATGGAATTTGGCCCTTGATAAATTTGTGCAGTTATTACAGTTGCAGATTTTAATGACAATTCCTCCTATTTGCAAAAATATTTTGTGCAAGTACCAGAGGAGTTATGGCCCCCTTTACTGTCATGGTCCCTCATGCAGTCATGGAAATACTGTATAGAGCATAAACTAAACTTCCTTTAGCTGACAGACTCACTAAATATGAGACCACCCCACTAGCACCCTCACATCAAAATCAAAATAGTTCTAAATACAGCTTCATTGTTTCTGCTGAATTTTGAAAAGGGAGAGGCAAGAGCAGCACAGGCAGACCATGAAATTGAATTTCAAGTGCATGATCGTCTGGAATTAATGGTAGTGAAACTAGGGGTCTTGAAAATGTTGCTTAAACTCCCATTGCTAATCTAGATGGCTCCAGGTACTGGGAAAATAGGCAAGAAAAACAGAGTATGCAACAATGAGGTAATTGTAGAAAAAAAACTCTCTTCCTGGAAGACCTACTCAGGAGGCCAGAGTTCATGGAGTTAGCTAAAGTGTGTAGACTGGCTGAAGGTAAGACTGCTAATACCTGCACCGACTTGAGGTACGTTTTTGGAATTGCATTTGATTTTGCACCTTTGTGGCGCAGTAGAAATTTCGTTGGATCATTGGGTAAACCAATCCAGAACACAGAAGCAATGTCTCTGTTGTACAAGGCTTTAACTCTTTTTAAACAGATAGCTTTCATCAAGGTCCAGGCTCACACCAAGGATGTGACTCCAGAGGCCCAAGGGAACTGAAAGTCGGATGAAGCAGCCAAAGCAGCAGCCCTACTCCCACTGGATATATCAGTCATCCCTATGGTTGCAATTGAATCAGGTTTGGATATCTCTTTGTTGTCCCTCTTGCAGGAACTAGCCCCTAGGGGTGAAAAGGAAAAGTGGCATCTGATGAGAAGGGAGTCTGAGGAAAGGTAAACACCTGTAACTTCCCCAAACGCTCTACTTTATGATGTCACATTTGAGCCACAGACCAACTCACAAGTCAAAGTAGGTAATATGTGGTGTATTGCCCCAGGATTCAACAATGCTGTTACCAAGTTTGTTAAGGGATGCATACCTTGCGCTTGACAAACCCAGGTAAAATTGCAAAAGTACCTTCTCCCTGTTAATTCAAGGCCAGACTACCTGTTCCAGTAAATGTAGATTGACTGCATACAGTTACCAAAGGTAGGTCTTGTGGAGTTTATGTTGGTTTGCATAGACCTCTTCTCACGTTAGCTAGAGGCGTGGCTTGCAAAATAAAATAAATAAAAATACCAATGTCAACAATACGGCTAAGAAATTGTTGAATAAAGTTATTTCTATAAATATGTATAAGAGGTCATAGAAAATAATAGAGGTACAGATTTTATCAGTCCCTCTACTCAGTCAGAACCATTCCCAATCGTAAAACTAAGTTGAGTTGCTATAAAGTTTTGCTTTGTAGGGCCCCTGTAACAGGTCTATAATTTTACTGGGCTCAGCATGAGGACCTCACTTCCCACGTGAGTGCTTTATATCAGGAATTAAAGGGGTTGTCCGGCCACACAGGGTAAAAATTTTTATAATGCTGCTGCTTTCCTTTCAGTAAGGATAGTAACAGACAGCATACAGGGGCTCAAACCGGCCGGCAGATCAGCTGCAATGTCAGTTTCTTACCTTAGATTCTGATCTTCACTGCAGCTTTCAAAGATGGCGCCTCTGTGCTGCCTTCCCACAATGCTCTGCGCTCTCCCTCTTCTGTGTGCGCGCTCTCGATGGTAGTAAGAGACATGAAAAGGCAGGATTTCCCTCAGCTCACGTCCTAGCCCCGCCCACGACACGCCCACCTCTATTGAACTGATCTACAGTCTCTCCCCGCCCAGGCCCCGCCCCCTGCTGCATACTATAATCAGAGGGGTTGTGGCCAGGGGAGACTGTCATGGTTCACGATAAAATCCTACCATGAGTGTAAACAGCAGCACAGTGTATAGTGAATGGAGAGGGGCTGAGGAGAGCCGAGAGAGAACTCTACTGCAGCCCCCCCCCCCCCACTGCAAAGCTACCTACTGCCCCCCCCCCCTGCTAAAGTAAAGTAAAACAAAACATTTGCCCACACACACATGCCCTCATAGTGCCCCTCCCACAGCGACCCCTCTCACAATGACCCCCCCCCCGACTTTTGTCAGCCGGGTTCCTGCACACACACACACACACACATCACTGCACCCCCTCCCCTTGCACACATCCATCCATCCGTCTCTCCCTCTCCACCCCCCTTCCTTCCCCCGGGACTTCTGACAGCCGGGTCTCCAGACACCACGAACACACACACACATCACTGCACCCCCCCCCCCCCTGCACACATCCATCCATCCATCCATCTCTCCCTCTCCACCCCCCCCCCTTCCCCCGGGACTTCTGACAGCCGGGTCTCCAGACACCACGAACACACACACACACATCACTGCACCCCCCCCTTGCACACATCCATCCATCCATCCATCTCTCCCTCTCCACCCCCCCACCCCCCCGCGAGAGCCAGCCCCTCCACTTATTCTTACCTTGGAGATGAAGAGCCAGCAGCCACGCCTCCCCTGCAGGCAGAACTGAGCTTCCCAGCGGCTGAAGTTCTTCTGCACATGCGCAGAGCTGTGCTGGAGAAGCGTGTCTCCGTCGTCCCGACAAGAAGAGGACAAGAGACTTGTCGGAACCCATGGCAACCGAGGAGCAACACAGGGGGGGGGCAGCCCAAGAGGTAAGTGAATAACTTCTGTTTGCCTAATTTACAATGCACAATGTATATTACAAAGTGCATTGTATTGGGCAAACAGAAGTAATGAGACCTAATGTTTATGGCCGGACAACCCCTTTAACTGTAACTCATAAACATGTATTTTCCTTGAGTCCAGATCCTCACTCAAAAGTCGCATAGTTTTGCTTTCAGGTGCCTGAGTTGTCCTAAAAAGAATATATCAGAAAACGATTGGAACCAAGATTTGATGATCTATACTAAATCCAGTTGACAAATGCCACTTCAGTCAAATTAGAAGGAAAAGACAACTGGATACACACCAGTCATTGCAAGAGAGTCTTCGCTCCAGAACTGGAAAAAGGCTCTTGTCACTGTGGCTACGTGCTGCCATATACACACACAGACTCAATAATGTGTTGGAAGCTGTTTGGGACAATAAGTTTGTTAAAAAACATTAAGTACTTGCTGTAGCACTTGATGATAGAGAAAAACTGAAAAATTGTTGAAATATGTATTAATTCTCCTATATGCCCTTTGTGTCTATAGCCCTCACTGTGGAGAAGATCAGGTCATACAAATGGTTTCTCCTTAAGCATACAGGCACTGTACTCTTGTGAGACTTACACCTGCCACCTTTGTGTTACCACATGATGGTCTGTCATAAACAGTGATCCCTGAACACACACTCTTCAAGACAGCTGCGGATAATTAGCCAAGGCCAAATGGTAAGCATCATGTAATGACTATGGGCATAGCTAATGGTTTATTTACACATTCATACTACAGATTAGGGTTGAGCTAGTGGAAGCTACAGACTATCTAGATGATCAAATTTTTGTAATATTGGGAAATGGTTAATCAAACTAATGCAATTCAAGCTTAACTGTTTATTGTTACTAACCAAGACACAAGAGTGCTAGATTACTTTACAGCTGCCCCAAGAGCAGCATATGTCAGTATGATTTTGTATTTTATCATGCTTAGGTATTCTCAAACATCAAAAACTATTTTAGGGCAAAAAGGTAATTCAGACACTCAGACAAGATAAGGACCAGGGATGGTTTCACTGGCTCTTTGGTTCCCGGTTCATTGCTCTTAGATATATTTTGTAGTGTAGTGGTAAAATGAGTACTCCTTTGCTGTTGCATTTAATGCATACCTAATCTAATGAGTTTATGTAATAATTGGTTCACGGTTCCATTAACACACACAGAATTGCAACTCATGTTATTAAATGAAGTCCAACCCGGATATGATTTAATTGTTGTGTTATGTTTCCTTGTGCTATATCTATATCCATATTTAGAATATGAGTTTCCTACCCTTAGACTCAGGGTGAGAATAGAGCCCTCAGGGACGGAAAGGGGCCCACCTACGTGGGTGTAACTAGGTGGGTTATGGATAATTCTTTGTATTGTCCATCTTACTACAGTTACGTAAGGCAACATGTTCCTTAGTGTTTACTTCAGGTTTTAGGGATGAGAATGGAAATCATTCTAACCGTGGGACTTTTGTGACATGAGAAAAAAGTCACAAAAGGGGGGGATTTGTAAGAGACATTATAGTGTCTGTTGAACACCATCTTGTTTCGCTTCCATTGCCTCAATCTCCTTACATGACACACAAATTTTGTTCTGAAGATTGTAAGGCCTGAAGAAAGAGAAAAAGATGCAAGTGACCTTCTTACATAAATGTATAGGCAGACAGCTGACCAAATATGTTTTACTTTATTTGATCTTCTATACCTATATTTAACTATGTAAATTTTAACTAAGCTCGGGAATGCTTATCGATTACCAATAAAGGACCTCAGAGAGTTGGCATAACAGTGTATGACCAAAAGACTGACGTCACTACAAATGCTAAGAGGCGTAACAGGTTATGCATATACTAAATTAGGTGACTTTTGGTCACCTGACTTCAATCTATTTGTCCTAAAGGACTATAAATTCTTTGGCTATTTGACAAATAAACGGAATCATTTGTGTTTTACTCAAATAAGTATATGTGACCTGTGATTCTCCGAGCAACTCATATCAACCCTTAATTTGGAGCAGCAAAAATATACCTGTAGTGCTACGTTGTGCTAACAATCACTTTGAACATTTCCTGATATAATGGATTTCATTATTAAAACAGATTATTAGTTTGTGCTGTGATTATTTTGACTGGATACTGCTGTGGTGTTGGGAGACAGCAGATTTTATATAGACAAGGTGGTGACCCAAATTAAGGTTGCAATAAAATTTATCTGCATATTACTAAGATATGCAATCACTTTATGACACGTTGGGGTCTGACCTCCAGGACTTTTAGAATCATGAAAATGAAGGGGATACGGAGTGAGCTTCAATGTTTTTTCCTGCACAGCAATGCTCTGACCACCTGCCGTGCAGGGATCTGAAGCAGAACTAGTATCAATTGAATGAGGTAGTGCTGCAGTTCTTTGCATAGCCAAGTGGCTCTGAAGATCACAGTGCATGGGTAACATAGAAGGGGACACTAGGCTAAACCTCAGCTGAGTCCCTTTCCTTGCCAGGATCGGTAGAAGTCCCACAGATTAGGCCTCCACAGATCATAAAATGATGGCTTATGAGTAGAGATGAGCGAACACGTTCGGCTCCGCCCCTTTTTCGCCCGAACACCGAACTTTGCGAACACTTCAGTGTTCGGGCGAAAAAGTTCGGGGGCCGCCGTGGCAGCGCGGGGGGGTGCGGCGGGGAGTGGGGGGGAGAGGGAGAGAGAGAGGGCTCCCCCCTGTTCCCCGCTACTGCCGCCCGCGCCGCCGCGCATCTCCCCGCCCCCCGGCGGCACCCGGACACTTACGCGCGAACACTGCAGTGTTCGGCAAAGCCGGTGTCCGGGTGCGGATGTGTCCGTAACGGACACGTTCGCTCATCCCTACTTATGAGGGTTATGGTTATGCCATCGCTTTACAAGATGTGTGTGATTCTCAGTAAGAGAAACAAAGTAACATTGTAGATATGATTTTACCTTTTAATGGCTAACAAAGGAAAAGATGTTATAGCAAATTTGGGAAACTACTTCGGTTTTTACATTAGGCTCCAAACTAAACTTATTTCTTCTTACAAGATGTGAAAACCCCTTTAACCCCTTAACGACCAGCCCATAGTGTTTTTACGTCCTCCCGAAGTGGGCTTTATTCTCTGAGGACGTAAAAACATGTGTCCTGCAGAGAATAATGCCCCTCGGGCTGTGGACGTGACAGCTCCATGCTGTCGGTGTCCGCAGGTAGCTGACAGCATGGAGCTGTCATCCCGGGCTATTCGGACCCCCCCCCCCCGGCATTGTGATCGGCGCTATCCAATCGCAAAAAAGTAAATAAAAGTGCAACAAAAGTTAAAGATTCAGCTGCTCTGATGGATCGGATCCATCGGAGCAGCTGAAATTACTCACCGAGGTCCGTGGCACGACTCCCCGCTGTCCCGATGCTTCGGGCCTCGTAGCCGTCCTTCTGCGCATGCGCGCCAGGTGGCATTACGTCAGCCGCATGTGCAGAAGGCCCGGCGGCGCGGGAAATTTAAAATCTCCTGGCTCCCGGCTCCTGTAGGTAGCCGGGAGGCAGGAGATGTCAGCGGGGACCGCGGTGAGCGGTCCTCGGTACCGCGATCATCGATATCCAATGGATAACGGCGATCGCGGACAAGTGAAAAAAAAAGTGTATCGGATCCATGAGGGGAGGTGAAAATACTCACCTCAGGTCCGCCGATGTCCTCCGGCCAGTGTCGGGACCCCCCGCTGGCTTCTGCGATGTGCCGATGTGGCGCGCATGCGCAGAAGCCGGCAAGCCCGGCAAATTCAAAATCTCCCTGCACCCGGCTGTCACAGATAGCCGAGTGCAGGGAGATATGACTGGGGACCGCTGTATGCGGTTTCCAGTCATATGATCACCGTTATCCATCAGATAATGGTGATCATATAAAGTTAAAAAGTAAAAAAAAAAAAAAAGTTAAAAGTTAAAAAAAGTTTAAAAAGTTGAAGTTTCAAAGTTTCATCTCCCCTTATGGATCGTATCCGTAAGGGGGGATGAAATTACGTACCTAAGGTCCCGGATTTGTTCCCTGGTGGGATGTTGATCCGTGGACCTTACCCCAGCTTCGGCGCATGCGCCCGTCAGCATGATGGCAGACGCATGCGCAAAAGTCAAAGATTGCCAAAGAAATTTAAAATCTCCCTGCTGCTGGCTACCAAAGGTAGCCAAGAGCCTGGAGATGTCACGGGGAGCCGCGGTATGCGGTTACTGGTCACGTGATCGCCGTTATCCAATGCATAATGGCGATCACGTAAAAGTTCTTTAAAAAGTGGCAGTTTCATCCCCCCTCACCGATGCGATCACTGGGGGGAGATGAATCATCTTCTTGGAGGAAGCCCCGGGAACGTTCGTCTTCCTGCAGTTCCAGGAGCAGCTTGTTGAGCGCCTTCTCTGTGAGACCGCCGCACCGCAGCAAAATTACAAAGCCTCACAGAGCGCCACTTTTTACACCCCATACCCGCTGCTGAGGTTATGAAATACCCCCCAAAATACATGAGAGGAGGGGGGGGATACCCGGTTTTCTTGCCCCATGTGCCCATCCCAAGCAACCTCCGTAATTACCCCTGTCTTCGGACATAAAACGCAGTTTATATTATTACCTTTATCTAATATTTAGGGAATGCCAAAAAAATGGGGATGTGGGGGGAGGGGGAAGGGATTATTTTTAGGAAGTCAATTTTTTTTCTGTATAAGTGGGCAATGGGGCCTGGAATGTATTCAGTTCTGCCCTGAAATCCATTGGGCATTCCCTCCATTATGGGCCAAGCCATGTGTCCTGTAAGTAGATTAGGGCCACAATGGGTATGTTTCTGAACACAGGACAAATGGGGGTATCCATTTTGGGGTGAACGTCTTCATTCCTATGTACACTGTCCAAACAAAACTGTTTTTAAATTGACACAATTGCCAAAAAAATGAAAATCATAATTTTTTCCTTCTGCTTGGCTTAGATTCATTCAAAAACTGTGAAGTCAAAAAAGTCATCATACCCCTAGATAAATTCGTTAGGGGGTCTACTTTTCAAAATGGGGTCACTTGTGGGGGTTCTCCATTGTTTTGGTCACTCAATGGCTCTACAAGTGGGCAATGGGGACTAAATCTCCATCAAGCAAAATTTCTGTTCCGAAAGCCACCGTTTGCTCCTTTCATTTTGGGCCCCATTGTGCATATAGACGTAATACTAGGGCCACAATGGGTATGTTTCTGAGCACAGGACAAACAGGGGTATCCATTTTGGGGTGCAAGTCTTCATTCATATATGTGCGGTACAAAAAAAACTGCTTTTGAAATGACAGAATTACCAAAAAAAATGAAAATCGTACTTTTTTTCCTTCGGCTTGGCTTAGATTCATTCAAAAACTGTGAAGTCAAAAACGTCATCGTATCCCTAGATAAATTCGTTAAGGGGTCTACTTTTCAAAATGGGGTCACTTGTGGGCGTTCTCCATCGTTTTGGTCACTCAAGGGCTCTACAAGTGGGCAATGGGGACTAAATCTCCTTCAAGCAAAATTTCTGTTCCGAAAGCCTGCGTTTGCTCCTTTCATTTTGGGCCCCATTGTGCATCCAGACATACGATTAGGGCCACAATGGGTATGTTTCTGAGCACGGGAGAAACAGGGGTATCCATTTTGGGTTGCAAGTCTTCATTCATATATGTGCTGTACAAAAAAACTGCTTTTAAAATGACAGAATTACAAAAAAAATGAAAATCGTAATTTTTTTCCTTCGGCTTGGCTTAGATTCATTCAAAAACTGTGAAGTCAAAAAAGTCATCGTACCCCTAGATAAATTCGTTAAGGGGTCTACTTTTCAAAATGGGGTCACTTGTGGGCGTTCTCCATCGTTTTAGTCACTCAATGGCTCTACAAGTGGGCAATAGGGCCTTAATCTCCTTCAAGCAAAATTTCTGTTCCGAAAGCCACCGCTTGCTCCTTTCATTTTGGGCCCCATTGTGCATCCAGACGTAAGATTAGGGCCACAATGGGTATGTTTCTGAGCACGGGACAAACAGGGGTATCCATTCTGGGGTGAAAATCCTAATTTTCATGTGTACTATAGAAAAAAGTCCTGTCTTTAAAATGACATATTTGCAAAAATATGAAATTTTAGTTTTTCTCTTCTAAATTGCATTGACTCCTAAAAAAAAAATGTGGGGTTAAAATACTCATGACACCCCTCAATGAATACGTTAAAGGGTGTAGTTTTTAAAATGGGGTCACTTGTGGGGGTATCTATCATTTTGACTCCTATGAGCCTTTCCAATCTTGGATTGGTGTAGGAAAACAAAGTGTTCCTCAAAATGCTGAAAAGTAATGTTACATTTGTACGTCTCCTTAAATGGTTAAAAAAAAACGAAAGTTTTTCCAATGTGCGCCCAAAATAAAGTAAACGGATAGAAATATAAATCTTAGCAAAAATTTCTATATTATGTTTGCACATATTTGAGATATTGCAGTTGGAAATGTGAAAAAATGACGAATTTTTCTAAATTTTCCCAATTTTGGCGCTTTTAATAAATAAACACAAATTCTAGCGGTCTTTTTTTTCCACCTAAATGAAGTACCACATGTGGCGAAAAAACAATGTCAGAATCGCTTGGATATGCAAAACCTTTCTGGTGTTTTTCCATGCTAAAGTGACATGTGTCAGATTTGCAAACTTTGGCCTGGTCATTAAAGGGGTTGTCCCGCGAAACAAAGTGGGGGTATACACTTCTGTATGGCCATATTAATGCACTTTGTAATGTACATTGTGCATTAATTATGAGCCATACAGAAGTTATTCACTTACCTGTTCCGTTGCTAGCGTCCTCGTCTCCATGGTGCCGTCTAATCTTCAGCGTCTAATCGCCCGATTAGACGCGCTTGCGCAGTCCGGTCTTCTCCCTTCTGAATGGGGCCGCTCGTGCCGGAGAGCGGCTCCTCATAGCTCCGCCCCGTCACGTGTGCCGATTCCAGCCAATCAGGAGGCTGGAATCGGCAATGGACCGCACAGAAGACCTGCGGTCCACCGAGGGTGAAGATCCCGGCGGCCATCTTCACAAGGTAAGTAAGAAGTCACCGGAGTGCGGGGATTCGGGTAAGTACTATCCGTTTTTTTTTTTTAACCCCTGCATCGGGTTTGTCTCGTGCCGAACGGGGGGGCTATTGAAAGAAAACAAAAACGTTTCGGCGCGGGACAACCCCTTTAAGGCGCAAACAGGCTTGGTCACTAAGGGGTTAAATGAATGTTACTGCAGCTTGAATAGAAATATTAGGGAACTGCAGTTCCACCAACATAGGGAAACTGTCACTGTTGCCCACAGCAACCAATCACAGCACAGCTTTCATTTTTCATCTGCACTATTAGGCCTTAGTCAGACGGGCGTTTTTTCGCGCGATTTGTGGATCGCATGACGGATGCGCATCCGCAAATCGC
The DNA here is from genome assembly GCF_035609145.1 of Eleutherodactylus coqui. Taxonomy (NCBI): domain Eukaryota; kingdom Metazoa; phylum Chordata; class Amphibia; order Anura; family Eleutherodactylidae; genus Eleutherodactylus; species Eleutherodactylus coqui. The sequence goes on along the minus strand of NC_089838.1, from coordinate 168,347,219 downwards.
GTGACCGGGGCCCGAAAATCTGCTCCTAGCCGCGTTTCATTAGAAACGGGTCGGAGCTCTCCAGCGCATTGCATTCAATGGAGCCGGCAATACAGCCGGCTCCATTAAAAGCAATGCGCTGCGGGCGAGTGTGGGATGAATTGTCATGAATGGCTGTGAGTGAGACCTGCCTCTGATTGGCTCAGCGCTGAGCCAATAAGGGGGCAGGTCTGACTCACACCCCCTTCACACCCACTGCAGGCCGGCCGCCCTGAACTCCGGCTGCCGGGACAAGGTGAGTATATATATATTTTTTTATTTTAACACATTTCTGGATGAATTGCAGGGAAGGGCTTATATATTTAAGCCCTTCCCGACAATTCATCCCGCACACGCCGGCAGCCCATTGCTTTCAATGGAGCCGGCTGTATTGCCGGCTCCATTGAATTCAATGGGCAAACATCGTTCTTCTCTGCCACAGCTGTAACAGCTGTGGAAGAGAAGAATGATTTGTCTTCTATATGTTCTCAATGGGGTCGGCGCTGCTGCCGCCGGCCCCATTGAGTGCATATAGAGAAGAGAACAGGAATTGCAGATCGCAGATAGGTGCAATCTGCGATTTCTGTTCTATAATTTATCGGACGAGCGCATAAAAAGCGCTCATGTGTCCGATACCATTGCAAAGCAATGGTTTTAAAAAATCGCCGGACGCATGCGCAAATCGGGCGAAAAAACGCCCGTCTGAGTGAGGCCTTAGGGCTTTTTTTTTCATGCATGTTGAACAAACGCAGTATGCCCTATTTTGGTGCATTTCCTATTTTGTGCCACGCACCCAGTGCACTTACAGGTGGCTGATTGCAGCCATTTGTACTGTGTACTTAGCGGTATAGCTAAAGGTTCATAGGCTCTGGTTGTTTGCCCGCTCAACCTCTCTTCATAGCTGCCGTCTGTAGCTCATCCATAGTTTCTAATTGCATTGTTGGACCTCTTAAACGTTCCTTCACATTGGTGATTGCAATATCGCTGCGAGAAAATCACAACTTTTTCCCGCAATTTTTGAGCGTCAACGCTGCTTTTTCTCACTAAAACATCGCTGACTCTCGTGATTTTCTCGTGCATTTTTATCAATAGGACTTGCTAATGTTAAAAATGTATTGCATCGCATGAAATTGCAAGTTTGTGCTTTGCGATGCGATAAAAAGGAGGCTCCATAGGGAAACATGGGAGAGAAAAAAAACTCACATTTTTTCTCGCAACATCACACGAGTGAAAACATCGCAAATGTAAAGGAAACCATTGAAAATCATTGGTTTTAAAATTCAGCATTTTTACACACTCTTGCATCGCATGAAAATCGCGTTATTTTCTCACCAGTGTGAAGGAGCTCTAAGCGGTTATCTAAGAATTTTACTATTGTCGACCTATTGTGAGAATAGGCCATCAATAGTTGATCACCAGGGGTCCGCTGATCAGGCACTTGGTCCTTAAGGCCTCCCTCAGACAGATGCAAACAGCCGCGATTTTACTTTCATTTTTGTCCGCAGCTCCTTGTGGCCGACAGCGGAGTTTAACATACATCATCATTGATGCGGTGCGCTAAACGCCTAAAAATTGAAAGACTCCGCTCGAAAATCGTGGCGCTGGTAAGCGCAGCGAATGAGCGGCTGTCTAAGGCTCCTTCGAAAACAATGGGAGCGTTAGACAGTGATTAGCGTGGCGCTGAAAACACTGTACTATTTGTGCAGGGAGGCCTAAGAGGCAAATAAGAGCTGTGCCTGCTATACCAAAACAGGCCACTGCAATAAGGACAGAGCTCTCTGCTTCCAGCGCTGTCCAGACTGACAGTGTTTGTAAAAATGTGTGAAAAAAAAGCCCGTGAACATAAGCATTTTGCTTCAGGTACGTGCTTTTTTTCATGTATGAAATAGTTTAATCTTGAAAAACGTATTGCGCTCAAATGCAAATAACCCAGCATACACGTGCGCGGCTTCTTTCATACTCCCATAGAAAATAATGGGCAAAGCATTCTCTTGCGACAAAATTGCGATCATCATGTGAAACTAGCCTAATGGCTCCTGCACACGGGACGATTTGATTTACGGAATACGGGGCCGGCGGCTGCCCCTGGATCCTGCAGCAAATACTGCTGATAGCCTCTTATGGAGACCCGCTGCTTCCTGCACACGAGCGGAAAAACTAACTGGAATTTCTGCTCACGGCAAATAAATCGCAGAATGCTGCATTTCTGTGCGGTTCCTGCATAGACAGCATCCATTGAAGTCAATAGAGGCGCCTGTCCCGCGTCCCTTCCGCAATTATCACAGAAAGGTTGCAGGATTTGAGTCATTGCCTAGCAATGGCGGGGCATAATCTGTAATGCGTATGTATCACGGTGCAACAGCCGGCGCTTCTGCAGTACACATAAAGTAGAATCCATACGGGTAAGCGGGGTCACCGGCCAGACACAGAGTCTGATCCAGCTGCAGGATCCCGTATGCCGGATTAGACCCTGTCGTGTGCAGGAGCCCTTACTTAGTCTTCTTTTTACAGTTCTGGCGCATTTTTTTGAGTTTTTTGGGTTGTGCAAAAATAATGCACCCAGTAGATCTTATACTCTACTGTGAAGTCATGTTTCTGGTTTTGGCATTTCCGGTATCAAATGTTTGAAGAAAAAAAAACACTTAAAAAAAAATAGAAATGCATTGAGTTGTTTGAAAACGAGCTATACATTTCTGTAGTCCTATCTGTAGCTCGTACACATTCTGCGGTAACTTCCCCTGCACTGCATTCATTTATAAACTACACGCACTTCGCATTTTCGGAACGGGGTTAAATCCCTTAATGGGCGGGGCGACTGCTCAGAACGTAGTACGTGCCAACCAACAACATGGCGCTGTTCAATGTACGAGCAGACAGCACTTCACGACACATTGCGGACTGCTTTACGTCACACTGAATACGAGGACCTTTAAGTGCTGGCAAAACTTTGTTGACTTCCGTAGTGCCAAGTAACGGCACTTGTGATTGGTCAGCGTTCATCAGCATGTCAAGTCGTCCAATGGTGGTGCTGTTTGTTGCTGGTTCAAACATGGCGGCACCCAGTCACTGTGGATAGGGTTTTCCGTAAAATAAATCAACCGGTAGCAACTCGTCTTGTAATCCCGGCGAGCCGGTGATGAGGGGAGAGAATGGCGAGCGACGCCGGGAGAAAGCAGTTCTGGAAGAGGAACGCCGCTAAAATGCCGGGCAGGTGCGTGTGAGCGGGCCATGTCAGAGCGTGTGGCAGCAGCACAGCCCTCCGTCGGTGCCGGGGGTCAGCAGATAGGTGCAGCGCCCTTTTACTGCGGGGCTGCTGGAGGCTCCATAGGGGTTGTAGGGTTACACATTCAGTACTACAGCGCCGGACAGGACACTGCTCTAATGGGTGGGTGCTGCCCCATGTTAGTACCCTCATGTAACACCAGCCTCGGACTGCAGGGGGCGTCCTTTTGGTATATGTGTGATAGGTTGATGGCTGGATGTGTCAGTGCATTGTATAGGAAATCCCACATACGAGGACGCCGCCCGCCTCCTTACATCACACTGATCCGCATTCATTGCACCGTGTTAATAATACCCTTAAGGCTGAACGCATACGGGCGGATAATCGCTGCAGGATTTGCGGTCAGATGCCCACCGCGAATTCCACAGCAATGGCTGTCCATAGACATGCTATGTTAACAGATTCTCCCCTGCCCACGAGTGGAAATCAGCTGTGGTCCTCCGCTCGCGGGGGAAAATCACAGCACATCCTATTCATCGTGCAGATGGCATCCATTGTTTTCAACAGAAGCCGTCCGTCCCACGATACTCTGTGCTGTGACCAATGTGGAAGTACAGCGAGAATCCGCATCACAGCCCAGCGCCGGTGTGTCATGCGCTGCACTGCGCATGTGCGCCAAAAGAGACTCTCGCCGCGGATCCGGAGAGGTGAGTATATTGGGGTCTCTGGGGGGCACCAGGTCTGATTCCGCTGTGAGATTTCGCAGGCGGAATCCAAACCGGCCGTGGGCAGGAGGCCTTAGGCCTCACACAGGGCAGATTTGAATTGCGGAATCTGCGATCAGCACTTGCACGTAAGATCTGCAGTTCAAGCCGCCCATAGGAAAGCATGGAGCGTCCGCACCTCAACGCACACAGGCGGATTTGTTTTGCGTTCTTTTCGTGCGGGAAAAGAAATCACAGCATGCTCCATTATACTGCTGATTCTGCGCCGATGGGCTCAGTTGATCTCTACGGAAGTGAGCGATACGCAATTCCATTGTGGTTTTGTAGGCACATACCTCTCTGGTTGTTTGGAGACCGGGGAGGGGGAAGGCAGGCACTTTGGGCTTGCATTTTTTATTTCACGCGGACGATCCGCAGCGCATCTGTACGGGATTAAAAATCACATCCGCGATCGCTAGCAAGCATTTAAAAATCATTTTTATACTGACTTGCAGGTCTTCCACTGGGGAAACTTGTGTGTGCCGTGTGCATGAGGCCTTATTTGTATAGCGCCAACATATTCCGCAGCAGAAAGGCTGGCCCAATATACCGGAAGAAAAAGCGCTGCATGCAGCCCCCTCTCTTTTTCCATGAGCCAGGCAGCTGGGCGGGAAATGGACAGACCCCGTTATAGTCAATGGGGTCCGTCCGTCGTGGCTCGGTTCTGTCTCTGGCTGTGCGGATTTCCTTTCCTGCTTTCTGTACGGAGCAGGAAAGTGGAATCCCCAACGCAGATGTGAAAGCACCCAAACATACACAAAATAAAGTTTTAGGCCGGCTTTACATGACCGGATTGCTATTGCAATTGGCATCCATGTAGCGGATTTGGTGCAAGTCGCACACGTTGAAAGCACGTACTTTGGGTTTTTCGCTCATATTCGCAAATACCACTTGTGTTTTTTGTGAGTGGAGAAAAAAATGTCAGCATGCTCTATTTTGCTAGGGACTCCATGCAGATATACATCACAGGGGTCCTATGACCGTTTACTCGTTACATGCTGCGATCTACTTCGATTGTGGTATGTAGGACATTAAAAGTGGAGATTGCTGTTCTTAAGAATCACCTGTGTTGCAGCGGCAGGTCGGATTTGCCCAATGTTCACGGGCGGGTTTGATTTGTGGGAGATCCGCAAATCAAGCCACCCATAAGGATGCATGGGCGTCCATAAATCAATTTAAGCATGCAGATTTGTTTTGCAGACCTTTTGGTCCGGAAAACAAATTGCAGCGTGCTCCATTTTTCTGCTGATGCCGCAGGGACCGCTTTTATTGAAGTCAACAGAAGCCGTCATATTTGTGGCACACCCACAGCTGACACTGCAGATCTGTCGCGGGAAAGCAGGAGATTTGAGAAAAAAAAACCAACCTGTTGTGCGCATGTCCAACAGCGTGCTGTGAGGACCATGCACAGTACAGTGAATCCGTAAATGGAGTGATCCGCGTGGATTCTGGGGAACCTGCTGCCAGGCAAATAGGGCTTTATTCCGTACAGGATTCCCTGCATGGAATTCGAGCTGCCCGTGGAAATGAGTCCCATCAGTCACAGCCGGCTTCCATTGTGGGATGGCGCAGGCTTAGTTTCTAAACCCGTGCCATCCACATGACGTGAGTTTACATCCTGCTGCGCTTAGCACCCCGCCGCAATGAGGTAAACCTCCATCATATAGTGTTAATGCAGATGGTAGGTTGAGAAGAAGAGAGGAGCCTGTAGACTCCTGTTGTTGTATGTAATGCTGAGAGTGAACTAGAGGGGGTGCTGTAGAGACAGGGATCAAAGCTAGTTGGGGACTGGGATGTTATTTACTGCCAAATATTGTTAATTTTCTTTTTGAAGTAAGCCATCAGAGATCCGTCATAGGGGGCTGTATTTTTAGGTTGATCAGGGAGTGAAAAGTGTCAGAATTTTTGGGTTATTGACTAATGAGGAAATGAGAGGTGAAGTTGACTTGTTTGGCGTGGTGAAGGGCAAATTTGTTTGTTCTTAGTAGGACTTTGTAGTGGAGGAAATCCAGATATTTGTGATTTTTCTCCACATGAGTTTGGCACATCTAGAGCACCACCGAAAGAAACGCGTATGAGGTGTCAGCCAGGGTTGCTGAGGTCTGCATCGGGAGGGTTGGATCACGCGGGGATCAGCTAGTCAAACTAACGACCACTTGTCTGTCTGTGTGTGATTCTCATGCTCCACCCCTGGTGATGTCATCGCTCCACCCCCTGGTTACGTCATTGAAGGTCCTACAACATATATAAAACACGGAGTCTGACCGACAGAAGAATAACACAGTTAGGCCCCCTGTCCACGACCGTTTTAAATGCCGGCGGTAAATCGCCGGCGAATCACGCAGGCTGAAGCAAGTGTCAGCCCTGTGTCCACGAGCGGAGGATCATTGCAGCATGCTGCAAATTGCCCCGATTCTCTGCAGTCAGCCTATCTATTAGATTAGGCTGACCGGTGGAGATTCGTGTGCGGCTCCTGCTTCCGGGCGGCAGCTCTCGCGGCGGAGATCTGCCGCGGGACTTCGCAACGCCCGTGGACAGCCGGCCTTAGGGCTCTTGGAACGGGAGGACAAAAATAAGAATGACAATACAACTAAACCGCTATTTTGTCAGACTCAACTCGGCAGTCCTGGCAGAACACACTGACCTACTGCCACCACAGAGATCTGGTGGGTTGAAGGACCTGTGGTGATATCACTGCTGTGGGAGGAGCTAAGCTGTGTGTGTGATGTGTGGGGTGTAGTAGAGCGGTGTGTGTGATGTGTGGGGTGTAGTAGAGCTGTGTGTGTGTTTGTACCATGTAGCAGAGCTGTGTGGCGCATTGCTCCACCAGAAACACTGGTACTATAATTTCCTACAACTCAGCAGTCCTGACAGAACACACTGACCTACCACCACAGAGATCCAGTGGGCTGAAGGACTTGTGGTGATGTCACTGCTGTGGGAGGAGCCAAGCTTTGTTTGTCTTGTCGTAATCAAGCTGCTGTGTGTGTGATGTGCCACCAGAAACACCGGTACTATAATTTCCTAATAATTACTAGTAAAAATTATAAGAGTTTTATTGTATTGCTCAGCAGCCAGATGGGGACAAGAGAAGGAAGGCGTCAGGGCCAGCAATGACTGTAAGCGATCTGAGAATTACTGGGTTTAAACTGCTTGTAGATTTATGCGTATGTGGTAGGTAGGAGTAACCTAAGTTATCATCAGAGAGTTGGAGAAAGCAGTTTGCAAAGTCAGAACGAAGATGGAAGAAAGCCCAATTTGTGAGTGGGGGAAGCTATAACCTGTGAGAGGCTTATGGAGGGACTTGGCAATAGAAACTGAGAGGCAAGCAGGTAGGTCGAGTCATCAATGGGGATGCTGAAGTCGCCCAAGATGAGAGTTGGAATTTCACAGAATAAGAAGTGGGGGAGTCGTGTGGCAAAGTGGTCAAGAAACAGGCTGGGAGGACTGCGGTGCAATAGACGACTTCAAAGGAGGTGAATGTGAGCAAGGGTAGCGGGATAACCTGGAAGGTACATTGTGGAGAGAGAATGTCTACTTCTGGGGGTATGGGAGAAGTGTAGGCCACCATAAGATAGGAAGCAGTGTCAGACTGTTTAATCCATGTCTCTGAGAGCCAGCAGGTTTAGAGATTTTGTAATGTAGCAATCATGGATGGTGGGCAGTTTGTAGCCTGCTCACTGACAATTCCAGAGTGCACATTTAGAAGAGGCAAGGGGAGGGAGAACAGCGAATGGTAACTGGATCAGGGAGCTTTCTTAGGCCCCATGTCCACGTCCGAGGCGGAATATTGCTAGTGATATTCCGCCGTGGGGGATGGGGTAGAGCTGTCAGGTCTCCAACGTGAGCATATCTAATAGATAGGCTCATTGCAGAGAATCGCAGCAAATTGCGGTATTCCGCGATTTAAATCCTGCGAGTGGAGAATCACTAGGATTCTCCACTCATGAATGCCGGCCCTTTGCTTTCCATAGCAACGCCATGGAAAGCTTCACACAGTGTGATTTGCTGGCGAATCATCGTCCGTGGACAGGCAGCCTTAGAGAGGCAGATAAGTTATGGCTACTGGAAATAAAAGGTGGACCGGAATTAGGAGAGTTGTCCCCCACAGTTAGTTAGGAGGGCAGAGAGGGTGAGCAGATGGCTGAGAGATTTGCGTGAGAAGCTTTTATGTTTAACGGGGCAGTTGGATGGTTTGAGGCGGCTTAGGAAAGTGATGATTGCATGTTAGCTGTACATGAGCGAGGAAAGGAGAGAGGGGCTGATGTGGATGGAAGGCACTGAAGGTGGACATTGGTAGTTGGTTATGAGGCAGAGAGCTAACAAGAATGCGCAAGATATAGTAAGGCCTCCCTCACACAGGCATTTGCAAAAACACTGAGTTTTTTAACATTGCATTTACTGTAGTTTCAGACGCGCTGGCATGCATCTTACCAGTGTTTTGGCTGCGTTTTCAGCACAGCTGGAAACGCAGCCAAGGAAGCTGAAAAAGGGATACTTGCCTAGCAGGCACCATTTGGGTCCCTCCTGCTGCTCTGACATTCCTGTAGGCCTCCGTGCAGTTGCCAGCGTCGGCAGAGCATCTCTTGCTGGTAACGGGGATTCATTGAATGGCTGTTATTGGTTCATTGAGCGCTAGCTCTGATTGGGTGAGCCAGCGATCAAGAACCAATCAGAGCAATCTCTTGCTGGAGGCAGGGTTTTCAATCCTCATTACCAGCAAGAGATACTCTGTTGGCGCTGACCGCTAAGGAGCAGCTACCCGGGCGGCGCCTGCTAGGTAAGTATTGCTTTTTTTTTTTCTGGTAGTGGAGCTAGGGCTTTTAGTGCTGTCAAAAACGTGGCACCAAGATGTGCCGCGTTTTCAGCAGCGCTGAAAACTCTGCCCATTCATTTCAATGGGCAATGCAGCATACTTGCAGTAAAGGGGACCCTGGTTGAAGGACCTGGGGGGGCGGGGCTGGCTCTAGTGAAACTGGGAATTGGGTTGGGTTAGGAGCTTTGGGGGTGGGACTTTTGTATGACTTGATTGGTGGGGTGGGAACCAGCAAGATGAATGAGCTGTGCTGTGTGCAGCTACGGCAAAATACATGTGAGGTTTGAAATGAAAACGATGAGGTGGACTTAATGGGATTGGTAGATTAGTAGTGCAATGTATGTAGGTAACTGATAATATACGACGACAGCAGCTAACAGATAATATACAACATCAGCAGCTAACATGGTTGGAATTCAGAAATATGAGTCAACATATTAAAATAGGCTAAATCAGATGTTGTTGCAGCATATCTTTCACTCCACATGAATTCATCCAGGTAAATGGGAATCGTCTTTTTGTGTGCCGTTCATGCGCTAGAAAACCGATTTTGCTCGTTTCCAATCATTTTCAATGTTGTTGGTACGAGCGCCCGTGAGCGGATCGACACAATATCTGCTGTGATTGACAGTTTGAGAGTCATTATTTGGCAGTTGCGCGATGCTTCGATACGCTGCCCATTCGTCAGAAATTATAATTGATTCTGGAGCGATGACTCGCTGAATTACTGGCAGCAAAGTCGCTGCATCTCTTTTTGTGACAAAAGTGATGAAACCTTTTTCGATTCTAAACATCAGAGGCTCCAAAAATCCATCTGTCCTGATGTTGCAAGTTGCAGCCGCGATGATACTTTGCTTTCACTAGAAAAAACTCGGCAATTTGCACTTCTTTTCCTGGACCGCCAAGCTGAATAGGCTCTGCTAATAACTTCCAGGAGCATACATCTCTGAAGTATTGATAATAGTCCACTGCAGTATGCGCCGCAATATCCAAATGCTGCATTGTTGTTTGCTGAGGCTTTTCAGTCGCCCAATAAAACACTAACTATATGAATTTGGTGGGCACAATTTTAGCTCCTTCAATCAAACTATCTTTCAAAACGGACTGCTTGCTTCTGCATCCGGACATCTCCACACATAACCACGAAGTTTACTGGAATCTCTTATTTGTGAATCTTCCCATTGACAAGGAATAGATTCTACCTTCCTGTATAGAATCTTGTGCTGCGCAAGTATTCAATAGCTGATAAATCATCCTTACAAACCCTATTCATTTCAAATACATTCATTTTCACTTCTGCACACATTTGTCTGTCACTATGGTATGTAGGTTCCCACCCAAGCGATTGCCTCATCCAAGCACCGCCCCAAAGCACCACCCACCAATCGCATCATAGAAAACTCCGCCCCCAAAGCTCCTAACCCGACCCAATTCCCAGCTTCAGTAGAGCCAGCCCTGCCCCTCGCAGATTCTTCAACCACGGCCCCATATACCGCAGGTATGTCGGCAACGCACAGCGTTTAAAAATGCTGAAACGCCCAAAAATAGAAGATGCACCGTTTGAGTGGCTGTCTGTGCCTATGTGGTCCCATTGAAAACAATAGGAGCATTGTACAGCGATTAGCACGGTGCTGAAAGCGCCACACTACCCACGGTAAAAAGGGCTTATCTAAGGGGGCCTAATAGTAACTGTGGAAATGCAGTTTGTTATACCTGTATCCTGCCCTGTTTAACTGTCATGGCATAACTGTAGCACACTTGACATGTACCACCCTGACACATGGCTCAAACAGCATGGTTAGAGGTTGTCCCATGAAAATATGACCAAATCTAACCAACCCCCACCTATCCCAAGGGCAGTCCCTGCTTGAATGAGTGGCAGTCACACATGCACACCACTGCTGTGTTCATTTCAATGACTGTTCCATATTCAGCAATTTCCGGCTCACGTTGAAATGAATGTAGCGGCAGCACACGTGTGCAGCTGCCTCTTCATGCAGGGAGTGTCGGGATCCCTATTCCCAGGATCGCAGTGGTTGGAGCTCCGCCAATGTCCTGTAGTTAGGGAATAAGTTTTAGATTTTGTTAAAATCTTTTTAATACTTATTAAACAGAATTTATATATCCTCTGATATTCAAACAATAATGCTAGAAGAGCGTCACCTGCTGCTTCTGTTCTGTATCCACCTCAGTAAGGCCCCATTCACACCCGCATCAGAATTTAATTTCAGAGCATTTGGCAGAAAATCACCGACAAAGTAATGCAGCATGCTATTTTGTCTGGTAACATGACATTCAAAATCACATAGTATTGACAGCCCCATTTATACTTAAAGGGGTTGTCTTGCGAAAGCAAGTGGGGTTCAGCACTTCTGTATGGCCATATTAATGCACTTTGTAATATACATCGTGCATTAAATATGAGCCATACAGAAGTTATTCACTTACCTTCCCTGCGCTGGCGTCCCTGTCTCTGTCCCTGATTGGCTGGAATCGGCACACGTGACGGGGCGGAACTACGCAATGCCGCGTAGAAGGGGGCGGGGCCAGAACGCTGCTGCTGCCGAACCAAGCCGAAGGCAGAAGACCCTTCTGCGCAAGTGCGTCTAATCGGGTGATTAGACGCTGAAGTTAGACGGAGCCATGGAGACAGGGACACCAGCGCAGGGAAGGTAAGTGAATAACTTCTGTATGGCTCATATTTAATGCACGATGTATATTACAAAGTGCATTAATATGGCCATACAGAAGTGCTGAACCCCACTTGCTTTCGCGAGACAACCCCTTTAATGGGTTCTTTTTAGCACTGAAAGCATACATCTCCACAGAGATTCAAGTTTCAGAGCATGGTAGTTCTATGGAATTTGTTAGGTAAGAATACTAGGAGAAAACAACAGAAAGGACACCATTGTAGGCATTTACTATAGGCCACCTGGACAAGTAGGAGATATTGATGAACTCTTTCTACATCAGATGGCCAAGCTCCCAAAAAAGCATGACCTAGTGATCATGGGAGATTTTAACTATCCAAACATTTGTTGGGAATCTCTCTCAGGTAAAAGTAATGGATCCAACAACCTCTTATCCGGTCTTACTGGCAACCTTATCTTCCAAAAGGTAGAAGAGAAAACAAGGAGATCTGCTATCTTGGACCTAATTCTTACCAACAGGGAGGGAATGGTTGAGGAAGTAAGGGTGGCTGGGACCTTAGGCGGCAGTGATCATGCTATTCTTGAGTTTCGGATAACAAGGGGAGGAAGACCTGAGAAAACTCAGACCTCAAGATTGGATTTCAGAGAGGCAGATTTTAATGAACTCAGAAAGAAGGTAGGAAGGATCCAATGGCTGGATATTCTTAAGGACAGAAATGTCCAAGAAGGTTGGAAAAAATTGCGAAATGAGATTCTCAAAACACAATTGTTAACAATCCGTAAAAGTAGAAAGGAAAGCATTTAAAGAGACCAGGATGGATTAACTCAGAACTTAAATACATGCTAAAAACGAAGAAAAATATGTTTATCAAATGGGAAGGAGGGCATATCTAAAGAATATAATGCGGTTGGCAGAAACTGTAGGGCAAGTGTCAGAATAGCTAAAGCTCATGATGAATTGAGTCTTGCAAGAGAGGTCAAAAACAATAAAAAAGGATTTGGAGGTTATGTCAAAAGCAAAAGAAAAGCCAAAGCTGCTATTGGATGTTTACAGGATGAAAATTGGTTAAGAATGATGTTGAGAAGGGTGAGCTTTTAAATTCCTAATTTGTATCTGTTTTATCTCAGAAAGTAGATGGAACATCAACTGATCTTCCCTGTGCTACTGGGGGAACTAAAGAATGCACGCTATCTATGAGCAGAGAGATGTGAGGGAACACTTAGCTAACTTAAATGAATTCAAGTCTCAAGGTGCAGATGAATTACATCCTAGGATGCTAAGGGAAGCAGCGGAGGTAATTGCTGAACCACTCGCCATAGGCCCCCCCCCCCCCGGCGGGATTTCCCGCAGAATTTCCGCCCCTGCCCGCCTGCATAGGATTGCATTACAATACGCAATCCTATGCAGACTGCCACGATTTGTCCGCATGAAATTACACGTGGAAAACAAAAAGCGGCATGCTTAATTTCTGTGTGGGTCTCGCAGAGGCCCACACAGAAATATCACTTCCTGGCCGCCGGCTCCGCTCTGGGCAGCCGGCACATCAAAGAGCCGGAGCTGCGGGAGAGGTGAGCGCGCACTGGTCCTTGCAGGGGCTTTGATCGGGTCCCGCTGTGAGAATTCTCGCAGCGGGATCCGACCCGGCTGTCTGCAGGTGGCCATAATCTTTGAAAATTCCTGGAGAACAGCAGAAGTCCCAGAAGATTCGAGAAGGGCAAATGTCCCTGTTGGCGGACCACAGGCTCTAACTAATAAGTGAAAGTGCCAAAAAGTCTGGAATAAGACATATGCGATTTGAGGGGGAATGTACTGTATCCTCAAGAGTGCATTCTCCAATGGTACTGCTTTATTCCCAGCACTCCGCAGTGGAAATTGTATCTAAATATCAGTGAACGCTGTGAAGTCTGTCTAGCAGGGATACATCTCTTGGGCGGATTGAGCCCTTACACCACAGTGTCTATTGCAAAATAGCAGGACAAACTTTCCTATTGATGTGCCCTAATTAGCTATGCCTATCATCAGACTGCCTTCATAGTATACTCAGACCTAACAATCATCGAGCTGAGTCTGTGTTGGAATTCAGAGGGTTAAATGAATCTTCCATTTGGGCCTGTATGTTCCTGATGAACGACTAAAGCGCTGCGGAATAAATTGGCGCTATACAAATAAGTCCTCAGAGCAGTAGGGAAGCGCGTCAAACAAATACCCTGATTGATAGTTCTACGAAATATCATATGAAAACTAGAGATTATTAACCCTTTGCAATCCAATTTTGGATTCAGGATTTCCAAGAGGGTTTTCTCTTTCTGTCATTATACAATGGTGCCACCTGCTGGCTACAGCCAGTACTGCAGTATTGGACATGCTGGAGAGGCACCCAGCAACAGAGCGGCCAGTAATGTACAATAAGAATACCCTGCTGGACTTCTTGCGCCATTGGAAGCTGTACAGCCTTCAATCAGAATGTCTTTAGATGTCAGACAGTAGATTGGAAAGGGTTAAGACACTACCAACACATCATAAAACTGCTGATCTATCTATCATTGCAGAATGATGAATATGCCGCAATGACATAATTAAGAGAACTAAAGCCCTAACTGACAGATTAAATAAGTATCATAAGAGAACTGGAGATCATTAAGACACAACCAACACATCATAAAATTGGTAATCTATCCATCACAGCAGAATGATGAATACACTGCAGTGAGGTAGATTAAAAATGCAAAGTATCAGTCTCCAATCACTTTGAAGAGACTTACGAATTGTCTGGGTCTGTGATCCATGTTTGTGTGTTTGTCTAGGTCGCTGCCCTCCCACACTTTGTCCAGTGCCCTGTTCTTTTAGAATAACTTAAAGGGGTTGTCTCGCGAAAGCAAGTGGGGTTAGGCACTTCTGTATGGCCATATTAATGCACTTTGTAATATACATCGTGCATTAAATATGAGCCATACAGAAGTTATTCACTTACCTGCTCCGTTGCTAGCGTCCTCGTCGCCATGGTTCCGTCTAATTTCGGGGTCTTCTTGCTTCTTTAGACGCGCTTGCGCAGATCCGTCTTCTCCCTTCGGCTCCGCTCGGCAGCATCGGCGATTTGGCTCCGCCCCCTTGTACGCATCATCGCGTAGCTCCGCCCCATGATGTGTGCCGGTTCCAGCTTCCTGATTGGCTGGAATCGGCACGTGACGGGGGCGGAGCTACGCGATGATGCGTACAAGGGGGCGGAGCCAAATCGCCGATGCTGCCGAGCGGAGCCGAAGGGAGAAGACGGATCTGCGCAAGCGCGTCTAAAGAAGCAAGAAGACCCCGAAATTAGACGGAACCATGGCGACGAGGACGCTAGCAACGGAGCAGGTAAGTGAATAACTTCTGTATGGCTCATATTTAATGCACGATGTATATTACAAAGTGCATTAATATGGCCATACAGAAGTGTATAACCCCACTTGCTGCCGCGAGACAACCCCTTTAAGTTAATAAAGAATCTATATTTTAGTGTATATCTACACTGTCAAAGTACTTGTTTGAGAATGGAGTAATTAACCGGAGCCAGCATGGGTTTCTAACACAAAAAAATCATGTCAGACAAATCTAATTTCCTTCTATGACAGAATCACGGACTCGGTTGGTCAGGGAAATGCGGTGGATATAGTATATCTTGACTTTAGTAAAGAATTTGACAAAGTATCTCATAAAATCCAGACCTCATCTGGAATAGTGTGTCCAGTTCTGGGCACCCCATTTTAAAAAAAGACCGACAAACTAGAGCAAGTTCAGAGAAGAGTTACCAAGATGGTGAGCAGTCTGCAAATCATGTCCTATGAGGAACGGTTCAAGGATCTGGGAATGTTTAGCTTGCAAAAAAGAAGGCTAAGAGGAGACTTAATGGCTGTCTACAAATATCTGAAGGGCTGTCACAGTGCAGAGGGATCAGCCCTATTCTCATTTGCACAAGGAAAGACTAGAAGCAATGGGATGTAACTGAAAGGAAGGAGATACAGATTACATTTTTCGGAAAAACTTTCTGACAGGGTGCTCAATGAGTGGAACAGGTTACCATAGGAGATGGTGAGTTCTCCTTTAATGGAGGTGTTCAAACAAAGGCTGGACAAATAAGGGGGAATGTACTGCATCCTGAAGAGTGAATTTAGTAAATCCTGCACTGAGCAGGAGGTAAGGACCCGATGACCTGGAGGTCCCTTCCAACTCTACCATTCTATGATTCTGTTTGGAGCTGGCATTTTCATTGTTCGGCTCCAAGGATGAAGTCAAAAAACGGAAATGTGCAGGAGCCCCAAGCATAGTTGTGAATGGGGCCTTATGGTTCCAACTGCTCTGTCTTGCTTCCATCTCTGCTTCACTGGGGATGTGGAGGGATCCCAAGTGGGAGGAGCGGCTTTTTCTGAAGTTGTGTCTTCTCTGATCTCAGTAGAGATGCTGAACAAGTGATGATAGAAGACAGCATTACTGCAGAGAGACAACACTGAGTAGTTGTGACCAACTTGGAACATTTACTGAGGTGGACTGAAATAGCAGGTGACATTATTCTAACATTAGTCCTGGGATATCTGGGGATATAAGCTTCTTGTTTAATAAGTGGAAATGCAAAAATGTTTCTAAATATTGGCTGGATTTAAAGGGGTTGTCCCGCGCCGAAACGTTTTTTTTTATTTATTCAATAGGCCCCCCGTTCGGCGCGAGACAAACCCAATGCATGTGTTAAAAAAAAACAAAAACGTTTAGTACTTACCCGAATCCCCGTGCTGCGGTGACTTCTTCCTTACCTTAGCAAGATGGCCACCGGGATCTTCACCCACGATGCACCGAGGGTCTTCTCCCATGGTGCACCGTGGGCTCTGTGCGGTCCATTGCCGATTCCAGCCTCCTGATTGGCTGGAATCGGCACACATGACGGGGCGGAGCTACGCGATGATGCGTAGAAGGGGGCGGAGCCAGAACTCCGAGACCCAAGAGAAGGGAGAAGACCCTTCTGCGCAAGCGCGTCTAATCGGGAGATTAGACGCTAAAATTAGACGGCACCATGGAGACGGGGACGCCAGCAACGGAACAGGTAAGTGAATAACTTCTGTATGGCTCATATTTAATGCACGATGTACATTACAAAGTGCATTAATATGGCCATATAGAAGTGCTTACCCCCACTTGCTTTCTCGGGACAACCCCTTTAACTATAGACCATTACTATTTCATGGGGCCACTGCATTAATAACATATTAAGCGTTACTGTACCTGCTGGATTGGCGCTGAACATTTAGGTCATAACGACCCCTCTCGGCAGTATATTATGCAGCAGTGCTAGCGATGGGGATGTTGGGCACTAATCCACCTGCCATAGTAACACTTTGTGTGTTTGAGCTTGGAATTAACACCTTATAATGTGATGTAATGAATCTGGTTTCTAATAAAGCTGATAACTTAATTGTGAGTACTTGCACATCAAAATTCATTTATTGTATCTTATTATAAGATGTTAGATCCAAGTTCAAAGACGTGAAGTTTTAGTATGGCTGCTGGATTAGTGCCGAACATTATGGCGGCTGGCGCTACACATCCACATGCTGACATAAGCTCAGTTATATATTGCTGAGAGGTCACTATGACCGAAGCATTCGGCACTAATAAACACACCATTCTTTCCTAAAAAAATGAAAAGGGAAATCTGAAGGATCTGGTTTACACCATTGATCCATCATAGCTGGTATGAATCCGCTATATTCCGGAGCATGGGCAGCCATGATGCACTTTAACCCCCCAGCAGTTTAGGACAAGTATAATACCAGTGTGATTTTCCTTAATGTCTCCACGTATGAACCACGTTTAAGTGCTTTCTGTGTCCGATAAAAGGTTTGCTTCCATTCTTGAGCACTGAATGTTTAACCCTTTCCAATCCAATTTTGGATTCAGGGTTTCCTAAAAGGCTTTCTCTTTTTTCTGTTACACAACGGGGCCATCTGCTGGCTAAAGCCAGTGTGTGTGTGCACCAGAGAGACTCCAGGAGTGGAGTGGTTGGCGTAAGAATACACTGTCAGACGTTTCTGACGTTGGAGCTGTACAAGCTTCAATCAGAATGTAGGAAGATGTCAGACAGTGGATTGGAAAGGGTTAAGTTTCCTCTCCCATTCTTTTAGTGGATATATTTTTTGCAGAATTACTTGGTCATGAAATAAGGTATAGATATATTTTAGCCTTTTGATTCCTCTTGAATATATTTAGGTTAGCCTGAAAAAGAGGATTTATGGTTTTTCAAAAATGGTGGATTTGAAATAATCTCCATGGGTCAAATGCTACTCAGACACTAACTGATCTTATGTTACTTGCAGTAATTGTGCCATAGAAATGATACTCCTTCAAAGATATTCAGATAAGAAATAGCATGTTGGGGCGAATCCAAATGTTTTATTACCCTGGAAGAGGACTATGTGGTTTTGCATAATTGTGAAATGTTTTCCAAGTAGTTAGAAATGTTGGTCAACAGGAAGTGTTATGATGGTATAGGTAGTTTCTATGAGCAGAAATTTAAAGGGGTTTTGTCATTAAAATAAAATTTTATACTCGCCTATTCCTTCCCAAACAGTCTCCTTACCGCATCTTCTCCTCGCTGATATTCTCCAGTCCCCTGGGTCATGTCACCTCCAGCCAGCCGGATCCTCTTCTTGTTACGAAGCGTGCATTACTCACATTCTTCTTCCTGCCCGGCAAGGTACACTACATTACTGTGATGTAGTGTTCGCTGGTTAGGAAGGAATGCTGATCTATTGCAGAGATAGTGAGCATGTGCAGTGTCTGCAATAGCTCGGCACTCCCTGCTAAGCTGTGAACGCTACATCACTAGTGACATAGAGTACATTGCCGGGCAGAAAGAATACCTGTGAATGTACATAACTTCACAGGAAGCAGAAGAATCAGCCAGTTGGAGTGGAGGTAATATTTAGTACTCTTCTAGTATTGTCTGGTACATGGCGGTCCTTCACGAGTCCCATTTAATCTCAACCTCCCCCCCTCCCCAATTCATGTAGTTTAATAGTGAGATGGGTTGGAAATTTCGGGGAAATTGAAAAATGGTATCAATAAACACTACAAGTTGTCCCACAACATACAGGCCTGATACAGCTCTGTCAACTGAGAAGTAAAAATGCTCTGGTCCTGGAATGTGGGGCCACAAAAAGTATTCTTGTTTTTAAAAAAAAGTGCTTTTATTGCGCAAAAGTGGTACTAAATAATAAAATCTTATATAAATTTGATGTTGTCATGACTTGTCGCTTAAATACTATACCTCACTGGGAATGCTCTAAAAAAAAAATGGTGAAATATAAGTCAGTGATGTAACCATAGCCTTACACTGACTTAAAAGGGGTTTACAAGGCAGTGCCTGCTTTCCGACCCAGGATACGCCGGGTCGGAATGGAAGACGCTGCTCCGACTCTTTAGTAGTGGCTGGTGCTTGTAATTGCAGGAGCACTTTCAAAGAGTTGCACCTGCAATTACAAGTGTCGACCACTAAACTGGGGTTGGAAGCAGCAGGCCTTGTCTGTAAATCCCCTCTAATGTTAAAATTGTCCTCATCCATGAAGAATGGGGCATCCAAAATGTTCTAAAGGTGGCCATGTAAACCAATCAGATTTTATTTTTACCCTAATTGTCATTGGCTACCTTTTTATGAACGTCACTACAAAAGAAAAAAAAACACACCGTGCAGTTTTTTTAAAGATGCATACGCACCTCAGTATCGCATATGCCACTGTATAGTATATGGGAGCAAACATTAGGGGATTTCCCTGCCATATGCAGTGAACTTAGCCCCAAAGCATTGGCAGGGGGCAGATAACTGTTAAAACACAGGGGAAAAAAAGCTATATTCTCCTTTTTAAATGTGCTGTAACCCAGCAGTTGCTACAGTGGTCTTGTACTGTTCATCGTTTATGTGACCGCTGCAGCCGGTGACGGGTCTCAGCTGTCACGTGCCGCTCATGCAAACATGACAGCTGCAGCAGTCATGTGAATGATGAATGGCAGATGACAGCTCCTGCAGCCTACGGGACCAGGCTTGTGGCACTGGAACATTTAAAGGGTGAGTATAGGATTATTTTTTGTTTTACAGCATGATTTGCCCTCTTACAATTTTGTATAAGACCCTGGAAAACCCCTTTAAACTGTGAAATTAATGATAACCATTCAGCAGCATGTAAAATTCTCACAGAGATGATTGCTACAATATACAGGAGGCTGTGTATAAAGCATATTAGAAGTTTTCTCTTTTTTGAATTCTGAAATCTTTGTGACATTTTTGTTTTCATGTTTTTCCTTTCAATCAGTATTCAGCATGTGTATGGAGCACAGCATCCACCTTTTGATCCACTCCTGCATGGAACGTAAGTAGATTTTTTTTCTTCTTTAGTACTTTTAACTTTTCCAGTAAAAAAAAAGAATACATGGCAATAGGGGCAACCTGATGAAAACACATTATTTCATCCCTGCCCCCCTCGCCAGATTGCCTGTCGCACAGGAGGACTCCACTTTACAATCCTATCCCTTCCCTGTAGTGCAGCCACCTGTCTGATGCTTAGCAGGCATCACCTTGAGGCTGAGTTTTCTTTTTTTTTTTTTAACTTTGTTTCATATCTACCCCATGATGCATCAACACAGCATAAACTGAGGCTATATCATTTTTGCCTGCAGGGGGGCAGAATACTAATCATTACCTTCTATATTCACCTAAATAAGCTACAGACCATAGGTGTACAGTCAGGAGGATGAGCTGTGATCACCTCTATTATAGCTGTGTGACAGGCGCTGGGTGATCATCACCAGTAAATATAACTGAAGTGCCTGTGTTCCCCTCTAGGCAGGTTCTATGGTAGTTACACGTGAAAGCATCACACAAACTGTAAAACACACTTAATTTGAGAACACATAACCCAAAGCAGACCTGATCTGGTCAGAATTGAGATCACATGATCATCTGCGGAAAAAGAGGCCAGGAGTTTGACAGAAATAACTGACCAAGGTAACACTAGCTCGCCTATACAGTGAAGGAAATAAGTATTTAATCCCTTGCTGATTTTGTAAGTTTGCCCACTGTCAAAGACATGAACAGTCTATAATTTTTACGGCAGGTTAATTTTAACAGTGGTGGGGTGAAACTCTGCCATGAATGGGCACTCTGATTTCTTCCTGTGTAATACCATCTTTGTGCACTGACAGCATAGGCGAGCCCAAGGAACTCGAAGACTTCCCATTGTGGTGTTGAGCTATCTGACACCTGCACAGAATGAATTGTGTGGGGACACATGGATTTCCCATTGCAATGTAACTCACGGCACCTTGGGTCACACAAGGTGGCGGCTGGGACCGAGCCTGACCCTGGGCCCGCTCACGTGCTTCCCACAAAGAGTATTGCTGCATTGTTAGATGTGTAGAAGTGCTGGCACCTGAGTCCCCTTTCTGCCCACGTTTGTGGCTCCTGACAATTTTGTGACAGAGGTGGCACGGGATTGGAATGATGATCGTGCGTCAATTTATCATCAATTCTCAACAGCATTGTGGGCTATCGCCCACACTTTCAAAGGGGGTCGCTGCCTGGCAGTGGCAACCCTTTGCAGTGTATACCTTCGGTTCCTCCTCATCCAGTATGCACTTATAAATAGACATGAGGGTGGTGTGGCTATGAAGGGAGCGTGTGGCATGAGGGCAGCTGAACGCTGTGCAGGGAAACTTTTGTGTGCGCTGTGGATGCAGGATCGTGCAGGGAGGGTTGGACAGCAATGCCAGCATGTAACCCAGGAGAAGAGACAGCGGTGTCACCCGCAGGCAGTGATTATCCTTGGTTGCAGGTAGTGTAGTGCTTAGCTAAGATGTGCCAGCGCGTGTGCCTTGCTAATGAGGGTTTGTCCTTAGTAAATTGTTAGGGGGGGTGACGCCAGACTCTTGCCCCCATTTTGGCTTAAAGGAGATGTCCCGCGCCGAAACGGGTTTTTTTTTTTTTAAACCCCCCCCCCCGTTCGGCGCGAGACAACCCCGATGCAGGGGTTAAAAAAACCACCCGCACAGCGCTTACCTGAATCCCGGCGGTCCGGCGTCTTCATACTCACCTGCTGAAGATGGCCGCCGGGATCCTCTGTCTTCATGGACCGCAGGGCTTCTGTGCGGTCCATTGCCGATTCCAGCCTCCTGATTGGCTGGAATCGGCACGTGACGGGGCGGAGCTACACGGAGCCCCATAGAGAAGAGGAGAAGACCCGGACTGCGCAAGCGCGGCTAATTTGGCCATCGGAGGGCGAAAATTAGTCGGCACCATGGAGACGAGGACGCCAGCAACGGAGCAGGTAAGTATAAAACTTTTGATAACTTCTGTATGGCTCATAATTAATGCACAATGTACATTACAAAGTGCATTATTATGGCCATGCAGAAGTGTATAGACCCACTTGCTGCCTCGGGACAACCCCTTTAATAGTGGGACCTGGGAGCCTCAGATGCAGCCATGCATGCTGCCCCTGTCCTTCCCTATCCGTTTCTGTGGTGTTTCCATGACTTTCTGATGTTTTCTGGTGTTTGACAAGTCATCACCTATGCAGAGTATCGGTCCCATACAAAAATGTTCGAGTCGCCCATTGACTTCAATGGGGTTCGTTACTCGAAACGAGCTCTCGAGCATTATGAAAAGTTCGACCCGAGCATTTTGGTGCTCGCTCATCTCTATTGCTAACACATTATGCTTTAATGGATTAAAATCCTGCAGTGCCTGCAAGGTCCCCCTGCTCAAGAAGGCACGTGTGCAGGCCAGTCTGAAGTTTGGATGATTCTGATAGTGATTGGGAGAAGATGCTGTGGTCAGATGAGAAAAAAATTGAGCTCTTTGCATTAACTCAACTAGCCGTGTTTGGAGGAAGAGAAATGCTGCCTATGACCCAAAGAACACCGTCCCCACTGTCAAGCATGGAGGTGGAAATGTTATGTTTTGGGGTGTTTCTCTGCTAAGGGCACAGGACTACTTCAGCGCATCAATGGGAGAATGGATGAAGCCATGTACCATAAAATCCTGAGTGACAACCTCCTTCCCCCCCACCAGGATAAAACATACAGCCAAGGCAACAAAGGAGTAGCTCAAAAAGAAGCACATTAAGGTCATGGAGTGGCCTAGCCAGTCTTCAGACCTTAATCCCATAGAAATTTTATGGAGGGAGCTGAAGATCAGAGTTGCCAAGAGAGAGCCTCGAAATCTAAATGATTTAGAGATGATCTGCAAGGAGCAGTGGACCAAAATTCCTTCTGACGTGCACAAACCTCATTATCAACTACAAAAAACGTCTGACTGCTGTGCTTGGCAACAAGGGTTGTTTTGCCACAAGTATTAAGTCTTGTTTGCCAGAGGGATCAAATACTTATTTCTCTGTGCAAAATGCTAATAAATAAATATAATTTAGACAATGTGATTTTCTGGGTTTTTTTGGTTTTTTTTTTTTGGATATTCTATCGCTCACTGTTAAAATTAACCTACCCTAAAATTATAGACTGTTCATGTCTTTGACAGTGGGCAAACTTACAAAATCAGCAAGGGATCAAATACTTATTTCCTTTACTGTATGTACTGGAGGATAGATACATGAGGAATGAATTTTAAGAAATCACCAGAGTGGCTCTTTAAGTATTGTGGACAGTTGACCCACGTGTTCTGTGTTGTTTTTCTTTGACAGTAGATGTATTAATGAAAAATGCCATGTTTTTTGAAATGCAGAATTTGTTTAGCTCTTCTGTTTAGCCTGTAAAGAATCAGTTTTTGATCCGTGGCATGCTACTTGTGTAAGGAATGTTTTGGTTTGGGCTTTTGTCATGAAATGTGTTCTCCGTTCATTTGATTTGCCAGCCATGCACATACAAATCTCCGGTCCTGAGAGCTTTATCTTTATGGAGAGGAAAATGCGCTAGAGGAGGAGCCACAGACATAGAACACAGGCATAATGCAATATTTTTGTGTCTTTGTGGCGTTAGAAATAGAGCAGTAACTCCATAACAATTATAAATGGCTCCTACAGCTTAGTACTTAGATTCAGGTAGAAGACGAAGAAGAAACTCATATGCTTAATAACTGAAAAAGGAAGAAAATGACAGCTTACTGCGAAGCAGTAGTTCCAGTACAGATAAAATCCGTAAATAACAAAATGTTGGTCTACCTGGGGACACCATTTAAATCGCCTCTTAAAGGGAATCTGTCACCTGCCTAAAGCATCATAAACTAACTTATGGTCCTGTACTCTCCCAATTCGTGGTTCCAGCAATGGCCGACTGTAAAGTCTGTGCGTGCGCTCTCCTATAGACTTGAGTCAAATTTTCAGCCGGTGCGCAGACCTTTAAGGCAGAAACCAGGAACAAGGGAGTATAAAGAATACAGCACCCGGCTCCCTAACAGCATACGTTAGTTTATGATGCTTTAGGCCGGTGACAGGTGCCCTTTAAGGCATATCATGGAGCGGACTATAAGACCAAGTGAATAGCTGCTCTGTGGTACACATCCTGTCACTGCATTGATAGCCATTCATCTGAATAGCAGCAATGTATTTCTACATTTTTTCCTGTAGTGATTGGTAAAATGATTAATCTTCTATGGCCAATGATTACTGCTGATCGCTATGCTGGCTTTGTCTTTTGGTGGGATAATCACTTTAATTGTCTTACAAATGCTGTGCACAGGGATGGGAATGCAGCCTTATACCCTGCAATTCTTTGGCATCTGTTGAAGGAGGCTTACACCTTATTTATTAATTCCCTAATGGGTCCACTTGCCAATTTTTGGAGAATTCATGGTCGCTCAATTACAGTATCGTAAATTAACAGAATAGCCTCTGAAAAGAGGGAAGCCGTTCAGCTGGGATCCACTAATATGGACAGAGGTTCGCATTCTGACTCAAGACCTTTATGCTGCGAATTTGACGTGGAATTCACAACAAATCTGAATCACGTAGCTTTTAATGGTAATGCATGCCATAGTCGGTACGATGCTGATTTTTTTACTTCCATACATTTGAAATCTGTGTACAGAAAAGTGAAGTAATATATCACTACTTCACGCGGATTCCATGCCAAATATGCACGCGGACTTAAAAGGCTTACATTTGGATGTGGATCATTGGAAAACTGAACTGCAAATTTTGAACTTGAATCTGTACCTATAGGTAAGTATTGATGATTTTTTCTTTCTTTATTTTTTCTTTACAAAACCCCTTTTAAGGCCTCATGTCCACGGGCAAAAGAAGAATTAAAATCCGCAGCGGATTTTAACTCTTCTCCCGCACGCGGATCCGCACCCCAAAGGGATGCATTGACCACCCGCGGGTAGATAAATACCTGCGGATGGTCAATAAAAGTGATTTTTTTTAAAATGGAGCATGAAAAAATCTGGACCATGCTCCATTTTCATGCGGGTCTCCCGCGGGGACGGCTCCCGCGGGCTTCTATTTGAAGCCTATGGAAGCCGTCCGGATCCGCGGGAGACAAAAATCGGGATTTACTCACCCGCTCCGGTTCTTCTCTTCGCGGCGCCATCTTCTCTACGTCACGGCCGGATCTTTTTTCTTCGGGCCGGCGCATGCGCTGGTTACGTCACCAACGTCATCCTGCGCATCCGCCGAGCCGAAGAAAGAAGATCCGGCCGCGACGGAGTGAAGATGACACCGCGGCGAAAAGGAGATCCGGAGCGGGCGGGAGGTAAGTTTATTCTTATTTATTCTCATTTTCAGCACTCATGTCCGCGGGGCAGGAGGGACCCGCTCCGGATTCTCCATGGAGAATCCGGAGCCGGTCTGATTTTCCCCGTGGACATGAGGCCTAAGGGTAAATTTTATTTAATACTGCAGATTTTCTATGCTGATTTGAGCACAAAAAATCTGCAGTGAAGTATAAGCAGCAGGCAGGTGGATAACATTTTATCTCATCCAGATGTTGTGCACATTTTTTATGTGGAAACCAATTTAATCTGTTGGGCTGGTATCAGATGAGCATGTTATAACGAATTCCGAACACCCTAAAGATGACTTTACAGCCATTTGTCTCCGTATTGTTGTTATTTTCTGCTGGGATAATACTGATTGCGATTTGTCTAATAGAAAATATTAGCAAAACCGAGGCAAAAACAAAAAAATCATCTCACATTTTTAACCCTTTGAGTGGCACGCCCGGAAATTTTACGGGACGAGCTCCTCTGCCGATAGTGATATAGCCCGGAAGATTTCCGGGCTATGTATCACTATGGGAGCTGCAGAGCACAATGTCACAAGCTGTGACATTGTGCTCTGCCTGCACAGTCCCACAGAGAACAAAGCAGGACATTGAGAAGCAGGAAGATATTGCCGATATGCCGGAAATCTCCTGCTTCTAATATCCTGCTTTGTTTATAGGTTGCCATAGAGACCATCGGCTTGTCAGAAGCAAGCCGATGATCTCTGTGGCAGGGAGAGCTGGTGCTTGGCTGTGAGAGGACATCTAGGCACCAGCTCTTACAGCAGAGATCAGAGAAAACCTCAGACTGCAGCATGTAAAGGGTTAACACAGCAGAGATCAATGTGACTGCAGCATGTAAAGGGCTGTCACTGCAGCATGTAAAGGGCTGTCACCATCGGACCCCCGGAAAGTGATCAGGGGGTTCTGATGGGTCCCTGTGGAAGTCCCCTAAAGGGACAAAAATAAAAGTAAAAAAATAAAAATAAAAACACTTGTCTGCCCTTACTTTGTAAAAAATGTAAAATAAAATCACACATGTGGTATCCTTGCATCGCAATGACCCAGAGAAGGAAGTTAGTACATTATTTAACCCCTTAATGACATGGCCCCTTTTTTTCTTTTTTCCCCATTTCTTTTTTTCCTCCCGAAACATAAAACCTGTATAAACTCGGTATCGCCGGAATCGTGTGACTCAGACAATAATGATATCACATTATTTATTCTGCATGTTGAACGCCGTAAAAATGAAGTCCAAAAAACAAATGGCAGAATTTCTTTTTTTCCCCCCAATCTCCCTACAAATGTTTTTACAAAAGTTATGCAATACATTATATATACCCAAAAATGATGCCATCAAAAAGTACGACTTGTCCCGCAAAAAACAAGCCCTCATATGGCCTGGTCAATGGAAAAATGAAAAAGTTATGGCTCTTGGAACGCAACTGCAAAATTAGTTGAAATTCAATGATTAGACCATTTAAAAAACCTGCCCTGGTGGGCATGACAGGGTGGTAGGAAACCCGCCACTCAAGGGGTTAAAAAAAGGCTGTGAAAAATATGACTGTGAATAGACACATGGATATATTTTCTCCGTATTATAGTCCCTAAAATACATATAAATATGGAGCTGAAATCGTCTGGTCTGTAACCCGCCTTACTGTCGGTCTCCGTAATATACCCGAGGCACATTGCATGGGGTACTTGGGGAGCTGGCATGCTTTGGACAGAAGCTGAATGAAGTTTCTTGCTCAGCTGGCCGCGTTCTCTTCTAGCATTAAACCAAAGGAGAAAAGATCTAAAGTTAGACTCGTTTTAAAGGCCATCTTCAGTAGAAAGCTATTAAGTACAGATCTGTGCCAGTAATAGTGCTGGTAGCGGGAGAGAAGTATTCCCTGTAGTCAGCATCTGTGCCGCTGAATGCAGATTTCACTTGGTGAGGCCTCCTTCACATGACTGTTGTGTTTTTGAGAGAGAGAGAGAGATCACTCCCCTCCGCTGTCCCCCACTTCCCTCTGAGGAGGAGGCAGTTACTCGAGATGAGCGGGGCTTGCTCGAGTAACTGACCTTACCGAGCGTGCTCGCTTATCTCTACTTCTAATGCCTAAATAGCGGCACCTATAAGCTTTACCCTGCGTTGGACGCAGCTAAACTCACTCCCACTCCATTTTTTGCAGCTCTAATTGGAATCTATGGGAGCTGTCAGCATATATCGGTTGAATAATAGAGCAAGACCTGTCTTTTGCTGCAGCGTATAAGTTCAGTTGCATATGTGTTAAATACAGAATTCAATACAAACTCGCTACCTTCATCCACAAAGCCCTCCACAGTGCAGCGCCACCCTATATCGCCTCCCTCATCTCAATCCATCAACCAGCCCGGGCTCTCCGCTCTGCTAATGAAACCAGACTGAGTGCCCCTTTCATTCGAACTTCTCATTCCCGCCTCCAAGACTTCTCCAGAGCAGCACCAGTCCTCTGGAACGCACTACCAAAGGCTACCCGAGCAATCCAGGACTCGCAGAACTTCAGGCGTGCTCTAAAAACGCACCTCTTCAGGGAGGCATACCGCATTCCCTAAACAAACCTCTCTGTACTCCGCCTGATAACATGCTCCCTGACCTACTGACTGCAATCCCTGCTAGCCATCATAAACCACTCCTGCAGTCATACTGTTTCTGCCGTCACACGGCTAAATGTCTGACCATTGTCTATGTGTATAGCATCGCTCACTCTCCACCTCGCCATAGCATGCACATCTCCAGCCCCTTTACCCTCTGTATCACCCCATTACTTGTAGTATGTAAGCTCGTTGGAGCAGGACCCTCACCCCTATTGTTTCCATCAACTGATTACTATGTAACCGTGGTTCTGTAATGTTTGTATTTTTCTGTATTCCCCCCTGTCTATGTAAGCGCTGCGGAATATGTTGGCGCTATACAAATAAAGTTTATTATTATTATATGTCCTATTTTTTCCAGCACAGCGTTTTGTACACAGCTAAAAATTGGTCATCTGACCGAATACAGTGGAAACCAATACTGCAGCTGGTCACAATTTTCAGCCGAAGTATAAACATGGCTAAATAGTCACGTGAAAATGCTTGTGTGATTGAGGTCTAACAGTCGCCATCTGCACTGAAGAATAGGATAGGGGCCGGCTTTCAAGAAGCACTTGCAGTGAAAAGGGTTTTGAATATGGTAATTTGATAAATTAGGTATATTAAATAAAGTCTTTTTAAATTTCCTTTTTACATAAAAAATAAGAGAGTAAGGCCGCCTGCAGACGGGTGGGTCGGATCTGGCGGCGAGAATTCGCGCCGTGAGACCCGACCCGAGCGCCTGCAGGGACGAGCGCATACTCACCCGCGCTTGGCGGCCCCGGGTCTTTCATGTGCCGGCTGCCGGGCAGCCGGCGCATGCGCAGACCGGAGTCGGCGGCCGGGTGAGTGACGTTTCTGTGCGGGGCTCTGCGAGCCCCGCACAGAAATAGGACATGCCGCGGTTTGTTTGCCGTGCGACATTTCGCGCGGCCAAACCGCGGCCGTCTGCATAGGAGTGCGTATTGTAATACACTCCTATGCAGGCTTTCAGTGGCGGAAATCCCACGGGAAATCCCGAAGCGGGATTTCCGCCCGTGTGCAGGTGGCCTTACAGTTTAAGTATGGAGGAGTAATTAAAGACAAAGGACCCACAGAGGATCAAGTAAGTAAATAAAGTTTATGAATGAATTTGGTTACTTAAACAATCACAGTTTTTACATAAGGTAAATTTACGCTGAACAAACAATCTTAAAATCTGTCATTGGTTTTCATGTATCAACTCCGGTGATACATAGTGTTGAGGAAAGTTTAAAGCAACAGTGCTCCAGCCTCTCTCAATTAAACAATGCATGTCTGTCTAACCCTTTAAGGCTGGGTTACCACGGGGCAAAATTGCAGCGGAATTTCCGCGCGGACTTTCTGCACGGAAATTCCGACGTCAATTTTTATCCCGGGATAAAGCAGCAAAGTGGAGGAGATTTGCAAAAATCTTGTCCACAGGCTATGGAGAAGCCGTTGCTGCCAATCGGCGCTGAAACTGACATGCCGCGCGGAATTCAAAGCCACAGCATGTCAATTTTATCGCTGGCTCCGCTGCGGCTCTCTATGAGGAAATACCGCCGGAGCAGAATGCAGGCCCTGAAGCTGCTTCAAAACCCGTGCGGAAGTCCCGCGGTATTTATGTGTGGTCCTGCAGTGGTCATTCTAATACTGCATGTCGTAGGCGGCGATCTCCCTCCATATATCGCGGCTGCTGGCTCTTTCTTACAGGTGTCACCCGGTGGCAACAGCTTCGATAAGCCACCCGGCAGATCAGAGCTGTTAACCTCTTGAATACCCCGAATGATGTTCGGGGGTCCTTTACAGCCCACCCGCCATGAGATCGCAGGGAGCCTGCAGGTGTCATGGCAGAATGCCTATCAAGCCATGGCTCTGGGGTGGCTTGATAGACTGCCTGCCCGTTTGCAGTATGATGTAATGCTTTGACATTACATCATACTGCAGGAGCGATCAAAGCATTGCAAGTTGCTGTCTCCCTGGGGACTGAAAAAAAAAAGTAAAAATAAGAACAATAAAGTTTTACAGTACTACTATTAACATTATTATTATAATGATTACTAAAAAAGTAATACAAGTTTAAACCCCCTCCCCTTTTGCCATATTTAAAATAAAAGAATCTAAATCGTAAAACAAAAATACATATTTGGTATTGCCTCGTCTGTAAAAGTCAGATCTATCAAAGTAATGCATTATTTATCCTGCAGAGTGAATGCCATCAGAAAAAAAAGATAAAGACTGGTCACCCAGTCTCCTAAATGAAAAGGCCATCAAAAAGTAGTTATGCATTCCACAATGGTACCAACACAAACTACAGGATGTCCCGCAAAAAATGAGCCCCCGCACAACTTTGTCGACGGAAAAATAAAGTTATTGTGCTCAGGAGATGGTGGCAGAAAATAACAATAAAAAAAATTAATCCTAAAAATAAAAGTAATACAGCAAAAAAAAACAAAACTATATACGTTTGGTATCCTAGTAATCATACTGACTAGAGATGAGCGAGCGTACTCGCTAAGGCAAGCTACTCGAGCGAGTAGTGCCTTATGTGAGTACCTGCCCGCTCGTCTCTAAAGATTCGGGTGTCGGTGGGGGAGAGTGGGAGTTGCGGGAGTGAGCAGGGAGGAGCGTGGGGGAGAGAGCGAGAGATGTTCCCCGCCGTCACCCGAATTTTTAGAGACGAGCGGGCAGGTACTCGCATAAGGCACTTCTCGCTCGAGTAGTTTGCCTTAGCGAGTACGCTCGCTCATCTCTAGTACTGACCAATGGAATAAAGAAATCATATCATTTTTGGTGCAGTCTGTGTGCCGTAGAAACAAGACCCACTGAAAGATGGCGGAATTTTGTTACTTTTTTTTTCATTTTACTCCACTCAGAATTTTTAAAAAGTTTATCAGTACATTACATGGTTCATTAAATGGTACCATTTAAAAATACAACTTGTCCCGCAAAAAACAAGTCCTCATACAGCGACGTCGATAAATAAATAAGAGTTACGATTTTTTAAAAGGGGGAGGTAAAAACGAAAATGGGGGAAAAGAGCAGTGTCCTTGGGTTAAGATATGGTTACAGAAAAGAATGGCTGTTGGTGACACGCCTGGATAACACTATGGGGTGGGAGAGGTACTTTTCTCCTGTCATGCGTGTCAGTTTGAGGTATTTTATTGTTGTTGATCCTCATGTACCATCAATTTGAGTTACTTGTTTCTGTTTTGTGAAATGTTGGAAAGTGGAAATTTGATTTATCTTAACAGCTATTAAATATTTTATGAAGATGTAAGCTGCCTAGTAAGCGTGAGTGACTTTTATCTTGGAAATCTGCTGACGAATCTGCTGTTAAATATATTGTTATGGTGTCGCTGTCATTCTTGGGTTTTTCTTTTACCACACCGTGTGGTCTTATTAGATATTCAGCATACAGCACTATGGTGCGGTGTACTCAGGGTAGCGTTGGGATGTATTTTTTTATGAGTACTAAAAGTGAGCTATCATCGTAAATATGTGTTTACGTCAGTTCAGCAGAGACTTACTAATTTATCTAAAGGTTTCCTCTAAACTGTAGGATATAGACCTACAGGGGACATGAATGTGTTAACGTCTAACAGTATAATAAAGTAGTGTATTGTATTATCAGTGCTTGGTATGTAGAAAAGTTCTGAGTTCAAGCACTTGGCTGTTTTTGGCACTCCCATCAAGCGTATTTGGGTACACTTAAGAGTCACGCTCTGCCAGTCAGCGGGGGTCCCCCAGTTGGCATTCCGTTATCTTCTATCCTGAAGATAGGCTAATTTTGTGGAGCATTCTTTTTAGAGTATTGATTGCTGTAGAGAACCTAGTAGTAGTTTCAAACATTAAAATTTTACTCTGTATAGCACCATCCAAACAAATATGAAAAAATTGCCACAAATACTCCAACTGGATTCAAATTTTTAAATGTAGGTCTCAAATTTTAAAAAAATCTGCAGTTGACATTGACACGCTGCAGATTTATATATCGCACTGCAGTTCAATTTATATAGTATGATAGGCTGAAAGAGGACAATCTCCATGTATTTCAGCCTGTCTCCACCCACCCCCTTGTTGATTCAGAGGAAGGCAAAAAACCTCAATGAGGCAGAAGCCAATTTAGTCCCTTTTGGGGAAAAAAAATTCTTCCCGACTCCACTATTGCAGTCTGAATAATCCCTGAATCAACGTTTGGAAGTTCCTACCTGACTGTAAGAACCAGATCAACAACCCGCTGGTTATTTAATGTCTATATCCTGTAATATCATAGCTCTCTAGAAAGGCATCTAGTCCCTTCTTAAACTCCTCTATCGATTTTGCCATCACCACGTCCTCAGGCAGAGAGTTCCACAGTCTCACTGCTCTTACAGTAAAGAACTCCCTTCTGTGTTGGTGATGAAACCTGCTTTCTTCTAGACCTAGAGGATGTCTTCTTGTTACCGTTGCAGCGCTGGGTATAAACAGATCATTGGAGAGATCCTTGTGTGGTTACCTAATGTATTTATACATAGTTATTTGGTCGCCCCCTAGCCATCTTTTTTCCAGGGTGAATAATCCCAATTTTGATAGCCTCTCTGGTAAATTCCAGTCCTTTCATTCCATTTATTAATTTAGTTGCCCTGCTTTGAACCCCCTCAAACGCTGCAACATCTTTCCTGAGCACCGGTGTCCAGAACTGTACACAATATTCCATATGAGGCCTGACAAGTGCCTTATATAGTGGAAGAATAATGTTTTCGTTCCTTGCCCCTATACCTCTTTTAATGCATCCCAAGATTCCATTTGCTTTTGCCACAGCTGACTGGCATTGATTGCTCCAGTTAAATCTACAATCCACTAGTACCCAGAGGTCTTTTTCCAAATCACTTTTTCCTACCCCATTTAGTGTATATTGGTAACATCCGTTTCTCCTGCCCATGTGCATAACCTTACATTTATCAACATTGAACTTAATTTACCATTTTTCTACCCAAGCCCCCAGCTTATCTAGGTCCGTTTGCAGCCGCACATTGTCCTCCATTGTATTAATTGTCATATAGTTTTGTATCATCTGCAAATATTGATATTTTACTGTGCAGTCCCACTATCAGGTCGTTGATAAATGTGTTGAACAGAATGGGGCCTAATACTGAACCCTGTGGCACCCCGCTAACGACGGTGGCCCAATCAGAGTACGCACCATTTATTACCACCCTCTACTTTCTATCTCTGAGACAATTGTTTACGCAGATACACACGTTTTCACCCAATCCAAGCTGTCTCATTTTGTATATTAGCCTATTATGCGGCACGGTGTCAAATGCTTTAGAGAAATCCTGATATACGAGATCAATAGACTCTCCCAGGTCCAGCCTAGAACTCACTTTATCGCAGAAGCTGATCAAATTGGTCTCACATGATGGACCCCTCATGAACCCATGCTGATGAGGAGTTATGCCATAATACTATAAGACGAACATCTTCTTTGACAAAATGGCAGGTTTTGTTTAAAAACGCAATTATTGTTTAGAATAAATTGGTGAAGCCTAATACATAAACTAATGATCATAGTCCATTTCAGAGCCGTGCGAAGAAAACACAGTTGCTGGAAAAACAATGCAAACGGGACACGTTCAAAATCGCAATGCATTTTTCCATCCGCAAAGCTATGCGGGGGAAATATTGCAGCATGTTCTGTCTTCCTGTGATATCGCCCATTGTTCCCAATGGGGCTGGCGGCAGCAGCGTCGGCCCCATTGAAAGCAATTGGAGAACTCCACGATCCTCTTCTGTGGCTGTGACAGCCGCGGTGGGGATGAAGGGGATCCCCGCAGTGATGCAAGGCTGTTTTGTTACCTGAAACCCCTCGCATCACTGGGGCTTTTACATAGTAATTGCGATATCTGGCCCTTATTTACAGCCTGATATTGCCCTTGCCCGTGTGAAACTAGCCTAAGGAAAAAATAATTTTTTCCTTTCAGCCATGTTTTCAGCTTTAAAAAATGTTCTATCCATGCATTATCAGTCCACGTTTCCATTTCATTGTAAACTTTAGGCTTGACGAGTTGTGAAGCTTTCAATTTTAAAATAGTTTATTTTCAGTAAAAGTGGACTTTTCCGGAGTCCTTCAATTTCCATGCAGCAATTTTCCTTAGCAAGTGGACGAGAGTTGTTCAAATCTCATCCACTTTGCTTCTACTCTGTTTAATTACAGATTTTCTGTGTCCCGATCTGCAGCATATCTGCCCCACGTTGACATCCCCTCAGGCTGAGCTGAACAAATCCCAAAAGCTAGGGAGCCGGTGTGCCTAGAAATGTGCCGTGAAATAGTTTGTGTGTAACTGATGTCCTACACCTACAGCAAGCATCATCAAACCGGTACTCCATTCATTCACTTAGCAGCTAGAGGTAGTTTGTATCCCTCCTGTAAGTGGCAGGTTATCATGAAGTCTTTGCTAATTAGGGTTTATATTTGGAAGTAAATCCTATAACGTGCTGTCATATCGTATATATTAAGAACTCCAGACAAGTCCCATACTGTACATAGTTTCCAAAACATTTAACACATTGCTATTCACTGTAAAGCATCCAGTGGAGCAATAAGTGGTTTGAGTATCCATGTGTATACAAACTGCATGAAGTTCAATTAGCTTTAAATCTCCCTCCGGGTTATTGATTAGATACCAAAAAATGTAACTTTGTTGAAATGTTAAATTGTAGACCGTTTTAGACAAGTAACAATGCTGCTATTGACTAGAGTGAAATGTGAAGTGGTACTATGGATTGTGTGACACTATGAAAAGAAGTCTAATGGGACTGAAATTGGTAAAGCCTGTGGTCCTTGCATGACTTATTTTGATGACATTGATCTAAGGGTAGATTCTGTGGACATGTTTACCAGAGTGGGCATTGATTTTCATTTTTCTCTTGTTTGTGCAGCTTTTTTCTGCAATACTTTTTAAATAAGAAATGTGACAAACCATATTTAGTGATAATGCTTTTTCCCAAATATGAGTTGCCTTTTGGAAAAGTTTACTAGCTGCCTTTTAATTGGAAGGAAAGGTTATACCTGTAAATTAGATCATTTCACATAAGAGCTTGCTTCTAGTCTTTCCTTGTGCAACTGAGAGGCCCCATTCACAACTATTCTTGGGGCTCCTGCACATTTCCGTTTTTTGACTTCATTCTTGGAGCCGAACAATGAAAATGCCAGCTCCAAACAGAATCATAGAATGGTAGAGTTAGAAGGGACCTCCAGGGTCATCGGGTCCAACCCCCCTGCTCAGTGCAGATTCACTAAATCATCCCAGAGAGATATTGGTCCAGCCTTTGTTTGAACACTTGCATTGAAGGAGAACTCACCACCTACCGTGGTAACCTGTTCCACTCATTGATCACCCTCACAGTCAGAAAGATTTTTATAATATCTAATTTGTGTCTCCTCCCTTTCAGTTTCATCCCATTGCTTCTAGTCTTTCCTTGTGCAAATGAGAATAGGGATGATCTCTCTGCACTGTGACAGCCCTTCAGATATTTGTAGACCACTATTAAGTCTCCTTCTGACCTTCTTTTTTGCAAGCTAAACATTCCCTGATCCTTTAACCATTCCCTATAAGACATAATTTGTGGACCGCTCACATCTTGGTAACTCTTCACTGAACTCGCTCTAGTTTGTCGGTCTTTTTTTAAAATAGGGTGCCCAGAAGTGGACACAGTATTCCAGATGAGGGCTGACTAAAGACGAGTAGAGGGGTATAATGACCTCCCATGATCTAGACTCGATGCTTCTCTTAATACATCCCAGAATTGTGTTTGCCTTTTTGGCTGCTGCATCACATAGTTCACTCATGTTCAGTCTATGAACTATTAGTATACACAAGTATTTCACATGTGCTGCTTCTTAGCCCAATTCCTCCCATTCTGTATGTGCTTTTATGATTTTTCTTGCCCAGATGTAGGACTTTGCATTTGTCCTTGTTAAATACCATTGTTAGTCGCCGCCCACTGTTCAAGCTGTACTAGATCTTTTTGAATACTCTCTCTCTCTTCCCTAGTGTTAGCTATCTCTCCTAGCTTTGTGTCGTCAGCAAATTTGATCAGTTGCCAATTAATTCCCTCCACCAGATCATTTTTAAAAATGTTGAACAACACTGGGCCTAGGACAGAGCCTTGTGGTGGCCCACTTGATACATTCTTCCACTTGGATGCGCAGCCATTTATGACTACTCTTTCAGTATGATCACTCAGCCAGTTGTGAACCGACCTAACAGTTGCCCTGTCAATCCCATATTTGATCATTTTTTTCAATAAGTATGGTATGAGATACTTTGTCAAATGCTTTACTAAAGTTAAGATATACTATATTCACCACATTTCCCTAATCAACCCAGTCAGTGACTCTGTCACAGAAGAACATTAGATTCATCTGGCATGACTTGTTTGTTACAAGCCCATGCTGGCTCTGGTTTATTACTCCATTTTTATCCAAGTACTTGCATACATGCTGTTTAATAATTTGTTTAAAGATCTTTCCCGGTATAGAAGTCAGGCTCACAGGCCTATAGTTTCCTGGATCCACCTTCTTCCCTTTCTTGAAGATTGGAAAAGGGCAAATGTTGTCCCTGTCTTCTGGGACCTCTCCTGTTCTATAGGAATTTTCAAAGATTATGGCGAGTGATTAAGCAGTTACCTCCGCTGCTTCCTTTAGTATTCTAGGATGTAATTCATCTGGACCTTGAGACTTGAATACATTTAAGTTAGCTAAGTGTTCCCTCACCCTCTCTTTGCTTATAGATGATAGCCTGCATTCTTTTATTCCCCCAATAGCACAGGGAAGATCAGCTGATGTTCTATCTACTTTCTGAGAGAAAACAGATACAAAATATAAATTTAAAAGCTCGGCCTTCTTAACATCATTCTTAACCAATTCACCATTTTCATCTTGTAGGCATCCAATAGCATCTTTGACTTTTCTTTTGCTTTTGACATACCCCCCTAATTCTTTTTTATTGCTTTTGGCCTCTGTTGCAAGCCTCAATTCATTATTAGCTTTAGCTTTTCTGACACTTGCCCTACAGTTTTCTGCAGACCATATTATATTCTTCTTTAGATATTCCCTCCTCTTTCCATTTGATAAACATATTTTTCTTCGTTTTCACCATGTGTGCAAGTTCTGTGTTCATTCTGGTATGTTTAAATGCTTCCCATTTTTCCTTCTTTTAGGGATTGTTAACGATTGTGCTTTGAGAATCTCATTTTGCAATATTTCCCAACCTTCTTGGACATTTCTGTCCTTAAGA
This sequence comes from Eleutherodactylus coqui, assembly GCF_035609145.1. Lineage (NCBI taxonomy): Eukaryota > Metazoa > Chordata > Amphibia > Anura > Eleutherodactylidae > Eleutherodactylus > Eleutherodactylus coqui. Next base: position 168,310,133 of record NC_089838.1, on the reverse strand, counting down.
ACATCAAGCCATTGGATTCTTCCTACCCTCTTTCTGAGTTCATTAAAATCTGCCTTTCTAATATCCAACCTTGAGGTCTGAGTTTTCTCAGGTCTTTCTCCCCTTTTTATCCGACATTCAAGGATAGAATGATCTCTGCTGCCAAAGGACCCAGCCACCCTTACTTCCTCAACCATTCCCTCCCTGTTGGTAAGAATTAGGTCCAAGATAGCAGATCCCCTTGTGTTCTCTTCTACCTTTTCGAAGCTAAAGTTGTCAGCAAGAGCGGATAAAAATTTGTTGGATCCATTACTTTTACCTGAGAGATTCCCAACAAATGTCTGGATAGTTAAAATCTCCCATAATCACTATGTCATGCTTTTTTGAGAGCTTGGCCATCTGATGTAGAAAGAGTTCATCAATATCTTCTGCTTGTCCAGGCAGCCTATAGTAAATGCTTACAATGGTGTCCTTTCTGTTCTCTCCTTTTATTCTTAACCAAACAGTTTCTACAGAACTACCACTATAAATTATGGCTCCTAGAATGCAACGATGAAAACCAATGAAAAATGCGTTGGTAATGAAGGTGTAAAAAGTCTTTGTCAGGTTCTAAAGTATGTGCTGGTTGTGAGGACATGAGGAATCTGCTGTAGTTGCTACTAGGGTACTGCTCAAGAGACTGAAGTCTCTCACATATTTTTTTTTTAAACGCGATTAATGCAGCGTTTTGAACGCCACGGTATAGCGCTCCCATTGAAATCAATGGGGCTCCGTAGACCTGAGTTCAATCGCAGCACTGGACAGCGCTTTCCAGTGCAGCAATTTTCAAGCGCTGTATGCTTTATCTTTCGCTGTTTAGTGGACCTAAATCATCAATCACAATGATGAGATGCACTAGAACACGCTGTTGGCCACATTGAGCTGCGGACAAAAACAAAAGGTAAAATGTGTGAGAGAGGCCTGGTGGTGTGGAAAGCGAGCACCAGACCTGGATGCCAGGAGTACACAACAATTAAATATAAATCACATGATAGGAGTGTTTACTAAAAAATAATCAGAGAAATAAAAGCTCTTTCTACAGTTGGAAGAATCATAGATTACCTGAGAAGTGAGAATGAAATCTTTTACCATTTCTCTTACTAGGGGCTGTGAATGACCTCTGGTTTAACTTTAAATGCTTTCACAGTTGATTTGTGCTGCTTTAAGCTCATCAAAGATTGTAACATTCTTAAGTGTGTAGATCTGAAACCAATCTAAGGTCTTATTTTTTGTGTAGAAGAATATCTCTTTTACTTATAAAGTAACATTATTACATCTGGGCATTGCAATCAGGACATTTTTGTTGTAATGAAAAACTATGAAATTGTCAAAACATTCAAACATTGTCCACCCCCATGCAGATCCACTTGTTACACTGAATAATCTTCTTGAGCATGTATATATATATATATATATATATATATATATATATATATATATATATATATATATATATATATATATACTAGCTGGTATGACTGGCTTCGGCTGTGTTAATTTAGTACAGGTGTTTACCCGTTGTTTGCGCAGAAAATCTTATGGAGTTGTGGTTACTTCAGAGGAACCGAGGAACACAATATGTATACACATAGAGGAGCGTTTGATTCTCCTTAGGCTGCATATACCAATGTCCATCTGCAGAATGTGCCATCCCTTCCACACTCCTCACTTTTTACCCTTGAAGATAATGCACCTTTTTATTCAAATTTATTCCCAGACTGCAGGATGGAGCCCCTTCTAAGCCTTAAAGGCATGCTCTATCCCTGCGGTCCATGGCCGCTTCCTTATGTACTTTATAGTCTTTCAGTATATGCATACAGAGGTCAGTTAGATTCTCCTCAGTATATGCACATAGAGGTGAGGTAGAGTCTCCTCAGTATATGCACATATAGGTCAGTTAGATTCTCCTCAGTATATGCACATAGAGGTCAGTTAGTTAGATTCTCCTCAGTATATGCACATAGAGGTCAGTTAGATTCTCCTCAGTATATGCACATAGAGGTGAGGTAGATTCTCCTCCATATATACACATAGAGGTTAGGTAGATTCTCCTCCATATATACACATAGAGGTTAGGTAGAGCCTCCCCCATATATACACATAGAGGTGAGGTAGATTCTCCTCCATATATACACATAGAGGTGAGGTAGATTCTCCTCCATATATACACATAGAGGTGAGGTAGATTCTCCTCAATATATACACATAGAGGTCAGTTAGATTCTCCTCAGTATTTGCACATAGAGGTGAGGTAGATTCTCCTCCATATATACACATAGAGGTGAGGTAGATTCTCCTCCATATATACACATAGAGGTGAGGTAGATTCTCCTCAATATATACACATAGAGGTCAGTTAGATTCTCCTCAGTATATGCACATAGAGGTGAGGTAGATTCTCCTCAATATATACACATAGAGGTTAGGTAGATTCTCCTCCATATATACACATAGAGGTTAGGTAGAGCCTCCCCCATATATACACATAGAGGTGAGGTAGATTCTCCTCCATATATACACATAGAGGTGAGGTAGATTCTCCTCCATATATACACATAGAGGTGAGGTAGATTCTCCTCAGTATATGCACATAGAGGTCAGTTAGATTCTCCTCAGTATATGCACATAGAGGTGAGGTAGATTCTCCTCCATATATACACATAGAGGTTAGGTAGATTCTCCTCCATATATACACATAGAGGTTAGGTAGATTCTCCTCCATATATACACATAGAGGTTAGGTAGAGCCTCCCCCATATATACACATAGAGGTGAGGTAGATTCTCCTCCATATATACACATAGAGGTGAGGTAGATTCTCCTCCATATATACACATAGAGGTGAGGTAGATTCTCCTCAATATATACACATAGAGGTCAGTTAGATTCTCCTCAGTATTTGCACATAGAGGTGAGGTAGATTCTCCTCAATATATACACATAGATGTGTGGTAGATTCTCTTCAGTATACAAATCATTTCCCTAGGCTCTATGGTTTCTGAGAACTATCCCATGTATCACAGATTTTCATAGTTTTTCACACATAGAATTGAATATTGATGTTGCAACCCCTTTACTTTTCATATTTAGGACGTAAATAATCGTAGTGCCAAATTTCAAGTTTGGATTACACCGGGAAGTTAGAGAATTAGTGGCAAGTCAGTCAGTGTTTCGCATGATTGCAGTCACCATCCTACGATGGGCTTTCCACTAATTCCTTTAAGGCATTTAAGCAAGTATACTATAGAATTGCATTATTTACAGTCATAGTTGGGCTTGTTGCCAGCAGGGGGAAATTTAGTATTAGGTCATCAGCATTAAAAATTGGATACCGTACATTCTCCCATAGAATCTTTCAACATATTATCCACTGGCAGCCTGGACCTGTGGTGTTCAGAGTTCGAATGTTATTGGAAGTGTTTGGCTGTGGTTAATGATGGAACATACACCACTTACGTTAACCACTTCAGAACCATTAATTATGCGTGCCAAACCAGCTTGAGAACCATCCAGATTTGTGTGCCGTCTTGCAGAACTGACATATATTTACGCCTAGTCTTCTGCTGCTGTGTCCCCCGAGCAATTCCAACACCCAGATATCAATCTTACAAATAGCCTTTGGTCCTGGTGCTGTTATCGGGACCTAATTGGTTTGGGTCCCAATCCTGTTAACACCATGGCAACCAATTTTGGAACGTATGGGATAAATTGTTGTAGCAACAAATTTTACTGGGTTCTGTGCTGTAAAAAAAAAAAATCCTCGCTCTCCTCATGTGTCCAGTGGGAGTGTGATTGGAGGAGGGAGAAAAAAAAAACAGCACATACATTTGAGTGAACATTATCTTTTAACTCCTGCCTGCCTAACAAAAATTATCAGGCTATTGGTACATGCTCATTATTTTATGTGCCCTGTTGGATGGCACTGCCTGCTCCTGAGCCCAGTACCGTCAGCTGATTCGGGAAGTCATGATTGGTAAACCCTGTACTGTGATGGCAATGGAAAGCGTAATTTCCTCTTCTGCAAAACTCCTGGAGAGAGGACTTCATAAGAAACTGAAATGTAGGTCTTGAGGTTGTATTGCTATATTGGTATCATGCGTAAGACAACGTACACATATTTAGCATCGCATTATACAGGAAATTTTGGGGATTCACTTTTGGGTTAAATATTACAGGTTCAACGACTGCCCTAGACAAGAACATGAAAATGACAGAGCGTATATTTTCCTGTGTCAGCCAATTTATCTCTGCATAAGGAAGACCAAACAAGAAGATAACCACTGTGATTTCAGAAAGCTCTGTGTCCCTCCAAAAAAGCACAAAAAAATATTTGGGTACACAAAAACAGAATTAAGGGCTTATGCCCACGGCCGGGTTGGATTCCGACTGTGAGATCCACGCAGCAGGATGCGAAACGTGCCTCGGCATTGACCTCCCGCTTACCTGTGTGGAGTCTTGTATCTCCGCTCTGCGATGGGCCGGCTGGCGCACAGCTGGCGCATCAGCGATGGAAATAGGACATGCCGTGCGAGTTTTCACGCGGTCAGATCGCGGCTGTCAGCACAGTATTGCATAAACTAATGCAGTCCTATGGCAGCGTGCATAGCGGAAATTCCATGTGGAATTTCGCCGCGGAATTTCCGTCCGTGGGCATGGGGCGTAAGAATTACCTTTAAAATTCAGCATTCCAGTATATGAAATTCTGCTCTGCTAATCAATACCCAAACCACCCTAGATATGAAAAGCTTAAAAGGTCTGTATCATCAAAACAATCAGTCAGTATGCCCTACTGAGTACGTGGGTGTCAAGATGTCATTGAAATAGTTCTTTGTTGGAGACTTCTCTCTCTGGGCCTGAACAGACCGTACATGTATGTGCATGCAATGTTGGATTTCCCCTGAGGTACCTGCTGCAGGGGGTTACAAAAGCCAAACAAACCCAATTGGCTGATTGGTGGATGTAAAATGTTTACGCACCCCATGTAAAAATGTTCTGTTTTTTATGTTTCATTTCAGATTTATTTTCACCTTCATTGTGACTCATTATCTGTACTATTCCATTGAAAAATAAAAAATAACAAAACTAAAATATTGTAGTTGCCCAAGTGTGAACACCCTCTTATATTTGGGGACGTGGTTGTGCTCAAAATTAACCAATCACATTTAAAATCATGTTAAATAGTAGTTAGTGCACAGCCGCCATTATGTAAAGGGATTCTGATTTACCCCATATAAAGTTCAGCTGTTCTAGTAGGATTTTCCTGACAGTCTCTCAGTTGTATTTTTCAGCTTAAGCCATGGTCCATAAAGCCCCAGTACCAGCAGCAGCCAAACAGCCCCAAAGCATAGGGCAAGCTTCACATGGGCGACAATTGTGCGATTTTTCTCACGATGCGTCAGTGCTACGAATTGCATGTATGTGAAGCCCTTTCTTTCTATAGGTTCTTTCACATTAGCGTTGTTTGGTAGGCTGCTACATTGCGAGAGAAACAAATCACGGGTTGCTGAATATTGCCACGATTTGCAAGGTTTTGTTGCCCATGTTTCCCTTTGGACTCTTCCATTGTGTTGCATCGCACTAAAACGCGGTTTTCACGGGGGGCGATGCAGCTTTTACAGTAGGAAACCCTACTATTTCCCCTAAAATAAGCCCTTGCTGCGTCATAAAAAAAAAAATAAACAATACATCACCTAAGAGGTGTTTGTCTTGCTCCGCTGCACGTCTCCTCTGTATCTCTGGCGTTTGTTTGAACTCCTCCGGCAAAGCTTCCTGGTCAGGAAGTGTTGACTCTGATTGGCTGAACTGTGGCGCTCGAGAACCAATCAGAAACAGCACTTGATAAACCAATCACAGCCATTCATTGATTGACTGAGCCACAGCGCTCAAGAACCAATTAGAGGCAGCTAGGACCTATTTTTCAGGTAGGGCTTATATTCTAAGCCCCTCCTATCACTCCCCCCCCCCCCCCCCCGAAAATCCCGGCAAAAGAGCACTACAAAGTGACACAAAATTGCGATATTGCCGTGATGAAATGCACAGAACACAGATGCGACATCGCTGCAATTTTCTCCCGGCGATATCGCTGTTGCCCGTGTGGAAGGGGCCTGATGCAACCTGAAGCAGATATGTGATTTTGTTTCTGAGGTTGAATCCTCAGCAGATAGAAAGGGCTTGGTCTGAAGGACAGTACAGAATCAAAGTTTATTCCAAGGCAGTACACTTGTGAGACTTGGGAATGTGTTCGTACTATTAACTGACACTGATTTATTCTGGACTAGGAATTGAAAGGGGAAAGATGATGAATTTAGCTTTCTCCATGTTGAGTTTTAGGAAGCAAGGGAAGGCGATGACTGACAGACACTCTGAGTAGGAAAGAAGGTACATTTGAGCATCATCAATCTAAAAATGATATTGAATGCAACCATATTTTATGAGATGTGCCAAATGTTAAGATGTACTGAGAAGAACAGGATTGTCAGAAGAGAGCCTTGAGGGATGCCAATAAAGGGAGGTCGAGGAGGAGGTAGCGTGTGAATGGGAGACACTAAATGCTCAGTTGGTGAGGTACGTGAAGATGCAGGAGAGAGGCAAGTCTTTGATGCCAAGGAACTAAAGGATTTTTAATAAGTTGACTGTATCAAAGGACAGGTCTACATTAGTAAAAATTGTACAAAGTGTTGTGCTACTCTTTTTATTAACATGCTGTTAGTGACTTTGGTCAGGGCAGTTTCAGTGCAATGGTGGTATCAGAAATCACATTGTAGCCGGTCAGTTTGGACATGTTGTTCAAGGAATTTTGAGGCAAAGAGGGGGGTAGTGAGATGCAGCGGTTGTTGTACAGAGTGGATAGATGGCTCAAGAGATGGCTACCATGCTGAGTGTCATGATTAGATGTTTAAACAAAAGATTGATGGCAGTACAAGAACCAGGCATAGTAACCAGGGTTAAGGCAGAAGTAGGGATGTAGAATAGAATTTGAAATGGAGGATTTTGACTGCATGGTCTTGTTGGAGAATGAAAGCAACAGATAAAATGGGGAGAAGTGATTGCAAGGCATCCAAATGATTTATGACTTCCCACGAATCCAATATGACTTTGTGCTGGCAGGTATTAAGCTGATCCACTTGCTGGACCAGTTCATAGGCATCTATAGTGGATGTGGCAATGCCATTAGAAACCATACCCTGGTGATTTTGCTACAGTAATATACTTGAATGTGGCTTTTCTGAGTCACTATCTGATGCAGGCTAGACTAGGGTGTGGTGTCTACAGAATTCCCTGGTTTTCACACTTAGCCCTTGCAAGAAAGGGTGCTAAGGTTCAACACCATGAGTAGTAATATAAAAAAGCATGGTCTCTAAAGGTCAAGGTATGAGCATAACAGAGATTCAGTATCTATAGTAGTACTACTGTGTTTCCCTGAAAAATAAGCCCTACCCTGATTTTTTCTTCTTCTTGAAGAGGGGGTGTGTTTGGAATATAAGCCCTACCCTGAAAATAAGTCTTAGCTACACTACATGACAAAAAAGCAATACATTACCCAGCAGGCGCTGTCCAAGTCCCCCTCACTAGTCTCTGCAGTTCCGGCAGGCTTCCTTGCAGTTCTCAGTTGCCGACAGAAGATCACTTGCTGGTAATGGGGATTGTAAACCCCGCCTCTAGCAAGCGCTTGCTCTGATTGGCACTCTAGCGCAGAGGCTCAGCCAAATCACTGCAGCGCTTGATGAACCAATCACAGCCATCGCTTTGAATGGGTCTTATTTTCAGGGAAACGCGCATATGTACCAGGCATAATACCCAAAGAACAAGGCAGAAGTATAGCAGTAAACAATGCCAAGGTCAGAAACGGGATCAATCAATAGCAATCTGAACTCACTAGTAAAAAGGGGTCATGAAGGGCAGAACCTTGATCACCACAATGAATAAGAGACCTGGATATGTTTAAATAGCCAAGGAGAAGCATAATGTTCCAAAGCAAAAAGGCAGAGAACCAGAAACGGATGACTGAGAAACAAAGCACTGCTTTGCTGCATCAGTAGAGCCACGGTTGGTCTGAACCAGTAGGACTGCAGCAGACACCAAGCATAGGAGCAGGAAGATCAGCAGATATGGTCATTGGGAGGATCAGCGACTGGGGTAAATGCTGTTGTAGGGCAAATTAAGGTATGGGACTAGGTCAAGAGTGAAAGGGGATCAGGTGGGATTTGGAGAGTTAGGGGCAAATCTTTCATCAGTTAACGTGGTGAAGTGGGGTATGCAGAATGGGACTAGGCGGTTGTGTAGGTGAGTCATGGGAACTGTAGGTTAAATCTGTTTCTGATGGCTTACATTTTTTCTGTTTGCAGAACATGGTAAAGTCTTGATCTGAGATGAGAAATGTAGACTGGGGGCACAAGGAAATTGATTGGAGATCTTTTAAATGTAAACTTGACAATACTCTTGAATCCTTAAAGGGGTTGTCCCGCGCCGAAACGGGTTTTTTTTTTTTCAATAGCCCCCCCATTCGGCGCGAGACAAACCCGATGCAGGGATAAAAAAAAAAAACGGGTAGTACTTACCCGAATCCCCGCGCTCCGGTGACTTCTTACTTACCTTGTGAAGATGGCCGCCGGGATCTTCACCCTCGGTGGACCGCAGGTCTTCTGTGCGGTCCATTGCCGATTCCAGCCTCCTGATTGGCTGGAATCGGCACACGTGACGGGGCGGAGCTACGAGGAGCCGCTCTCCGGCACGAGCGGCCCCATTCAGAAGGGAGAAGACCGGACTGCGCAAGTGCGTCTAATCGGGCGATTAGACGCTGAAGATTAGACGGCACCATGGAGACGGGGACGCCAGCAACAGAACAGGTAAGTGAATAACTTCTGTATGGCTCATAATTAATGCACAATGTACATTACAAAGTTCATTAATATGGCCATACAGAAGTGTATAACCCCACTTTGTTTCGCGGGACAACCCCTTTAACTTTTTGTAGTCCTTTTCTGCAGTACCTTATGCTTTAGATTTCTGATTGCTTCAGTTGCTGACTTAAGAAACTCTCTGCCTATCAAGAGTTCCTTCACACTTGCGATCGAGATAGTGCTGCGTTTTTTTTTTCATTTTAACACAAATGTCCATAGGACTTTCTAATGTTAAAAACGCATCGCACAAAAAAAGGAAGTTTGTGCTTTGCGCTTTATTTTTTTTGTCTGATGCATTTTTAACATTAGAAAGTCTTATTGACATTTGCATTAAAAAAACACAGCAATATCGCAAGTGTGAAGGCACCCTCCGAGTCTAAAAGCCAGGTTCTGGGCACCCAAGCATTTCTATTACTACTGGATATCCCGAGTCTCCTGGCGGTCCCCCTGGCTCTCAGGACCATTCAGGACCCGACAGAACTTTGAGAGATCACATGGTGGCATGATAGTATGTATACACTTAATTCAAGGACTGTTAGGACTGTTGCTTGCAGTTCTTACTGTCTGTTTATTCTGCTAGAAGTTTAACTTGGAGTAATATTTTTAATTTATAGCAGTAATTTGTCGTGGTGCAGTAGTTTTCATTGTCCTCTTTGCGTTTTGTAGTTTAACCAAGACTCTTCAGAAGACTCCAACAACACCTGCAAAATTGAAAAAAGTCACTACTTTCCAAGAATTTGAAAGTAACACCAGCGATGCTTGGGATGTTGGAGAGGATGATGATGAACTTTTGGCGATGGCAGCAGAAAATTTAAATACTGAGGTAGTTATGGAAACTGCAAACAAAGTGATTCAAAACCACACAAAACTACAAGAACAGAACAAATTTCAAGAGTCCCAACAATTGGAGGACAGACCTGTGAGCTTTGAAGAGCTGCCATCCTTTAATAACAGCGACAGTAAAATAGTAAAATCGGCCAGTGAAAGTCAGATTCCTAATCCATCTGGTATGTACATTTCTTTGCATTACTTGGTGGGTCTTTGAGTATTTAAGGTGAAGCTTTGAACAGATGAACATTGGAGAATGTGCAAAACCTTTATATTATTTTACAGCATTTGTCACTTTATGTAATGGACATTGTTACATAGTTGTCTTAATCTTTGCTGAACTATATCTATAAAGGCTGTAAGCAGTAGTATTGACTGGTTACAGTTCTGACCTCTCGTATTCAAGGGGTTTTCTGGGACGAAAAGAAAAATTGAGGATAAGGAATTGTGTAATTAAAATAAATAATCCATACTCTCCTGCTTATGTGGCCCACCATCCAATGCTGGGGCCCTGGTCCATGCTGCTTAGATGCCGGAAGAAGGCATGACCGTCATGTGCTGCTCGTTGTGCATGTAAGCGTTCAGCCAATCACCAGCTTCCATTGTTACGTGCTGTTCATGGCAAATCACCGCTGAAACCTATGATGATTGGCTGAGCGCTCACATGCACAGAGTGGCACATGACCACTGTATCACCTTCTGAAATTGGAGTGACAGGGACTAGAACTCCTTTACTGGGTGGGGGGTGGTGCATAAGAAGGGGAGTATGGATTATTTTTTTAATTTACAACATTCTCTGCCCCCCACCCCTGCCAAAAAAACAAGTCCTGCAAAGCCCCTTTTAATGCTGCATATATTGTTTTATGACCGCATTCTCCCCAAAAAAGATGAAAAAATTGCTTTGCAATTCTTTGGGTGCACAATACTTGAAGCATCCGTTACATAATAGGAGCAGCTATGACATATGTACACTTTGTATTAACAATTTGGTTAACTTCACAGCTTCTGCTGCTTTGAGCAATGTAATGGTTTTCTTGTACTGGTATTATAATAGTTTAAAGTCCATTTCATGCACTAATTACTTGCAAGCACTGAGGTAATATAATTGTTTTTTACCACAGGCTGTAATTACAGGCAACTTTTAAACCACATTTCTCTAAGGATCACAGCCTAAAAACAAAGCACTCAGTACATTGTATTAAATATTGTCTGTTCCTTGAATGCGGTAAAATGTAGTTTATTTTCTAGAAATTATAGTAGTTGTATGGGATTAGGAAAACCTGAAACTGCGCTATGCTTGCCCAAAGGCTGCTGCTGGATTTGCACCTTGGCGCCTTTAAAATGAGTGAGGCTGAATGGTAATTCCAGATGCAGCCTACCGAATTGACGCCCATACGAGGCCGTAGCCTTTTTTTATTATCCTTCCGATGACCTCTGTATAATGACTTATTTTTTGTGTGGAAAGTTGTATTTTATAGACACAATAGTCTTGATTTAAAATCTCCAATCGTTAGGTTCTACCTCTCCATTGTAGACCAATGTATCTCCATGGGTAGACTTCAAACCTGTGTGTAGTCTGAACCTGCAGTCATGTGATACTCCCTTTCACCTGCCTTCTTTTCTTTGAACATGCTGCTCGTTAACCTTCGGCCATGTAGTGTAACACAGGGGTCCCCAACTCCAGTCCTCAGGGACCACCAACAGGTCATGTTTTCAGTATATCCTATGGTAAAAACACCTGCAGCAATGTCGGAGGAATTCACAATAATTACATCACCTGTGCAACACTGAGGAGAACCTGAAAACATGACCTGTTGGTGGTCCCTGAAGACTGGAGTTGGGGAACACTGGTGTAACACACTGTTGCGGGTCAGAATGCACCGAATGCCCTTGTCATCTGTAGGCATGGAAATACGTGGGTTTGCTTAGTAGCTGTAGACCCCAAATAGGGAAAGTTTTAAATGTGACTACCGTATATTCCGGCGTATAAGGCAACTGGGCATATAAGACGAACCCCAACTGTCGACTTATACGCCGGGAATACAGTGTAGGGAAAAAAAAACAATACTCACCTCCTGCGGCGTTCTGCTGCAGGCTGTCGCTCTCTCCTCCTCGCCAACAGAGCATTGCTTTCTGGATGCGGGGCTTGAAATCCCCGCCTCCAGAAAACTAATGCTGTGATTGGCTAACTCAGGCGGCGTCAGCCAATGAAAGCTGGCGCTGCGTTAGCCAATCACAGCCATTCAATGACATCATTCAATGGCTGGGATTGGCTAACTCAGGCGGCGTCAGCCAATGAAAGCTGGCGCTGCGTTAGCCAGTCACAGCCATTCAATGATGTCATTATATAGCTGTAATTGGCTAAAGCAGCGCCAGCTTTCATTGACTGACTGGCTGACGCCCGCCTGAGTTGGCCAATCACAGCATTAGCTTTCTGGAGGCGGGGATTTCAGCAGCGCCGCAGAACGCCACGGGAGGTGAGTATTGTTTTTTTTTGTACAGCTTAAACCCGGCATATAAGACGATCCCCGACTTTGGAGAAGATTCTCTGGGGTTAAAAGGTTGTCTTATACGCCGGTATTTGCGGTACTTGGTGAGTTGCTTCAGTTTTCATTTTGATTTAACTTTTTTGTTCTTGCAAACATGTCTCTATAAAGCTGCCTGTTCACAGGAGTTGCGATATCCCGCAGCGGCTCTCCACTGCGGGAGCCGCTGCCGGGGAGCAGGAGCCGGCTGACTGATCTCCATGGTGAGCCTATCTGACAGATTGGCTCACCGCAGAGAATTGCAGCAATTTGCAGCATGCTGCGCTTTGCTGCCCGCGAGCGGAGGATCGCTATGACTCTTCGCTCATGTACAGGGGGCTGCGCTTTTCATAGCAACGCTATGAAAAGCGTTCACTGCGTTCCCCGTGGCCGGATTATTGCCGCAGGGAACGCAGTGCAAAATTGCCCGTGGACAGGCAGCTTAAGGCTGCCTGCACACGGTCTGCTCAGATTCCGCATGCAGAATCCAACCCTGTGCCCCGCCGGTGACCCCTGCATACCTGTCCAGCGTCTTCTATTCTGTTCTGCGGATGTGCCGACCGGTGCACATGTGCAGTACAGAATACGCCGCGCTGTCGCTAAGCAATGATGCAGATCCCACAAGCTTTCCGCAATGATTGCGGAAGGGCCACAGGATGGACGGCTTCCATTGAGTTCAATGGAAGCTGTCTGTGCGGAGCCCGCACAAAATTGTAGCATGTGATTTCCACTTGTGGACATGAAAATCACGTATTGCCATTGCATGTTATGGGCGGTATTTGCTGTGGAAACCCGGAGGTGCAAGCCCACGCCGGATTCCGTAGTGCATTTCCGCCTGTGTGCAGGTGGACTTAGTTATAAATGATTGATTGCCGTCATAACAAAAAGGACAAAACATAAATAAATACATATTTATAGAGTATAATATTACTTTTCCCCTCCACTCAGCATCTGTCCTAACCCAGATGTAAGGAGTAGATAAGATCAAAATAACATTTCATCTGGATCAGCAGCATCCATACCTCCTGTTTTGGCTTATCTACTTGTGACATTTCCGAGGCGTTGTACCCATCTGTCCCAGGAGGGGCAGCAGCTGCCACAGGTGATCTATTGGTGTTGTGTTCACCAGGTGCTGCAGCACATACTCTTATCTTGGTGTATTACACACTATGTAGTGCTCTTTCCTCTTTCTCTAGTGGTCCTAACCCAGATATAAACATGCTATGGCATATGGAGTAAGAAATGGTCCAATGCTTTCTAAATGTGCTCCATTATGCTGACTAGTGGGTGGGAATGATGTATGTTTCTCTATGGGCATAAATACCCACATTCTAGAATTAGCTCTAAGTAAAGTATTCGGACCCTGTTAGTTACTATGGCAGCTTTTTATTTTGATTTTTTTAAAATCTATAGTAAAAAGACAAAATACATAAATAGACATATCACAGCAGGGAGCATATAGGAAAGTGGTTCTGTTCTTAAAAGCCTTTTGCTAGCGGTCTTGTATTTCCAGAGAACATAGATAAATTAAATGTATAAAATGATGTTTTTCATGTTGGTGTTTTAAAAAAAAAAAAAAAAGTAAACTGGACATGAGTAGACTTAAACTGAATCTTGCTTTTTGCTGCTCTCTTTAAAAGAGTTTTCCAGGGCTAAACTATTGATCTCAGCATAGGTCATCAGTAGTTGATCAGAGGGGAAGGTCTGCTGTTTGGGATCCCTGCTGATTAGCTGATTGAAGTGACAACAGCACTGTGCTTAGTACCATGGTCCATAGTAGGCACAGAGCCGCACATTGTAGAGCAGTTCAGCCCTATTCACTTGATGGAACTGAGCTGTTCTCGGGTCATTTGACTGATGAACATGATGCCACCGGCCTGAGAAGAGGCCACAGCTCTAACCCAAGCACCGTGGCTTCTTCAATCAGCTGATCTGCAGGGGTCCCTATACTGAGGGTAGGTCATCAATAAAGAGGTTTTACCACCATAAGCTTTGATGGCATGTTGATCAGATATGCCATCAGCTGCGGGTTTACCCACTGGAATCCCACTCCTTTAGCATATTTCTAATACTGTGCCTATTTCATCTAGTGTTATATCAAATTTACTATGCTTTTTTTGTGATTTGTAGTGTAACAACATTGAATGATGGTGATTTCATTTGGCTTAAAAAATAAAAAAAAAAAAAAAAAGTATCTCACTGTCAAAATTAAATCTGTACATAATATATCTTCATTATAAGTAAACACAAAATTGATTCACAGGTATTCACATCCTTTAAATTATTTAATAGATGCCAGGTACTTATGAAGTATGTACGCGTGCTGTACGCATGCTGGATATGACATGAATGGACGGATTTTCATTCATGTATAACCAATTTTGTAAATGAAAATGATGTCCTATGGGCTGTATACCACTATCTTGCACTTGTGCATGAGCCATCCAAAAAATAGAAATTCACTTTTGCTTAATTTTGCCATGTAACATTGTAAGTTTTGGTAGTTCAAGTTCCTAACATATAAGAACATATGCTGAAAAAATGCCATTTTGGTTAACGTTCGGTAAATCTCACTGAAAGTGGGCTTGCACACTCAGAACTTGTGCTTTGGAATTAACCTTTTCATGCAATCCAATCTAAATAAATGTCAGGTTACACAAAGTTAGATAACACCAATCACAGCTGTTAATTATTTAAATGCCGTGGTCAGTTCAGACTGTGGTATTTAATGACCCAACAGAAGGCGGGGGGGGGGGGGGGGTGTTCCTGTGTTTCCCCAACGGCCTCCCGCAATAAGACTGTTGGGTGTCATGGCAGATTGGATCCATGTGAATGCTCCCAGGGCTGGTTTGTACACTTTGGCAAAAAAAAAAATCAAGCACCTAGAAAACATTGTAGTTTTGCTGCAAAACTCTGCATACAGTTACATCTCAGGCTGATATACAAATGCTTAGAGTTGTGGTGATTAGAAGAACAGTCTTGCCACCCAAGGCCCTAGAAGTGGTTCCACCCTTGGTCTGTAAAAAGGCCCTCAGAGGCTACAGTGACCTCTTCTTCCGCTTGTGTAGAGCTTGTTGACCACTGGATATGCATCTACAATGCAATCGAAAAGATTTCGCCCAGTTAATGGAGTTTGAGAGGGGCGCATTATTGGAATGTAAGAAGCTGGATGGTCGTCTTGACGAATTATCTGCCACCTGGGCTGTTCTGACCAGACTGTTAGGATGTGTTGGGACCAGTGACTGCATGATGGTATGCACAAAAGGTGACCAGAATCAGGGCACCACCTCAATAGATCACCAGTAGAGAGGATCTATTTATTGTCTGACAAGCACGAGCAACTCCAACAGTTTCGTTGTTCACCCTTCAGAGACAGGTGGCACCATTGTTACAGGCCCCTGTGTCTGTCGGAACCATTTCCAGGCATTTGTCTAAAACATATTTGGTTGCACGGCGCCCAATATATGTACTGCCTTCCACACCCACCGACAGTTACCCACACTTGCAGTTGCCGTAAACAACGGAACTGGACTGCTACCAAGTGTAACCCGATTGTCTTCAGTGATGACGCCAGCGACGCCCATTTTTTGATTCTGAAAACCTAAAGGTCAGCGCCTCAATCCTGCCTTTGCTGTGAAACTGCATTTTGCCCCTCTGCTGGTGTGGTAGTCTGTTGGGCCATCGCATACGACTAGTAGTGGCACGAGGGGCAAAGACAGCTCAGCAATATGTTCAGGACATCCTGCAGCCACATGTGTTCCTCTCATGGCGGCTTCCAAGAGTCATCTTCTGGCAGGGTAATGCTTAGCAGTACTCGTCAAGGGTGTCACAGAAATGCCTCTACAACATTGCCTCACTTACATGGCCTGCCAGTATCCAGATTTATCACAAATAGAAGATGTATGGGGTCATGCGGGATGCCATCTTCGACAGCCGCATGTTTGCACAATCTTGAGGCTCAGTTACGGCAAATGTTCTCTGATATGAAACAGGATACCACACAGAACTTGTATGCCTTCATGCCTGCCCCCATTTAACATCTTGTATCCAAGCTAGAGGCGGTACAACAGGGTACTAGAGCCTCCCTTCAAGTGTTCCGTTTTTTGCAATAAATTTATCAGTTTGCTCTGATATTGTAGTCACTTGGTTATATCAGCAGGTTTTTTTTAACGACAGTATTTCTGCCTATTAAGCCATGCCTGAAGTATTCTGCAGTGAAGTACTACAGTATATAATAAGAGATAAAATGATCGCACGTTCAAGTCCCTGATGGGGAGTTACATGTAATTCTCCCTTTTTTTTTTCAACTAGTGCAAAATATATATATATTTTTTTCAAAGAACATCTATTCCCATTTTTAACAAAGAAATAAAAATAAAACCAAGGGGTAGCGGCTCATTCATAAAAGGCTGATCTATTAAAATTATGCACTATTTATCCATTATGATGATCCCTGTCAGAAAAGAAATGCATGATGGCAGAATTGTGTTTTGGTTTTTTTTTTGTGACCGCATATCTTAGAAAAAGAATGAATAAAAACATTCAAAACATACCCCACAATGGTAAAAATTAAAACTGCAGCTTGCATTGCAAAAACAACAAGCTTTCACAGAGCCCCATCAATAGAAAGATGAAAAAGTTGTTATGGGAGCAATATGTTTTTAATAAACAAATTTGTATTGACCACCAGTTAACACGTTATTTTTATCGCACCATTTATGCTGCAAAAATGCGCCCCGAAAAATGGCGCAATTGTATTCTTTCCATTTCACTGCATTTAAAAATTAATAAATGCAAATTTCAGTATATTATATGGTATATTAAGCGGTAACATTTTTAAAAATACAACTCCTACCGCAAAAAAACACATTTACGTTGTTACATCGGCAGAAAAATGTTACGTTTTTAGTTTTTTTCTTCCTGCTTTCAAAAATTCACAAGTGCAAAAATAAACTCTATGGTCCTAAAAGTGTTAAAACAATTATTCTAAACGAACAGAACTTCCTTGCTCCTTTTCTTTGCTATTGCTTTATGTCTGGCATTTCATACAGCACATGATGTATGCAGTAAGCCGGGCCTTTGACAGTTTTGCTTATCTTGATCATTTGCTGCTTATGGCACTTCTTATATGGTTTTGAAGTTTTCACACTCTTTAGCTGTCTGTGTTGATTTATTGTGAATGTCTAGAAATTAGCAGAGGGCAGATTCGCACATCTTCAAATTTTCTCAGGTTTAGTCATAAACATTTATATCTTGAACCTGGAGATTTGATGGCATGCATATCAAAACATTTTTTTTCTCTTGGATGATGCAATTAGGTGTCCGTTCACATAAGATTAACTTTTAGCTTGTGAATATAAATAGAATATTCCCAACTTCACAGCACAAACACTGACACACAATTCCTGTAAAGGAAAAAACGTAATGTGAAGACTGGGGAACTAATAGCCGCCAGTTAACCTTTGAAAGAATTGCTATGCTGCATGTCTTCTTTTTCGTTTGTGAGATGGCCAGAAATACTTTTTTGTTTTGACAAATTTTGAAAGCTCTACAAATATATAAAATAAGCATTTCAGTTGGCCATTTTTTTTTCTGGATAAAACAAGTAAGAGGCATTTTTGTAAAGAGAATTTTCAGCCATAAAATGTTCCAAATTTTGTTTGAGAGCCAAAAGTTTGTTTTTTTTTCTCTTTCTTTATCTTCTATAAGGCTGGGTTCACACTGGGCGTATTCCCGCTGGAAATCCCGCGGTTTGTCCGCAGCAAAAACCGCGAGATTTCCGCCGGGAGAACCGCCGCGGAAAAATCTGCGGCGGCTTTGAAGCGGCCCGGCCGCTCGCTTTTCCGTTGCGGCCGGCGCTCCCATAGAGCAGAGCGCGACGAAAGTAAACCATAAATAGACATGCTGCATCTTTTGCAACAGCGGCTGCGGCGACCGCAGCTGCGGTTTCAGCCGGACTTACCGCAGCGGATTGGCCGTCCCATGTGGACGAGATTTCTGAGAAATTTCGTCCACATGGCTGGCTAATCCCGAAATTCCGTGCGGCAAATCCGCCCTGTGTGAACCCAGCCTTACAATGGCGATATTGTGTAGGTTGTTGCAAAAGTAACGTAAGGATAAGCAGACATATTTTTTTGTCCCTTTTCAAGTAGCTACTCAGCATCTGGTTTACTGCTAGTGTGTATCTCAAAAACAGACCCTTCTTAAATAGAAGCTGGCTTGGTGATCAGCTAATAATCACACATTTGGTTTCTCTATCCCCAGGCAATTAGTTGTTACCACCACAAAAAGGACCTCGTGTGGCGCCGAGTGTTAAGGTAGCAGAAATGCAAGTCCTAAGCTCTCGCTCATGGAGGTTGCTGGTTCAATCCCTGTTTGGTTCAGGTAGTCGGCTCAAGGTTTACTCAGCCTTCCTTTTTCCTTCCAAGGTCGGTAAAATGAGTACCCAGCTTGCTGGGGGGGTAAAGATGACTGGGAAAGACAATGGCAAACCACCCCACAAAAACAGTCTGCCAAGAAAACGTCATAGACTAGGACTGAGTATTGGAACCCTATCTTTTAACCTCAATGTGCTCTAAAGGGGTATAAAAAAAGGGGTAGTTGTGTGTTTTTTTAGTGGTCAGCTTCCCACATTAAAGGGTTGTCACACTTTTAGATGCTTTGCTGCAGGAAGAAAACTGCTCCGTACGTTGCTTGCTAGCCTGGGTTAGTCCCTTTCACTCAATAGAACTCAACCCCAGTCCACTATGCAATGTACGGATCCGTCTGCTAACTTCTATAAAGCATTCTCAGTTGTGGTCATGGACTCCGTCACAGGGCCACACATAATTGCTAGCAGGGGCCTGGATGAGGGACACACATATGCCTATAATGCAGGTTTACACGGTTGTATTGATGCAGATTAAAAGGCAAAACTATTTGAGAGTTGTGGATCCAAATTGGTGGTTTTAAAAGGCTTATACATACATACATACATACATACATACATACATACATACATACATACATACATACATACGTGAATACATGTACACCTATCTATTAATGAAGATTTTTTTTTTAGTTACATAACTGTAGTGAAGGTAAGCCCTGTAGGCTTTTGGCCATTATGCATCCTCCTAAACCTGTAAGAGGCAGTTATATTAATGGCCTTTTTACACACATGGAAAACAGCACGATTCTCATTTGCTTGAGCGAATGAGCTGGTTGACGTCATCACCAGCTTGTTTGGGCTCTTGCAACCAGTTTCGACAAGCAGATCATTGTTGAGACATGTTCAGCACTCCTTCACTTTCCGTTATCAGTGGTGCAGGCTGTTATCACAGTCAGCAGCGCTAATAGGATTCTTTCAGCTTGTGTCCCGCTGTTAGTTCACAGTGGGACATGAGCTGTAAGCGCGCAGAACAATGCAGCTGTTTGCTTATGCAAAACAGCTGTATTGTTCTCGTAGTGATCGCAGCTGTGTCCTGCTCTGCCAGCATAGCTCTTGAGTAGCTAATTAGCTACTATAGACTATGCAAAGATGATCGCTCAACTGTCACTCAAACTGATCATCTTTTAGTGTAAATGGGGTTTAACACACAGAGCCACTGTAATGCAGTGAGAACCAGTCTGCCCATAACCAAGTGCCCTTCAGTGTCCCATAATGGGTCAGCTGCGATAAAACTTACACATAGCATCTTCTCCTCATGCCCCATTTGCAAGTGTCCTATATCAGCTCAAGAGGAAGCAGGACCCAGACAATTCGGCAGGCACTCAAGGTTCAGATTATGTACGGTCTTCCCCTCGCTCTCTTGTTTTAGATTTTATGAATAGCCTCAAATACACTCTTTTTAGGTAAGTTTCCTATTCTGGACACCTGCTTTTTCTAGTAATGTTGTTGATTCATTGAGCCCATGTAGTTTGGAAGGTTTCTTATGTCCCATCTGGTCCTTGAACACATGACTGATTTCTGCTTATTGTACACCGAATGACCTATTATGTGCGTATCCTTACAATGTTGGCATAATCCCCATTTGTCTTTTGCCATATCTACCTTTTGAGTAAATGTACGCACTTGGTGTTGTAGGTGAGAGGCATTCCTTGCAGCGACAGCAGTCCGTACCTCATCCGCCATCTGCAATGCCTTCGGCCAAGTCAACTGACCAGCTCTCCTTGAACACTGCGGGGTTATCAGAAAGAGAAGCTTTTCGTCTAGAAAAATTTAAACAGCTACTTGCAGGCCCAAACACTGACCTGGGTAAGTACATTACGTGAAGAGGTTTGTGATCGTTGGTAAAACACATAGCAACCAAATAAACTGGGATCTAGTGAGGAGTATGTTCCTCTAATGCTTTCTCACTGACACTTGTGTCCCCCTCTTCCTCAGTGAAAGTGGGAGAGATTTATCAAGCTATTTTATAGTAAGAATGGCCTTTGTTGCCAATAGCAACCAATTTGAACTCCGCTTTCATAAGGCATATTCATTTTTACATTTTGAGCATGCTCAGAGTGCAGAACACATGCTCTAACTGTTCATCATTGCCAGGAGCATCTCTTGAGCATGTTCTCTAACTGTTCATTATTACTTGGGCACACCCCACAGAGCATATTCAGTGTGCTTGCTGTACTTCATCCAAAAGCAGGGTGGAATGCAGAGCATTAAGATAGCGGCGCCCAATGTAAAATTTGTTATGCTGTTTATCCTGGACGAACAGTTGTGCAGCATAAAAATGCATGCAGCAACAATAAGGGTGTACTTGTCAAGTAAGTATAAGGCCAGTTCTCAGTGTGCTAATTATATATGGTGTAATTTAGCTGGTCTGTACTGAGCAGTCTAGAATGGAGGGGGTTGAAGGAGATTCTCCCTGTTCATGATTGCATCTGCTGGATCATGAGCACTGTGCACCCCAGCAGGTCACATGATTCACTCTATGATGTCACAGATCAGAAAGGGCTCACTCTTAAAAAAGTCACACATTTCTTTGAAAAAGGGGCTACACATTGCTTACCTCTGGGGTTTGGAAACCTTGAAACTCAAGTTGTATTACGGACTGGAATATCTAAATGCAGCATAGTTGACATTGTATAACTTTTATCATGAAGTATTGCAGTGTCTGTTTTTATAATAACCACATTTCGTTTGATGGCTTAGGTCATTATGTTCAAGTTGACGAGTCTTGTTGTAATCATAAAATAAAGTGCCATCACCAGCTTTTGGGTATATGATAGTAGTTCCTGACAGAAGTCTTGAATCCCTTGTTCCTATTATTCAATGTGTGGTGTGTCCATGTTCAACAGTGCGCAGTGATTTCTGGGGTGTTTACAACAATATTCAACCAGCCATGAATGGGTCGATCACAGTGATCCAAAATTTTGATTAGTTTCTCCAACTGGTGCCCACACACAACATATAGAGTCTTACTAGAGTAAATGCAAGTCTCATATCAAGACAGAAAAGGGGGTTTCTTTTTAACTTGCTTCCAGCATTTCTTGCAGAATTCACGTGGAGACATTGGTTTGACAGCGAAGTATTTAACACTCTGCTTCTGCATGTTCTAAATAAATTATCACCAAAGTATTGGCAGGTGAAATATACATTTATGTCAAATGAGATTTATGTCCTAGGGGGACTTGATCTTCACTTGATCCATAAACTCTACTGTTCATATTAAGAAAAAATTGGCAAATTCTCTTTATGAAGAATTCCTTAATATATTTTTAACTGAACATAAAGGAGGCAATGTCTAGTGAATGTAAATGCTGCACAGATTCACTGCAGGCTGTTAATAAGCTGTAGACCTGCCATGCTCTAGGTCCATGTTCAGCTAATTACAATATATTTGAGAATAGCTAATAATGTAATGTTTTAGAATATTGGCTCAAGTACTTTGTAGTATTTCAGAGGTTATTTCCCTGTTTAATCAGTTAAGGACCAAATTCTGTATATTACTAAACCTGGTCCTAAACTCTAAAAGTGTGATATGTTCACATGTAGTATATACGCACTGCAGGTTTTTTTTCTGCCATGGATTTGCATGTCAAAAGCACACAGTGGGATTCGGTTCAAGCAAAGTGGATGAAATGTGAAGAACTTTCTTCCACATAATCTGCAGTATAAATTGACTTTACATCTTCACAGTGGATTTCAACCCTTCAATTGAGCAAGGCAGAACTTTCTGTGGGTTTCCCCCTTTGGAAAATCTGTCCTGTGTGGACATAACCTAATGCCGATCACTCCCTCTCTGCTCCTGATGTTACCTTTCTACTGTGCAATGCTGGCTGCCTGTCCCTTCTCTCCACTGCTTTTTCAAACTTGAAAATGAGTGGGATGGTATAAGAATAGTGGAGTGAAACAAGTGGAAAATAGAAGAAATTGGGGGCTACGTCCTCTTTTTGAAGAGTGATGGGTTGAAATTTTTGGAATAAAGGGAACAGTCCCTATATACAGTAGATTCAGCCGACCCACCGTACCGTCATACACTCTCAGGTAGATGTTTAGAGAAGTGCCAAAGGTTAAAAAAATTAGGGTATAAGTTGCGACCTATAAACGTGTATATAATCACATAAGATTGATATTTGCCAAATATCCTATCTATCTATCTATCTATCTATCTATCTATCTATCTATCTATCTATCTATCTATCTATCTATCTATCTATCTATCTATCTATCTATCTATCGTGTTTCAAGGTCATGCAGACCTCTTCCTCAGTACTTCCTGGGGTCACACATCTTCAAGCTGAGATCTTTATAGTACCTTCTCTCAAACACACCATCTGCATCCAGATGTGTGTCTCCAGCAAGTACCGAGGAAAAGGTCTACATGACTTCGAAATATCTATAAATTTTGTTTTTTTAAGTAACAAAGAAATTTGGCAGATATTACTCTCATGTGATTGTATACGCCTATAGGGCGCAGCTGATACCCTATTTTTTTTTCATATGACTTTCGAGTTAACCCTAAAATGGACAAAAACATATTTATCATCTTTTTCCCACCCTCCACTCCACCAGAACTACAGTATCCGATAAAGTTCATGGCTCCACACTTTCCCTAGTCCCACAAGTCCTCTTTGTAATCAGGCCCTGTTCACAGCGGCATTTTTATTTTTGTTGTTTGGTTCCGTCCTTAGCCAAATAACAAAAATCTCTGTTGCGCCAGATACAGCATTAGCTGCATGCATATGATTCCATCTGGCTTTTGTCATGTTGCCTGGCATTTTCCTCAGTGAAATAGCGCAGTATACTATGCTTTTTTTGCCCAGGGCTGTATGCTGGATCTGCCGAACACAGCCTTTGGGGCAGTAAGTTAAACAAGGCTATCAGTTACTGACATGGAAAAATGCTTGACCGGTCAAAGCAGGTCGAAAAAAATCTTAAATCATTTTCAACAAATTATATTTTTAAAGACTGGATATTTTTTACCTTTTTAATAAGCTTTATCCTAAATTTATAGATCAATAAAAGCGGTTTTAAGTTAGCAGGATGTGTATAAAATATTTTGATGAAGTGGTTTCAAATAAAATCTTTCTTCGATTGCCGTATTTTAAATTGTATTTCTGAAAGCTCTTGACATTAAAATTTTTCTGATTAAAGGAAAGTTCTTCATTTTCTCTCTTTGATTCTTTGAATTACAATATACCATATACAAGTGATTAGAAACCCCGGCCTATTGAAATGCGCAAAATTGTCAGGCGCTCATAATGAGTTGAATTGTTATACGGAATCCACATTTAAATGTGAAAGAACCTTTTGCTTTCACTGTATTGAGATATATGTAAAATGTAAGCTTTGAGATACTCTCCAAATCATGACTGAAGAAAGCTTATAGTTAACTACTTTTTTGGATGGAGGTATTGTGAGTAAGCTATATGTTATTATAACATTTGCGCTTCTATCACCATTTCAGAACTGAATGAAAGATTGAAAATAGACTTCCTGGAAAATAACAATTCATTCCAAAGCCTCATTCATACAAATGTTTCCTTGCGTGCAGTTACCCCCCTAACAATTAACTCCCCATCCATTTCTCTTCATTTTTGTTTTCCTTTTTGACATAGGATAGGCTATAAACTGTAATCCCCATTGTATATGAAATGTGTATTGTCCTGTAACATGTAGGGGAACTGTTCTGGAGTCTTCTGCTCTTGGCTTTATTGCTGAAAAGTCTTAATGAGAGAAGTCTCTTAAGATGACGGGTTTCCTACTTTTCGGGAGATCATCCAACATGAGGTATTGTAGGGAGTATTTGTTTTTACTGGCAGGTTACCATACCATATGGTTATGTTGCCTATGAAGATATGCTCTTTATGGCACACCAAGGTCATCTTTATATATGTCAATTTGCTTAACTTATGATTGACTGCTTCTATGTGTGTTTATGGCAGTCACTACAGGTATTTTTATTCTTCTGCACCTTTCTTTTGCAGTGCTGCAGACTAAGGACCCTTTTACACAGGCCAGTAAATCCCTCAAACTCCCACATCCATTGGAAATCTGAACAATTATCGTTTAGTGTAAATTCGTGCCCCGACTGAACAAGGAACGAGAGTTTGTTCACTTCTCATGCATCGTTCCGTTTCTGCCTGATAGTCCCGTGTAAACTGCCTGTTTATTCTGAACGGTGGCAGGAGGGCCAGAATGACCTCAGATTACTGAACGATTATCGCTGGGATGACCTGTCGGGCCTTTGCCCTCAACAGGTCGTCTCGTACAGAAGGGCCCTAAGCCCTGCAAAAGTGTTTTGTGCTGAGTGAAGCAGTTGCTTGAGTGTCTGATACCTGAGCTTCTGCTCTAATAGGTGGGTTATCAGAAACTATTGGTGCCCCTAGAATGTGATTGCCAAAGCCAGGCTACCGCACTGATTTGCATAATAAACTGTAATATTGCAATGAAAGCGATCAAATGACTGCATCATGGACAAAAAAATGATTCATTCAAAAAGTTTTTTCCCCTTATAAAAAGCTTTATAATAGAAAAAGATAAGGGAGAATTAAAAAAAAAAAAATAGACGAAATTGATATTGCTGCATTTGTAATGACCCAAACTGTAAAAGTATCACTTTTTATCCTGAATGGTGAACTCTGTTAAAAGAGGAGAAATGGCAAAAACTACAAAAATGGTATAAAAAGCTGTCAAAAAGTTGTATGCACCCCAAAATGGCATAAATTAAAATGGCGTAATTTTGCCCAAGCAAGCCCTCCTAAGCCTTGTCGACAGGAAATAAAAAATGTAATCCCTCTTGGAATACAATGACAAATATTAATTTTAAAAAGGGTTTCATTGCCTAAACGTAGAAAAATGAAAAAATATGTTAGTCCCATGGAGATGAATGCATACGTGACTACCTGCTTCATTCATATGGTGACGCTTGGGACCCCTATTATTGTAATCGGTGGGGTCACAGCGGCTAGACTCTTATTACCTAGGCTGTGGATAGATATGTTGTTTTTGTGAGACAGCTCCTGTAATGGGGTAAAGGAATACTCCAGAGCAGACGATACTTAATGTCTAGTGCAGAGCCTTAAGTAATACATAACCTAGCGATTTAAGCAAATAAGAAAGATGGAAATAATCTAGAGATTTAATAAACATCAAAGAGACTACCGGTCGGTGTCTGTTTTTTACCAAGAGAATAACTAGTAAAGATGTTTTTGACTTGGATGCAGCTCCGAATTATGTTAGATCTCCTATTAGTCGAGCTGGATGGGCAATGTCTTTTTTCGGCCTTACATACTATGTTACTATGTATGTAAGTGTTGGTTTTGCCAAAGGCAAGTAGGAATTGTTTGGGCGGGTATATATAATGCAGATGATTATCTGTGTCCTAATGGGGACCACCATGCATACAGTCCTAGTGTACCCATAACATAAACCTGGATTCCGTTATCGATACATTAATGGCGCATGCCGAACACACCCGACGGTGAGGGATTCTCCTGGAAGTTGCAGTCGGTGACCGGACTCTATTTCAGCCATGAAAGCGTGCGTTGGATGATGGCGAACATGGAGGTGATGCTCAAACTAATATTAGCAAGCGAAGGTTGTAGAGGGTATGAATGCTAATCAGGAGAACAATTTACTTTAAAAATCTAATTAGTGCGAGATTCTAAGCTGAATATTCCAGATGTGAATACATTAATATGACCTACCATTGGTCTTACTGTTTCCCATTTTTGAAGGTGTCAGAATTAATTCTGTATTACTAATTAAGCTGCACAGATTAGGCAACGGAGACAGGCTTGCCGTGTGTGCTGTCAGAAACCATAAATTAGCTTGTTGTGATGGACATTAAAAATGACCGCACTGATATGTTAAAATGAGATAATTTAAGTAAAGCTAATTAATGCTCCCATTATACAAGTAGTGTGGCTAGAACAGCCTTCGCCCAGCTCTGCTGCAAACTCTTCTATGTGATGCTTTGTGTCATGCTGTGAAAGTCGCAGAGGATTTAACGGTTGCAGTCAAATGCGCTTGGCGATGGTATCAAATGGAGCCTGACACATATTTTAAGACAGTCTTTAAGTACATTGCTTAGAAATGTAGCAATTGGGTTAGATAAAGTAATCTCTTTATAAAGTGTTCATAAACATTGTAGACGGTGGTAAATTGACACATTTCTGGGAGTGATTGGTCGTCACACCCACGGTACGTGCACATGGGATGCGAGCATATTTTCTGTGTCTCTTCTATCTTTCAATCAGTTGTGTAGTGTTCTGTAAAATTAAATGGTTGTATTTAATTGCTACTTGTCCCTTGCTTTAATGAACTATAGCTTTAGAACTGGCTAATGCAGTTGGACACAGTGAACCACAGAATTGTCTATTTTTATACTGTTACTAAATGCAGTGATTTAGAACCCTTTAGGCTATTGCGGAACAGGTTGAGAAGATTAGTTAAGGTGCTTTGATAAGGCTTGGCATCGTTAGAGGCTTTTCAGCAGTTTTAGCTTGTAGCCAGCATTCAAAGGCTTTGTTACTTTGTGTGAAGAGTCCTAGTTTAAACATTTGTGTGCTGAGGGATAAGGTGGACTGAGAGCCGCTGTCTTCTGTTGGTGATCATATGGTTTTGAAGTTCTCCTCAGTGGTTTAAACCTTTATTGCTCTAGCACATGGTAAATGCTTTCCGCCACGGTTGTTTGGAGTCATTTCCTGATAAAAATTGAATAAACGATTTTTTTTTTCTTCTGTTGTGACTCTGGAAATACAAAGAAGAATACTTTGTGTATTCTTGCTGCTGGTAAGCTAATAGATAGATAGAAAGTATGTTACAGTATATGTGTGTTCTGTTAAAGTGCCTGGGATTCTGTTAAAAAGAAAGGGATAGACTTTATGCAGGTAAAACGGCGATAAATATTGCTAATGCAAGGTCATATACATTTTCAAGTTGGCTGTTTTAAATTAAATGTCATTTTTGCCATGGTTCTCATTCCTTAAAATAAGGTTACGGTTCTGCACTAGGGCAGGGAATTACATAAAAAATAAAATGGGCATTGCTCACCCTTTCGTGGTCCTTCTGGTCCTGCACTGCTAACCTTGTCGCCTCAGAGTGATGATAGCACGTTTATCACTCGTATGGTTGGTGCAGTCAATTGTTGGACACTGGTTCTATTCCGTTCATGCCTGCATATCCACGATTGGCTGCAACAGTCAGGTAAATGATGAACAAGATGTCATCGCTTCCTGTTACAGTGGGGACAAGTTCAGAAACGATGGAAGCACAGTAGAAGGGTGGATAATGGCTTTGCTAATTTTTTATTTTTTTGGCATCCTGACCAGGAGGGAAGCAGGAAGTTGAGTAGCAGCGCAGCGCTCCCATTGATTTCAATGGGAGTGAAGCTAGTACCTGCATTTCCTGTGCTGACCACTGATGATCATGTCTGGCTTGTTGCACTTGAAAGTGGACTGACTGATTAGCTAATAAACAAGGGTCTTGAGCAGCGGACCCCTGTCCATCCACTAATGATGACCTATCTAGAGGATAGTTCATCTGTGGAAAAAAGAGCAGACAACCTCTTTAAGGGATAAGAAAATGGTTACATACTAAGCCATTTTAAATCGAATCCTTTTGCACTGCGGCTAGTTTTGGAGGCATCTTTTTTGTTTATTTACCACCTTCTTCCCCGAGCCGTACTGTAACTTCTGTATTTTCCATTTTGAGGGCTTTTTTTGTGAAATGTGTTGTGTTTTCGTATTGCAGTGCATTGTGTCTGTCAGAGTTCTCCTGTTAAAGTGAACCTGTCATGTGCTTTATGATGTCCTCCCTGCGGGCAGCATAAAGAAGTGACAGACATGCTGATTCTAGTAGTCTGTCTTTTATGGGCCAATGTTTTCCAGTTTTCGGGTATTTATGCTCATCCTGCAGGACCCTCCGAGAGCTCCAGCTTATGTACAAGTGCCTTCGTAATAAAATAATCAGTGTTATTACTCATGTCATCCATCAATGGTTTTAATATGACTGACAGGTATATTTTATGAACCTTTCATGTTATACAACGTTTTGATTATCAGTTAATAATACTTATAAGCCCTAAAGAGCCTCTGCTCCGTCGACTTTTTATAAAACTTATAGCACGAATAAAAAGAAAGCATTCAATTTCATTTGATGTTTTCTCACACTTAAAGCAGTAGTTAAAGCAGCGATCAGCATCTGTTTTGTATTTTTTTGTTGTCCTATTTAATCTTTGGAGCAGTCGGCGCACTTGCATTTTTAATGAATTTTAATTTATGCTGTTGGTGCTGTGCTCTGTGATGAGCAGAAGCTGCGACCATAACGTGTATCTGTCCGTGTAGAGAGTCAACCTATTGCGTCACTGTCGGCTTAGGGCTAAATTGGGGTAAAGGTTACGAAAATGTATGATTTTCACCTTAAAATCTCTGAGTAAGTGTGATGTGGGTTAAATCAGACAGCAATCAGAAAGCAAAGTCTGAGAACCATCCCTGTCAATCCAAAAATGTCAAATGGTAAAACCTTTCTCTGCACATGTAGAAACCTAAAGGGGTATTGTAGGACTATGCTATTAATGGCCTCTACTTGGGATAG
This sequence comes from Eleutherodactylus coqui, assembly GCF_035609145.1. Taxonomy (NCBI): domain Eukaryota; kingdom Metazoa; phylum Chordata; class Amphibia; order Anura; family Eleutherodactylidae; genus Eleutherodactylus; species Eleutherodactylus coqui. Next base: position 168,280,839 of record NC_089838.1, on the reverse strand, counting down.
GTCATTAATATCAGATCAAGGGTACAACACCAGGCTTCCCCACTCGTCATCTGTTTTTCTGAACCTCTGTGTTATGGGAATAGCATGGTTCAGTGATGAGTCAGGAGATCAGCGGCCGGCCTGGGACTCCCTTCTATAATAAAGAGGCAAAAAAGTACCCAACATATGCATAAGTGTCTCTGGCCTTTAAGCGACCCTCCAGTTTCGGGATTCAATTCTGTCCTGGGACTGAGGGCCATGAAGGGAAGAGGGGTGTATAATATGTACAGTTGTCCGTCTCTGCCACCTCTCTGAATGGCCGGTGCTGATCACAGGAGCAGCTTTGGCCAATCAGAGAGCAGATATAGCACATTGGTAGTCTGTCACTACCAATTCACTGTGGAGGTAGTGCATTGGATGGTCAAAAACAGAACGCTGAACTGGCAGATAGGTGGGATGACAGAGATAAACTGCAGGTGGTATATACCCCTGCAGACTGGAGACAGAATATCTGTAGGGAAATTAAAAAATAGGTAAAATTCTAGTTTTCACCTATATTTTCTCTGACAGCTTACAGGGTCTTCTTGGCTGCTGTCATTGACAATAGATTGCAGGTATCAGATATTCTATAAAATGCTAATATTTGTATATTTACTTGTAGAAAACAAAGAAGCTACATAATTGAGCACTTCCTAACTTCCCCACCACCTAAAGCTGCTGCCAGTACTGAGGAACTGCAAAGCCCTGTCTCTATGTTCATTACTATGAAGTGCTGCTAATGAGATGTAAAACGAATAGGATTTGCCTAACACTGCCTTTAAAGCAGGTTAAAATCCTGCTTCACAATAGCAGTGAGTGCAAAATATTGTTGTAGCCGACTTATTTCATCAAGCCTTTTAGCAATGTTTCAATATGTGGCTACGAGTTCCTGAATTCAGTCTTCTCCAGCCGGCAGCGGCCTCTAAAATACTTGACCCTTTGAGCTGACGGCACCATTTAGCGGCTACCTCTCGTCTTTGATGCAGCCTACTTGCACATATATGTGCCATACTGTCTTTTCTAGAAACCTCACGGTTAGGCATGAATACAGATGCTTTAAAAAAAAAAAAAGTACAAGGTGTAGCAATGTGCGTGTCTACATAACGGCCCCTTTGTCACCAAATGTAACCAAGTGTTTGTCACCAAATATAACCAAGTGAAAATGCTTATCTGAGGTCTGAAAGTCTGACCTGTCCTTTTGTCCAGTTGATCGGAGTTTAGCATATGATTATGTACAGTGCCTAGTAAATGCTGCAGAAATTAGCAAACCAGTCATTATGATATTAGCTTACCACCTTAGCTAGGTAATGAAAAATAATGATTTGTCTTCTGCCTGACACCCTATCGTACCAAGGAAGACTAGAATGTGTGTGTTAAAGGAAGTTATTAATTAGGATGCTGTGTTTACCAAGGTCACAGAGATTGCTTTCCCAACCTTCCTTAGCTATTTCCATGCACATCTGATGGGGGAGCTGCTGTTCTATTCACTTCCACTCTAAACCGGAATCCTTTTAGGCTTGTGCTGCTAAATTGCTCACGAAATTTGCTATAAGAACATAAAGCTAAATCTAGTTTATCGTTTCCATCGTTTAATTGTTCATGCAAGCCATCTCCTCATGTAGCGATTTACAGTAATCTTACTGAAATAACAATTTTGTGCCAAAGAATGAATAATGAATGTGATGAAAGTGTTGAGCTCCTTAAAATTTCTTTGCTAGAAATGTTTTGTACTTCTCCTGGAACACTTGTGTGTTGGGTAAGACTATGCAGAGGAGCGCAGTGAATGTTAAATAGCCATCAGTGCAGGTATTCACATTTCTTTCCATCTATTAATCCTAGAGAGATGAATATGGTTACAAATTAGCAATGGGGATGTTTTATTAGAGTAAACAATTGTATTTCTTTATTTAGTGATCGTTCCTATGGATTTAAGGGACAAAAAGTGGTAGACTGTGATTAAGAAGCAGCAAAAACAGGATGGCCGAGTTCTACTGTTTAGGCCAGGTCTCACACGAAGCAAGACAGGTCAGATACATAGTAGTCGAACATCACATCCTGGCATTATTTGTATGTTGTGTTATAGGGTTATAATGTCACTGCCGCCTCAGTCTTGGGATAGAAGCACATGCCGTAGGAAGCATTTTGAACCTCCCGTTAAATGGTTTACACCTTCAAAGCCGAACCAAGACAGCACTTTGTTTCAAGGACACAGGCCTAGTGATACCAATTATGGCCATTAATTGTACACTGCAATACCGCCTTGGGAGTATTCCGTACAGTGGTAGTCTAGGTAAATAGTAGTATCTACATAGAAATACCCATAGTATTGTAACCACTGCAAAACCTTGGCCATAAAATATGCTGTCCACTTTCCAGTTACCATAAAATAAATTATATAGCCGTTCTCAGAGTAGTTACTGTTGTCACTGCCCAGACAAATTCAGTAGACATGTTGCACTCATAAGGCCACGTCTATCTCCTCAGAGGTCCTACTCTACTCTCTAATCCACGAACTACATTGGAGCTGCCAATCAGCATCCACTTTAGCTGTTTCTTCCTGCTCCGATATCTGCAGTCTAAGATCAGCATGGCAAGTTCATTTACGCAGAAGTGAAGTTTGATTGATCTATCTAGGCAGATGTATGGCATTCTCAACCTGCTTTACGAATTATGGACTTTCTTGCTGAAGCTTGGACTTTTTTCTTTTTAACCTATTCCTGTCCAATAAAATTTTCAGACCTCATTCAAATACTATTATTTTATAATGTTTTTAAATACAAAGAAGATAAGAAAAGTTACATATTTTGTTCAAAAATTAAAAAAGAAACAAGGTTGGATTTCAGATTTTACGATGGCAAGTACCATAGGACATAGGGTAGTTAAATGTTAATAAGGTTGCATAATCGGATTCAAATGTATATTAGCCTCTTTCTCTCAAACTCAGTACTATGGAGCAATTCCAGCAACCTCATTGTTTCTGATTCACAATTCCAGCAACCTGATTAGTTGTTTGAGTTCCCTGATTCAACCGGATTGGTTGTTTGGGTTCCCTAATTAAACCTGATTGGTTTTTAGGGCCGAGCTTGAGAGTAAAAGGCCTAATATGCGGCCCAAATACATGTGACTGCAAGCCAGATGCTGCTCCCGAGCCACACATTTATCACTTTTTGTATGTGTTGGATACCATTGTGACACATTAGCAGGTTACTGCAATAATAAGTCGCAACTCAGCACAACTTGGCGCGGTCATGCTATTTACGTAGCACGGCTGCCATTCAAAGTTAATGGCAGCGGCTATGCTACACAATTGGCATAGCGAGGTTTAAAGGCGCTGGGCGATCTGTGCTATAGCTGTAGCATGCTATCCTTAAAGGGGTTCTGTCACTAAAAAAGAAAAATGCTATACTTATCTATTCCTCCCCCAGCAGTCTACTTACCAGATCTTTACCTCCCTTATCTCCTCCTGTCTCCTGCTGTCCGGGGCTCACTTCAGCTCCAGCTGCCTGATTCTTCTCCTTCCTGTGAGGTTACCTACATTTGGTTGGCAGTCTTCCAATGTATGTTATGTCACAGCTCACAGGCCAGCAGGAGGACTGCCTATCTTCCTCAGAGATTGCTCATGCGAGCTGTTTCTGAAATAGATTACAATTCCTTCCTAGGCAGTGAAGCTACAGCACAGGGACCTGACCTTCCCTGATCCAGCAAGAAGGAGTTTGTGATAAGCAGCCCTCATAACAAGCTGGGCCCAGCCTGCAGTGAGCTGACCTGGGGCACTAGAGAAGCTCAACCAGGAGAAGATGTGCTAAGGAGACTGACAGGGAAGGGATAGGTAAGTTTAGATATTTTTTTTTTTTAAATGACAAAACCCCTTTAAAGGATGGCGCATCTACATCTGTATGTGCCTTGTAATCCCACTGGTACATTTTAACCAACTTTAACCAATTATGCAGTAACTTTCATCCATTGAGATTTAACTGTAAGAGATTTAACTGAAATGCAAAGCCTATTACTATAGACAAGGTTATCCCAGATGTGTTTAAATTCACTTACTGTTGTTTTTCTAACCACATCTGCTAGACTTTTATAGCAAACCTCCTATTCAATAAAATAATAGTTTTATTCTTAAAAATATTCCCTCTCCCGCAAACTTATTTAAAGTGACCCTGCTGTCCTGGGACAAACTTTGAAGCTAGATTGGTGGGAGTAATATTACTTGGTGCCCTCTGTGCTATTCTCCCATGGATCTGCCGATTTTCCGGCCTTTCTGTCTTGCAAGATGGTTACTCTGCTTCTCCGATTACTAGATGTACCTTGCATATCAGTAGTCTGAAACAGTTCACCTCCTGGTTTGGCCAGTTCTGCTTATGTGAGCTTTGCTGCCAATTATAAAATGTACATTGTGGGAAACTCCGTTAAGACACAAGGACCGTGAGCTACTTTTAGATCTGAGAATTAAGCAATAAGACAGACTGTCACCTACACGGGAGTTAGACTTTTGCTGTCATTGAAGTCTATGAAACGTACTGATGTCCAATATATTATATATCTTTTCATCTTTATAGACAAGAAAGATGAATAGTGTAAAGGTGGGGCAGGAGATAACTGATTCCTTTGAAGATGAAATTACTTTCTTGATAGTGATGTAATATAGAGGGGGGTTTTGGGAGAACTTTTCTTTCCCTCTAAAGACGTTCTCTATAATGGAGGAGCACAGAGTACAGGAGTTATTACTGCTTTTTTTTAACTAAACTTCTCCACATGAATCCAACAACACTTCAACCTGAGTGGAGAATGCTTCTGATAATATGGGTCCCCTGATGAAAAGTTAATCAGCAGTAATGACCAGTGCTAATAGGAGGAAAAAAGCACACCTTGAAAGCAGTGGTGGTCAATGTAATACAAAGGTAAACCACATCCTCCACAAGGAAAGACTCTAGAAAGTGGTAATGGAGGCAAATAGGTGAGGGTCTTGAGTGGAGGACCCTCTATTGCATCTAGATCTCTTTGCCCTAAAGAAATAAGTTGTAGTTGAAGGTAGACGAGTACACCAGAATTACCTCATGGCTTCATAAAACGAGTTCCTCTTTGGCTGCCCAACTTCGTGTAGACTGTAACCGACCCGGGATGGTTGTTTGAGGCACATAAGCATTTAATTGCTCCACTATGGCTGACATTCCTGAGTGGGTTGGGGATCTTATAGTATGAGAAATATGTTTCATCTGTTAGCTACTCGTGAAGGGGGCAGATGAGGTATGGCCGTACTAGTGGTTGATTTAAACATTAGTGAGCTGCAGTAGAATAGTACTTAGACATTTGGATGTTAATCTGTCGTTACATAAATGCCTCTACTTGTAGGTTTCCCTTTCTTACTCCGCTTACCTTTTAACAATGCAGATTCAGGTATAACAATTATATAATGGCCACTCTTTCATCTGCTTCAGGATCTCAGATGACTGTTTTTCAGTGTAACTGTTGACCTACTCTCCCTTTCCTAGAATTTTGGTTTACAAATTTTATTTCCCTTTAAACATTTTACAAAGGGCTCATTCACACAGGCATGTGCAATTTTGGTCTGTGAAAACACACCATTTCTACTGTAAGCGTGTATGTTTTGGGTACATACGTATATTTTTTATGTCTGCGTTGAATCTGTCATCCATCTTGAATGTATTGAGAAAATAAAAAAAAAAAAGCAAAGCCTACCCAAGTGATGCAGAACTCCCGTACGGACAGCTCCCGCAGTGGTTCAGCAGTGGTATCCGTGTGTGCAAGTGGACATGAGGCCTTATGAGCAATTTTGGTCCATGAAAATTATGGCTCAAAATAGCACATACTGTGATTTCCGGTAACATTTTTATTCATTTACATCAGAGGTTCCCAAACTTTTTTGCCGCATAGACCACTTGCTGATGTTTTTGTTCTCCGTAGACCCCCTGCCTGCCTAAGGCTGAGTGCACTTGACCTGTCTGATTCCGTATGTGGGAGCCCTCAGGTGAATCCAGCCCTCTCTGCCCAGCCATCATCCACACGTACCTGTCATTTCTTTTTTTTTTTCTGTACTGAGATGGTCCGCACGGCGAGCTGTCAGACATGCGCACTACAGATTCTTCTTTTTAAACCCCTACTCTTCCCACATCATTGCTTAGCAAGCTCGCGGAATCTGCAACCTTTCCACAATGTTAGTTGCGGAAAGGCTGCGGGTCGGACAGCTTCCATTGACTTCACCCGCTAAGGAATCCACTTAAAAATAGAACATGCTGCGACTTTTCTTCCGCGAACGGAAAATTGCAATTGATTTCAGCTCGTGTGCAAGAAAAATCATTTTTCAATAGCTCGTTATGGGTGGTATTTGCTGCGGAATCCGGTGGACAACGACCCGGATTCCGCAATGCAAATATCCCCGCGTGCACCCAGCCTAATATTGAATTTTCCTTAACTTTATAAAATCAAACGGGTTTTTCCCAGCTGACAGTGCTGCTCACTTAGATAGGGATTTTTGTAGAGTTGACAATTGTAAAAAAAAAAAAAAAACGTACAATTTTTATTCTGATTTCTGGTGAAAATACACAAAATGCAAGTTAGTATTTGAATTCAGAACGAAACAAATCAGAGCCTAGTAAATTTCTTACATAAAAGGAATTCACAAAGATAATGTTATTAATGGGAGGGATGAGTCCGATGCTCTGATAGCAATTGTTCAATATTTGGCTTCAAATTAGTGAGGGCCAGTCTCAAATCTCCACAACCAGTGATTTGAAATCAGTTTTTTTTTTGTAAAGAAGATTGGCGACTGCAGTTAAACTCCTTTCCACGAGGTATGAAGATGGAAAAGCTATCAAAAATTTTCTTTCTATGGCCTATAATGCAAGATAAGGTACAGGAACACCCCAATACGTTGCTGCTGGTATGAAAACTTGTAAAAACTTGCACATGAATATAGCACACCAGCAGATGGGTATAGTTTGCGCAAAACTTCTTGGGCTCTGGTGGACTATTTGAAAACCATGCGCAGTAGAAACTTAATCGGTTAATTAGCTACTGCACAGGTCTGTTTTGTCTGTCGCCAGAACCCAAGAAGTTTTACTTGAACTCAACATAAACAATTTTATGAACTATCAAAGAGGTAAGTAATTTCTATGTCTATTATAAGTATTATGTTCACACAATCTGTGTAATGTGTATTATGTCATTTATAGAGTGCCTAAATGTTGATAATGACCTGCTTAAATGGAGTTTGCTCATGTTTACCCTTATTTACATCTCGTGCACCCCCAAATTTTTTTCTTGCTGAAATGGACCCCTAGCAAGTCGAAGTCGACCCCTGGGAGTCCATATAGACCGCTTTGGGAACTTCTGTTTTACATGCAACATCTGTGCATCTAAAAAAAATAAATAAGAATGAATCATAGAATGGGGTGAACGCTCATTGAAGGATCACTAAATCATCCCACACAGATATTTGTCCAGCCTTTGTTTGAACACTTGCATCTAAGGAGAACTCACCACCTCCCGTGGTAACCTGTTCCACTCATTGATCACCCTCACTGTCAGAAAGTTTTTTCTAATATCTAATCTGTGTCTCCTCCCTTTCAGTTTCATCCCATTGCTTCTGGTCTTTGCTTGTGCAAATGAGAATAGGGCTGATCGCTCTGCACTGTGATAGCCCTTCAGATATTTGTAGACCGCTATTAACCCCTTCCCGCTGCAGGACGTAAATTTACGTCCTGGCAGCATGGTACTTACCGCAACAGGACGTAAACTTACGTCCTGGGGATAGCGTGGGATTACATATGATCCCGCGCTATCCCGCAGCGGGAGACGGCTGTCAGTCACAGCCGGCGTCCCGCTGCAACAGCGAGGGGGCGCATCGGAGATGCGCCCCCCGCTGTTAATCCCTTCCCTGCCGCGATCTAAGTAGATCGCAGCAGGGAAAGGGTTCACAGAGGGAGCGCGCTCCCTCTGTGTCTCTGGCCGGCTCTCGCGATGTTATCGCGAGAGCCTGGCTGGTTGCTATGGCAACAGGATGCCGGATACCGGCGTCCTGTACTGCCCTAGCCTATGATCGCTATAGTAAGCGATAATGTATGGCAGGGAAGAAGCCCTGTCATGCATTATCGCAGCGATCTGAAGTGTAACAGTAAAAGTCCCTCAGAGGGACACAAGTGTTGTAAAAAAAAGAGAAAAATAAAGTTCAAAAAATCAAAATGTAAAAAAAAAAAGTCAAACGCTTTTTTTATGCTTTTTCTCATATTAGCATAAAAAAATTAAATTAAAAACCCCACATATTTGGTATCAACGCGTCCGTAATGACGCGTACAATACATTGAACATGCTTTTTATCCTGCATGGCAAAAAGCGTAAAAAAAAATGCTAAAAAACTGAGGCAAAATGCTAATTTTTAGCATTTTGCCTCCCATAAAGCGCAATTAAAGTGATCAAAAAGAACAGATGTACCCCAAAATGGTACCAATAAAAAATACAGCTCGTCTCGCAAAAAATAAGCCCTCACAGAGCTCCGTACAGGGAAAAATAAAAAAGTTATAGCACTTTGAATGCAATGAGTTTAGAAAAAAATAAGAATTTCCAAAAAAAGGGTTTTTATTGTGGAAAAGTGAAAAAACCTAAAAAAAAAAATAAAACATTTTTGGTATCGTTGTAACCGTACCGGCCCGCAGAAAAAAATTTGTTGTATCATTTATGCTGCATAATTAACGCTTTAAAAAAAAAAAAAATCTATGGCAGAATTGCTGCGTTTTCTCTTTCTACGATCATAAAAAAAATAATAAAAGTTTTACAATGTAGTCTATGTACCCAAAATGGTACCAAAAAAATCTACAGTTCACCACGCAAAAAACAAGCCCTTATACGGCCGCGTCGACGGAAAAATAAAAAAGGTTTGGCTTTTGAAAAATGGAGATGGAAAAATACCAAAAATCGCTTGGTCCTCAACGCCAAAATAGGCCATGTCAGTAAGGGGTTAAGACTCTTTTTGGCTTTCTTTTCTACAAGCTGAACATTCCCAGATCCTTTAACTGTTCCTCATAGAACATGATTTGCAGACCGCTCACCATCTTGGTAACTCTTCTCTGAACTTGCTCCAGTTTGTCTGTGTCTTATTTAAAGTGCGGTGCCCAGAACTGGACACAGTATTCCAGATGAGGTCTGATTAAGGAAGCGTAAAGGGGGATAATGACCTCACATCATCTAGACTCTATGCTTCTCTTAACCCCTTGAGTGGCGGGTTTCCTACCACCCTGTCGTGCCCACCAGGGCAGGTTTTTTAAAATGGTCTAATCATTGAATTTCAACTAGTTTTGCAGTTGCGTCTCAAGAGCCATAACTTTTTCATTTTTCCATTGACATGGCCATATAAGGGCTTGTTTTTTGCGGGACAAGTTGTGATTTTTTAAACAGGGGGGAGGAAAAAAAGAAATGGGGAAAAAAGAAAAAAGGGGCCATGTCATTAAGGGGTTAAATAATGTATTAACTTCCTTCTCTGGGTCATTACGACGCACATGGATACCACATGTGTGATTTTATTTTTGATTTTTTACAAAGTAAAGGGAGACAAGTGTTTTTTTTATTTTTTTAATAATTTTTTTACTTTTTTTTTTTTTTAATTTTTAAAAAATTTTTTTTTTTTTTTTGCCCCTTTAGGGGACTTCCACAGGGACCCATCAGGACCCCTGATCACATTCCGGGGTCCGATGGTGACAGCCCTTTACATGCTGCAGTGACAGCCCTTTACATGCTGCAGTCACATAGACTGCAGCATGTAAAGGGTTAACACAGCAGAGATCGGAGGTTTTCTCTGATCTCTGCTGTAAGAGCAGGTACCTAGCTGTCCTCTGACAGCTAACAACCAGCTCTCCCTGCCACAGAGACCATCGGCTTGCTTCTGACAAGCCGATGGTCTCTATAGCAACCTGTAAACAAAGCAGGACATTGCCGACATGTCGGCAATATCTTCTGCTGGTTTTTCAAAGCCCTTGCACTGCTCTCTGTGGGACTGTGCAGGCAGAGCACACTGTCACAGCTTGTGGCATTGTGCTCTGCAGCTCCCATAGTGATACATAGCCCGGAAATCTTCCGGGCTATGTTGCTATGAGCAGTGGAGCTCGTCACGGAACTTTTCCGGGCGTGCCACTCAAGGGGTTAATAGCAGGAAATCTAAATACTCCAATTTAATTCAGTGGGTCTGTGTTTTCTATATTTCCATATCTAGTCAGTAAGAAACATGGACTGAATACGGTCAGAAAATACATCCATTTGAATGGGCCATAAGGCCTCCTGTCCATCGGAGGCGCGGATTCTATGCAGGGAATCCCACACGGAATCCAGCACTGCCGCGGCCACTGAGCCCTGCTTACCTGTATTCTCTGGCAGCGGCGTCCATGCGGATCCCTCCACTTGCAGGTTCGCTGTACTGTGCATGGTCCTCATGTCTCGCTGTCAGACATGCACAGTACTGGTTTTTTTGTGTGTGTGTTTTTTTTTAAATCTCCTGCTTTCTTGCGGTGTGCCGCGGATCGGACGGCTTCCATTGACTTCTGTGCGCGATCAGCAGAAAAATGGAGCATGCTGCGTTTTGTTTTCTGGACCAAAAGGTCCGCACATCAAATCTGCATGTTTTAATCCATTTGCGGACACCCATGCATCCCTATGGGCGGCTTGATTTACGGATCTCCCGCGCATCAAACCTACCTGTGTGGACATTGGGCCTACGGGTACTTCAAACTGTGTTTTTTGGAAAAAATACAGCTGTGGGTTTTGATGCTGTTTTTAAGCCACAGCCAGAAATGGATGCAGCAGGAAGAAGCAGATGCCCTTCTCTTGTATCTGTCCTATCTTTTGAATCCACTTCTGGCTGTGACTTGGGGAAAAAAAGCTGCATGAAAAACCACCACTAAACCGGTGTGTGATCTTTATACTTTCATCACGGAGAAAGCGGCAAACATTTAGAATCATTTGCTGAGCTGGAAAATGAACATCTTTAGTATTTTATCTATTTCAATTTTTTTGTTTGAAACAATAGATTGGTTTTTAACACAAAAGAAAGCTTTCCTTAATTAAATCCCACACGGTATTGGCTGCTTAATCAATTGTATTGAAGAAAGCAGAGTGTGTAATTAGACCTTCTGAAGTGTTTTAAGAAAATTGACAGTGGCTCGTGTCTAGTTTTTGTTGGTGGTAGAGATAGAAAGGTGCTTGTTTTGTAATCTGGTGGTTCCCTTTATATCCACTCCGATATACCGTTTTCTATATTTAATCATCTGGCTGACCCACAAATGTGATTAGCGATTCACACATTTTGTACATTTCTCCTGGGAATACTGAATATTAGTTATAATCAATTATCAAGCTCTGTTGCATGTGGCCACTATCTGACCTGCATAAAGCATAGTCTAAAATTCTTTCTGAAGCTCCTCAGTCCACTGACACCATCTTTGACAATTGGCACTCACTGATAGTATGTAATGTCAATAATTATTTCCATATCCAGCACCACTTCCATCTTCTCGTTGGTTTGTCTCTTTACTACAGCAACTGCTGTAGCCCAAAGACGTCATCATTAGCTGGTTATTTAACCCGGATTTGCCCAGATGTCATTTAAGTATTTATCATATACCCCGACTAATCTGTTTTTTGGACTGTTTCCAGTCTAGATTCCAACTTTTGTGAATGCATCTTATACACAGAATAGCACTCACAGGAGTTCTCTGGTTTTATAAAGGCAAGCACAGTCAGTCATGGAACCCTGAAGTGACTATTCTTAATTTATGTAGAGATTCTTTTATTCCTTTTAAGACACATCTAAGCTGAGGCGGGTTGATTACTTGTAGGAAAAAATTGGATATGCAATAGCTGAGGTGGTAGCTACAATATCCCCATACAGTGCCCACATGTAAAACATAAAGGCACCTTTATATGGGGCGATTATCACCTGTAAAATCGCCTGAAATATCGATAGTACGACTATTTGAGTGATAGTCATGCCATATACGATGCCATGCCCCATGCCGATAGGGAGCTGAGTGAGAAATCCCACAGTAGTTGCTAATCACTTCGCTTCAGCTCATTGATGCGAAGCGGCTAGCAAAAGACTTCTTGCTCAGAATGACTGCCTGTTCCCAGTGGCTGGAATACATCTCCGATTCCCCCATTCGCTGAACGACTATCACTCTTTTCTGGATACGACCTTCTTGGGTTCAGCGCAGCCCTCCATCTGCATGTGAAAATGCTTTCATTTAGAAAGCATTGCCCATAGCCATCACGTTAGACGCAAGTGTTCAGAGCCTGCGTCTGACGTGATGAACAAGTGCATGTGGAGATGGGGCCTAAGACCCCACTTCTTCTGAGACTTTTTTTTTTTTTTCCAGGAGCAAACCTTATTGGGGACAAAGAGTCACCTCACACAAACCAAAAGTTTCTCCATCCACTTACTTTAACACCGTTTTAGATTATGAAAAAAATAGCACTGGAGCCTCGTAAATATGGTACACAGTCCGGTTACCATATATTTTAATGTACTCTTGTGCACACACACGCAAATTTAATGTGCAGTTGCATAAACACAGTCTTTCCCTGAAAATAAGACCCTGTCTTATATTAATTTTTGCAACAAAAGAGGCACTAGGCCTTATTTTCAGGGGAGGTCTTATTTACCTTAGCAAGTCTAGGTCTCTCACACCGCTTTCCAAGGCTCTGACACGCTCCCTGCAGTACTCGGACGCTCATACATCACTTCCTGGTTACTGGATTCATAAATCCTGCCTCCAGGAAGCGATGTCTCTGATTGGCTGAGCAGTGGTTGAAGAACCAATCAATGCAGCACTGAATGAACCAATGTGATGACTGTGATTTGTTTATCCAGTGCTGCATTGATTGGCTGAGCAGCATTGGAAAAACTAATCATCAGCCATCTCATTGAAGAGATGGGATTTATGAATTGGCAGAGCCATAGCCAATTACAGCCATCGCATTTGTTCATCCAGGTTGCATTGATTGGCTGAGCAGCGGTCTAAGAACCAATCACAGCCATCACTTTCTGGAGGTAGGATTTATGTATCCTGTAACCAAGAAGTGATATTGCACGAATGGCTGAGGACTGCGGGAACCGCTCCAAACCTCTAGAGAGCAGTGGGAGGGACCTGGACAGAGCCAGCTAGGTAAGGTATTCCACTTTTTGATGAAGGCTTATTTTCAGGTAGGGCTTATATTTTAAGCATCCACAAAAATAGACTATGGCTTATTTTCAGTGCAGGTCTTATTTTCGGGGAAACGGGGTATATAGTGTTTGTGCAAGTGCATATATAATCTGCGTGCATGTGCGCACAAGAGTACATTGAAGTATATGGTGACCAGGCTGCTACTTCAACCAATCAGAGAAGTGCTCAACTAGTGGTCCTCCCTCTGAGGCTGCGTGGAGTGTGAACCTTACAGAAAGTATTTCCCTAATGTACACTGAGGTCATGGAGAGGAAGTGGGTGCCGGCACCTCATGTGTATACTGCTTCCGCTACTTCTATTTACTGTGATACTGTCAGTGTACACGACATCAACACCCTCTTCATCTTCTTGGGGTGATGCGCCCTGTGTAACTGCATTCAACTTAACCCGCATACTCATTAGGTACGTATTCATAAATAAATCTGCATGTTTATATAATGTGTATATATAGAATATATAATCTCAGAATGAGAGGGATGAAAAGAGGCAAATAGAGATTAAGATGATAGTACTGCACGTCTTGTGCTTTGATCTTCCAAAATAATTAGATTAGAGCAGAAGCTACACATATAAATGTAATGCTAAATCATATAATGTGTATATCAAAAGGCTATCACTGGGCTGCACTTGGAAACCACAATGAGTACTAAACAGCCAGCGTACCATAAATAAAAATATCATTTTTATTGATGTATAGTGAAAGTGCATGTTAGAAATGAGTCCTAGAAGCTCAAGCAGATCATCTCTAGGTCTTATACATATGTATAGGACATACTCTGTGTTTTTAGAAGTACAATTTAATTGTTGACCTGATTCCCCATATAAGAATTAATCAGGAATACTATGACAGCAGTTTTGGAGTCGGGAAGGAATTTTTCCCCCTAACTTGAGTATAATTGGGTTCTACCTCATGCGTTTTTCTTTGTCTTCCTCTGGATCAACAGTGCAGGATAATAGGCTGAACTGGATGGACATGTATTCTATTTTACTATGTAAAGTGTAATATATAGCAAGAGAGTAATAAAGTCTACAACATGTCGGTGAATAATAAATGACTATTCACAAAACCATTAAAAATAGACTGCAAGGATGACGATGACCTCCATCCGATGTGACTCCTACAGTGGCAGCAAATGGAAAAGCACACATCAGAGCAATAAAATAAAGCCTGTCCTCTTTGCCCATGGACGTCTCCCTTTGATACTGGGAAACAGTGTTATCGGTTGTAATATTCTTTTTGAGCCTACTTTAAAATATGTAAATCATGTACATTAGTAGGTTTTATTTATATCTTAAGCATTACTGTTTTCTAAATACTTTTTGTTAGAATAATCCATCCCATAGCCCTTTTTCAGGGTAGCCCCTTCCCTTCTACAGTGCTGTTAATCATGTATGATCGCTGAACTAACAGAGTCAACTACATGGAGCAGTGTAGTTGACCCCGTTGGTCCAGCAATCATACATGATCATACATGTCTCTGATTCTGACAGTACATTACTGCCCCACTCCTGCTGCTAATAGCACCTGAAGAACATCATGATGAAAATGTACATCACGATGAAACCGTTTGACAGCTGCCCATGATGTAGACTGTCATCATTGGGTGGTAATCAGTTAAGTGGTCATATACAGTATTTAACTCAGAAGTACAGTTACTACAAAGAGGGCTGAAGTATACCTGCTAACATGGTGGAAGCATTCTTATGACATGGACATGTATGGCTACCAATATGAAATATACCTGCTAACATGGTGGAAGCACTGTTATTACATGGACATCTCTGGTTACCGGTGGAACCGGCTCACTTATTGATGTGACTCTAGATAGATTAGAAGGATGAATTCTGAAGTGTATTGAGCTATATTTTCTACTCAGATTGAGTCAAGACTTGCAAAACTGAAAGGACAATGCTTCAAAGTATAGATGGATAATGACCCAAAACATACCACAAAAGCAACCCTTCCTAAGGTTCCTAACATCAAGAAATGGAATATTTTGATATTGGCCTAATTAGGCTTGCTTTTCACTTGCCAAAGACAAAACTTAAGGAGGCTGAAGTAAAGGCCTGGCAATCATCCCAAGGGCGGAAACTCCACATTTGATGATGTCCATGTGCTCCAGACTTCAAACGGTTATTGTCTACATAAGTATATATAAGTAATTGCATGCCGGTTTCAAAAATAATCCTTATAGCTCTAGTTTGTCTAATTACTTTTGAGCCTGTGAAAATGGAGGGACGGTGTAAAAAATGTCTAATTCCCAAATGGCTAATTGGTGTTAAACCCCTTGAAGTAAAGTTGAAAGTCTCTACTTCAATCAAGCATTGATGACTTTTAAATCCACTGTGGTCTTGTACAGGGGCTAGATTGTAAAAACTGTGGTGCTGTCCAAATACCTCTGGCCCCAACTGTATTTTCTGTCTTTAGTCAGTGTGGCTCCCCATACCAAAGAGTGCCATAAGGAACTGGACTGCACCTCATGAGCACAGCAATATAATCGAACGAAAATGCTGCCTGCTTAGAAGAAATAAAGCCCCAGTGACTTGCTCATTAGTTGAACATTGCAATTTATTTAGCCATAAAGGAAAGTTCTGTTAGAATAAATGCTCGGTCTTCCTATAGTGTGTTCAAATGCACAAATGTGTTTGACGATTTCAAATAAGAATGATGAAAAGCTGCTTCGTCTTCCAGAGTTGTGTTAGCACAGTTTGGTGAAGTCAAAGACTCTTCCATCATCTGTTTGCTTCCACTGAAATCAATAAACTACATCAGAACCAAGGGAACAAAACAAGTAGGTTTCATAGTCATTTTTGATGTGTACAGGCTTTGAAACAAATTAAACAAGCTGTAGCATGTGCTTTGCGCAAAGAAATTAGGTTAACCCATTTATTACAAGAAGAGCAGAAGTAGCGTAATACATTATTGATATTTTTCAGTCCTTGTGGGGTTAAGACCCAAATATTACTTTCGAGGCATAACCGACCTGATGATTGTGTGATAAGTTAATATCTGTCTTGGGAGTAGTATAGGGTGTCTTATTTGTTGCACCTTCGATGCTAGGAATGCTGAGGCAACTTTTCACCTGAGTTGTACAGGGTGACATCTTCTATAATAGCGGGGGGAGAGGTTTTCCTCTAGCTGTTAACTTATTAAAAATCACTTGGCCACTATCTCATTAGCAAGATGGAAGGACATGAAACGTTGGAGGAGTGATAACATAGCATACATGGATTTCTTGGATTTCTTTGTACCTTGTTCTGCTTTTTGATCATCAAATATTAGTTTAGCTGATGGGACTTTGTGGAAGTCAAGTTTTTGCACAGCTTCAGTCCACTTCTAATGCCTTGGTGTCCATTTATTATGTACAGGTAAGGGTTCCTCGTTAAAATCTTATTCTATTCTTCTACTTAAAGGGATTTTCTAATCCCTGACCTGTATGGGCTTATTGTTTCTCCTATTTTTCTTTCTCTCTCACACACAGATTTTACTGTCAGGATGCAAATCTAAAGAATCTTGTGTCCAAGACAGTAGCTGTTGTTCCTGATCCACTGGTCTTGTTGGACAGCTCCTCTAACAAATCCACTGTCTAGGTGCTTGCCTTGTTTTATCCTTGAACTTCCTGTAAAACTCCAGCCCTTCCACTTCCTCCTTGCAAGATTATGCTTTTGCATTAGTATAGCACATTCTGTTCAGCAGCTGCCATCTTGGAAATTGTTCCTGTAATTCATGTACTAACTACTGGCTAAATATTGATTACAGTTTTGCATTCCTCCTACCAGAATTGCTATGTATGTCTTTGTTCCGAACTTTGGCTTGTTCCTGACCTGTGCGGGTTACCACCCACAACTATTGTAGCAACCGGACTCTGATCTTGACCCCAGACCATTTAAAGTCACCTTCTTTTGTTTTAATTCACCTAACCGTACCCAAGTTTGGTATGACAACTCCTGGGTAAACCAGAGTCTGGGACTGCACACTGATTTCTAAATTGTTTTAGAGTAGGTTGGATATGGAAAGTCTTTGCCGATATAAATTTTTAAACTCTTGTTTTTTGTTTTTTTTATGTTGTCTCCAGTTTTGCTGATTTTTCTTTCTTTAGTTTTTCTCTGGGAGCTCTATATCTATATCTATTAGTACTTGCTGCAGGATATAATTTGGGTGGTGTTTAGCATTGACAGCCTGTATAGCTAAGACTCAAATATGGTGATTAATGTTTTTTTTTGTTTACATGGGACGACTGTTGGGCACTTAGGTGCCTGAGAGTCGTCCCTGCGACAAGCAATCCTGTACTTTCACAGAGGGGTGAGGATCGCTTAGTAAATGGAGGCGGAGCAAGCTAGAGATCACTTTGGCTGCACACCCACCTTTATGTACAGTAAATAGGCAGTGGCTCATAGATGAATAACGACCTGATTACAGTGGCCAATCGTCATTTAATTTCTATACCTCCAGAAACTGAACGATGAACGACTTATCATCCGTCGTAGAGTCGCTGCCGGCATTAACACACCCCTATTATCGATCAGATTCATGTGAGAATCTGAATCATTATCGTGCAGTGTAGAAGGATCCTGGTTCTCCTGGAGATTCCCTTGAAGTTTTGGGTTTCCCATATGCTCAACTAGGATGCATAAATACGTCTTTATTATACTGTATAATTCCTTATTGTTAAACTATGTAAACTGTGCACTAAAATATCAGTATTATACATTCTAGCAGTAACAATTGCCTATGTTCTCATATGTTTAAGGCAATCTGTCACCTACTCTTAGCCCTATAAGCTATACGTTGAGCGGCATGCTAAGTAGTCCCCCGATTCTAATGGGCGGAATACTTAGCTGCGCACCGCTCAATACATTGCAGTGGCAGCTTCCAGTGCTCACACCAGGGGAAATGACGGAGGAGGTAAGTATAACACATCCCCAGACTCACCTACTTCTCAGCCCATAAGCTTAACATATGGAACTAAAAGTAGGTGACAGTTTCTTTAACTTTCATTTATCAAGATTATTAATGTCCTGGAGCCTCGACTTAAAGATAAAACCTTATTGTGCCGTTTTCATGCCAGTCAACTGAGTCACAGAGCAACTTTACATCTGTGCAAGAAATCATTCCCAAATGGCTTATACTGAAAGCCTCACCAAATGGCAGAGCTGTTCAGGAAAGAATAGAGAGAAGTTGTTATGCCAACTGCTAGAATGTATCTGCCAAAGTAGTCTTATTAGTGGAAATAGTTTTAAGATCATGGTCACAAAGGGAAATAAAGCTTCTGATTCTTAGAAGATGGCAGGCAATGAGAATTGAACAGCTACTTCAGCTTACATGCTTTAAAGGATGTAATACCCTCTTGCTTAATGGAGCTACGTTATTGAAAAGCAATCAGAACCAACGTAGAGGTTACTGCAAGTTCATCGCAGATTCACTGCCAATTATTTTGCAGTTGTCTTTTAGGGTGGTACATGAGCGATGTGTGAACATGCATATGTGCCTTCTTGATTGATTCATTTAGTTCCTTTATTTAAATGAAACCAGTTTATCCTGTAGCAGTATACACAGGATAACCCTCCCTGTACAGACACCATTAAGCTACTGTATCACCGTGCTTAGTGTTGGAGAAGATCTTGTATGCTATCAGCAGCAGAGAAGACAAACAGTCACAAATCACAGACTGCTGTATGCAGTATTGTAAACTGGATACGGTCAATATAATGCTTTCTTCAGCAATGCGCTGTGGCTAAAGTCCAATCAGGAAGCTTTAAGAAAGCATCACAGGAGGTGAGACGGACCATCAGCCTGTCCTCTGTCCCACCTCCCAACTTTATCTGGTTTTTAACACTTTGTGGAATAAAATAGTTTTTTTTCAATATTTAACCAGGTAAAGTGCCATGGGATCTCTTCTATTGTATTCTGCTAGGACTGATCATTACTGCATATATTAGCATGTGACATTTGGGCGGTTCCATAAGTTGCAGTAGTAACTTCGAGTTTGAAGGGGAATGTTACTAAGGAGCATCTCTCTGGGAACACCCCCCATTTATGGCTGTCAGCAGATGGCAAGTGGCAGGGAACAAGTTCTAGTAAATAGTTAATAATTTCGCTTTCACAATTTTAACCCTTTCATGACTAGGGTGGTTTGATGAGCAGAATTTCAAATACTGGAATGCTGAATTTTAAAGGTAATTCTTAAGTTTGTTTCTTGGTGTACACATAAAGTTTTTTTTTTTACCAGATTCTTACAAATCGGAGTTGGCCTCTTGTTTGTTCGGTCTTACGTAAGGATGAATGGGCAGAAACTGAGACAAATACACTTTTTCTTGTTGTTTTTTTTGTTTCTTTCTAAAGTACTTAGTTCAGTCTGTAATATTCAACCCAAAAATGAAATCCACAAATTCTCCTGTACGAAGGGATGCCAAATATGTTTACATTGTCTAACATTTGATGACAAGAAAGGGACACAAGCACAAACCTACATTTTAGTTTCTTATGAGTTCTCTTGACAGGAGTTTTGCAGAAGAGGAAATTCTATATTGTCTGTCACTATTGCAGCACAGAGTTGATCGGTTATGACTTCCCAAACCAACTAAGGGTACTGTGCACAGAAGCAAGCAGTGTCATCCAACACAGCATATAATCTTATCCAGTATTCAAGGATAGCATTATCACTGCCTCCTAAGGTCCCAGCCACCCTTACTTCCTCAACCATTCCCTCCCTGTTGGTAAGAATTAGGTCCAAGATAGCAGATCCCCTTGTTTTCTCTTCTACCTTTTGGAAGATAAAGTTGTCAGCAAGAGCGGATAAGAAGTTGTTGGATCCATTACTTTTACATGAGAGAGATTCACAACAAATGTCTTGATAGTTAAAATCTCCCATGATCACTATGTTGGCCATCTGATGTAGAAAAGTTCATCAATATCTTCTGCTTGTCCAGGCGGCCTACAGTAAATGCCTACAATGGTGTCCTTTCTTCTTTTCTCTCCTTGTATTCTTACCCAGTAAATGCCTACAATGGTGTCCTTTCTTCTTTTCTCTCCTTGTATTCTTACCCAAACAGTTTCTACAGAACTACCATGCTCTGAAGCTTGAATCTCTCTGGAGATGAATGTTTTCCTAACATACAACACAACACCTCCTCCCCTTTTATTAGGTCTGTTTCTTATAAATAAGTTGTATCCTTTATGTGTATCATTCCACCAAGTTTCTGTGGTGCCTGTGACATCATATTTCTCTTCCTGTGTTAGGAGCTCCAATTCCCCTTTTTTATTTCCCATACTTTGTGCATCTGTGTAGAAACATTTTAGTTTATGATCAGTGTCTCTTACACCTCTACTTTTCTTCAGAATATTTTGTCTTTGTTCTTTCTTTCCACTTCTAATAGTGAGGTTCTCAATAGTATTCATTGGCTGAATATTTTTTGCCTGGCCTTTCACTTTCCTTCCCATATGAGTTGGTAAACTAATTTTTACTATACATATTCTGCTCAGATTTGTTGCTCCAAGTTTTTCCTGTAGGTTTCAAAATTTATTGCCTTGGTGATAACCGGATTGTGACCCAAAGCAATGAAGTCCAAATGATGGTAATCAAACCAGAGGTGGTAAGATCAATATGTGGGTTGGGATTGCTGTGGGGACACAGCGAGCAGCAGAACAAACGTAAATATATGGCAGTTCTTCAAAATGGCCTGCGCACATCTTGTTGTATATTTACAGCGGATGGTCCTGATGTTCATGTATGTTTTATTATCTGCATAATTGAGTAGTGTGAATTCTGTATACCATTGTTTCTCCTAAACTAACATTTTATTTTTCTGTGATTTTTAACAAAGAAACTGCTTCCATCTGTTCCAAAGTTATTTTTGCATATTCTGTCATCATTTCCATCTATTTTTGTTAATAATGTGTTTGTTTATTTCTCTGATGAGACTTCTTTCTACTATCTACATTGCATGCCTTCTCACATATACTGTAAGAGTGCTTATAACCCCTTAAGGACATAGCCTGTTTTTTACAGCATTGATTATGCAGCGTTGATGACATCTTTTCTGTGGGTCAGTACGGTTATGACGACGATACCAAAATTCTTTTTGTTTTTGTTTTTTTTAGGTTTTTTCTACTTTTCAACAATACAACCCCCTCTTAAAAACTAAAAAAATTAAAATTCTACATCTCTGCATTCAGTCCTATAACTTTTTTTATTTTTCCATGGACGGAGCTCTGTGAGGGCCTCCCTTTTGCGTGACGAGCTGTAGTTTTTTATTGGTTCCATTTTGGAGTACATACGGCTTTTTTGATCACAATTGCGTTTTTTTGGGAGGAAAAATGCAGAAAATAAGCATTTTGTTTTAAAGTTTTTTACTGTGCAGGATAAATAGTGTATTCAATTTATTGTACAAGTGTTACGGGATTTTTCATTTTTTAAAAATATAAATAGGGAATAGAGCGCATAAAAAGGTTTTGCTTTTCTTTTTAGTTAAGTTTTTCTTTTTAACACTATTTTTAATTTTTTATGTCCCTGTGGGGGACTTGAACCATAGCAGCTATGATCAGGCATTACGTTAAGGAGTGTATTACTAGTACACTTATTTTACAGATACTTGTTGAACTGAACTTGTAAATGCAGCCCAGCAATTAGTTTTAAACCTCTAGCGTTAGCAACGCTGTGTAATAGCGCCCCAAGTCCAATAGTATGTGGCCAGCTCTCCTACTTGAGGTTAGGTGTTTCAGCAGCAATTTATTCTTGCATAGAATGAAACACACAGCCATGCTTTCTCATAGACAATGATTAGTACTACCATGGGTTGTACTAAAGTGACACTGTAATGTAGTGTTAACATGACACTGTAATGGGACACCATCTCAGTCACAATTTAGTTTGTTACAAGGGTTGTCAAAGTTGTATGTTTTCGGTAAAAACCACTAAAATGCAGCAACATAACAAATCAATATATACTCGCCTCTCCTCAATCCCTGGAGTGTCCTGTCTCTCTTTTGATGTCACCTTTTACTGGACGTCGCAGGCACTGCAGCCAATGATGGCGCTCGGGGCTCGCTGAAGCCTGTGACATCCCTTATACTGGGCGGTACTGCAGCCTGGAAATCTAGCATAGGCTGGAGCAGCACCGCGGGAGCGAGGCGAGTAGAGTATATCCTGATGTGTTATGTTACTGCATTTTACATAGCTTTTAACAAAGAACATACATTTTGTACAAGCCCTTTAAGCCATTTCTGACCTGCTAATTGTGCCCCGGTCAACTGCCAGGGCTGTTACTATATGTGTAGAGATAAGAACCTCTCCACTATGACCAACGTAGGCTGAGAGCGAGTCTGCCAAGTGCTGGGGTGCCATTCCTTTGTTGTATCATGCACTGCAGAGTTACAAAGTGACATCAGCACAAGAACTGCACCCAAGCCCAAGATCATCATGAGCAATTCCAAGTGCCAGCATGAGGGGCGTATAGCACATTGAATTTTTGACTCTGGAGCAGGAGAAATATGGTCTGCTCTTTTCTATTTTTGGCTGATGAACAGCTGTGGGGCTGATCTTGGCCACAGACGTCCCATGTCCCCTTAATGGTCTATAAGTCTATTCATATGAAGGACTTTTCACACAAACCAGTGCAATGTACAGGGTCCATGGAGATCTGTTTCATGCAAGTTGCGTCCAAATTTCCAGCTCTCATATGGCTATGTGAATCTGGCCTAAGAATCAGGAAAGACTGAGCTAATGAGTTGTCTGTTGTAAATACTTAAAAGTTTGTCCACTGTAAATAGGATTATCACCTTAAGAACGTTGTACTAGGATTACAAGTTATCCCCTTTCCACAGGTTAGGAAATACCTTGTTGATTGCTGGGGGCCTCACTGCTGAGACTCCCATCAATCCCAAGAATGGGGATCATGTGTCTCCCATCTTCCTCACTGGACTCACTGCACCCCCTGCAGTGAGGAATGGAATGAATGAAGCGGCGGTCACGCAGGCATGCTGCTGCTCCATTCATTTTCTATGGGACTGTGGAGAAAACCAAGCGGCAAGTGCTTAGGTATTTCTTTCACCCCAATTGAAATGAATGGAGCACTGACTACATGCTTAGCCAGTTGCCTTATTCATTGTGATGTCACTGCAGGTAAGAGAAGAAGGGGAAACAGTACTCCCCTTGGGATTGATGGGGGTTCCAGCATTGAGACCCCACCAATTAGCAAGTTATCTCCTTTGCTGTGGATAGGAGATAACTCGCAATTCTGCTATAAGCCCTTTAAATATGTGCACCGTAGGATTTGTTGAAGTTTAAAACTTTTTTTTGCAAAGGCTTGTACTGGGAACAGCTAACTGAATTTCTTGACTGCGTCAAAGTTTTAATAGTTTCTATAAAGATAGTTTAAATTGGTTCTGTCAGTCATTAGACAGTCCCGTTCAGCTCTCATACCTTGTGAAAATGTTCATTAAATGCTCTATAAATAGCGGACTTTTTCATGTTTGTGTTCATGTTTCAGACCAGTAGTTGCTCGGTAACTTTTGAAAATTTTTTTCTCGTCTTTAATCAAATTTTACCCATCAATTACTGCCCTGTAACCTTAGTCATAATATGTTATACTTGGCAATATCTGCTGAGCTACGATTTGTGAAGACCATTATCTGTTCTAGGACTCTCAACAGCGTCATTGTTCTTGTGGTTAGACTTTGTGTATCTGCCACTGTCTTTGTATGGCAGAGCAGTATCAGCATGTTAATTGTTCTTATGGTTCCATAAAAAAATGCATGCTTCTTTAATTTATTATAAACACCAAAAAAAAAAGAAACCATGCATATGAATGGATATGAACTAATGTGTTTGACACAATGGAAGGAGTCTATCACTTGGAATCAGGTGATCGCTCTTCTTTCCAATTACTAGTTGCTTTATTAGAAACAATGGAACCCACAGACCTATGTGAAAATTCCATAGAATATGTACATTGACAATACACATGTTCTGTAGTTTCCTTTTAAACACTTTCTAGATATGATTAGATTCCTGTCCATAAACATTTTGTCTGGTAATAATAACTTTTTTCCTCAGGAACATTTTGACTTAATAACCAATGACAATTTGAGTTTGAATTTTCCAACCGTGTGATTAATATAGTATTAGAGGTTATCATGGATAGTTTAATTATACTGGAAGAACAAGATTCATTGTCTAATTTTTGTAGCTGACAGCACAGGGGAGGGTTCACAAGTGTGAGCTGAACAGATATGGCCACTAATAAATGAACTAGAACTGGCTGTATTTTCTGAACAGAATAGTCAATAATGACACTGAAAGATTGTGAAGATTTTATTTTTTGGATTGGTTTATGAAAATATGTTAGGATACATTCACATAGTAGGTACTGTTGTACCTTGTCGACACCGGAAGTGGTGCCTGTCGACAAGAGTAAGGCTGTTTGACAGCCAGGTGACGCCCACGGTTCCTGATTGGCTGTACAGCTCGCTCCTCATCCTCGGCCTCTCTGATCCTGAAACTCGCCACTCCAATCTCTGTTCTCGCTGCTGTCCTCAGCTTCTCAGGTCCTCCTACTCAACACTCCGGTCCCCCTCCTCCACTTACGGCTTGGTTCCGTCATCGGGCTTTTGGGTCCTGCCACTCGCCACCCCCCCATCTCTGCTAGCTGCTGCTCCTGTCCTCGAACTGTGCCCATGAAACTGGGAATGCTTTCTGCACGACCCCGGTAACAGCTTAGCGGTAGAGTCGGCTGGAGGAAGTGGGTGTTATGCCATCCCAAGCATAACTAAATCGGGGGGGGGGGTGTTATGCCATCCCAGGCATAACTAAATACCCACGCTGCTAGCACCTTGCTGCAGGCAGCCAATCAACAGGTTGTGGGCGTATAGTGGGCGGATACAGCCTATCACCAGGTCTCCACCCATTCTGGTGGTGGAGACAAAATATAATGACTTGGGCTAAGAACAAGACAAACATAAAGACAGAGAATATTACAGATAGGTGGGTAATTGGAGTTATTAGAATCACCCCACCTAGGCTATGGTAAAGACGAGACTGAAGAGTCGCTAGTGATGCATCAGATAGTCCGTAATTTAATGAGTAGAACCACGGGTATCAGATATAAGTCTAAAAACACTTTGGTACTGGAGCAAAATTGCTCAAAAAACCTATGGAGATCGCACTGGTTTAGTCGTCACTTGCGATTAATTAATCCAATGGTCACTAAAGTGGGGCCCCAGTACCTATAAACTATAAGAAAAGTGTCACGCATCAGTATAGCGACCGTCTGTAACAAAGTGGTCACATTCGGATAGGTTGATGATCACAGGATTTGATAGTTACTTAGCCAATAATATGATTTGAGGAAACCATAAAAGTGCCTCAAGTATTTGGCTCAGAGTAGTATCAGTCCATATCATTTGGAAAGAACGGTAAGCTCTCTTTAGTATAAGTATAGCTCAATATACAACTCATAACTCAAGAGAGAAGAATGGATGACCTCTCTTTATGTGAAAGGGTGATTACTGCTCAGGAATAATTACTGCTCGTAGAAATATGATTACTTGCTCAGGAATAATTACTGCTCAACGCGTTTCCCTACTAGGATTGTTGGTAGTTCATCAGGAGCAATTGTATGAGTTATGCCATACGATATGACAGGTTCATTGAGTTGAAAACTCAAGAGAAAGAGAGAGAAAGTACCACAATCGTGTTTTGAGACACGAAGGGTTAAATACTTTGTCAAATTTTGAGAAAGTGCCACAATCTTATTTTGGGACACAAAGAGTTAAGAGAATGTGCCACAATCGTGTTTTGGGACACGAAGGGTTAAATACTTTGTCAGATTTTGAGAAAGTACCACAATCGTGTTTTGGGACACGAAGGGTTAATTACTTTCTGCCAGATTTTGAGAAAGTACCACAATCGTGTATTGGGACATAGAGGGTTATATAATCTCTGTCAGATTTTTGTTGGTGTGGTCATGCAGGCTAGTTAGGAGATGTGCAGGAGATATACTGATTTATAGAGAAATACTGCACATCAACTAACCTCAAAGAATTGAAATGGGATCAGAACTAGAAAGTAGGGGATTATTCAGGACCCATACTTAGTTCATCATCCAATCTTTGAACAAGGTCGCTAAATAGCGAAATAATAGCGGTCTGCAACTTGTTCATATAATAAGCTCTATAGATATATAGTAGCCTGGGACTAGTCTATCAAAAAAGAAATAGAGTTCTAGGCTACATAGAGCTTTTTTCAGATCCCTTTCATTCTATCAAGGTCTCTAGGCAGCGCATAGTAGCATAAGCAGAGCGGTGTCTTTGCTGCCTAGATATGAGACCTGCATCCAACACACACACATTCAGATAAAATAACAAAAGTGGTAGAGCCTGGAGCTCTGATGGTGAGCTCAGGCATTATGTCTGTGAGCCCAGAGTGCTGCTACTGATATACCAAGAAGCCCTCCCCTAAAGGGGGTTGGTGTGGAAAATCAGCCAATCAGATGTTATAGTGGGAGGGGTTAGGACGACTCCACTGATCTAAGGGAAAACAGGGAAAAGAAGTCCGTTTATAATCTGCTGTTTGGCTCAAACTGGGTGTATTAGTGAGGACAAATGTTGCAGCAGCCTCCCTCATAGTCTGATCGCCCGTATGTACACATGGATCTTTAAATTTTACTTTAGAAAGATCGCTACCGGTGATCCGCTATTGCGCACGCGCGCGCAGCGCTGTGACGTCATCATGTCAGTCATGTGATATGGTACGCCCTGACGTTCTGTTGTGTCACATGAACGGCTTCATTCAAAAGAATAGCTTATTAGAAGCAATGTAGATTGCCATGGCAATAGCGGTCATGTGATCTGCACTGCCCAGAAGACACATGAGTGAGACTGGGATGTATATAGTGCAGATTAATTAGATGCTACAGCATAGAATATACAGAATGCGTTTAGTGAGGATTTATTGGTTGTTAGTTATAAGACACAGAAAGAAGTTTATCTAAATACACATATATACATATACATACATATACATATACATATATACATACATACACAAGTACTGTGTATCGGTAATGGTTATTTTAAGGCTACGTAATGTAGAAAGAGTCATGCATATACTGCATAAATCTGATAATTAGATGGTTTGAAGAACAACCTATGAACGTAGCATCTTAGATATTGCTCACTTAGCGCTATGACAAGGAAGAGTCACATAACGTAACAATGGGCTGATTTTTGAATTCCTTTGTAAAACGGCACTCTAAATGCGTGATAAAATCAAAATATTGGTATTCTCATAATAGAGCCAATGACTGATAGATGCCGGCTGTATAATCAAAGAGAAGAAAGATTGGCTATAGAGGGATTACAAAAAGCAGTTGAAACACAAATTCTCATTTAAGCCACTAGGATTAACTGTATTCAGTCGAAAAATCCATGCTGCCTCTTTGCATAGGAGTTTTTTGTCCGTATCACCGCGACGCCCATGAGTCCTGATAATTTCGATCCCTTGAAATTTCAGTTGGTTTGTATCACCATTGTGGAATTTCCACATATGGTCTGCTAGGGGGGTCGACTCATGGCGTCTGATGTTCCCTAGGTGATCGAGAATTCTGCGACGAAACTGTCGAATTGTCTTGCCCACATAGTTCATGGGGCAAGAACATGTGGCAAGATAGACTATGTTTTGTGTTCGACAGTTAATGAAGTCTCTGCATGAGTAAACTGTATTAGTGGATGATGACTTAAAAGTATTACCGCGCAGAATAAAAGGGCAAGCGAGGCAGCCCTGGCATGGAAAGCTACCTTGGGGCTTGCTGGAACCAAGCCAAGTAATTTGCCTTTCATCGGGAGGGAGGTGACTTTTCACTAGATGGTCTTTTAAATTATGGCCACGGCGGAATGTTAAAGATGGTCTTTCGGGAAGAAAATCATTAAGGTCTTTGTCGCGTTTCAGGATATCCCAATAGTAGTTGAGGATATTCCTTATTTGTATCGAGCAAGTGTCGTAAGTGCCAATAATTCTGGCTTTATTGTCCAAGGAACGGATCTTAGGTTGAAGGAGAGTAGTCCTTTCTTGAGATGATGCAAAGATAAATGCTTGGTCGATGACCTTTTTGGGATAATTGCGATTTTTAAAGCGATCATACAATTTTTTACTTTCCATTTCAAAACTCGAATTATCCGAACAATTGCGTCGGAGTCGCAGAAACTGACCTTTTGGTATGCCACGTTTTAATGGTGCAGGATGGAAACTGTCCCAGGTAAGTAGGCTGTTTGTCGCCGTGGACTTACGGAAAAGAGAGGATGTTATCTGTCCCGATGGATCTTTTTTAATTTGAAGATCCAGAAAGGACAGCGTAGTGGTATTAATTTCCGAAGTAATCCGAAGATTCAGATCATTATGGTTTAGATGATCAATGAATACCTCAAGGGACGACCGATCGCCATTCCAGAACAAGAGCACATCGTCAATATAACGTATCCACAATGAGATGTTATCTGACCCCATGATGTTATCACTGTTGAAGATCCGTTCCTCCCACCAGCCCAGGACACATATGTGTCCTGGAATTCCTTGAATTTATCCTAAACCACAATTTTTTCCTGTTCGAAGCCAAGTACTTCCACCAGCTCAGGGGCACCGCGATGGGGACTCCTTGTGCCCCATCGTATGCTAACCTGTACCTGGGCTGGTGGGAGGAACGGATCTTCAACAGTGATAACATCATGGGGTCAGATAACATCTCATTGTGGATACGTTATATTGACGATGTGCTCTTGTTCTGGAATGGCGATCGGTCGTCCCTTGAGGTATTCATTGATCATCTAAACCATAATGATCTGAATCTTCGGATTACTTCGGAAATTAATACCACTACGCTGTCCTTTCTGGATCTTCAAATTAAAAAAGATCCATCGGGACAGATAACATCCTCTCTTTTCCGTAAGTCCACGGCGACAAACAGCCTACTTACCTGGGACAGTTTCCATCCTGCACCATTAAAACGTGGCATACCAAAAGGTCAGTTTCTGCGACTCCGACGCAATTGTTCGGATAATTCGAGTTTTGAAATGGAAAGTAAAAAATTGTATGATCGCTTTAAAAATCGCAATTATCCCAAAAAGGTCATCGACCAAGCATTTATCTTTGCATCATCTCAAGAAAGGACTACTCTCCTTCAACCTAAGATCCGTTCCTTGGACAATAAAGCCAGAATTATTGGCACTTACGACACTTGCTCGATACAAATAAGGAATATCCTCAACTACTATTGGGATATCCTGAAACGCGACAAAGACCTTAATGATTTTCTTCCCGAAAGACCATCTTTAACATTCCGCCGTGGCCATAATTTAAAAGACCATCTAGTGAAAAGTCACCTCCCTCCCGATGAAAGGCAAATTACTTGGCTTGGTTCCAGCAAGCCCCAAGGTAGCTTTCCATGCCAGGGCTGCCTCGCTTGCCCTTTTATTCTGCGCGGTAATACTTTTAAGTCATCATCCACTAATACAGTTTACTCATGCAGAGACTTCATTAACTGTCGAACACAAAACATAGTCTATCTTGCCACATGTTCTTGCCCCATGAACTATGTGGGCAAGACAATTCGACAGTTTCGTCGCAGAATTCTCGATCACCTAGGGAACATCAGACGCCATGAGTCGACCCCCCTAGCAGACCATATGTGGAAATTCCACAATGGTGATACAAACCAACTGAAATTTCAAGGGATCGAAATTATCAGGACTCATGGGCGTCGCGGTGATACGGACAAAAAACTCCTATGCAAAGAGGCAGCATGGATTTTTCGACTGAATACAGTTAATCCTAGTGGCTTAAATGAGAATTTGTGTTTCAACTGCTTTTTGTAATCCCTCTATAGCCAATCTTTCTTCTCTTTGATTATACAGCCGGCATCTATCAGTCATTGGCTCTATTATGAGAATACCAATATTTTGATTTTATCACGCATTTAGAGTGCCGTTTTACAAAGGAATTCAAAAATCAGCCCATTGTTACGTTATGTGACTCTTCCTTGTCATAGCGCTAAGTGAGCAATATCTAAGATGCTACGTTCATAGGTTGTTCTTCAAACCATCTAATTATCAGATTTATGCAGTATATGCATGACTCTTTCTACATTACGTAGCCTTAAAATAACCATTACCGATACACAGTACTTGTGTATGTATGTATATATGTATATGTATATGTATGTATATGTATATATGTGTATTTAGATAAACTTCTTTCTGTGTCTTATAACTAACAACCAATAAATCCTCACTAAACGCATTCTGTATATTCTATGCTGTAGCATCTAATTAATCTGCACTATATACATCCCAGTCTCACTCATGTGTCTTCTGGGCAGTGCAGATCACATGACCGCTATTGCCATGGCAATCTACATTGCTTCTAATAAGCTATTCTTTTGAATGAAGCCGTTCATGTGACACAACAGAACGTCAGGGCGTACCATATCACATGACTGACATGATGACGTCACAGCGCTGCGCGCGCGTGCGCAATAGCGGATCACCGGTAGCGATCTTTCTAAAGTAAAATTTAAAGATCCATGTGTACATACGGGCGATCAGACTATGAGGGAGGCTGCTGCAACATTTGTCCTCACTAATACACCCAGTTTGAGCCAAACAGCAGATTATAAACGGACTTCTTTTCCCTGTTTTCCCTTAGATCAGTGGAGTCGTCCTAACCCCTCCCACTATAACATCTGATTGGCTGATTTTCCACACCAACCCCCTTTAGGGGAGGGCTTCTTGGTATATCAGTAGCAGCACTCTGGGCTCACAGACATAATGCCTGAGCTCACCATCAGAGCTCCAGGCTCTACCACTTTTGTTATTTTATCTGAATGTGTGTGTGTTGGATGCAGGTCTCATATCTAGGCAGCAAAGACACCGCTCTGCTTATGCTACTATGCGCTGCCTAGAGACCTTGATAGAATGAAAGGGATCTGAAAAAAGCTCTATGTAGCCTAGAACTCTATTTCTTTTTTGATAGACTAGTCCCAGGCTACTATATATCTATAGAGCTTATTATATGAACAAGTTGCAGACCGCTATTATTTCGCTATTTAGCGACCTTGTTCAAAGATTGGATGATGAACTAAGTATGGGTCCTGAATAATCCCCTACTTTCTAGTTCTGATCCCATTTCAATTCTTTGAGGTTAGTTGATGTGCAGTATTTCTCTATAAATCAGTATATCTCCTGCACATCTCCTAACTAGCCTGCATGACCACACCAACAAAAATCTGACAGAGATTATATAACCCTCTATGTCCCAATACACGATTGTGGTACTTTCTCAAAATCTGGCAGAAAGTAATTAACCCTTCGTGTCCCAAAACACGATTGTGGTACTTTCTCAAAATCTGACAAAGTATTTAACCCTTCGTGTCCCAAAACACGATTGTGGCACATTCTCTTAACTCTTTGTGTCCCAAAATAAGATTGTGGCACTTTCTCAAAATTTGACAAAGTATTTAACCCTTCGTGTCTCAAAACACGATTGTGGTACTTTCTCTCTCTTTCTCTTGAGTTTTCAACTCAATGAACCTGTCATATCGTATGGCATAACTCATACAATTGCTCCTGATGAACTACCAACAATCCTAGTAGGGAAACGCGTTGAGCAGTAATTATTCCTGAGCAAGTAATCATATTTCTACGAGCAGTAATTATTCCTGAGCAGTAATCACCCTTTCACATAAAGAGAGGTCATCCATTCTTCTCTCTTGAGTTATGAGTTGTATATTGAGCTATACTTATA
Organism: Eleutherodactylus coqui; assembly: GCF_035609145.1. NCBI lineage: Eukaryota > Metazoa > Chordata > Amphibia > Anura > Eleutherodactylidae > Eleutherodactylus > Eleutherodactylus coqui. Next base: position 168,248,801 of record NC_089838.1, on the reverse strand, counting down.
CTAAAGAGAGCTTACCGTTCTTTCCAAATGATATGGACTGATACTACTCTGAGCCAAATACTTGAGGCACTTTTATGGTTTCCTCAAATCATATTATTGGCTAAGTAACTATCAAATCCTGTGATCATCAACCTATCCGAATGTGACCACTTTGTTACAGACGGTCGCTATACTGATGCGTGACACTTTTCTTATAGTTTATAGGTACTGGGGCCCCACTTTAGTGACCATTGGATTAATTAATCGCAAGTGACGACTAAACCAGTGCGATCTCCATAGGTTTTTTGAGCAATTTTGCTCCAGTACCAAAGTGTTTTTAGACTTATATCTGATACCCGTGGTTCTACTCATTAAATTACGGACTATCTGATGCATCACTAGCGACTCTTCAGTCTCGTCTTTACCATAGCCTAGGTGGGGTGATTCTAATAACTCCAATTACCCACCTATCTGTAATATTCTCTGTCTTTATGTTTGTCTTGTTCTTAGCCCAAGTCATTATTTTATGTTAGTCTTGAATAAAAGTTATATTTTAGTCTGTCTGTCACTGTGAAGGGCTCCAATTTGATTTAGTCAGACAAAGTTCTGCCCCTGTGATTCTGGAGACAAAATATAATTGTACTCACATAGTATTTTTAAACCTGTTTAAGGGTTTTTTCACAGGGCTCCATCTGGATGGCTGAAAACAGCATCCTGATGGTCCCTTTAGGCTGCTATTGGTAAAACCGAAGCCAAATCTGCAAGCTAAGGACTCTGGTGTGGCAAACTTCTGGCATCTTGACCAGACAAAGTAGAGTAGTCGACTATTTTTGATTTGTTAAAAATTTTATTTTTATTTTTGAAATCCTAAAAGGTAAATGGCTCCATAATGCTATAGATTGTTGTACCTTAGTCTGTGGCCAATCCACCTGTATGTCGTCTTAAATAAATAAATCGAGCCACATAGAAAAGTCTTAGTTAATTATATACTGTATGTCAAATTCGAAGACTAAGGGCGCCCACCCACTGGCGTTTGCGATTTTCGTGCGTGAAAAACGCAGTGTTTTCGGCGCGTTTTTGGCGTGTTTTTCACGGCGTTTTTCGCGGCATTTTCGCGGCATTTTGCGTTAATTTACATTGACATTCATGGGTGCATTAAGAGAAAAATAAGGACACATATGCAACTGACAGTTCCTATGTTAAAAATTGCAACGGACTGAAAAAAAAAACGCCAGTGGACAGGAGTACATTCAAAACTAATTGCTCTTGAGAAAAAACACAAAGGAAAAAAAATTGCCAGTGGGTGGGCGCCCTAAGGGATGATTGCTGGGACTTTCTTTCTATTACGCATGTCCTATGTTTAATGTTTCTTTAATAAGTGATGTGGAATCAAATGCTCACCTTCTCGATCAAAATCCTTACAAACAAACTTTCTATGTCTACTGTAATCACAGATGATACTCCCTTTTGAGATACTTTTGTATTTATTGATACACTCAATTCTATTTATATAAATAGAATGTTGAATTTAGTTATACATTGGCTTGTGTATGAATAAAAGGCTCCAAGAGTTGCCATGACAATTCAGGCTTGATATTGTACTGTGCTTAGTAGTAGAAAATGGCCTTTATACGTTGGCACTGTGCTTTGAAAACACTTGTTACTAATTTGCTATGTGAAGTGTGTCAAGACCACTAATAAAGTGGAGGTGGATGCTATCTCTAGTAGCAGATACACTGAAATGAACTATAGAAGGTGGAAATTGGATCTCTTCTTGCTTCAGTCTCCTGCTTCCCATAGAAGTCTATGGAGATGGAAATGGGGAGGAGGAGGGAGCTAATGGAGGTAGGCAGAGGCATAGACGCACATAGCTGAGCTGCAGCAGCTAACTGTAAGTGACTTACTGTTTCACTGCTATTGAAATCACATTTACATTGCGTAGTACTGCTGCATAATGTTCTCCATGTTTCTATTACTTCTGAGGTGTGCTACAGAGAGCTAGAGGAAAAGATACACTGCGCACATAGGATAAGAGAGACATCATAGCAGCCAGTCTCCACCTACCAGCCAGAATCGTCAACCTGAATATTTAATTTTTCTAGGTGACCTCTAAAAATCATGGACATGCAACATTTTTTTACAGACCCATCAGATAACCATACTGAATAATAAAGATTATAAGTAATACATGTCTATAGGTCACATACTGATTTAAAGACATTACCCGCATATACCTAGAAAATGATAATTCACGGGATAATAACCTGCTCAAGTATCACCAGCCTCAAATAAATTGACCGATGCATCTATTTTTCATGGACACTCAGAAAAAATGCCCCCTATTTCTTGCATCCTGAATTTCTGGATGGTTGTCAATCCTACTACTGGCTCAGTGAAGACTGAGAATAGGATATACAGTCTGCAGAGGAGGGAAACTGGTGAAAAAATGTAGGATGCAAGTCCTATAGTGGCCAGAAATACTGTTTTTCCTCATGTACATGCAACAGCTTATTCTGAAAAATAATTTCAAAGTGTTAGGTATGCTTTCAAAATCTTGCAATGGCCTTAATGTGGTATTCGCAGGAATCGTGAGTTGTCACTAAATCAAATCTAGATTCCCTGATTAATTCCCATACATACATCTAATTTTATTTATTGTATCTCCTTATTGAGGTATCCATATTTGATACTACCGCAGGCTATGTCTGCAGAGAGCTTCATTATTTCTCTTGCTTATAGTGCCAACATATTCAGCAGCACTGTACACTTTTTCATTACTCACATCATTCCTTCATCCTTTATGGGGCTCACAATCTGAATTCCTTCTCAAGCGCATTCACACACAGACCAATTTTGTATCAAGCCAGCTTAGTTTATCAGTATATTGTTTTTAAAGGAGATGTCCCGCGCCGAAACGGGTTTTTTTTTTTTTTAAACCCCCCCCCCCGTTCGGCGCGAGACAACCCCGATGCAGGGGTTAAAAAAACCACCCGCACAGCGCTTACCTGAATCCCGGCGGTCCGGCGTCTTCATACTCACCTGCTGAAGATGGCCGCCGGGATCCTCTATCTTCATGGACCGCAGGGCTTCTGTGCGGTCCATTGCCGATTCCAGCCTCCTGATTGGCTGGAATCGGCACGTGACGGGGCGGAGCTACACGGAGCTACACGGAGCCCCATAGAGAAGAGGAGAAGACCCGGACTGCGCAAGCGCGGCTAATTTGGCCATCGGAGGGCGAAAATTAGTCGGCACCATGGAGACGAGGACGCCAGCAACGGAGCAGGTAAGTATAAAACTTTTTATAACTTCTGTATGGCTCATAATTAATGCACGATGTACATTACAAAGTGCATTAATATGGCCATACAGAAGTGTATAGACCCACTTGCTGCCTCGGGACATCTCCTTTAAATGTGGGAGAAAACTGGAGCACCTGGACATTTTCACGAGTACATTTATGTAAAACAAGTCCTTCTATGGAAGATATCTTAATGACACAGACTTGGTGAGATATTGTCTCTTCTGCGGACTGGAATTCTACAAGGGACAGTTTTAAATGCATTTTTGAATTTTTTTTGTCATGTCCTATAATCCCCATAGGCTAAGTTATGGGGCTTATAGAACAAAGAACATGGAGTGCAGGAATGTGTTTTTTATACTTACTGGGCTCCCTGTTCCCGTGCTGTCACTTGTGAAAGTCTGTGCTCGGTCTGTCAGCTTGACTGTTCTTTAGTCAGTGTGCATGCACCCCCACTGTTCGCTATGGGATTGCACGCACATCGACTAAAGACTATAAACTAATAGATCAAGTGTTGACTTTCACAGGTTGCAGTGCAGGAACAGAGATCTGGGTACATATAACAAGCACATGCCCGCAATCCATGTTTGGCTGCTTTCACATCAGGAAAGTGGAATCCCCTGGCCAAGTGGATCTGTCTTATGGCAGAACCGAACAGCGTTGAATGGGCCCCATTGACTAAAATGCTGTCCGTTCAGTTTCCGCTCAGCTGCCCAGAATTGTACCATTAGAAAAAGCACTGCATAAGCACTAATTCTTACAGTATTTTGTGCCGGATCTGCAATGGAACCTCCAAACGGCAAACAAGTGATTAGTGTGAATCCAGGATGGTGGACCATTGTCGGCCTACTTACTAATGGCCTATCCTAAGGCTAAGCCATCAATTACAACTGGACAACCCCTTTAATAGACAAACATTGAAATGTGCAATATACCGCTCTACAGAAGTATTACAGTGTATTGTACAAGCAATCCAGTAACTGCAAGATCATGTTTCCTGTGAAGACTAAAAAGAAATAAGCTTAATAAAAAAAAAAAAGGTAACTTAAAAAACCTTTTCTCTTTTTTCATATTAAAAAACATAATTAGTATTGATACATCAGAACAGTCTCAACTATCAAGATACAACAATATCCCACATGGTGAACATTGTAGGAGATGAGTCTTTTTTGGGGCACCCCTGCTTTTAAATAAAGATAAGAAAAAAGTGATCAAAGTCCTATGTGCACGAAAATAGTAAAATGGTACCAATGAAAATTACAGGTTGCCTAGTAAGAAAACCGAGCCTAGGGAAAAATTAAAATTTATGGGTCTCAAAATACGGTGACAGTTATCATTTTTTATTTTAAAATGGTAATACAAAGTTTTTTTTATCACACCACATTTTTGCTGA